>NC_048446.1:20003280-20713706 GCF_004353265.1 Vitis riparia
TATATATATAAAAGCGTTGAATAAAATTTAGAAAACATTTTTAAAAATATTAGAAATATTTATGGTGTTGAAAAAATGTTTTCTTGCACGCTAGATGTGAAATTTTCCTAGAAACAGAGTCTATAAAAATCTGATCTCCGCGTCAAGACTACTTAATATAAACAAAGAGAGACGTCTTCTATAAGCTAGGGTTTCTTCAATGGAATCGGTTTCAGTTGTACTAGTGAAGAAGGCGGCAATGGAACATGAAGAACAGTGTTGGGAGTTTCAGATGCCGCTGCACTACCCGAGGTATTCGAAATCCGACTACGAACCCATTCCGGAGTGGAAGCTCGACTGCCTCCTCAACGAACATGGACTTCCGGTGGCCGGAAGTGTTGAGCAGAAGAGGGAGTTCACCATAGGAGCCTTTCTCTGGTCGCGTTAGAGACCCCGACACTTCTCATAATTGTATGGAGTTGGTGTTTTTTCTAATAAGATTTGTATAATAGAGAGAAAAAAAAAAAAGACAAGGAGATTTAATTGGTTGAAGAAGAATCTTCCAAACTCTTTTAAGCAAGGTGGGCCTGATCAACGGTCTGTTGCTGTCTCTCAATAATTGATCAAATTCTTAATTAGTTTCTTTCTTTCAAGTTTTCTAATGGATCTTTTAAATTTATTTGTTATTTATTGACTTTACACTCATTTTACTAGAGAGATCACAATAAGTAGGTTTTTGGCTAAGATTCAATTTCTAATCATATAGGCTTAGAATAAGAATAAATGGATCATTTTTTTTTTTTTAAATTTAGATATTGTCTTATTTAGTCTTTCAAGCTAAGGGTGTAAATAAGGTCGATCGCTAGATTGTTGAGTAAAAAATGAATTAAATCAATATAATTAATTTATATGTGTTAAAAGCCAAATTGACTATATTTAGAGTGAAAAGCTAAATTAAACCAAGTCTTTTAAAGTCTATTGGGTTCAATTTTTATTTTAACCCAATTTAATGAGAGCCAATCCCCTATTAGTCCTTTCTGCCGCAAAACGGGAGCTCGTGTGGAACTTTTTCCTTCTAGCATAACAACGGTGAAATGTAACAGAATATTATAGTTGCGTAACATAGGAGCCGAAGGTATGATACGGTAAACTTGGCCAAAATATGACGCTCGAAAGGCCTGGCACACACAATCCTATCCTATCCAAGTCTGAGTTGACCCCTTGCACTTCGGACAACCATCCATAGCATCATAAGGAGGACCTTCCGTTTGAGGTACAAAAATGGTAAGGTACATAGGAGGTTGGTCTTTCTCAATGTGGTGTATAGCATGAAAAACCTTTCAATACAAAATAGGGTCGTTTACTTCAAAGAAGAGAATCAATCCTTTCTTAGTTTAGTCAAATTGTAGATTTGTGGTTATTTTGAACCTAGTCAATTAATTTGAGTTTATATTAGATTTTAAGTTGAAATCCATTTAGATTTAATAATAAAAATATTTTGAATGTATTTACAATTAATTTGATAATAATATAAAAACAATGAATTGCTTTAATAGAATCTTATATTAAAAAAAAACTTACGATTTGATTCAGTTTCTATTAGTTAGAAGACAAGAAAACTAAAAATCTAATCGTCAATTTTCAGAATTCTCAAAAACTAAATCAATATGATTAATGATTGATTTGAATTAGTTTATTGGTTTTTTTATTCTACTTACATATTCCAAACCATACCAATTCTATATATAATTAAATAAAATAATTTAATTTAATTTATTTTTCAATTTAATATAAAATAAAAAGTATAGATTTTCGAGGAAAAAAATTATGAAACTTGTAATATTTATTAATTTTAATATAATTAAATATTTAAAAAAATTAAACTACAAGAAAATTATTTATTTCTAGGATGACTTTTTGTGTAATTAATGATAATTACATTCCATAAAATTTTGAACTCATTTATTTTAACAACGGTCATAAGAAATACTTCTTATTAAAGCCCTGTTTGGCTCTTTTAAGTTAAAGGTAATATTAATGATGGAAACATAATTATGATAATTTAAAGAAAATTACTTCAATAAAATTTTATTTTTGTGTTTGAGAAAAACTTAATGGCTATTTGGTTGTTGTTTTCAAGAACTGTTTTCTATTCTTGAAAACAAAAAACACTGAAAACGTGTTCGGGAAAGGGGGTGATTTTTGTTTTTGGTGTTTTCTGTGTTCTCAAGAGACTTCATTTCAGAGAACAAAAAAAAGTTGTTTTGGTTGTTTTTTCACTATTAAAGGAAGAGTTGTTCTCTGTGTTTTCTTCTCCTGTTTTTTGTGTTTCCTTACATGTGTTTCTCCTTTAGCAGCAAGAAATGAAGGTCATGGAGGATGAAGATGGCAACCATGTTGGCTGACTATGGTGGTCTTGGCATGAGTGAATGGTTGTGGGTGTGAAAGGCGTCGGTGAGTCCGATGGTGGTTCGGTACTACTCAACCAAGTCTTACCCGCCTTGACATTGATCGCACCAAATCAGATGCCAGGTACGACCAATCCGATTATGAGATTCTCAAATCCCAATTTCAAACCATCAATTTTGTTTGTCATGAAGATTAAAGAAGAAGAAGAAGAACTATTCTCATTTAACCCAACCGTTACGTCTCTATTAAGATGAGAGATCACGGGATGAGGGCTCCTTTACCTCACTACAATTGATGAACCGCGAGAGCTTCAATGTCAGTGGATGGTGACTCATCATGGCCGACGCCGGGATTGAACTTAAGATTCTTCTCCAGCTCCGACGACCCTTGACTGTGATTAAGATTTAGGGGAGTGCTTCGGGTTTGGGGATTTGTTGATGGTTGTTGGGATATGGAAGACGATATTTGGTAAAGTTGTAATTTTATGATTTATAATGCAATATCAAATTTAATATTTGGTAAAGTAATATTTAATAATTGATAGTTTATACATCACAAAAAAATTTGTAAATTTTATAATTTATATGCAACATCAAATTTAATATTTGGTAATTTATATGCAATATCATATCTAATAAATAATAACATGATTTGTATAAGATACATTTACATGTTGATCAACTTCTTATATGTATTTATATGGTAAATAAATTATATTTACATTTGAATCATTTTTAATTTATTATATCACGTATTTTTTATTTATTTTTTATCTTATAACATTTTAAATTGCATTAGGAAATCAATAATTATTTTTAAATGGTATAAAAATTATATTTATATTTGAATTATTTTTATTTTATTAATATTTTTTTACCTTATTTATCTATATCATATTCCATATTCATATTTATCTACTAAAAATTAACAAAAATTATAATTGGTATAAATAAATTTAAAAATAATTTTTAAAATTTTAATAAAATGTGAATTTAAAAATTATTTATATGTTTATGATATCAAGTTAATTGAAGAAAAAAAAAACATTTAAATATGTTTTTTATTTTACTTGTTTAAAATTTTTTTTTTATTAACTCAATCAAACATGTTTTTTTTTTTCTTTTTGAGAACAAAAACTGTTTTTCATAATCTAATTCCCAAACACAATTTTGTTTTTAAAAATATCAAAAGCTTTCTTAAAAACTGTTATTTAAAACAATTTTAAAAAACAGCAACCAAACGGCTGGAACTTTGTTTTTAAATATAGCTAAATTTTATGTTATTAGGCAATTATTGATCATCATTTTGCTGTCCTATGATTGGTCCACCTGGTTAATATTAATATTAAAATAAAAAAAAGGCTCGAATGAATTGTTTTAAAAAATATTTTTTTATTAGAAGAATTTTTCTTTAAAAAAGACAACGGTACCATTTCTGTACTATTAACAAACAGAGAAGAAGCCATGCTGGCAACAGCTGGATGGGACAGACTGTCTCTAACAAAACGCAGGTGGAATTAGTAAAAAACAACGGTCACCAGAGATAAACGGCTCCGATTTCGTCGTTTTGGACGCTATAAAAAGGCGACGTGCCTGCGCATCCAACACCATCGCTGCAACCTCATTCGCCTCTCTAGCTCTCTCTCCTCTTATTCTCTCGGTCGCGAAGAGCGATTTTGAACGAACGAACGAAGAGGAGAGAAGAAGACGAAAGAAGAAATGGCGGTGTCTAGGGCTTCATTGGTGGTGGTGGCGATCATCGCTCTGTTATACGCCGTCGTTTTGCCTTCTGCTCATGCTCAATCTTTGGCTCCTGCTCCTGCGCCCACCAGTGATGGTATATATTTGATCTCTTTCTCGTTTTGGTTTATATTCTGTTTGGTTGACGAGAAAACGCCGGAACGAAAAGATGAAAAATCTTCAAACTTTCTGCTCCCATTTGGTGGCAGAAATTGGTAAAGAAAATAATTTTCACATAAAACAATGGACATTTTCATTTTGAAATTGCTTTCGGTTTTGAGTATTTGAGTTTTGAAGATTAGTAAAGACGTATTTTAATATTTTTCCAAAAAGAAAAAAGAGCCAATTTTTGTGATGATTTCATCCTCGTTTTTCCATTCTCCAGAAATAACTAGAACAGACATTCAAGTTTTTTTAAATTTTCCAATATTTTCTCGTTACACAAACGGACGATTAGATTCATTTTGTTTCAAGATCTGGTAATTTTCCTAATTTCAAGTTTTTATTTATTTATTTTTTCTGAAATTACATTGGAATTGTGATTCTAGGAACGTTTCTTTGTGTGATTTTCATTTAAAAAATAAAAACTGCTAGAGCTGGTGATGATGGAGATGAATCAATATTTTATTTGTCTGTGCAGGGACGGCAATAGATCAAGGAATTGCATGTGTGTTGATGCTAGTCGCCTTGGTGCTCACATACCTCATCCACCCACTCGATGCTTGATCCTACAACATTCGGATTTTTGGATAAGATCTCGATGGGTTTTGTGAAGGGGTGAAATACATATCTTCAAATTTGGGATGCGGCAATGGTCCGTGTATGTTTCATTCATTTTCCGGAGTTCAATTTATTGGCTCATGGCTTCACAATTTTTTTCTATTCTTTGATTCTCTGTGGAAATGTATTTTCTGTTGTGAATTGGCAATGAAAACAGAGTGAACCTTTTCTCATTCTCTTCTCTAGCAGGATTCTGTATTTGTTCTTAGTTTTTTTTTTCTTTTGATGTTTTCCCTTTCATTTCTCAACAGAAACAGAAAAAACAAGAACATATGATCTGAAACAGGATTAAACAGGCTTTGAAAGCACTAAAAATCAAGATAACAGACAAACCATATCATGACTGAATTTAAAAGCTGTAAACAAGAGCCAATCATACTGAATTATTTAGGCTATTTGTGGGCATCATACTATTTGTAGGCATCAACATATCGAGCATTTCTTCTTCCCTTTACTCTCTTCTCATTCCAACTGATTAGAGCCTGCGCTTCATTTGGAACTTCACATGATTTCTGATACATAACATTAACGAAATAATTCATCAACCCTCATATTGTAGCAGATGCTTACAATTCAACTCTGAAGACTGAGTGATTTAAATGAACTCAACAACTGTTCTGGTTCATCATCCGCTGGCCATGTCATAGGAACTTCAAGATTCCTGTATCATCAAATGATTCTGTCATTGTTAGCCTCTCAAAGACCACAACAAATGGCTAAAGAGTCTGCAGCAAATTCATAGATAAAAATGCCTTACCCTTCTACACATTTGAATTTGCAGTGGTCCATATCAATCACTCGTTTGTTCCCAAACAAGTTCTCTAGACGCGCTGCTAGTTTTGGTGTTGTTTCCATTGGCAAAATGTCCCAAACCTTCAAAACCTGGATGTAGTTTGAATCTTCCTTGAGAATCTCTACACTCCAAACTAGATTGAGTATTTTAGTGACCTTGTACAGCTCCAACAGTTGCAAACAAGTCCCATTGATGGTGTTAGGGTTTGCCTCATTGTCGGGTCGACGCCAACCGCTTGAAAGCTTCTCCAATAGACAAAACACCTTGTTATGAATCTCGACACTCTTAATTCTTACCATAGATTTCCAAAAATCATCTGAGAAGTGAACCTATGACAAAAAGTAGGGTAATTATTGCAGGGATATTATTTTTTTGAAGATCAAGGAACAAAAAAATTCTAAAGGAAACAACAAAACAAAGATATCATATGTGTAATGAATCTTTTGGCTTACCTTCCATCTTGCCTTCCTGAAGAGTAATGAATCTTTCTTCTGTAAAAGATGAAGCTCGCCAAGTTCAACCAAGGATGTAGTGATAGCCCGAGCTAAGTTATTGTCCTCTTCAGCATTATGGAAACACCCCCGATCTTTGGCATCATTGACTAGTTTCCCCCAAACAGTACCACTGTGTTCTAGAGTTGGACCATTTCCAAATATCCAAAGGCAATACCTACACAACAACAATGATACATTTTTTACTTTCAGAGACCAGCAAAAGAGACTGATACTGCAAGAAAACAATAGGGAACTTTTTGCTTGCAATATTAGGGTAATACCTTGCTCGGGTTAGAGCCACATTTGTGCGTTGACGATTAGAAATGAATCCCACTGAACCTTTCAAATTACATCTGACAGTGGAGATAATAATGATATCCTCCTCACCCCCTTGAAACCCATCAACAGAACGAACACTCACAGAGAATTTGCCATCTGCACTTGATGTGTATTTCTTTCCCAGTCTATCTTGAATTGCATAAACTTGAGCCTTGTATGGTGATATGATACCAACACTTACCCTCTGTTTCCTGCCCTTGGTTGCTGTAATGAATAGAAATGAGAAATAAAAAAGCTTAAAAAAGGAAACCAAACACATGGATTGATACCCATGATGAACAATAGGTATAGAATGCTCCAGTAAGCTTTGTAGAGGCTTTGACCTGCTTAACCTGGATTAAGTTAATAATCACAGCATACCTTCAGCAAGGGTTGCAACCATCTCAGAGACCACAACTACCTCCACCATGTTTCTTGTGCTACACCTGTTATTAAATTCCTCTTTTCCATAGGCTACGTTTATAAAGGAGTAGCTACCATACATGTTTCCATGCAGGTAAGACCTTTCATATTTTCTCTCCTTGACATTGGGAGCATCCAAAATCAGATTGTCATAGAACTCTCTATTTGGAAACAAGCTTATGGATGGATGCATTCTGTACTGGAGATGGAGAAGGTGCTTTCTGTGTCCTAACAATACCAGCCTCTGGAACAAACTTCTTCCAAATTTGGCCTCCTCAGAAATCTAATCCAACATAGTAGATGTTTCACATACCAAAAAATGAAGAACATGTCATAATTTATAAACATGAAGGAACAGAAACAAGATAGATTCCAAACCTTGCTCTTAACCATTGCCGGTAGTTGCAACTCATCCCCTATGAGAATGGCATGGCGGATACCGGAAATTTGTAGAGGGATGGCTGACTCACATTCCTTTAGCTGAGCAGCTTCATCAATAACCAACAATTCAATGGGTTTCCCACCTACTGGAATTTTTGCTGAGCTTGATGCAGTGCAGAAAAGCAAGGTCGCATTCTGTAAACAAAAACTTTTGATCCGATAATGATCAGTAGTATTTGGAACTTCAATTGCTTGGCGAAGGCATCTGAGTATTTCAAGGAACTTTCTTCTGGTCTCATGGAATTTACAGAAGCGATCAACACTTTTTCCTGCATCTCCAATATTTTCGATGACTTCCTTCAACCCTTTACTTTCAACAGAAACATTTTGGAACAAAGTTATGAAAGATTCTAGCAATCTGTGAGCTCCAATCATATTTTTTGCTACTTCTAAAGGAATGAGAGAAGTTGGTAAGTGGGTACGCAATTTTGGAATGCAAAATTTCAGATTATTTACAATGTCATAAAATTTTTTCTTGAAGAACTCTTCCAATGTGAGAAGTTTATCACAACTTCCATCAGTTGCTCCTTCGCTATTCTTGTCTTGTTGTTTTTTCCCTTTCCCTTTCTTGCTATTTTTTAAAGTTCGTTCAATATCTTTCCTCATCCAACTTTTCTTGTTCTTTCTTCCGTCTTTGTTGAAGGATTGAGACTGGATGTCCTCCTCTTTCTCTTGATTGGTTTGAACTCCCTTTCCCTGGTTCATCCTCTCTCTCAAGTAGGTAGAATACATTTCCTTAGGGCCTTCAAGCAAACATATCATAGATTCTAAAGAACGCTTCCACCCAGAACGTGGGGAAAAACAGTTTGCTAGAATTTTAACACGGAAATCAAGAAAGACATCATGTAGGTCACGATGATCATCAATCTTCATTCGCTTACCATTCCCAAATAGAAGTATATCTCCCAGTCCATAAGTGCCATATTCATTTGAATCTCTAACCAAACCCACCAGCCTCTCTGTAACTGTTAACACTGCAATATTAGTAGGAGCACATGTTACTGTTCTGCATTTCATCCTATAGAGTGCAAATAGTAATGTAGCAACCGTCTTTGTTTTCCCAGTCCCAGGAGGCCCCCATATTTGTTTGATACTATTCTGATGATGACACTCCCTTGCAGCGATACAGCTTATCACTGCAGCCTTTTGAGAGTCATTTAGATCGAAAGAACTGACCATGGGCTCCGAGTTTGATACTGAATCAGAGCTGCAGAGGGCACATTCTTCCCCAGCCTGTAAGAGGTAAATGTATTAGCAATTAGTAATGATTTGAACATATATATGCATGCAGTTGTTACTTCATATTTGTTGCTAAAATTGGGAAAAGCATAACTGGAGTTGGTAACATTGAGGAACTTTTATTTCTGTTGCTTAGTAGTAAGATATGAATTGTAAAATCTTACCAAGGAATCAGGTTGCAGCACTTTCTGAATAATACTCTTGTTGCCCAGGTCTGGACCTATATTCAATGCTGCCCATATACGATTATTAGTAGTCATATTTATTAGGAAAACAGCAAAAAGAGTTTCTCTCTTCTTATTTGTCTCCATGTTTTGCTCAAACTCAATGGGCTTTGATGAGAGCACTATACAAGTGTCTTCCTCTGGTGGCGGTTCATCAAGGTCTCTTACTGGCGTTGCTACAACTGAAGCGACAATATAAGATCTCTTAGGCCTGTTTAAATCACTGATGCATTTTGGTCTTCCATCTATCAATGCAATCAGATCCCCAGTCTCAGGTTCATATGGTTCTCCATCATTTCCATTATTCCGTATTCCCTTCACTGTAATCTGGTACTTCAAGTTTGTGGGAGGTTTATAATCTTCAGTTGTTTTGACAGAGAGTATTTCACATAGGGGAGCCTGAGAAACCATTGTCATGCTTGACAATAAATCAGCATGCGTTTCCTCAATAAGCGGGTAAATGAATGATGTCAAGTAATGAGACACGGATGAGAATGTATCGGGGATCATTTTTACCTGTTACAGAAAATCCCCTAGTTAGTAGGTGGAGCTAGAGCATTGCTCTTATGCATGTGACAATGAGATTGTGACAAACTGAAAAATCTAGCTTTATATTTGCTTAAGTAAACTACATTTAGAGTTGAATCCTTAGTGATGAAATGAAAAAATCTAGCTCAAATTTGCATCAATTTGAGCTAGCCAGTACATTTATCTTTCCTCCTCAGGTCTATCAAGTCCTGATCATATCATAAATTCTTGGTCTCTACCTAATCTAAACCCTTCTAAATCCTCCATTTTTACTCTGTAATGAGCATACAGGAATCATCTCTTAAACCCTATCAAATATTGACCAGTACTGAAGAAATGAAGGCTTTTAGAGTAACTCTTTTTCATCTGATTAGGAGATATGATTATGTAGCAAACTTTTATCACATTAATTATATTTTGTCGTTTGATCAAATTGAACTTCATGCATTAGAATTAGGCTCTCTGAGTAATATAAAGAGAAGGGAAAGTATAGAAGTGCAAACCTTGTCTTTGTAAAGATTTTTGTTGAGTATATCTTTCAGAGACCAAGAAAACACCAAACCCATTAAATCTTTGGGTGCAGTTTCAGCCTTCTTGCATCGCTTCCTCTCCATCTTCTGATCATCAAAAACCGAAACCCCGTTTTGCTCTTGTTGCAATGACCTAGAAGGGAGATGAAGAAGGGGACTTCTTCTTCATCACTAAGAAAATGGGAATAAAAGTTAGCGTGACATTTCCTTCCAAGGTCACCTAGCATCTTTAGAGGACAGCAAAGGTAAAGAATATTTGGAAAGTAAGAAAAAGAAAAGAGGTTGTACGGAAGCTAGCTTAGATTGATTTGTTTAGAAGAAAATGGAAAAGAAGACATTGACGTCATGCCAATTAGTGAAGTATTTGAAAGCGACACTAAAGCAAATAAATGGTAATGTATTTAAAAGTTATACCATATATTTTTAGTGATGCTTAATTTGATATAAAATTGTGCGAGATATATAAAGTATCATGTTAAATGCATCATTTTTGAGTTATAGTGTCACGTTAAATGCATCACCTTTGAGTTATGGTATCACGTTAAATACATCACCTTTGAGTTATGGTGTCACATCATTGTAAATGATTATGAAAGATATGGTTGTTTTTTGTTGATTAGCTTGTAGATTTTTAAAATGCTTATTAATAAAAAAGATCAACTTGTGTAAATTTTGTCTATAAATATAATAATCATATTTCATTTAACTTATATTTTCATAATGTTTATGAATTAACATGTAATACATTACATCATTCATTAATATTTGTATATCAAATGTTCACAAAATGATAGTACATCAAACACATCAAACCCACCAAAACTAAAGAACGAAAGTTAATACACATTAAAAAACATGATTTAGAAATGTTAAGCATCCCAACATTCATGAATACTTGCATTTCATATGCATAAAACCGGCTAACCCTAAAATGACACAAGGTTGCATCCAAAAACCCGAAATTCTTAATTCCAAATATAGCAACGTTTATGTCCTATAATGTATGACATAAGAGTCACATCTAAAAACCCAAATCTTATTGTCTCTTTCTCATTTCTTTTTATTCTTCATACTATCCTCCCTAGAGTGTATACCAGCATTTCATAGTTTAATAGGTTTTAGAGTTCTTATTAAAAATAAAAATGTGATGTTATAAAAAATAAACAAATCTAAGTACTAATGTTTTCTTTTTTTCTTTTTCTTATTTTCCTATAAAAATAGCTTGTAAAAAATAAGTAATGTTATACAATAATAATGAAAAATTCAATCATATAACAACTAAGGGACTCACCATGAATGATCATGATACATCAACATGATTCATGATTAGTTATAACACAAAAGTAATTTATTCTCCTCTAATTTTATCAACTTCTACTTGAGAATATGTTTTTTTTTTTTTTTGTCATCAAACTAAATCAAATGAGAAGAACATTAATATCACAATAATTAGAAATATGAAACTATATATAATTTATTAAATGAGTAAAACTTTTAATGCAATAACTATAGAATCAACAATTATCTTTTTAATGAATCTCATCATAAAGTAGTCACATTTGAACTCAAATAAAAACAATTCAAGAAAATAAAAAATAAATCAAAACTACAAAATCAAAATATAAATCTAAAATTTTAGAAAATATTAATCTTAATCCACTTAAAATATGCAATTTTTAAATTTATTTTTTATAATTCATTATGCTTTTAAAAATCATTTTTAACATCTAATTCTTTATATATATATATATATTTTAATTTCTTGGAAGGATTTTTTTAATTTCAATATTTTTTTTAATGTTCTTTTTGTGAAATAACAATGCCTATTAAATTTCATCTCAATTAAATAAAATAAAATTTTAGGAAGAAAATATAAAAATGTTTTCAACTACTAATATGATAGGACATAATATTATGACAAGCATGAAAATTGTGTATATAAGACAAAAAAACCTAATTCATTATTAAAAAATGACAAACATGAAAATTGTATATATAAGACAAAAAACCTAATTCATTATTAAAAAATGTGAATAGAAAAATTAGTATAAGAAAGAATTAAAGGACCTTTTATAAAAATTATTGATTTTTCAATCATAACTCCAATTGATATTTCTTTTTTCTAAGTAAAATAATTAATAAAAATTTGGATATGAAAAATATGTTCAAATAAAAATAAAAATAAAAAAATCAAAGGAAAAAATATTCAATATTTTTACTTTTAATATTCTTTAGATCAATAAATTATCAAACATCTTTTCAAAAAAAAAAAGGACAGAAAAAAGAAGAAAATGAAGAGTTTTATGGAAGGAATTGGAAAAAAGAAATTTCATCATCAATCTGAAATTACTCTAAATTTTGATTATCGCATATATAAACAATAAGAAAAGAAGGTAAAAACAAAAAACAAAAAACATATTTTAAGAATAGAAAAAAAAATGAATAGAATAAGATGAGATATTAACCATAATATCATGTAAAAGAATAGGAAAAAAAAAATCAAAATATAAGATTTGATCATTTTTATAATTATAAAAATTTTAAATTAAAAAAAAAACAATTTATTTACATTAATAAATAAAAAATAAAATTAATTTATCATTACTAATTCCAACATTCCAAACTGACTCCAACATGATATGGAAACTATTTCATTTTTCCTTTTGTGGGAGATGACAATATTGAGAATAATTTTTAAAAAAATTATTTTTCAAATATCACCAATTAACATCCTCATCACAATCTACTATAATATTCCTAGAAAACAAACAAAAAATCCCATAGGAAATTTCCTGCAAGATCAAAAGAAAATTTCATGTTATAAAATGTTTATCTCTCATTCTGAGTATGAAAGATATTAAAAATTAATTCATTTTTCTTATTTTCATTCATTTTGGGGTTTATAGGTTTAACAATGAAACAAAAGATACGGTGAAATGTTAAATTTAGTTTTTACTTTCCTACAACTCAATAAAAAAACACTATTTACACAATCCACATTACAAATATACCAAATCAATGAATATAAATCAATTGTGTTGATAAAGATTTTGACATTAATAAAAAAAATGAAAATGATAGATCTAAGAGATTTTGGGTTACTTGAGAGTTCAAGAAGCAGAAAAAAGCAATTATGTGTCACTATAGGTGTGAGAAGAGGTAGAAGAAAATTTTGATTAGGCTTAGGGAATGAAATTTTTTTGGATTGTGAATATGTGGAAATAATGAGCTTTTTATATACTATCATTATTCTCCAAGTGCACTACTACAAAAAATGAAATCAATGGCGTTTTATTTCTTGGCGCTTTTAAAAAGCGTCATTGCTTATTAATAAAAATGACTTTTCTTGGCGCTTACATTCCCTTGACGCTTTGTAGGTAGAAACAATGGTGCTTTTAAACAATGGTGCTTTTAGAAGGGTCATTGTAAGATGAAATTTAAATGATGACACTCTTAGAAGCGTCATTGAACGAGTAGCTTAACCTTGGTGCTCTATAAGAGCGTCATCTTCTGTTTCAAGTACACATAATCCCGCAATCTCCACTTTAACCTCATAGTTCTTGCACTCAATGTGCAATACTCACACTCACCTCCAACAAATCAACAAGCATTTGTTCTAAAGCCAGATGATTTCTGTCAACACCCATGAGTTGCCAAAACACTCCCAACAGTATTGGGTTTCCAACATTCTCTTGTTGAGAGAGATTTCAAAAAATCGTGATGTTGAAACCCAACCCTAATGGACATTTGTTGTGCATAACCGTGGTATATCTTTTTATCTCCCTCGAAATTAGTTTTTTCACTATTTGCATGATGGCCTTTGATTCTCTTATACCATTTTAAGGATTCAACTTCTTTTATTTTAGGGTTTTAATTTCTTTCTTACACCATTCTTACAGATTTCAATTTCTCAGTTGGAATTACCTGTTGCAGAGTGTACTCACCATTCCACTGTGAAAGTGCATTCAAATTTTTGGCAGACCCATGCCTCTCCATGGCCTTGATTTCAGCTGTCATGTTCATCGAGACGTTTTTCTCCGCCGTTGCTGAGATCCAGGACACCTGGTGGTTCTGGCAAAGGTCCAAGACTTACAATGGCTGTTATGCTTCCCTCTCGAGCCTTCTTCTGGTCATACGCCTACTACCTCTCTCATTTCTTCCACATGTTCCGCACATACTTCATCATATTAGGACATCATAAGTTGGGTTTATCAACATTTTCAAGAACTTAATGCTGTTATGCATGTTATTTATGTGGCTTGAATTCTCACAGTCATTCCAATTAGCAGAAATAATGTTGGCCACCCTAGTGTACTCTATTGTATACAACTACAAGTTTTGGACAACAATCGGGCTGCCTAGTACATGCTTCCCGTTTGTGTTGAGCTGCCAGATAGTTTTATTGGGCTCTAATGTCCTTTGCCATGTGGGGGCCCTTTTACTTCACTTGAGGAAAGGTGGCTGTAACGGAATTGGGGCCTGGATCTTCAATAAAACTTTCTTAAAGGAATTGTTGGATATTTGGTAGAAGCAAATTTAACAAGTCACCTTTGTTCTTTAAGTCCAATGAGAATGTGATGGACTCTGTTTCTACTAATATTGCAGTTGAAAAGGCTGCTCAAATTTCAATATAGAACATTGATGGTGATAGAAGAGCATATTTCCTTTGAAATGCTCTCTAGTTGCTTAGAAAATCAGTTCATGTTGTTGCTCTAATTCAAGCTGTTTGGCAATAGAGGAAGGGGAAACTAGGCTCTAGATCTTTCGTCCAAACAGGCTGGATGAGAGAAAGGCTAATTCTTTATGTTGTTGAGTAGTGCCCTAGTTTTATTTTATTAATAATGATGGAAAAACTTATATGGTAAGAACAATTTTTCGAAACAGGAAAACAAGTTGCTTAAATTCTTGGGCTTTATGTGGAATCCTCTATCATGAGTGATGGAAGTTGCTGTTATCATGGCCATTGCTATGGCAAATGAAGGGGTAGTCATCTTCCTTTTTCATTTTTCCCTTGCTTTCAAACTTCTTTTTTTCTTCTAATTTTTGGTGTGTGTGTGTGTGTTTTTATTGTATTTCATCTAGATTTTGAGAATTTTAGTTGTAAAGCTAATTTTTTTTGCTTATTTTATGATTTCAATTCCATAGTGCATCCACTAGCAGATACTGCCATTTTTTTAAAACTTTATTTTTGTTCCACCATCCATGTAGAAATGCTAAAACACCCATTACGAAACTCTAACTTAGCTAGAAAATTGACAATTATATATCTGTTATAGATACTATATCAAATTGAATTTTAGCTTTAGAGTGGTTGATAAATTGACAAATTTATCTCCAAATGTATGAAAAATTTCACCTAAAAAATCAACTCATACTCGTTCACTATTATTGCTTTTCATATTAGCTCTATAGATTCTTTCTCCTCTTTCTAGTGATTTCACAATTATCGTTTTTGGACCTTTTTGCTATATTATCCTAAAAGGTTTAGTTGTTAGCATGGAACTTCCTTGAATTTTCATGCCTAAGGTTGTGACTTTTATGATTATCTTATTAGTTTTGTGATTTTTCCAATAAAAACACTTCATCATCAACATGCAAACCACTAACTTGCTCACCCATGAAAATCTAATCATCATTTGTCATGTCTCAAGTATTAATAAAACCAAGCTTGTTGATATAGTATAGGGACCAAAAAACTAAAATCTAATCCTCATTTGCCATCTAAAATGCCTTTTTTTTTTGATAGTTTCTTAAATAGAAGACAAAGGATCCCAATTATAGAAAAATCAACTAGTTTCAATAATTAATAATTAAATTGATTCCCCTCAAACTTTTAAAATTTATAGAAGAAAAATATTAGAAGCTCTATAATAAATTAATAATGAATCAAGTAATTATTTTTATTTATTTTCTTTAGGCATTTGAATGTATTGTCATTAAAATTTCATATTTTTATTAGTTTTTAATGATAATGAGATAAAGCAAAAATAATGTAAATTTAAGTGTAATCATTTTTTTAAATTTCTTTAATATTCATCATTTTATTAAATAGAAGGCAAAGGTTCCCAATTATAGAAAAATCAACTTTGTTTGGACAATAGAATATTCAAACTTGATTTAGGCCTTAGGGCATGATATTGCATAAAGTTGAAACGTTGACATAATTGACAAACTTAAATTCATGGTAAAATTTTTACAGCCCAAAATATTTTAAAATATTAAAATTTTAATTTAATAATTTGAACAGTAATGACTTTCCATTCATTCAAATTTATTGGATTACTATAAGTATATAATAGGAGAAATAATAAAGCAATTGTTTGACTTTGAGTAGATGAAGTATTTTTAGGGGTGCTTATTTGTATTACTTAAATGATGTTATCAAATAGTAGGTACAGTTTTAGTTTCACATTATAATACATGTTTAAACTATTTCTTTTAATTAACTCATGTTTTTTCAAGACCTATACCTATTTTTTGTTATAATTAATTAGTTTGAATTTTGTATTAAGTAACATAAATCCTTGCCTTGTAAGAAATATTCAAATTCTAGAAGAATTATTGACTCTTGATTAAATAATTGAGTTAATTACAATTAGTTAGTTTACTAAGGTGGTGTTTGTTTTTTTGGCTTTTTACTGAAAACCATTTAGTTTTAGAATTTAGGTTGTTTGTTTTTTTATTTTTTCATGACTTATTATAAACTTTTTACTAAATAGAAAAAGCCAAAATATGTGGCTTTTTCTAAATAGAAAAAATAACACAATGGTTTTTTTTTACTTTTTAATACTTAATAGAAATAAAATATTACAAAAACAAACAACCTAATATTTAATACTATTAAGTATTAAGGTTCTATTTAGAATTAAGTAAAAAAACAAACACCAGCTAAGTGAGCGAAATTCCTATATGTAAGTATATTTATCACCTACAGGGTAGTGACATAAAGAAAATAATATGGTAGTTGCATTTGGAAGTACACCCACCATAATCATGTTTATAGTTTCATGACAAGTATATTTATCAACCTGTGTCTCACCTACAATTACAAAACACAGATAAATTCAACATGCATTGATGAAAAAATAGCTGACATCAACAAAAGAAGTATTGCAATAGGAACAAATTGTCCTTAGTAAAAAGCCATCCAACTTTTATTATATGCTAAAAGTATTACAAATGCCTTATTTATGAGCTATTAATAAATTCTAGGTCTTGTGAGTCATTTTCACAAAACTAATTTTAAAATTTTAATTTGACTGGTTTTACTTGTAAATATACATGTCATGTAGAGAATAATACACATAGTGAATATAGCAGATTTATAACAACTGAAATTCTTAAATTCTACTATTTTACAGAGTACATTGCATTCTTGAATTCTACTCTTAAAAATTCTTAAATTGCAAGGATTTATTAGTGCATCACCTATAATTTATTATTAGGCTATAAAATATGATTAAATATCATAATACTTTTCTGCCCATAAATAATGGTGATTCCATTTGTTGACTAATGTGATTATTAAATTCCTTTAAGTTCTAAAAATAGAAAAATATTATCATTCTATGGTATATTTGTGCTCTTTTGGTTAGATTAACAATGATTTTAACTTTTCATTAAAAAAAAAAATAAATAACATAAGTTGTTTAAAAAGTTGGATAGTTTTGATGGAAATTTGCAATCTTTTAATTTTTGAATCCCTAATACAAGACGTAATGTAGGGGCTGAATGTGTGTATAGTGCATGTTTGTTGCATTTGGGACTATTAGATCAATAATGTTCTTAGCAATAATAGCTTCAGCATTATGATACTTAAAAACATTCCATCTTTATAAAAATATTTATTTCTAATAAAAAAAAAACAAGGGATCCAAGTTTTAATGTTTTTTAATAATATAATTTATGATTGTTCTAGTGCATTGACATATAGTAATTAGACAAATTAAAGATTATAATTTCAATTATGCTTATTAGTTGTTGCATGTATAAATTAAAGATTTTTTTTTTTTCAATTTGTCCTTTGCTTATATATCTTTTTCTGAAATTGTATTTGATTTTAGTTTTTTGTGCATGTAGGTCATCTTTTCAGGAAATTAACCTTATAGTTGGATAAGCTAGCATGAAGCAGTATGTTGAAGACCAAGGCATAATTGGGTTGCATGCAAAGAAAAAATGGACCAAGTTAAGGGACTAAACATTAAAGTTGTGATCTTTTTTTTTTTTTTTTGTTATTTTAATATCTTTTAGTTTTTTTGTGTTTCTTATACAAGTTCTCTATCTGTGATTAAATATTGCAATTTGGAAATGTATTACCAAGTGAAAAATTAGGTGCAACAATTGGTACATAATTTTTTATTTTTTATTTTTATGTGTATGTATTATTTCAATAGCAGGTGAAAAAATTATTAAATTAAAACTAAAATTAAACAATTATCTTCCTTGATGCTTTTACTAAGTGTCAAGGAATGAGAGCAATTCTCTTCAATAGCGCTTTTTAGAAGTGTCATTATAAATCGATATTTGAAACTATTAAACAATGACACTTATAGAAAATGTCAAGGTTTCTTCTACTCAACAATGACGCTTATAAAAGTGTCAATGTAATATGATATAATTAACAATGACACTTTTTAAGCATCAAGGTTCATTTCAATGGCGCTTTCTAGAAGCGTCATTGTAGGCAAATACTTATTATGACAAGCTAGTAGATGACGCTTTGGGGAAATGCCATTGAATGTATTTCTTGACACTTAAAAAGCGTCATGGTTAACCTTTTTTCTTATAGTGGTGGGCCCATTAAGTTATAATATTTTTTTTAAAAAAAATTATTTTATATGGTGTCACTTTTTGAAAACCGACACTATAAACCTAAAATTAATATCATTGATCCTAATTGAAAAATTTTTATATGATGTGTCACCTTTGTGGATTTTAAGTCATATGGTGTCATTATTTTAAAAGTGACACCATAAATTATTTTGTAATAGTGGTTGAGATCTTCTAACTTCCAACTTGCATGCAGATAGTGTCTTTGTAAAGACTCGAAGGATGGAAGAAAGGAACCTGGTACATGAAGGAGAAAGGAAAGGTAGGAGGAAGAATTGAGACAAAGAAGAGTTAATTTTAAGGCATAGAGAGAAGTGAAGAGAGAAAAGAAAATTGGCGGTGGAAGAATTGAAGCTATTTTGTTGTCATGAAATTAAGGAAGTTAAAAATGTGAAAGAGTGGGCATAGGAAAGACCAATGGCCAAGTAATGGTATATTTTAAACCAGCTTTGAGTGGGAGATTCAAGTACACTTTCATCAAGACTCTTTGGTCCAAGACTCCTTATATTTTTATTATTTGTTTTCCCTGATGATGGATTTTATTTTATTTTTTAAAATACTTTACCATTCTTATTTGAGACAATTTAGGGTTTATACGAAAACATTGTTTGTTGGGGTGCAATAACAACGGTCTTAAGCCTAGGGATGACTCGTCCAAATGATGACTCTTAAAACAAGCCTACTAGATATGATGTCGAATGTTATAAAAAATTTGATCTACCCTCATTGAACACCAACTGATTTTCAAATGAGATAGTCAAAACCCAATCGAACATGTTCGAAAATGGTTCCAAAAAACAATGAAAACAATTTTAAAAACAAGCTTATGATGGTTTTTAGAATAAAAATCTGTTTATAAACTCATAATGGTCTCAACTGGTTATTTTTATTTTTATATATACCATAAGTATTAAATATAAAATTTATCTATAATTTTTTATTTTATTTTTATTATTATTCATGTTTATACAATTATTTTTTAAAACATTCCCTCGAAAATAAGTGTGAACCTCGCATTTTCGCACTATGCGTTCCCACTCGATGACATGACTTGCTTTTTTATTTATTTGGTGAAAATATGATTTTTAGAAAAGACTTGGAGTCGCCACTTATTTTTGTTTTATTTTTAATGGAAAACAAAATAATAAAGAAAACCATAAGTGTGACTCCTTATTTGAAAAAGATGGTCTATGGAAAACCAAAGTCGGGTCCGGAGGTCAAGTTACCTATTGGGAAGGTATGGTGGTGAGTGAGTCGTAGCACCCCTCTAAGCCCTATATAAGGTCTCTACGCCATGTTTGGCTCTTTTAAGTTAAAGGTAATATTAATGATGGAAACATAATTATGATAATTTTAAAAAATGAATTAAATAAAATTTTATTTTTATGTTTGGGAAAAACGTAAGTTTCAAACCTTGTTTTTAAATATAGCTAAATTTTATTTTATTAGGCAATTATTGATCATCATTTTGTTGTCCTATGATTGGTCCACCTGGTTAATATTAATATTAAAATAAAAAAGGCTCGACAAGATGAATTGTTTTAAAAAATCTTTTTTTATTAGAAGAATTTTTTTTTTTTAATTTCTGTATTGACAAAAGGGGAATTTATGTAACCATACACCAAGGGGCAAAATTTTGTCTTTTGGAAACTTAACTTTTTACTTTTCAAATTCAATGGATTTTGTGAAAAATAAACCATCTTTCATACACTGTAATAGTGATATTGAGGGCCCTTCCAAAAATACCCTCCTATAGTTTGACATCTCTCCTAGTTGGATAAGTTGCTTGTTGTCCACTTAAGTCAATGACATGGCTCAGTTACATGTCATCAGCCAGCTAGACATTCCACATGGATTGATGTTTTAAACAATATTTACCCCTAAATATCTTCTTCTTTCTTCAACCAAACCCTAACACCAAAAACCCATGTTCTTTCTTATTCGTTCACAGGCACAATGGGCTGTTTTCAGAGGGAGTCTGACCACAGACGGACCCTACTCACGTTGAGAGAGGAGAGATAGAGAGAGAGAGAGCGAAAGAGCGAGAGAGAGAAGAAGAAGAAGGTTTGAATTTTGATTGCCAGGGTTAGTTTCAAATGCTTTTGAATTTGTCTTCTAGCGTTAAAGCTCGAATGCCTTCTGGGTTTTGCCAACCAATGTCTTCTCATAAGAGATTTTCCTGTTTTCTTGTTTTTAAATGTTTTTGACCGTTTAATGTCTCTTTCCCATTTTTTGGACGGACCAACATAGTTTCTGGGCTCTCTTCATTTTCTCTAGAAATATATCTGGGTTTCTCTTGTTCTCTAGCAATATTTGTGGGTTTCTCTCGTTCTCTAAAAAAAAATATTCTTGGGTTTATAGTGTTCAGAAAGGGATACTGTTTTGCGGAACAAGCTATTGTGTTTGCTTTGTGGGGAAAAAGGGACAAGCTTCTTGTGTTTCTGAGGCTTAAAGGTTGGTCATTGAAGCTGTTCTTGCTTTGCTTTCTTTGATCCCTACTTCAGCTTAAAAAAAAAAAGTTCTTTTTTTTTTTTTCCTCTTTTCTCCCTTTTCTTTGGACTATCAGGGTTTTGCTTATTTTCATTTCACTATCATCTGGATGCTTAACAGAGAGAAATCTATCTCATTGGGAGGTTTTTTATTGCTTTGTTTTTGTGGTTACTTTACAGCAGAGTGGCATCATTTGGTGGTTATGAAAAGTTGGGTGCTTTGAATGTGATAGAAGGGCCAAATAATTTGAGGTATTTTGACTAATTTTTCATATTTATTGCACTCAAATTTCTTATTATTTTTTGTGGGGGTGGTCCATTGACTCCATTTTGATGAATTTTAATACACTCCATAGGAATCCAACTGTAGATAGAGACTCTTATCTTCTCTTCAAAGAAAAGTCTCTCTCTATCTCTCTCCATGAAATACCAGCTTTATTTATGGACTTAAAAAAATGAGAATACAGCTGAGAATCAATCTCACCCTTGTCTCTCCTACAAATCTCAGCCTTTGGATTAGATCAGGTCCAAGTTAACAACCCCTGTAGAGTGAATTTGCTTACCTTATTCCACTATCATTAATTATGATCACATTCTTGAAAAGTAAAGTTGCAGTCTTGAAATGGCTTCACCAAAATGCCCTCCATGGTCCCCCATAATACCTTTCATTTGATGGTTGTTCATGGTTTCATTTCATATGTAAAAAGGGTGTTTTGGTATTTTTAGAAGTATTTGGGCGATGGTTCCTTAATTGGACGGCCTGGTATTACCTGTAAAATAAATTCTCTCACTTTCATAAGCAATTATTGAGGTTTAAATACCTCTGTGCTTTTGAAAATTTTTTAAATTTGTTTTTAAACTTCATATGCATGGAATGATCATAGCTTTGTACAGGACTTGTGGGGCATATTTAGGTACTTCAATATTGTTGGTCCCTTCTTGTTTTCAGCAAATGGGCTTTCTTTGATCTTACAAGATTCTAGAACTCTAGATTTTGGGCCATATGTCTTTTATTATTGTTCTTTTCTTATCCTTTTTGGGTTTTTCTAATAAATTTCTATTTATTATATAATATTAATAATTGTTTAATATAATAATGAATAAAATTTGTTATTAGAGTTTTTCAATAATAAATTTGTTATAATATTAAAATAATTATATATTACGAAGTTTATTCTTTATTATTTAATAAACAATCTTATTACTTTTTGAATTGGTAATTATGATTAAATATGATTTGTTTGACAATATTTCCTAAACTTTTAGAAAACTAAAATAAGAATTCTATAAGGTGTTTGTTTCTAGAGGAAAAAAATCTTAAATAATAAAATAATAAAATAAAAAAAAATCTAAAATAATAAGGAAACATTTATATGGAGGAGTGTAGTTATCAATAATCTTAAATTATTATTATCATTATTATTATTATTATTATTATTACTTTATTATTTTATTATTTTATTATTTGAGAAATTTTTTTCTCTAGAAACATTATAAAGTAAGAATTTGAAAAAAAAAAAAAACAGAATTTATTATAGTATTAATAAGTTAAAAATAGATTCATATTCTTGATAATAAATAAACCAATAATAAATTTCTATTTATTATATAATATTAATAATTGTTTAATATAATAATGAATAAAATTTGTTATTAGAGTTTTTCAATAATAAATTTGTTATAATATTAAAATAATTATATATTACGAAGTTTATTCTTTATTATTTAATAAACAATCTTATTACTTTTTGAATTGGTAATTATGATTAAATATGATTTGTTTGACAATATTTCCTAAACTTTTAGAAAACTAAAATAAGAATCCTATAAGTTGTTTGTTTCTAGAGGAAAAAAAAATCTAAAATAATAAAATAATAAAAAAAATCTAAAATAATAAGGAAACATTTATATGGAGAAGTGTAGTTGTCAATAATCTTAAAATATTATTATTATTACTTTATTATTTTATTATTTGGGAATTTGGGAATTTTTTTTCTCTAGAAACATTATAAAGTAAGAATTTGAAAAAAAAAAAACAGAATTTATTATAGTATTAATAAGTTAAAAATAGATTCATATTCTTGATAATAAATAAACCAATAATAAATTTCTATTTATTATATAATATTAATAATTGTTTAATATAATAATGAATAAAATTTGTTATTAGAGTTTTTCAATAATAAATTTGTTATAATATTAAAATAATTATATATTACGAAGTTTATTCTTTATTATTTAATAAACAATCTTATTACTTTTTGAATTGGTAATTATGATTAAATATGATTTGTTTGACAATATTTCCTAAACTTTTAGAAAACTAAAATAAGAATCCTATAAGGTGTTTGTTTCTAGAGGAAAAAAAATCTAAAATAATAAAATAATAAAAATAAAAAAAATCTAAAATAATAAGGAAACATTTATATGGAAGAGTGTAGTTGTCAATTGATTTGAATAACATAAAAAATAAAATGACATTTTTTGGAATAATTGGATAACTCAGTGCATGTATTTCAAATTATTTTTAAATAGATGAAGATAATACTAATTTAAAATATTTGGGATTCTTTTTACCATATATTTTCTTATTAGTGAATCAAATCCCACTTTTCCCTAAACTATATTGATTTGGTTAGATGAGTATGTAACTTTGAGTCATACCATTTGTTTAATTGGCTGACCCACTAAAATGCACATTGTCTGTTTTTTTTTTTTTTTTTTTTTTTTTTTTGCAGTAGGTATCATAGTGGGTGACCCTATATATAACAATTTCACCCTTATTGATAACCATATTATTGAAAGGCTAGAGGAAATCGATCTCAATGATTTTCATTTACATGATGTAACAAAATGTTTCCCATTTCTTTGTTAATATATGTTATATTTGTGTAATAATTATGATGAATGTATATAGGAACACTATATTCACATTCACATGTCTTTAACATTTGATTAATTTATTAATGAATTATGGTTGTTTAATGCAGTGATAATATGAACACACGGTGTCGTTGTTCTGGCCGTAGATTCCTCTCTGGAATCCATTTGCTCTCAGAAGTGAATAAGGATGTAATAAGAGAACTTGGTTTTGGTGGGCTATTGCAATTAGATTGTAAGAAGGTTAATTTAGATTTATGTTTTTGGTTGATAAAAAACACAAACATTGCTTATTCCCAACTCGAGTTATTTGGGGGTAAGAAGGTTTCTTTGACATGTCATGATGTTGGGATGACGATGGGCATTCCACATAGTGGAAGAAAGTTAATTGTTGGGAAGGCAAGTGTTAAAGCTAGTCAAATGCCGAGTTTGCAAGATATAGAGTCAATGATGGTTGGCATCAATGATATGGAGGAATTTAAGCGGGTCTTTTTGATTTTCGCTTGTGCAACCTTATTGGCACCCACATCTTGTTTGGAAGGTAGTCACTTGTTATGGTATACACCCTGAGAGCAGTTACTTGGGAACATAAATTGGGGAGAATATGTCTTAGAATTTTTTATTCAAGCTATACATGAACATAGGAGGAAGGAAAGTGTTTGGATTAAAGGGTGTTTGATGTTTCTACAGGTAACTTTTTGTCTTATTTATAAGTATATGTCCATGTATTAGATATTCAATAATGGTTATACACTATGTTGGCCATGATGTTACCACTAATTATGTCTTATATAATGCAACAGATATTCTACTTTTCAATATCTAATTTTCCAGCCATGTATGTGGAACTTACCACTCCTCGCATTGCTGCATGGAACGATTTTTTGGTCAAGCAATGCATCAAGTTGGAGTTAGAAATGCTTGGAGGATTTGGCAAAGTTGAGGTATAATTAGCTTTTAGTTATATTAAGATAGTTGATTACCATTGTAATTAGATTATTGGGATGACATTTTACATGTTTTGCAATGATAGTTGGTTAGCACATCGGCGGAGCAAGATGAAACAGAAAAAAATAAGGCTCCTGCAATTGATGACCCAGTTGACCCAGATGAGAATGAAGACTTTGATGTAATCCTTCATACCTAATGAATGAATAGTAACTTATATTAAGGCTTAGTTTAAATATATGTCATTTAATGTTCTTTCATTATGTTTGACTTAGGTTATTTGTGCTCGCATGGAGGCAACACAACGTCAAATCACCGATGCACAAAGTCATCTTAATAGTCTTATTGCATCATACAACCGTGACGTGAAAGTGTTGAGGACTCGTTTCACCTCTTCACACTATCGCACAGATGAAGGCCAACCGTCAAATTTTCATGAATATGTTAATGAAAGTGGTGCACCATTTTATACAAATAATCCACAGCATTCACCTGTTCATTCAGGTGGTCAAAGAAGATCTTCTGAAGATGACCTTGGATGTACAAATGAAAGGGTGTCAGAAAGACCCAACGTAGAAGATGGTGTGTTCTTTTCAAATGAGGATCCCCTTCACCCTAGGCCACACAATATGTTGGTGTTAGTGCAATCGTGCATGAACACCAATGTGGATGTAGCACCACAAGCCTCAGAAGAAATACGACCACGAAGAGTAAAAATGAAAGTACGTCGTCATAAGCAACGAGTAGCTACGTGCAAGTCACCTTTTGTACAATTATGTGTATCAAAATATAAAAGGTTAACGGAGGAAGAGACACATGTTGCCGACTATGTGATTGACGAGTCAAAAGATCCTAGGTTAGTCCCAAATCACACGTTTAGCAAGTATTGTTCTTAAAAGACTATGATTATGGATTTGTCTAGAAAACAAAAAAAATTACTCACGTCTTGTGTTTCATGTGATTAATAGTGAGATGCTTTGTGCATATGGTGGCTATGGCGTGACATGGGAACAACTTCAATGCTTAGTAGGGGAGAGCTTCATTGATATTCCGGTAAGGTTTATGATAAATAAGAAAAAATACTTTCATCTTTCCATTGATCATTTTAACTAATGAAGAGGCATTATGTAGGTGATTTTCATGTTTTGCTGATACATGAATGCAAAAGAAGAGAATCCTTCTCGCAGACACTTTTTTAATCCATACTTTGGGGTGAGGTTTTTTCCTCGAGTACACCAAATCTTGTCCCTAATATAAGATGCATGTATAGTTTTAGTCATACATTGTTACTATGATCTCAACAACTTTTTACAGGAAATATGTGGTTCAATGAGCAAGTCTACCTCAAAATCAACACTCAAGAAAAGATTAGGTAGCTATTGTGTTAATCTTGAATGTTGCAACCAAGTAATGCTTGACTATTGTATTGATTACATAGATTGATGACAATTTTTTAATAATTTTGAATTTATATTTCAAATATTTAAGCCTTCATTATTGTTATGATGATTGTCTGTTTTGTAGTTTTATATCCCCTTATTCCAATTTAATGAATGAGTCATCATGGTAATCAATTTGGAAGCTAAAAGGGTGGATTTACTTTCATCATATAATTGCATTCAACATGTTCACTTTGTTAATGAAGCTTTCAAAGTAGTTGGATTTATGTCGCAATTATTAAAAAATTCCTTCAAACGGAATGATGTGAATATAAATAATTTACATCCACAGTATGCAGATATCGTTGGCGATCCAAAATTGTTAGTTACATATTTTTTTCTTTCATGTATTCATTTTCAATCCTAATTGGGTCCTTTGTTAATAACATGTCACAAATCATACTTGTTATTGCAGATGTCATACTGGGATGTATGTTATTCTCTATATGCAACATTGGGATGGAAGTGGTCTTAATAGAACCATTAATTCTGTAAGTTGTTAAATATGATGTTATGTTTTTATTTTCAAATGTACATGTTAAATGTTACCGGGATGTAGGGTCTAACATAAGTTTAATGTGTAGGAACGCATGAGCCTTGAAATATTGAAATTTGCAACTCATATGGTTCTTGATAGCGAAAACGAAATTGGTGAAATAGTTACAACTAATATTTGGTCAATCAACGATGCAGAATAGTATTGGGTAACCTTCACAATTAATTTCTTTTGTTTTATTTCATTCAATTTTTTAACTATACATTCAAATTTAAACTTCAACTTGGTCATCGATAGTGAATAATA
This sequence comes from Vitis riparia, assembly GCF_004353265.1. Lineage (NCBI taxonomy): Eukaryota > Viridiplantae > Streptophyta > Magnoliopsida > Vitales > Vitaceae > Vitis > Vitis riparia. The sequence goes on from NC_048446.1 coordinate 20,030,565, forward strand.
GATTTTGAGGCTATGTCATGTCTTTTTTATGGTACAATAGAAGGGATAAGTTATCAAGACTACTTCCAATGCATGCATGGTTCATTTGACTACTAGGTTAGGTGTTATCTCCTCCCTATATATATAAAACTATAGTAAATGACATTTTTATTTTTTAAGGTTATATTATTGACAATTTCTTTATGCTTCCATAAATCGTTTGTGCTATTCCATATAACCTGTTTAAATCAGTTGATAATATTGTAATGACATGGTTTGGTTGCTTAAACTTATCCCCAATTTTCTATGTTTATGTATAATCATGAGCTAATTATTAGATAATTCAACAACCCTGTAAACCAATTTGGTCAAATGGCTGTATTTTCTGTTTAGCTAAAAGAATCCTTGTTACCATATTATTGTGGGTTTGGCTGTCTCGCATCTATAAAGCAATTGATACTAAACTTAGTTTAGAGTGATTTTTGATGGTTAGACATTTAATAAGACAAATGATGACTTGTTCCTACATTAATATTTCCTAGGGGAGTGTTGTGGAAGGAACCCTCTAAAAGAATAAGTTCCTTCATTACTCATAAGCTTTATAGGTTTTTATTATGTTTTATTTACATCTTGTGGTTAACTGTACTTCTCTTATCTTTAGGAGGTGATTGATAAGCTGATTGAGGAGGATGAATTTGATGCAGATCAAAAGGATGCATTTAAGGTGATCTGTAATTGATGATATGCATGTAACTGATTGCTCTTGCATGTAATTAACCATACCATGAACTTAAATTGTTTTGGTTGCTCAGAATTTTGTCAAAGACAATGTCCGAGAGGCAAAAAAAGCAAATAGACAGGTATTTTATAGCAGATACCAATCGTTGCAATAGTTTTGGTCTTGCACATAAATTTCAAATATGTTGAGTACTTGTCAATTCATTTTCTTGTAGGCTAGAGAAGCCCGAAAAAAGGCCTTGCAAAAATGAGTTAGTAGACTAAAGTAGCATTTGAAAACATGAAGTTTAACAAGTTCTACTCAGTCCAGACCAATGATACTCCTGACATATCAAATGTTAAGGTACAATTTATTTCTTCTTTTGCAAAAGCTAATATTATTAACACCGCCTAATTAAAAGAAGGTGCACAAATGTACACAAGAAGTTTAGAAATTAGACATAAAGGCAATTAGATTGAGAGATTAACAAAATCACCTCTCTATAATCATCAAGAGCCCAACCAATCAACACAATATAATATGGACAGTTATGTTAAAAGCCAGAGAGAGCATAAGAAAGAATTTGTTAGAGTTTGTTCCAATTATTCTTCATTGACAAAAACTCTAAAATGTTAAGGTACAATTTTGAACATCTCTTCTATTGAAAGAACAAAATATCTTCGACACTACTATTTTTGTTTCTCCATATGAGACTATTGATAGCCTATGAATCTTGTGCATTTTGAAGCTGGCCTTGATGCGATATTCAAGATCATGGTGTATTGCTATAAGTCGTTCCCTACATAAATAGTCAAAAAATAATCTCTTGATGGAATATATGTTTAATTTATTTATCTGTTCCATGCTAACATAACATGTCTGCTATTTTTAATATCAACTAACTGATCGCCCAAAAGCTTTGTCATTATGTGGCCATTTTTTTCCTTGGTATCCAAATGGATCAATATGACACTATTTCTAAATGGTTTGACTTTTACTTAGCTAATTAAGTTGAGTTTTTTCTGTTGAGTCACCTTGTTTTCACTTGGCCATGGTTTATTGAGGGTATGTTTTGCCATCCATTCTGTGAATAAGTACAAAAAATAGTTAATTGGTTGTAGCATATCAATGAATTTGGCCTCTTCTATTAGAGCAGACACTTGTTAATGAATGCTAATTGCATTATCTTATTTGTGCCCTCTCTACATATTTTTCAGGAAATAAGTATGACTCATTAATCTTTAAATAGTAATTATTGTTGTTTGGAATGCCTTTCAGGCACCGTTTATAAACAGGTATTATGGGAAAGCTCTTGAAGTTCTGTGATTGGGCTCATCAACCACCAGTATTTCTACTGCAAAAGATGCCAATTGGTTTGCATAGGGGACTATAGCTAGCTATTGATTCTAGGATATGTTTCATGATGAAAGTTCATAATGGAACCCTAAATGTGTGCTAAATGGGTCATTTTTTTCCAAATTGAATTAAATAAACTTCTACTCTGTTTTTGTGGAAAAAAATTGGAGTCCATGCGCATTTTTTGTCAATTGTAAAAGTTTTTTTTAGCATTTTTAATAATTTAATGATACATTTTTTAAAGTATTTAAAATGTCATCAAATATGTTTTAATATACGTATTTTTTAATTTTAAAATAAATCTCTTAAATATATTAAATCAATTAATGTTACTTTTCTTATAAAAATTTAATAAATATTATATTTATTCATACTTATATCAACTACATTACACTTATTTGATAAATATTTGGCCATTTTATGTCAAAGAGAACAAAAACTTGAAAAACTTTTGTTGCATTTGATTTGATTGTACCACAGTGGACAATTAATAACTAGAGGTCAACATATTACCAATATTTATGATGCACCTACCACATAATAACTTCACATTCACTCCACATAATGATAGTCTCCAATTGTAGGCTTGTAGAAGACTTCATTCACGTTGTTTCATCCCATCCAATTTTAGTGACTTGTAACTATGCACTCATTATGGAACATTAAATGCATGTATGTACTAGCTACATCTCTTGCACAGGCGGACCTCCATTCCAACTTCAACCATTTACTCAGTTTGGTTGACATCACATCCTCAACAACTCATATTCATTCTCATTTACACCTCATATTCTACTACCTATACACGTTGCACATCACAACCTCCCTCTTCCACCCACCCATTCCTCCATTGTAGTTAATATACCATTTCACTCTAAGATTTTCACTGGCATAATCGTCAACAGTTTGCTACAATAACAACAATAATAAGGTTTGTTTTTCATTATTTTCTGCACATATTTTCTCTTGGTTATGGCAACCACTCTTTTGGGAGTTGCTTGAATTCCTTTTTAAGCTATTTATGGTTGGCTTGGATGCAATGAATTGAAACTTTTCATCTCTAACTTCCATTACTGAATTTTTAACAATATGTAGTGTCATTACAAGGACCAAACATCATGCCGCCTAAAAAGAAGGTTAGACATGACTCAAAGTCAACTATACCTGAGGAAGTCCAACATGACCCTTTCATGCCTCGCCACCCACCTGATGAGCACGAATGTGATAAGCTCATAGCAAAACGACCAATTGTCGTTGAGCGTGTCATACTCATTGCTGGGTTTGAAAAACATGGCGTTGCTGAGTTACTAGATTTTTACAAATTGAGACCTTTTATACAACTAACGCAAGAATGTTATCCAACTCCTATGCGATCATTCTACAACAATATAAAAAATGTTGACCAGGAGAAATATTCATTTCACACTTCATTCAAGGGAGTTGCTGTGCGAGTTTCCCCATCCCTTATTGGACGCACCTTCTCTTTGGAAACACCCAAGAAATCTATTATCTTTTGTATTCCAGAGATTGATATAAAGGCCATGTCAGACACAATAACAAAGGAATTATGCAGCCATTCTTTTCAGTTGGGTACAAGCGTTGAACGTAGATCTCTACTTCCAAAATACAGGATTCTAAGTCTGATATTGTTTCATACTGTCTTGAATAAGAAGGGTCATCTTAATGAGCTTACACTATATGTTCTGCATATTCTGTTCCACATGGCACGTCGTAGTAAAATTAATTTGCCCGCACTTATTTGCCATAACATGATAGAGACACAGCATAGTAATGTGAGTACACGTGCATTACCATATGGTTCAACTGTTTGCTTGTTTTTACAAAATGCAGGATTGGATTTCAAGACACTGCCTTATGAGTCAATCTCGCGCATGCAACCTATGCGCATGAAAATGTCGATAGACAAACAAACATCATCCTCTTCTTCGGGTAGGTCAACTAAAAGTTCTCAGCTTGGGGATATTTACGCAATGTGCAAATCAATGAACAATCAATTGAAGATTGTGCGTCAACAATGCGATCGTTCCATTGCAGCATGGAAAGCATTGCACCCTGATGCTCTACCTTCTACGCCATCACAGACAGATGACGAGGAAGATGGTGATGATGATGGTGGAGATGAAAAAGACGAAGATGCACCGACTGATGGAAAGGAGTAACCTTAATTTCTAGCCGTCTTACAACTGAATGCGTATGTGTGCGCACAACATTTTCATGGATTTTGTAATAAGTTTATAAAATCTCGTTCTCAAACAACTTCTTAACTCCTTTTACTTTAACGCTTTCCAATGCTTATCGATATGCATGCTTTCATTAATCATCAGTAAACTTTATACTCTCTTGCACCAATTGTCAACACTCTATGCAATATTTATGTGTAAATGTGATGCTAGTTATGAGGTTGGTTTAAGTTATTTTGAATGTCTGAATGACCTTTTGCCTATTTTCCAATCTTAGTATGTATTGACTCTATATTTTAGGCTTCAACACATATGAAGCAATTCTCCATACATTTTATTTCAATGTGAATGTGTAAGGCCAACCCTTCATGCGTTGGGTCAGCCTCCCATGACCACACTGTCCAATCAACAAGTAAGATAAAGTCACTATGAATGCATGCCACCTGCACAAGGTGCATGCTTATCTTTTTTATACTGCACAAATAATAACTACAATTAGGTTTTCACCCACTTGCATGCATGTCATATGAAAGGTGTGCCCCTAATTTGGCTATTGCACATGGCATCTTTGACACATAGGCATGCCTGTGAAATAAAGGGTAAGCCCTTATTTTGTGTATTGCATATAACATAAGATTCCAAAGTTTATCATACCATTAGGGATGTGTATGACATGAAGGCGGTGGCCATAGTTTTCCTTCATGCTTATTCCTACAAAAAAACGTTGTCATTACCTAATACTTTATTTCAAATTTATATTATCATTTTATTTTATATTATCTTTATTTTTTTAACTACTTTTTTTATTTAGCTCATTATTACTTCTTTTTTTATTTACCCGTTTACTTTTATTTAATTTCAAATTTTTGTATTTTTAAATATTACAAAAATAGTTGTACTCAGAATTTGCTATAATAAAAAAAAAAATGATGAAGTCCTAATATTTTATAACTTAAAATTAATTTGATTAGATAAATGATTAATAATTTTAATTATTTAAATAAATTAATGTTAACTGAAAAATTGTCACCACATATTTGTAATAAAGTTTTATAAATCATATCTCAAATCAAATATTTGATATAAATCAATTTAGTTTTTATTTAAAATGTAATAAAATATGTTTTAATAAAAGTATTTTTTTTAATTTTGAAATAAATCACTTATGGGTTGCCAAATTAAATTATGGTCCATCCATGGCAATAAGGAGGTCCCGGAATCACTAGGCTCAGATGTACCAAATTTAATGAAGGATGTACAAAGGGTCCGAAAATGCGTTCTGAAGTGGGGATCGACCCCCAATCACTTTGTTATGGGTTTTTAAATGAAATAGTGGCTTATTCATGGTCAGAAAGGGGGTCTCGAAATCACTAGGCTTGGATGTACCAAATTTAATGAAGGATGCACCAAATTTTGTGAAGGATGTACCAAGGGTCCGAAAATGCGTTCCGAAGTGGGGATCGACCCCCAATCACTTTGTTATGGGTTTCTAAATGAAATTATGGACCATCCATGTTGAAATGGGGGTCTCGAAATCTGTCAAATCGGATGTACCAAATTTAATGAATGATGTACCAAATTTTGTTAAGGATGTACCAAGGGTCTAAAAATGCATTCCGAAGTAGGGATCGACCCCAAATCACTTTGTTATGGGTTTTTAAATGAAATAGTGGCTCATTCATGGTCAAAAGAGGGTCCCGGAATCACTAGGCTCGGATATACCAAATTTAATGAAGGATGTACCAAGGATCCGAAAATGAGTCACGAAGTGAGGATTGACCCCCAATCACTTTGTTATGGGTTTCTAAAAGCAATTATGGACCATCCATGTTGAAATAGGGGTCTCGAAATCTGTCAGATCGGATGTACCAAATTTAATGAAGGATGTACCAAATTTTGTGAAGAATGTACCGAGGGTCCGACAATGCGTTTCGAAGTGAGGATCGACTCCCAATCACTTTGTTATGGGTTTCTTAAAGAAATTATGGACCATCCATGTTGAAATGGGGGTCTCGGAATCTGTCGAATCAGATGTACCAAATTGAATGAATGATGTACCAAGGGTCCAAAAATGCTTTTCGAAGTGGGGATCAGCCCCAAATCACTTTGTTAAGGGTTTCTAAATGAAATTATGGACCATCCATGTTGAAATGGGGGTCTCGGAATCTGTCAGATCGGATGTACCAAATTTAATTAAGGATGTACCAAATTTTGTGAATGATGTACCAAATTTTGTTAAGGATGTACCAAGGGTTCCAAAGTGTGATCCGAAGTGGGGATCGGCCCCAAATCACTTTGTTATGGGTTTCTAAATGAAATAGTGGTTCATCCATGGTCAGAAGAGGGTCCCGAAATCACTAAGCTCGGATGTACCAAATTTAATGAAGGATGTACCAAGGGTCCGAAAATGAGTCATGAAGTGGGGATCAACCCCCAATCACTTTGTTATGGGTTTCTAAATGAAATTATGGACCATCCATGTTGAAATGGGGGTCTCGGAATCTGTCAGATCGGATGTACCAAATTTAATGAAGGATGTACCAAATTTTGTTATTGATGTACCAAGGGTCCAAAAATGCTTTCCGAAGTGGGGATCGGCCCCAAATCACTTTGTTATGGGTTTTAAATGAAATAGTGGCTCATCCATGGTCAGAAGGGGGTCCCGGAATCACTAGGCTTGGACGTACCAAATTTAATGAAGAATGTACCAAGAATCCGAAAATAAGTCACGAAGTGGGGATTAACCCCCAATCGCTTTGTTTTGGGTTTCTAAAAGCAATTATGGACCATCCATGTTGAAATGGGGGTCTCGGAATCTGTCAGATCGGATGTACCAAATTTAATGAAGGACGTACCAAATTTAATTAATAATGTACCAAATTTTGTTAAGGATGTACCAATGGTTTAAAAATGCGTTCCGAAGTGGGGATCGGCCCCAAATCACTTTGTTATGGGTTTCTAAAAGAAATTATGGACCATCCATATTGAAATGGGGGTCTCGGAATCCATCGGATCGGATGTACCAAATTTAATGAAGGATGTACCAAATTTAATTAAGGATGTACCAAATTTTGTTAAGTATGTACCAAGGGTCTGAAAATGTATTCTGAAGTGGAGATCGACCCCCAATCACTTTCTTATGGGTTTCTATAAGATATTATGGTCCATCCATATTGAAATGGGGGTCCGGGAATCGGTCGAATCTGGTGTACCAAAATTAGTAAATCCGAGCCTAGTGATTCCAATACCCCCATCTGACAATGGATGAGCCACTATTTCATTTAGAAACCCATAACAAAGTGATTTCGGGTCGATGCCTACTTCGGAACACACTTTGGAACCCTTGGTACATCCTTAACAAAATTTGGTACATCCTTGACAAAATTTGGTACATCATTCATTAAATTTGGTACATCTGAGCCTAGTGATTCCGGGACCTTCTTCTGACCATGGATGAGCCACTATTTCATTTAGAAACCCATAACAAAGTGATTGGGGTCGATCCCCACTTCGGAACGCATTTTCGGACCCTTGGTACATCCTTCACAAAATTTGGTACATCCTTTATTAAATTTGATACATCCGATCCGATGGATTCCGAGACCCCCATTTCATCATGGATGGTCCATAATTGCTTTTAGAAACCCATAACAAAGTGATTGGGGTTGATCCCCACTTCGTGACTCATTTTCGGACCCTTAGTACATCCTTCATTAAATTTGGTACATCCGAGCTTAGTGATTCCGGGACCCTCTTCTGACCATGGATGAGCCACTATTTCATTTAGAAACCCATAACAAGTTATTTGGGGCCGATCCCCACTTCGGATCACACTTTGGAACCCTTGGTACATCTTTAACAAAATTTGGTACATCCTTCACAAAATTTGGTACATCCGATCTGACAGATTCTGAGACCCCCATTTCAACATGGAAGGTCCATAATTTCATTTATAAACCCATAACAAAGTGATTGGGGGTCGATCCCCACTTCGGAACGTATTTTCGGACCCTTGGTACATCCTTCACAAAATTTGGTACATCGTTCATTAAATTTGGTACATCCGAGCCTAGTGATTCCAGGACCCCCTCTCTGACCATGAATAAGCCACTATTTCATTTAAAAAACCCATAACAAAGTGATTTGGGGTCGATCCCCACTTCAGAACGCATTTTTGGACCCTTGGTACATCCTTCACAAAATTTGGTACATTCTTCATTAAATTTGGTACATCCGATCCGACAGATTCCAAGACCCCCATTTCAACATGGATGGTCCATAATTTCTTTATGAAACCCATAAGAAAGTGATTGGGGGTCGATCCCCACTTTGAAACGCATTTTCGGACCCTTGGTACATCCTTCACAAAATTTGGTACATCCGAGCCTAGTGATTCCGGGACCTCCTTCTGACCATGGATGAGACACTATTTCATTTAGAAACCCATAACAAAGTGATTGGGGGTCGATCCCCACTTCAGAACGCATTTTCGGACCCTTGGTTCATCATTCACAAAATTTGGTACATCCTTCATTAAATTTGGTACATCCGATCCGATGGATTCCAAGACCCCCATTTCATCATGGATGGTCCATAATTGCTTTTAGAAACCCATAACAAAGTGATTGGGGGTCGATTCCCACTTCGTGACTCATTTTCGGACCCTTGGTACATCCTTCATTAAATTTGGTACATCCGAACTTAGTGATTCTGGGACCCTTTTCTGACCATGGATGAGCCACTATTTCATTTAGAAACCCATAACAAAGTGATTTGGGGTCAATCCCCACTTCGGAACGCATTTTCGAACCCTTGGTACATCATTCACAAAATTTGGTACATCCTTCATTAAATTTGGTACATCCGAGTTTAGTGATTCCGGGACCCCCATCTGAGCATGGATGGGTCATAATTTCATTTAATATATTTAAGTTGTTTATTTTAAAATTAAAAAAAAATACTTTTATTAAAACATATTTTATTACATTTTAAATAAAAACTAAATTGATTTATATCAAATATTTGATTTGAGATATGATTTCTAAAAATTTATTACAAATATGTGGTGGCAATTTTTCTATTAAAATTAATTTATTTAAATAATTAAAATTATTAATCATTTATCTAATCAAATTAATTTTAAGTTATAAAATATTAGGACTTCATTATATTTTTTGTTATATTGTAGCATATTCTAAGTACAACTATTTTTGTAATATTTAAAAATACAAAATTTTGAAATTAAATAAAAGTAAACGGATAAATAAAAAAAATTATTAATGAGCTAAATAAAAAAAATAGTTAAAAAAATTAAGATAATAAAAAATAAATTGAAAATTGAACAATTAATTTTTTTTTAAATGATAAATATTTAGAAAAAATCTATGATTTTGAATCAACAAGGAATCATTTCCAACGTTTATTTCATATGAACATCAAGGGCCAACCTTTTAAGCTATCAGTATGCCTCCATTTGCCTTACTGCCCAACCCACACCTCAACTCTAGTCATCCTAAAGGCATGCCTCTGACAGAGAGTCATGTCTTTCTTTTTCCTACTGCAAGTAGCTTAACAAAAAGAAGTTTTTCACCCACATTTATGTGTCTTCCATCAAGGTTTTGCTTTTAGGTTGACTACTGCACATAGCCTACCAATATAATGGTTTTAGCAATAGGCATGCCCCTAAAATCAAGGGTGTGCCCCTACTTTGCATACTGCATATAGAATTTCCCAACAAAGTTATCATACCCATGGGCATACCTATGCAACCAAGGGTGCACCCCTGCTTTGCCTTTATATAATATCATTAACACATAGGCATGCCTTTCAAATGGAAGGTGCGCCCTTAGATTGCCTTCTGCACATAACATACTAAACTAATGTTCGAATGCCTTCCCATGGTGTTAATGGTTCAACCTCCCTTTTACAGACACCTCACATAACACGAAACCAATTTTAAAGATGAAAAACGATAGGGTTGCCTATGATCTAACAGGCACAACCTTATTTTGGCTATTACTCATTTCACACAAAACTAAATAATATGCTTAAGGGTCATCAACCAAAAAGCAGCAGCCCCTACATGTAAAGGTTGGCCACGATTATGCCCACTAATTAACAATCTCGTTTTTTTGCCAAGGACGCCATATGAATCTATGTCACTTCAATGCCATCTTTGAACAATAATGACCAAGGTACATATTTTGCTATTACAATTACATTATCATGTAACATATCCCATAATATTGAAGAACAACATACAATCACAATATATGTACACCAAACACTTCAAATCCAATAAATTACTCATTGCTTAAAATCAAGGAAACAACAACGAAGATTACCAAACTATTTCATACTAATATAAAGTCGATCTTACATTATGAAGTTTAATAAAAAAAACTTACAGCAATGGGTTGTTACATGTCGCAATTTATGCCCAGGCTGATTACAACGAGAACAATGAACCGTTTTGTTTTACATGAATTGAGACTCGATTCAACGTTTCCTAGGTCTTCCAGGAGGTCGCTTTGTGGTTGGAGGATTAAGAAAGGGATAAGTATGACCCAAGGCATCACAAATGGTTCCATCTTCATCAACCATTAGCATGTCATGCGTTACCAAAGTACGCATGCTTCCAGAGTATATCTTCTCTTGCAAATTGTACTTATACCAGTCATCAACATAATCAGATATATCAAACCCCATTCGCCATATAGCTGCACAAGCATGATCACATGGGATTCCAGACATTTGCCATGCTTTACATGTGCAAGTTCGCTCCATTAAGTCCACTTCCAGGAATGCTTTTCCATTGGATACTTTCATCGAACTACCCAAGTGTAAATAAGTGATATAATTTTCACCTTTTCCAATGTTCAATGCAATCTTTTCTTCTGTTTTAGGACCAATACACCCATTCCATTTTACAAGTCTATTTTTATGCTCGACTAAAAGAGATCCTAACTTATCCATATGCTCGATGAAGAAAACACAAATGTTATGGTGTCGTTCATGTCTTAACCAAGAATTGAAAGACTCGGCCAAATTACTTGTCATCTTATCCCAATGCATCTTCTTAAATTTAGAGATTGCCCAATGTTGAGGGTTATTTTCTTCAACCTACTTCGCTAAATCATGATTAAATGTCCTTAAAGTATCCATTGCAACCTCATAATCACAATCTAACCTAGCATAGGCAATAGAATCAAGCATTTGCAAAGCATTTTCCTTTCCTTTCCTCCCTTTAGTGTTCAGTTTTTGTTAGAAAGCTACTAAAGTTTTCTTTAATGTGACGATAGCAATATGCATGGTTTTCACTACCAAATACCTCTGAAACACTACGGATAATCCCTTGGTGCCTATCAGATATTATTATAACATCTCTTTCACCTATGACCATCTTCAATTTCTCTAAAAACCAAAGCCAATCCTCGTAATTCTTAGAGCTAAATAAGCCATAAGCAAGTGGAAACATGTCATCGTCAGCATCATAGGAAGAAGTTGAAAATAAAGCACCCTTGTATGGCCCACTCATGTAGGATGAATCTATTGATATAATAGGCCGACATCCCAGTTGAAACCCATGTATTGACACTGAAAGGGCAACAAACAATTGCATAAAATGACCATCATCCGAACATCTATATTCAGCAATCGTCCCTGGATTTGTTTCAATAAGCCTTGTACATAACCAAGGTAACAACTTATATGAACATTGTGGCACACCATAAATTTGTTCTTTAGCCTTCTCTTTCAAGTTCCATGCTTGACAATAATTCAATTGCATTCCGTATTGTCGACGAAAGTCTTTACATATTTGACGAGGTAAGTAATATGGATTTGAACGAATAACATCATCAATCATAGTTGTGGCTCGATTACAACAAACTACTGGTTCGGAAATTGACACATCTTCTAAAGAGTGGTTATGTTCATTTCTAAATGTATGCACTTAAACTATTTTTGTTCTCCCAATAGCACGAGCAGTTACTTTCCAAGGGCATCCTTCAACAACACATATTACAGTCATATGCTTAAGACAATTCCTCTTAAACTTATATCTAAAACGGCCTCCTACTGACATGAGATATATTGCATCCCGAAATTCATTTGCAATTGAGAAGATATGCCCACTACCCAATATTGCACTCTCAAAATGGCTTGACTCTAGTGGACCAACATGTGATTCAGCACATCTTTGATGAAATCCTCGTGATTGCATTCTAATATCAACATCTCTTGTTGAATATGGGACCGGTGAGTTAGACCCTACGATTGTTTCGTTCAAGCTGTATTATAACATCTACTGAATAAACATAAATATTACAAAATAAATAAATACATGGAATCATTTAAGATTATATATTTTTTATATAACTTACCCTTGTCCTCCATTCTCAATCATTTCATCGTCTTCAACTGTTGATGCTAAACATATATATACACGTGCACATCGGTCACTAAATTGAAACATGTTTGTCAAGTCTTCATCATTTTTCAATGGTTAAAGTGCATATAAATCAAACGGGAGAGTTTATGAAAATGTTGGTCCCACTATATTGATGTTCATTTTCCCACAAATCCTTGAAACAAAATCATTATATGTCATTGATCGTTCTAAACTTAGACCATCTCGTCTCCCACCCATATATTCCACATTGCCATGTTCATCTCTTATTAGCTCTCCTCCAATGTGCAGATAACAATAAATTGTATTACTTGGATCCATTTAAATGCTACTCGATCATGTGCAGCCCCTGTTTAGAAGCATGAACCTTTAGTCAAGCTGAAACAATTAACTAATTTCTTAATAACACTGCATAAACCAACTTACTTATAACAAAACTGATTATCATGCCTATGACCATCATATATTAATACATCGTTTATCTTTGAAACTTTACAAACGAGCTTCATTTACATTTCATAGTCTACAATTAATGGTGTAAATATAGACATGCATAGTGTATACTTAACATTAAGTAATGCAATTATTCTATTTTACTTCGTAGCAATTTGCTATGTTATATAAGTTAGGAAGTGAACCTCTCAATTCATGGGCTAACTATTGTTTTGGTAACTCTTCAAGCCAAATTGTGCTAAAGCCACTCTCTTCGGGCCACCCCCTCAAACAATGGGTTGACCTTTATTTTGCCCACTGCCCAAATTTAACCACAACAATGTTACAACCAAGGGCCGACCTCTAAACAATTGGGTCAACCCTTATTTTGCCCACTGCCCAACTTAAACCACAATAATGTTTACAACCAAGGCCCGACCTCCAAAAAAATGGGTCAACCTTTATTTTGCCCACTACCCAGATTAAACCACAACAATGTTTACAACTAAGGGTCGACCTCCAAACAAATGGGTCAGCCTTTATTTTGCCTACTATTCAGATTAAACCACAACAATATTTACAACTACGGGCCTACCTCCAAACAAATGGGTCAGCCTTTAATTCACTTACTGCAACCTCTTACGAAAACAATAATTTCATCCAAATGTCATTAACTGAATTACGGCCAACCCTTTCATCCAAGGGTAGACCCTTACTATGACCACTACACATATAAACAAAACAAATTTCATATTTGTGGTTGTGACCATCAATTTTGAACCTAAGGCTCTAATACTATTTTCCCTAATTCCCACATAAATTCATGCCCGCTTTACTAAATTTGTTTTATTTTCTTCTTCAATTCAACCCTTATTCATTATAAATTCAAAACTTTTATTAAGAAATTTATTCAAACTTTAATCACAATCATTTTTAAAATTTATACTCATTTACTCATGACTAAACATGAATTCTTTTCCCATGCATTAGATTCACCAATTAACAATTATAAAAGATCACTCAAATTACTCATTTTGGAATCCCAGATAAACAACATTAAACAACAAAACATCTCGAATCCCATATAAACAACATTAAACAACAAATTGTTTGAACATTCCTAAAAATTGTATTCCCTTCACATGCAATAGTCATATTTTTCTTCTCTTTTCCATATTCTTTCCAACAACCACATACAACACAAACACAACAATTCAGAAAATAAAACAAAATCAATATAGCTTACTACCATCTCATTTTCCCATCATTTATCAAATTTTAAGCCATATTTCATTTCAAATAAACCCTAAATAAATTAAAATATAAATTTAAATACAATATTAATGGACATTGAACATGTAGAAATATGCAATGTAATCAAGTTTAAATCACAAAATTGCACAAATCACATAACTATGACATTATTCAAATCTCAAAAAATCAAAATGACAAATCAAAATATAAAGTTATTACAAAATTTAATAACATATATATATATATATATATATATATATATATATATATATATATCACCTGGAAAAACCCTTGCTTTAAAAGTTAAATGCAACTATAATATTTTTATTCTTCGTTATCTCATTCTCTCAATTGCTTTCTTTCTCATTTTTCGATGTAAAAGCAAAATAGGAAGTACAACCAGGAGAAAAATGACTGTCACTCCTGAAATAAGAAGAAGGAAATGGGTTTTTTTGTCTACCTGGCCTTTGTTAAGGGGTTCGCACTTGGACTTTTGTTTTCAGATTGATGTTTGGTGGGAAAATGAAGATGTCGTCTTCCTTATGGTGATGGAGGAGAAACAAAATAAGAGATCAAGTTTGGAGGTTCGTTTGGGGTTTATGGGTTATCGCGATTTGAGAACCTACAAGATTTTTTATGGATCCTTTCGCCTTGTGATGGGTTGTGCCTGTGAACGAATAAGAAAGAACATGAGTTTTTGGTGTTAGGGTTTGGTTGAAAAAAGAAGAAGATATTTTGGGGTAAATATTGTTTAAAACATCAATCCATGTGGAATGTCTAGCTGACCGATGACATGTAACTGAGCCATGTCATTGGCTTAAGTAGATAACAAGCAACTTATCCAACTAGGAGAATGTCAAACTATAGGACGGTATTTTTGGAAGGGCCCTCAATATCACTATTACAGTGTATGAAAGATGGTTTATTTTTCACAAAATCCATTGAATTTGAAAAGTAAAAAGTTAAGTTTCCAAAAGACAAAATTTTGCCCTTGGTGTATGGTTACATAAATTCCCCTTGACAAAACAGAGAAGAAGCCATGTTGGCAACAGCTGATGGGACAGACTGTCTCTAACAAAACGCAGGTGGAATTAGTAAAAAACAACGGTCACCAAAGATAAACGGTTCCGAATTCGTCGTTTTCGAAAGGCCAACGCTATAAAAAGGCGACGTGCCTGCGTATCGAACACCATCGCTGCAACCTCATTCGCCTCTCTAGTTCTCTCTCCTCTTATTCTCTCGGTCGCGAAGAGCGATTTTGAACGAACGAACGAAGAGGAGAGAAGAAGACGAAAGAAGAAATGGCGGTGTCTAGGGTTTCATTGGTGGTGGTGGCGATCATCGCTCTGTTATACGCCGTCGTTTTGCCTTCTGCTCATGCTCAATCTTTGGCTCCTGCTCCTGCGCCCACCAGTGATGGTATATATTTGATCTCTTTCTCGTTTTGGTTTATATTCTGTTTGGTTGACGAGAAAATGCCGGAACGATACGAAGAAAAATCTTCAAACTTTCTGCTCCCATTTGGTGGCAGAAATTGGTAAAGAAAATAATTTTCACATAAAATAATGGAAATTTTCATTTTGAAATTGCTTTCGGTTTTGAGTATTTGAGTTTTGAAGATTAGTAAAGACGTATTTTAATATTTTTCCAAAAAGAAAAAAGAGCCAATTTTTGTGATGATTTCATCCTCGTTTTTCCATTCTCCAGAAATAAATAGAACAGACATTCAAGTTTTTTTAAAATTTTCCAATATTTTCTCGTTACACAAACGGACGATTAGATTCATTTTGTTTCAAGATCTGGTAATTTTCCTAATTTCAAGTTTTTATTTATTTATTTTTTCTGAAATTACATTGGAATTGTGATTCTAGGAACGTTTCTTTGTGTGATTTTCATTTAAAAAATAAAAACTGCTAGAGCTGGTGATGATGGAGATGAATCAATATTTTATTTGTCTGTGCAGGGACGGCAATAGATCAAGGAATTGCATGTGTGTTGATGCTAGTCGCCTTGGTGCTCACATACCTCATCCACCCACTCGATGCTTGATCCTACAACATTCGGATTTTTGGATAAGATCTCGATGGGTTTTGTGAAGGGGTGAAATACATATCTTCAAATTTGGGATGCGGCAATGGTCCGTGTATGTTTCATTCATTTTCCGGAGTTCAATTTATTGGTGCTCATGGCTTCACAATTTTTTTCTATTCTTTGATTCTCTGTGGAAATGTATTTTCTGTTGTGCATTGGCAATGAAAACAGAGTGAACCTTTTCTCATTCTCTTCTCTAGCAAACCTTTTCCCTTTCATTTCTCAACAGAAACAGAAAAAACAAGAGCATATGATCTGAAACAGGATTAAACAGGCTTTGAAAGCACCAAACATCAAGATAACAGACAATCCATATCATGACTGAATTTAAAAGCTGTAAACAAGAGCCAATCATACTGAATTTTTTAGGCTATTTGTGGGCATCATACTATTTGTAGGCATCAACATATCGAGCATCTCTTCTTCCCTTTACTCTCTTCTCATTCCAACTGATTAGAGCCTGCGCTTCATTTGGAACTTCACATGATTTCTGATACATAACATTAACGACATAATTCATCAACCCTCATATTGTAGCAGATGCTTACAATTCAACTCTGAAGACTGAGTGATTTAAATGAACTCAACAACTGTTCTGGTTCATCATCCGCTGGCCATGTCATAGGAACTTCAAGATTCCTGTATCATCAAATGATTCTATCATTGTTAGCCTCTCAAAGACCACAACAAATGGCTAAAGAGTCTGCAGCAAATTCATAGACAAAAATGTCTTACCCTTCTACACATTGGAATTTGCAGTGGTCCATATCAATCACTCGTTTGTTCCCAAACAAGTTCTCTAGACGCGCTGCTAGTTTTGGTGTTCTTTCCATTGGCAAAATGTCCCAAACCTTCAAAACCTGGATGTAGTTTGAATTTTCCTTGAGAATCTCTACACTCCAAACTAGATTGAGTATTTTAGTGACCTTGTACAGCTCCAACAGTTGCAAACAAGTCCCATTGATGGTGTTAGGGTTTGCCTCATTGTCGGGTCGACGCCAACCGCTTGAAAGCTTCTCCAATAGACAAAACACCTTGTTATGAATCTCGACACTCTTAATTCTTACCATGGATTTCCAAAAATCATCTGAGAAGTGAACCTATGACAAAAAGTAGGGTAATTATTGCAGGGATATTATTTTTTTGAAGATCAAGGAACAAAAAAATTCTAGAGGAAACAACAAAACAAAGATATCATATATGTAATGAATCTTTTGGCATACCTTCCATCTTGCCTTCCTGAAGAGTAATGAATCTTTCTTCTGTAAAAGATGAAGCTCGCCAAGTTCAACCAAGGATGTAGTGATAGCCCGAGCTAAGTTATTGTCCTCTTCAGCATTATGGAAACACCCCCGATCTTTGGCATCATTGACTAGTTTCCCCCAAACAGTACCACTGTGTTCTAGAGTTGGACCATTTCCAAATATCCAGAGGCAATACCTACACAACAACAATGATACATTTTTTACTTTCAGAGACCAGCAAAAGAGACTGATACTGCAAGAAAACAATAGGGAACTTTTTGCTTGCAATATTAGGGTAATACCTTGCTCGGGTTAGAGCCACATTTGTGCGTTGACGATTAGAAATGAATCCCACTGAACCTTTCAAATTACATCTGACAGTGGAGATAATTATGATATCCTCCTCACCCCCTTGAAACCCGTCAACAGAACGAACACTCACAGAGAATTTGCCATCTGCACTTGATGTGTATTTCTTTCCCAGTCTATCTTGAATTGCATAAACTTGAGCCTTGTATGGTGATATGATACCAACACTTACCCTCTGTTTCCTGCCCTTGGTTGCTGTAATGAATAGAAATGAGAAATAAAAAAGCTTAAAAAAGGAAACCAAACACATGGATTGATACCCATGATGAACAATAGGTATAGAATGCTCCAGTAAGCTTTGTAGAGGCTTTGACCTGCTTAACCTGGATTAAGTTAATAATCACAGCATACCTTTAGCAAGGGTTGCAACCATCTCAGAGACCACAACTACCTCCACCATGTTTCTTGTGCTACACCTGTAATCAAATTCCTCTTTTCCATAGGCTACGTTTATAAAGGAGTAGCTACCATACATGTTTCCATGCAGGTAAGACCTTTCATATTTTCTCTCTTTGACATTGGGAGCATCCAAAATCAGATTGTCATAGAACTCTCTATTTGGAAACAAGCTTATGGATGGATGCATTCTGTACTGGAGATTGAGAAGGTGCTTTCTGTGTCCTAACAATACCAGCCTCTGGAACAAACTTCTTCCAAATTTGGCCTCCTCAGAAATCTAATCCAACATGGTAGATGTTTCACATACCAAAAAATGAAGAACATGTCATAATTTATAAACATGAAGGAACAGAAACAAGAAAGATTCCAAACCTTGCTCTTAACCATTGCCGGTAGTTGCAACTCATCCCCTATGAGAATGGCATGGCGGATACCGGAAATTTGTAGAGGGATGGCTGACTCACATTCCTTTAGCTGAGCAGCTTCATCAATAACCAACAATTCAATGGGTTTCCCACCTACTGGAATTTTTGCTGAGCTTGATGCAGTGCAGAAAAGCAAGGTCGCATTCTGTAAACAAAAACTTTTGATCCGATAATGATCAGTAGTATTTGGAACTTCAATTGCTTGGCGAAGGCATCTGAGTATTTCAAGGAACTTTCTTCTGGTCTCATGGAATTTACAGAAGCGATCAACACTTTTTCCTGCATCTCCAATTTTTTCGATGACTTCCTTCAACCCTTTACTTTCAACAGAAACATTTTGGAACAAAGTTATGAAAGATTCTAGCAATCTGTGAGCTCCAATCATATTTTTTGCTACTTCTAAAGGAATGAGTGAAGTTGGTAAGTGGGTACGCAATTTTGGAATGCAAAATTTCAGATTATTTACAATGTCGTAAAATTTTTTCTTGAAGAACTCTTCCAATGTGAGAAGTTTATCACAACTTCCATCAGTTGCTCCTTCGCTATTCTTGTCTTGCTGTTTTTTCCCTTTCCCTTTCTTGCTATTTTTTAAAGTTCGTTCAATATCTTTCCTCATCCAACTTTTCTTGTTCTTTCTTCCGTCTTTGTTGAAGGATTGAGACTGGATGTCCTCCTCTTTCTCTTGATTGGTTTGAACTCCCTTTCCCCGGTTCATCCTCAAGTAGGTAGAATACATTTCCTTAGGGTCTTCAAGCAAACATATCATAGATTCTAAAGAATGCTTCCACCCAAAACGTGGGGAAAAACAGTTTGCTAGAATTTTAACACGGAAATCAAGAAAGACATCATGTAGGTCACGATGATCATTGATCTTCATTCGCTTACCATTTCCAAATAGAAGTATATCTCCCAGTCCATAAGTGCCATATTCATTTGAATCTCTAACCAAACCCACCAGCCTCTTTGTAACTGCTAACACTGCAATATTAGTAGGAGCACATGTTACTGTTCTGCATTTCATCCTATAGAGTGCAAATAGTAATGTAGCAACCGTCTTTGTTTTCCCAGTCCCAGGAGGCCCCCATATTTGTTTGATACTATTCTGATGATGACACTCCCTTGCAGCGATACAGCTTATCACTGCAGCCTTTTGAGAGTCATTTAGATCGAAAGAACTGACCATGGGCTCCGAGTTTGATACTGAATCAGAGCTGCAGAGGGCACATTCTTCCCCAGCCTGTAAGAGGTAAATGTATTAGCAATTAGTAATGATTTGAACATATATATGCATGCAGTTGTTACTTCATATTTGTTGCTAAAATTGGGAAAAGCATAACTGGAGTTGGTAACATTGAGGAACTTTTATTTCTGTTGCTTAGTTGTAAGATATGAATTGTAAAATCTTACCAAGGAATCAGGTTGCAGCACTTTCTGAATAATACTCTTGTTGCCCAGGTCTGGACCTATATTCAATGCTGCCCATATACGATTATTAGTAGTCATATTTATTAGGAAAACAGCAAAAAGAGTTTCTCTCTTCTTATTTGTCTCCATGTTTTGCTCAAACTCAATGGGCTTTGATGAGAGCACTATACAAGTGTCTTCCTCTGGTGGCGGTTCATCAAGGTCTCTTACTGGCTTTGCTACAACTGAAGCGACAATATAAGATCTCTTAGGCCTGTTTAAATCACTGATGCATTTTGGTCTTCCATCTATCAATGCAATCAGATCCCCAGTCTCAGGTTCATATAGTTCTCCATCATTTCCATTATTCCGTATTCCCTTCACTGTAATCTGGTACTTCAAGTTTGTGGGAGGTTTATAATCTTCAGTTGTTTTGACAGAGAGTATTTCACATAGAGGAGCCTGAGAAATCATTGTCATGCTTGACAATAAATCAGCATGCGTTTCCTCAATAAGCGGGTAAATGAATGATGTCAAGTAATGAGACACGGACGAAAACGTATCGGGGATCATTTTTACCTGTTACAGAAAATCTGAGTTAGTAGGTGGAGCTAGAGCATTGCTCTTGTGCATGTGTCAATGAGATTATGACAAACTGAAAAATCTAGCTTTATATTTGCTTAAGTAAACTACATTTAGAGTTGAATCCTTAGTGATGAAATGAAAAATTCTAGCTCAAATTTGCATCAATGTGAGCTAGCCCGTACATGTATCTTTCCTCCTTAGGTCTATCAAAGTCCTGAGCATATCACAAATTCTTGGTCTCTACCTAATCCAAACCCTTCTAAATCCTCCATTTTTACTCTATAATGAGCATACAGGAATCATCTCTTAAACCCTATCAAATATTGACCAGTACCGAAGAAATGAAGGCTTTTAGAGCAACTCTTTTTCATCTGATTAGGAGATATGATTATATAGCAAACTTTTATCACATTAATTATATATTGTCGTTTGATCGAATTGACCTTCATGCATTAGAATTAGGCTCTCTGAGTAATATAAAGAGAAGGGAAAGTATAGAAGTGCAAACCTTGTCTTTGTAAAGATTTTTGTTGAGTATATCTTTCAGAGACCAAGAAAACACCAAATCCATTAAATCTTTGGGAGCAGTTTCAGCCTTCTTCCATCGCTTCCTCTCCATCTTCTGATCATCAAAAACCGAAACCCCGTTTTGCTCTTGTTGCAATGACCTAGAAAGGAGATGAAGAAGAAGACTACTTCATCACTAAGAAAATGGGAAAGAAAGTTACCTCAGCAGTGGGACATTTTCTTCCATTATCATCACTTTTCCTTCCATAGGTCACCCTAGCATCTTTAGAGGACAGCAAAGGTAAAGACTGTTTGGAAAATAAGAAAAAGAAAAAGAGGAAAAGAAAAGAGGTTGTACGGAATCTAGCTTAGATTGATTTGTTTAGAAGAAAATGGAAAAGAAGACATTGACAGACACCATGCATGGGGTGTTTGTACCATTGTTCATTTCTACGTATTTGCTTTGAGATCTTCTAACTTCCAACTTGCATGCAGATAGTGTCTTTGTAAAGATTCAAAGGATGGAAGAAAGGAACCTGGTACATGAAGGAGAAAGGAAAGGTGGGAGGAAGAATTGAGAAGAAGAAGAGTTAATTTTAAGGCATAAGGAGAAGTGAAGAGAGAAAAGAAGAAGACTTGCGGTGGAAGAATTGAAGCTGTTTTGTTGTGGTGAAATTAAGGAAGTTAAAAACGTGAAAGAGTAGGCATAGGGAAGGACCAATGGCCAAGTAATGGTATATTTAAAACCAGCTTTGAGTGGGAGATTCAAGTACACTTTCATCAAGACTCTTTGGTCCAAGAGTCCTTGTATTTTTATTATTTGTTTTCACCTTATGATAGATTTTATTTTATTTTTTTAATATACTTTACCATTCTTATTTGTGACAATTTTAGGGTCTATAATATGAAAATATTTTTTGTTGGGGTGCAATAACAAAGATCTTAAGCCTAGGGATGGGTCACCCAAATGACGACTCTTAAAATAGGCCTACAGGATATGATATCGAATGTCATAAAAAGTTTGGCCTACTCTTATTGAACACCAATTGGTTTTTAAACGAGATAGTTAAAACCCGATCCAACATTTTTTAAAATGGTTCCAAAAAAGACAATGAAAACAATTTTAAAAACAAGCTTATGATGGTTTTAAGAATAAAAATCTGTTTATAAACTCATAATGGTTTCAACTGGTTATTTGTATTTTTATATATACCATAAATATTAAATATAACATTTATTATAATGTTTTAGTTTACTTTTATTATTATTCATGTTTATACAATTATTTTTTAAAACACTCCCTAAAAAATAAGTGAAAATGATTAAAAAATAAAATATCATATTTTCAAAATAAATTTGGATAAAAAACTCTTTTCTATCAAAAAATTATTAAATGTGTTTTTTGAAAAAGCAATTTTTATTTTTAATAAAAAATAAAGAAAATTTCAGTAGTATGACATTATTAACAATTCTATTTAAATAATTTTATTAGTTTTAAAGTGCTTTGATAGTAATTTTAAATAATGTTTTTAACTTTTTTAAAATTTGAAAATTTTCATCTTTCGAGTATTAAAAATGCTATAAATATTTTGTAAAATCATTGTCAAATGTACTCTTATACTATTTGATAAAAATATAAATTTTTTCATAAAGTTTTAAGGGTTTGTATTTTGTATTCTTTTAGAAAAATATTTTAAAAATATTATGACACGAAATTACGAAAATCCCCAAAGTTTTTCAAATTATTTCTGTCTAAGCCATCCAATTCATTTCAAATACATTACATGATAAATATCCATAATTTAATTTTAAATTAGTAGCAAAAATAAAAAAAAATGTCGTTGCATATTAGCAGTGGCCGCTCCCACCTACGACGTCGTTTTGCCAGCAACTCGTGTTGTGAACTTCTCGTCTGTAAGAACTACTCCGTCCTCTTCGTGTCATATTTTCTGTTTGATTGCCAAGAAAATGCTGGGAAAAGACGATAGAAATTCGAAGCTTTCTCGTTCTATTCCTTTTTCCTTCCTACACTTTCTTGGCAAACAAACAGAGGACTTGTTGTTTTCATTTTCCAGTTAATGCAGTTTGCTCGATTCTAAGGCCTTCCTCAAAAATCGCGTCTGTAATACCCTAATAAACTCGAATTTTAGTGTTTTTTTGGGTATGATTATGCTTCGCATTTCTTAGTTTTTACCAGAAACGGCTCGATCTCACCAACATTTGCTAATCATACTATCGAATCAATACGCGAACATACTGCCATTGTTGAACATTTACAAATTTCAATAAAGTTTAAAGCTATATCGCTTATAGTCGAACAATTTCTGTGCTGAATTCAAGAATGATTATTCATAGGCATCATCATCATCATCCCCTTTCTCAGCCCCATTCTGTAGAAACCTCTCTGCTCTCCATTTTGTAGTTCAGATGATCATATATGGTATACTACCAATACAAAACACAGCAGCCCTTTTATTGTTTTTCTGTGATCTCACCTGAATCTTGCAGCAGATCAATCTGATTTATCCCATATCCTGAGTGATGCAATTGACCTTGACAGCCACTCTCCTGGGTCATCTCCAAGGAGGAGACTCTTCCCAGTGTCGTTCATGTTCCCTGGCCATCTCATAGGAACTTCTAAATTCCTGTATCAAATCATTTTCTCATCATTAGCCTTAAAGAGCAGAAGAATATAACACCATGAAATAGATAAAACGGTGCATTACCCTTCTATGCATTTGACTTTGCAGCGATTCATGTCATTCACTGTATAGTTCCCAAGCAAGGTTTCTAGACGCCTAGCTAGTTTTGATGTTTCAGACCGTGGTAGAATGTCCCAAACCTTCAAAACTTGGGTGCAGTTTGAATTTTCCTTGAAAATGTCTGTAGTCCAAACTAGATCGAGTAGCCCATTGACCTTGTACTGCTGGAAAAGCTCAGAACAAGTCCCGGTTATGGCATTGGGAATTTTCTCATTGTTAGGACTACGCCATCCGCTTGAAAGCTTCTCCAGTAGACGGAGCACTTCCTTGTTAATCTCTGTCCTATTAATTTTAGCCAGGGACTTCCAAAAATCGTCGCTGAAACAGACCTGTAAAGAAATAAATGTAAGCCAATTCATTAGCCAGGTTAGAACAAACTAGTTCTAGTGCTCTCATTTTTAGGTTTTGATTCCAGGGAAGAGGATAGAAATAAAGGCATCAGAGTGGGAACCCATCAAGGAAATAATGAAACTGTAAAATAACATACTTTCCATCTTGCTTCCCTAAATAGTAATGAATCCATATTCTGTAAAAGATGAAAATAGCCATGCTCGACCAAGGATGTGGCAATAGCCTGAGCCAAGTTCTTGTCATCTTCAACATTATAGAAACACCCACGAGCTTTGGCATTGCTGACCAATTTTGTCCATATAGTGCCACTGTTTGCTAAAGTTGGACCATTCCCTAATATCCAGAGGCAATGCCTACACATAGAACAAAGCATAATCTTTACTTGCAAATCAGTGATAAAGAGACTCATAATTTGCACCTTGTTCTGGACTATAAGGAGTAATACCTTGCTCGGGTCAGAGCCACATTTGCTCTTTGCCAATTGGAAAGAAAACCTACTTTTCCATTCAAATTACTTCTTACGGTTGAGATGATAATGACATCCTCCTCTCCACCTTGAAACCCATCAACAGAACGAACACTCACAGAGAAGTCACTGTGTGTACTTGTACTGTATGTCTTTCCAAGTTTTTCTTGAATGGCAAAAACTTGAGCATTGTATGGAGATATAACACCAACACTAACCTTCTGTTTGTTGGCAACAGATTCTGCAATGAATGTGAACAAAAAATAATCAAGGGAAGAGCTAAAAAACACTTTTGTCACTGTAACAGCATACCTTTGAAAAGCTTTGCAACTATCTCTGAGACTGCCACTACCTCCACCATGTTTCTAGTGCTATGGCTGTTAATTTGTTCCTCTTTTCCATAGGCTACATTAATAAAAGAGTAGCTACCATACATGTCTCCCTGAAGGAAACACCTCTTGTAGCTTCTTTCTTTGACATTGGGAGCATCTGAAATCTGATTGTTGTAGAATTCCTGATTTGGAAATAAGCTAATAGATGGATGCATTCTATACTGAAGATTGAGAAGGTGCTTCCTGTGTCCCAATGATACCAGTCTCTCAAACAAACTTCTTCCAAATTCAGCACTTGTAGAAATCTAATTTTAACATGGTGAATGTTTCAGATATCAAACAAGAAGAACCTTTGATAATTTATGAAAAAAAAAAAAGGATAAAGTAGTCCAAAACCTTGCTTTTAACCATTGCTGGTAGTTGCAGCTCATCCCCTATAAGAATGGCGTGGCGGAGACCAGCAAGTTGTAGAGGAATGGCTGACTCACATTCTTTAAGCTGAGCAGCTTCATCAATAACCAATAATTCAAAGGGCTTCATTCCTGCCATGTGTAATTTTGCTGAGCTAGAAGCAGTGCAGAAAATCAAGCTTGCATTGCACAAGCAAAAGTTTTTTATTTCATCATATAAGAAAAAAGTTGGAACAGGGAGTGTCTGATGAAGGCATCTGAGTATTTGAAGGCACTCTTGTCTGTACCGGTGCAATTTGGAAAATTGATCAACTGCTTTTCCTACATGTTCAAATTCACAGATGTTTTCCTTCAACCGCTTGAAGGAGACAGTACTACTATGCAGCAAAGTTGCAGTGGATTCTAGTAAACCAAGGGCTTTGATCATGTTCTTTGCAACTTCTATAGAAATGAATGAAGTTGGTAAGTGGGTATACAAATTGATGATACAAAACTTAAGTTTCTCTCCAGTGGAATCAAATCTTTTCTTTACAAACTCTTGGAATGTTAACAAACCATCATTCTTTCCACTGGCTACCATTTTGTTGTTCTTTTTTTGGGCGAGCTCATCCTCATTCTCTCCTTTATCATCTTTCAATTGGTCATTCTCCTGAGAAGATACACTCTCCTGCTGTTTTTTCTTGTTCTTTTTCAAGGTTTGATTAATAATATTCCTCCAAATTTTCTTTTCCTTCACATCTTTGAAATATTGTGGATGGATCTTTCCTTCTCTTTCTCGATTGATTTCTAGCTTTTCATCTCTGAGAATTCCCTCCTCCTCCTCCTCCTCCTCCTCATCCTCTTCCTCATCTTCATCATCTTTCTCTCCGCTTTCCTTCAGATACTTATCGTACAATTCTTCAGGGTCTTCAAGCAAACTCATCATACTTTCTACAGAATGTTTCCAACCAGAAAGAGGAGCAAAACACCTGGCCAGAATATTGATACGGAAATTAAGAAAGACATCAAGAAGGTCATCATGCTTATCAATCTTCATTCTTTCTCCATTCCCAAATAGAACTATATCTCCCAGTCCATAACTGCCACATTCTATTGACTCTCTAACCAACCTCACCAGCCGTGTTGTGACTTCTATCACTGCAATATTAGTTGGGGCACATGTAACTGTCCTGCATTTCATCCTAAAGAGCACAAACAATAATGTACCAACTGTCTTTGTTTTTCCAGTCCCAGGAGGCCCCCATATTAGTTTTACGCTATTTTGATGATCACACTTCCTTGCTGCAACGCAGCTTGAAAGAGCAGCTTGTTGAGAGTCATTTAGATTAAAAGGACGGGTTATGGGGTCCCAAACTGATGCAGGGTTGGAGAAGCAGAGAGTACATGTGTTCTCAGCCTGTAAGACAATACAACGTTGATCAGGGATTTAAACAAATTTCTTCTCTTGAAATAATTCAGTAAATAATGCCAAGAAAGGGTGTTGTTTGGATGCCAGTGTGTAAAATGCAGTTGCTTCATATTTGCTTTAACATGGAAACAAAGGATGATAAACAAATATTGTCAAAAACATTAAGGGAGAAATACATCACAATTCTTACAGCAGAATCAGATTGCAGCACTTTCTCAATTAAACTCATGTTGCCCCTTTCCTGACCCAAATGCAATGCCTTCCATATACGAAGATTCGTTGTCATATTTATGAGAAAAACAGCAAAAAGAGTTTCTTTCTTCTTATCCACCTCTGTTTCTCTCTTATGATCCATCTCCATCCTATGTTCAAAGCACTCTATGGGTTTTGAAGAGAGTATTGGAAGTTTGTTAGAAGTTTCACCCAGTGGTCCCTGCACTAAAGCAATAACATATGGTCTCTTAGGCCTGTCTAAATCACTAATGCATTTTGGTCTTACATCTGTAAATGCAATGAGATCTCCTTTCTCAGGTTCATATATTCCTGCTTCATTTGCAGTATCCCTCAGTCTCTTCAATGAAATTTCGTAGAACAAGTCTCTAGGAGGCTTATAATCTTTGGATATTTTGACCGAGAGCACTTCACATATAGGTGCCCGGGCCAATGTAGTCATACTTGAAGACAAATCAGCATGCGTTTCCTCAATAAGTGGGTTAATGAATGATGTCAAGTAATGAGATGTTGACAAGAATGTATCCGGGATCTTCCTGACCTGTTAGATAACATATAATTCATTACTATTTGATGGGGAAGCAAGACACATTATTCTTATGCATGCATATAAAGAGATTAACCAAAATTTTGATTTTCTAGTTAGATCATTCATATTTTCTCTCCTGGTCATTAGGGAACTGACATTATTCAACTATACAGTCTTTACTGAATCCATATCCAGATTTCTCGGGTTTTTTTGTAGTTATATCTCTTCCATGCTTGAAGACCTTTATCATAGGTAGACAAGAAGAGTAACCCTTTTATCTGATTGCCAAAATGGCTTATACATATATCCCAGCCAACCTCAATTGAATTGGAAACATACCGGGAATTCTTAGGTTCAGTTTATGGATATGTCTCCTAAACGGGTTCAAGCCCAACCTCAATTTGCTGGGAAATATACTTGTTTTGTCAAATATCAATAGGACATGATCCTACTCTGTAAATAAATCTCTAGCCAACTTCAGTTTCATGACTATATTCTGAGTGGAACCCTCTAAACAGAGAGGATGAGATCAATTTGATGCATGCTTTGTTTGATTTATTCATCTACTTAACATGAATCATATTGTTGTTTTTATTTTTGTGTT
The DNA here is from genome assembly GCF_004353265.1 of Vitis riparia. Taxonomy (NCBI): domain Eukaryota; kingdom Viridiplantae; phylum Streptophyta; class Magnoliopsida; order Vitales; family Vitaceae; genus Vitis; species Vitis riparia. The sequence goes on from NC_048446.1 coordinate 20,059,032, forward strand.
GATGGAAGTCAAATTCATGCCTAGACTCTTATGCATTAGGATCATAAACAGAAGCAAAAAATACTGCATACCTTATTTCTGTAAAGATCTTTGTAAAGTACATCTCTTAGAGACCAGGAAAACACCAAATCTACCAAGCTTCTGTCTTCATTCTCTGCCTTCCTTCCTTGCATCCTCTCCATCTTTTGATTATCAAATGCCAAAACCCAGATTCAGTTTTGCAATAAACATCAACAGCATTGGAAAATAGAGATATAAACAAGACTACTTCATGACTAAGTAAATTTGAAAGGTCAATGAAGGTCCTTATCAGTGGGACATCTCCATTAGTGTGTGCATATATGCCTCTTTCTTCCAAGGTTCCCTCGTACCTTTAAAGACAACAAAAGTAAAGGCTGCTGGGCAGTGAGAAAAAAGAAGCTGTACGGACGCTAGAATAAAGTAGGTTAGTGTAGAAGATAATAGGAAGGAAACCGTTGACACCAAGTCAATAGGTAGGAACATGAATGGGTACTTCTTTTAATATTCTACGTTCATACTATCACTGCCATTGTTCATTGCTCTGTATTCTCCATTCTGATTCTTTGCTTTCATACAGATGACTTCACCATAAAGGAAATCCAGGAAAGAACAAAGGAAGGTGGAAAAGAAAGATTCCAGGGGAAAGAAGGTAAGAGCAGTGGAATCTGTTTGTTTTTTGTTTTGCTTACCGCCTAAGGAAAAGTGAGCAGGTTTCAATTGGGAATTCCAGGGGAAAGAAGGTAAGAGCAGTGGAATCTGTTTGTTTTTTGTTTTGCTTACTACCTAAGGAAAAGTGAGCAGGTTTCAATTGGGAAGATTCATGTTCTTCCATTAAGACTCTTCTTAGCCCAAGAAGGCTGTTTGTGTTTTCAAAAATGGAAAATTTTGTTGTTTAATTTATTTTAGGTAGTTAATGGTTTAATGCTAATCAAATCGATATCCACGAGGCTCATCATTTAGAAATAGGTGCAAAAAACAATACCCAAAGTATAATTTTTAGGAAAAAGCAAATTATTTAATGCTTGTTTGGATTTTATTTTCTATTTTTAACTTCAAAAATGTTCTTAAAATTTAAGGTTGTAAATTTCAGAAGCCAATTGATTGAGTAAATGTTTCATAAACCTTGTTTGGATGTAGGTAATGGGCATTGAAAGCTATGAATGGAATACTACTTGTGAATTGACCAACTAATAATAAATCATTCAGCTAGATTTGAGAAATTTTGTTGGTGGTAGTATGACAAGCATGACAAAATTTGTAGTGCTAAATCTACATACAAATGCAGAAAACTTCTGTAGGTGATAAAAGTGTAATAAGGTGAGAAAATCCAAACAGGGCATAGAATAATTTCCAAGCTAAAACCCACTCATATTTACAATACCAAAGGCAGTTCTCACATCTTAAGTGACAATACAAACAAACCCTAGAAGTAATAACCATATGTTAAAAAAAAGAAAAAAAAAAGTAAAGAAAAAGACTATGAAGATCCTCCAAATCCAAGTCAAGCCACCTCTAGTGTATAGGAAATTTGTTTCAGTATGCCATAGCCAAAAGCTGTCTTCCCAACTCCATCCTCTTAAATCTTTCAGCTGAAAATATGTAAAAAAAAAAAAATTGAATGAGTTTAATGTCAATAACATAAAATTTAAATAGCACAATATAGGTCATTGAAATTATCTCAAAGACCCACCAAAGCACGAAAGCGAGGGTCTTTCAGAAAATGGACTCTTGTTTGAAGATTGCATGACTGCATGGATATAAGCTCAAACTGACTGATCAATTTGGGATCTCCTTACCATTTTTCCTTGGCAGGTATCAAGGAATGTAGTTATATGGATTCATATAGATGTAGAAGAAAGGGCACTTTACCTATGGGATAGGGATAGAGGAAGAGGAAAAAGATTAAAAATTTCATGTAGTACTTTGATTGAATGATCAATATCTCCCACAATGAGAAAATGTGTTAGATTCTTTAAGTTCAAACATACACTGGCATGTGAAAAAGCCTAGGCTAGTATGCTATTATTCTGCATCAAACAAGAGGCAAAAATTGTTTTCAAGTAAATGTTTCTGATTTGTCCGATAGAGTTCGTTTTTCTTACATGCATACCTCAAAATTACACCTTCAATACTGCATTATTTTCCTCATTAATATATATAAGAAACTCTAAAGCAAAAACCTATTGCTACATAATGAAGCTATACTGAAAAAAAGGGTACTCACTTGTAAGCATATTCTTCCAATTGATCATCTAGGCTTAGTGATGCAAATGAATTTGACACCTCTACAGAGCAACCATCGTGATTGATTGGCCATATCATAGGAACTTCAAGCTTCCTGTGTTTATTGAACAAATTTCCAGTCATTAGCCTCTTGTTCATGAAGACGATAATGGGAAGTGAGCAGTAATTTTAAAATAAAATGATCTGCCAATACATAAAATTGCATTACCCTTCTAAACGTTTGAATTTGCAGCGTTGGATGCGGTCGTCTGTGTAATTTTCAAATAAGAAACAAAGCTGCTTCACTGCTCTTGATGTTTCACGAAATGACACGATATCACAAACCTTCAGAATCTGGATGCAATATGAGTCATCCTCAAGGATGTCTACAGACCACAGTAGATTGAACTGCCCGATTACATTGTACTGGACCAAAAGATTCCCATGTATGGTATAGAAGTTTCTGTCTTTGAGACGCCAACCCCTTGAGAGCTTCTCTAACAGAGAAACCACTTCCTTGTGAACCTCGGTGTTGAAGATGCTGACCATGGATTCCCAGAACTCGTCACTGAAGAAAACCTACCAAAAGAGATCAATGTAAGCACTTTTAACATGAACCAATTAAGCTAGAATATTGTGAAGAAATTCTTCACAATTTTGAAAGTAACAGCTTTGAAAAATATGAACTTTTTTCTTCACAATTCCTGGCATTCACTCATCTCAATTAGGGATTGGTTCCATGCATGAGGATAGAATGATATGAAAAATGAGTACCCATAAAGAAAATAAGTAAGAAGAAATCAGCATACTTTCCATCTTGCCTTCCCGAATAGTAGAGAAGCTATATCATGTAAATCATCAAGTTGGCCTTGCTCAACCAGGGATATAGCCATAGCCTGAGCCAGGTTCTTTTCCGCACTAGCATTATAGAAACACCCTCGCTCTTTGGCATCCTCCACAACTCTCTTCCAAACAGTGCCACTTTCTACTAGAGTTTTACTTTCCCCGAATATCCAGAGGCAATGCCTAGGCAAAGAAAATAGCTCACCTCTTACTAGCAACACCAATAAAGAGAATCAAACTAATTCATATTCTGGAATGCAGAGTAATACCTTGCTCGTGTAAGAGACACATTTGCTCTTTGACGTTTGGAAAGGAAACCCACTAAGCCCTTCTCATTACCTCTGACAGTTGAGATAATAATAACATCCTCTTCACCGCCTTGAAACCCATCAACCGTGCAAACTTTGACAGAGAAGTCACTTTCTTCATCTGTATTGTATATCTTTCCAAGTTTTTCCTGAATTGCTATAACTTGAGCTTTGTAGGGTGATATCACACCAACACTAACCTTCTGTTTCTTGGAGACAGATTCTGTAATGGGTAAACAATTAAAAGTCAGAAATTGGAAATTTCCCTACTTGTTGATCTAGTATCAAAGCAAACACTTGGTAGCAATATGGGGTCTCAAATGATAATTAAAGCTTACCTTTAAAAAGACTTGTAACTACCTCAGATACAACAGCAACCTCCACCATGTTTCTTGAGCTATGGTTTTCAAATTCCTCTTTTCCATATGCTACATTCACAAAAGAGTATGGCCCATACATGCTTCCTTGAAGAAACTGCTTCTCGTAGCTTCTATCTTTAACATTTGGAGCATCAGAAATCTGATTCTCGTAGAACTCCTTATTTGGAAAAAAACTTATTGACGGATGCATCCGATACTGGATATTGAGAAGGTGGTACTCATGTTTTAACAATACCAGCCTCTCGAACAAACTTCTTCCAAATCCCGCCTTCTCTGAAATCTAACACAGTAATTATTTCAGATGTCAAGAAGGGAAGAAGATTTTTGCATGATATTTATTCAAGACAAAGGAAGAAAAATAAGATAGTATCCAAAACCTTGCTCTTGACTAATGCTGGTAGTTGCATCTCATCCCCCACTAGAATAGCATGGCGCAGACCAGAAATTTGTAAAGGAATGGTTGATTCACATTCCTTTAGCTGAGCGGCTTCATCTATAACCAACAATTCAACTGGTGTCATTCCCTTCATCTTCAATTTAACTGAGCTTGAAGCAGTGCAGAAAAGCAAACAAGCCTTTTCCAAACAAAACTTTTTGATTTTATCATCTGTATAAAAATTTGGAAGAGTGATTTTTTTACAAAGGCATTTGAGACTTTGAAGGCACTCTTCTCTGGTGCTATATAATTCAGGAAGGAGATCAGCACATTTTCCCACATCTTCACATTCATGGAGGACTTCCTTCAGGTGTTCCAGCAAATCAAGAGCTCTAACCATGTCTTTTACCACTTCCAATGAAATGAAGGAAGTTGGTAAATGGGTATACAGAGCTTCAGTGAAAAGCTTCAGCTGCTCTCCTACGAAATCAAACCTTTCAACAAACTTCTCAGACATTAGAAAATCATGGTGTCCACCAGTAGCCACTCTGTTATTTTTGTTTTGAGTAAGTTCACCCTTGTCCTCTTTCGCCCCATACAGTAATTTGTTGGTTTCTGGAGAAGGTACCTTGGGCTGTCTCTCCTTGTTTTTCTTTCCTTTTGAGGTTTGACCACCAACCATCTTCCAAATTTTCTTGCTCTTCGGATCTTCGAAGTATTGAACCTCCTCTCTTTCCTTACAGATTTCTAGTTTCTCATCTTCAAGAATTCCCTTCTCATGCTTCTTCTCCTTATGTCTGTTATTGTCTTTATTTGTTCTGTCCTCCATGTACAAAATACAGTCTTCCTTAGTTCCTTCAAGCAAATTTATCATAGACTCTAAACAGTGTTTCCACCCAGAATGTCGAGCAAAACACCGTACTAGAATCCTAGCACGGGTGTCAAGAAAGACATCATGAAGATCGCTATCATCATCAATATTCATACCCTCACTACTCCCGAAAAGAACAATATCTCCCAGTCCATAAGCATCATATTCAAGTGACTCTTCAACCAAGCTCAAAACCCGTGCTGCAACTTCTAATACAGCAATATTAGTTGGGGCACAAGCAAGCGTTCTGCATTTCATCCCTAAGAGTGCACACAATAATGAACCAACCGTATTTGTTTTCCCTGTCCCAGGAGGGCCTTTTATTAGTTCCACACTGTTCTGATGATGACAGTTTGCTGTAGCAAGACAGCTTAAAACAGCTGCTTTTTGGGACCTGTTTAGCTTAAAAGAATTAATTCTGGCCACTGAATCTGATACAGAACCAGAGGAGCAGATTTTACATCTACCCCCAGCCTGTAAGACATAAACATAACAGAAATAAGCAATGATTTTAACAGAATTCCCATGATATGTAAATGGAAATAACTTCATACTTGTTGCTAACAGGAATAAGCCTAACAGAGGAAGACAACAATACTGTAAAAAAAGATCTATAGAAATGTTAACATAGGTCTAAGAAATGAATACCAATTCTTACATAGGAATTAGGTCGCAGCACTTTTTCAATGATTGCCATGCTGCCCCCTTGAAGGCCCTGGGTCAATGAATTCCATATGCAAATATTTGTTGTCAAATTTATTAGAAAAACAGCATAAAGGGTATTTCTCTTCCCATCCTCCTGCATGTTTTGTTCAAATTCAATGGGCTTCGATGACACAATTTGAAATTCATCTGAGTCTTTTCTTGATCCTTGAATGAAAGCAATAAGATAAGATCTTTCAGACCTCTTTGAATCATCAATACTATTTGGTCTCGTATCTGTCAGTGCGATAATGTCTCCGTTCTCAGGCTTATATGTTACAGCATCATTTTCTGCAACTCTCTCACCTTTCAGTGAAATATTATACAACAAGTTTTTTGGAGGATCATATCGTGTAGATTCTTCAACAAACTGTACTTCACGCACAGGTGGATCACTTGCAGGGTCCTCAAATACTGTTTTCATGCTTGACAACAAATCAGCACGTATTTCCTCAAGAAGTGCGGGAATGAACGATGTCATGTAAACAGGCTTCGACAAGAATTCCATTGGTATCTTTCCCACCTGTTATAGAACATATCCAGAGTGAAGGGTTGAAGTTTGAATACTAAGTGAGCAAGTAAAATAGAAGTTCATGAGGACAATGCTTGTGAGGAAAAGAAATGATAAACCAACTACAAATCTGCATTGAGCTTATAAATGTATGTACACAGAAGAAATGAAACTGAAATATGAATTCCTGTCATGGTTTACATTAAGGGTGTGTTTGATATGTAGAAATAGGTACAGAAATAGGATGAGAATGAAGGTGATCACAAGACCATGTAGAAGAGAGGAATCGAAATTCTAGTAAGAGTGAGATTTGGTTTCCATACTAATGAATTCTTATTCATGTTCGCATACTAAAAAACAATCCAAGCACATAAATGAATGAGAAAAGAATTGATTTCCCCTTCCCATGCTCTATTCAGCGTACCAAACGTGACCTAAAAGTAGAGCAGCTAGACAATATTCAACTTCCATTTCCTGGTCAATTGAGTGTAACCCATATGCATTTTATTGAACCCCAAATACATCAGAGAATTATTGGCTTCCATGCCACAAGACCCCTACAGATTCCATAATCTGCAAACAAGAAAATCCTAGCAGAATTCATAAGATTCTCTCTTAAACCAGATGGTACATTGATCAGAAAAGGGCATGAAAGCACAACTCTAAGCCCCAAATTTTCCATTGTTAAACAGAAACACTTCCTTCTCTAATTGATAAAACCACTACATGCAAGCATCTCTACCCAAAATTACATTAAAAACATATTTGATCTTTTCAAATATGATTCAGAACCTCAAGTAGACAGGAGGATGATCATAGAAGGAATCTTTCCCTGGTGTATTTCTCAGCTTCAAATATAAGATGATTCTAGGAACAATCAACCCTATCTATGATATTGTTGTGGATTGTGTGTGCCAGAGCAAGCAAAATTCTATTCATAAATATCCCAAAAGGGTTATAATTAAATTGCTAATAACAATTGAAAGGGAAATGAAATCCAAACCTGTCTCTTGTAAAAGTTTTCATCGAGGACATTATCCAGAGACCAAGAGAACACCACATCTGTCAAGTTTCCTCCAGTGCCTGTTACTCTCCTCACATTCACCCTCCTCATCTTTTCTCCTTCTCTGAATGATCAAATCCCAAAAACCCAGTTCCACTCTCGTCCCAATCAACCTTCAAAATCGGAAAAACACAAGGAATGTCACCTAACACTGAAGAAAATGATCAAAAGAGAGGAACCCAGTTGCAGAAACTAGCCAAATTCCATGTACAAGAAAGAAACATAAAATAAGATCAAGGAATTGAATACCCATTACCATAACCTTTTTTGCTTTCAAAAAAGGCAAAGCCTGCTTAACGAATAAGAAACAAAATGTCCGTACGAATCCCAAAAAAAAAAATCAATTGAGAAACAATTACTAAAGAATACAAGTATTATTCTATCCGTACAGTTGCCACAAACTCAGTGAACTCACCGCCCACTGCAGTATATGAGTATTGTAATAATACTACAGTAATACAAGTAACTTACATGCAGAAGACTAGGAAAAGAAGAAGAACAAAAAAAAAGATGGGGGGGCCACCTAAAGCAGAGAGAGGATGAGGACAATGACGTCCTTGTATCACACAGAAAGTGAAAGGGGAAGGTGGGGAGAAGTTATTAGGAAGACTTAATGGTCAAGTAAGTCAACTTTGTTTTTTCTTGGTAGCTAAGGGAAGTGTAGTGCAGAAGATGAAAGAATTGAATATTCCATGCATTATGATTGGTGGATTGTTTCTTATTTTCAAACATGATAATACTATTTTTGGGTCTTAGTGGAAAAACATTTGTAAATTGTTATTTAACCAATTTTCTCTTGTTTCTTGTATTCAATTTAAACGAAAATGTTATTAGCAGGTGGAGAATTTTGTGGGTGACACCATTTCCTGGATAGTGTTGAAGTATATAACTTCTCTTTCTCTAAATTTCCTCTCTTTTTTTTTTCTTTTTTTTTTTTCTTCTTTTTTTTTCTTTGATCCCCATGTTACTAGAAATGCATGTAGTTTGAGGTTTTTTTGGTAATTATTTCTAAAAACAGTTCTAAAATACAGTTTCTGAAAATAAATTATGATGATTATAGAACAAAAATTTATTTCGAGACCTAATATATTTTTAACTTATTTTTTATGTTTCTAAATATATTTTAAAAATAGTTTTTTACATAGTATTTTATTTTTAATCATTCTTCATATTTATTTATAAAAAAACAATCATCAAGAAAAGTAAAAATAATTAAAAGATGTTTTTTAAAACTATTTTCTATTTTTAACAATAATTTTTTATTTATTTTCTAACTTCCTTTTTTGTATTATTTTAAAGAATAAAAAATTATTTTTGAAAACAATTACCAAACACGTCTTTATTATCTTTAAATACTCATATTTTGATTATTCTATTTTTATTATTATGATTTTTATTTACAATTTCTAAATTTGTTCCATAAACAAAAGTTATACAAAATAAAATTGTCATTTAGCAATTATATAGCTAAAAATTATGTATAGAATTTTTAAAATTATACATATAATTCTATTGCATAATAAAATTATCAATTTGATATGCAAAAGTTATACAAAGATTATTTCATAACTTGAAGACATACAAAATTTTCATTTTATTATAATTAAATTATTCATAATTAGACACTTATATTGGAAGCTATATTATAAATATTATATGTTCGTATCACGTTCTAAATTAAGTCATGATGATAATATGCATGACCAAATTATGTCATTGAATGGATTAAAGTAGGAATTTGTAATTATTATAATTTTATTGAAACTCCTAACGATGTCATGAGAATAACAAATTATCAAATGAAAAAACCTGAAGGGAAAGATTTTGGAAAACCAAAATTTTGTTTTGGCCTACAAGTTAAAGAATTAAAAAAAGGTTGATTCTTACTCTTAAATTTGAATTGAAAGAATTAATTCTATTTATAATAGAATTCAATTTTTTTAAGGGGATTTTAATATAAAATTTATATTTATTTCTAAATAATTTTTAAGGTAATAGGAATAAAGTCTAATTTTTTAAAAAAAAATAAAATTAACTTATAAGCTAAATGTTCATTATATATGAAGAATTTATTCACGAAAATATTATTTTATTTTAGACTAGAAGTTGAAAAATCAAATGTATCATTCATAGAGAACATAAAAGTAAGATGAAGAATTTATTTTTGTTTATATCTATGTTTATAACTAAATCTAATTTTTATAAATATTATTAATGGTGTCATATTTGCAAAATCCCATGTGGTCTAATAATTGCATATACTATTTTTCAACTTATAATAAGTGAACTCTATTATGGTCTAACCAATTATGGGTTATCACATGTTTTAAAGACTCAAGTGTCATATTTAAGATACTTTTCCATTAACATGACACCTAGTCTATGCTGTCTTTGGCATCTCATGCCTTAGTACGTTTGTACTCATAGTGTTATTATCTTTGGATATAGATGCTTATCGTTAAGTACATCCTTGGGGTACCCAAATGTCCATGAAATATTGATGTCCACCAATGGTTGATGCCAATATATTGAGGGGGATGTTATATACATCTAAGGGGAATGACTCTTTAATTTTTGTTGCATAACAAAATTAATGTCTCCTTCAAAATATTTGCAGTTAAATAATTTCTCACACTCCTTTGAAGATATCACCATTAACATAGTGTTTGATATTAAAACCTAAACTAGGAGCAAAGCTTGGGGTATGAACTAACGCATTTCAATAGGCACCTTTAAGGTCGGTTTGATTATCATGATTTTGTGGTTAGAGGTAGAGCCTTGTTAAGACATATATCATCATTTTTAGAGGCATTCACATCATTATAGAGTAAATTAATGTCGGAGTTATTATTCTAGAGCGTTGCTTTCCACAGGAGAATAAATCTTTACCCTTCTAAAAATCTCCTTTATTCTATTGACATTCTCTATCCTCACTTTATATTATGCTCTATTCTCTCTTTCAAACTCTTAGCATCTCATCGACCAAATGTGACCTTTCCGCTATAGTTAATTACCTTATATAAATAATTATTAAAGGGGTTATGTAAATTTGCATAAATTCTCAAGATAAACCCTAACTGCAATAGTAAAAAATTAATAGAAATTTCAAATTTGTAACTTTAATAAAATTAATTGTGAGAATGAAAATCGCACACTCATATTCTATGAATTGATTTTTAAAAATAAGATTTTCATTTCCAAGTTTATGACTAATCAAACACAATCTCAACTTGATTTTGAGAAATTTAACAAGAGGTGGTATGACTTACAATAATAATATTAACAAAAAACCTTACCCCTTTTTGAACAAAATTTTTACTACTAATTCCCTATTTCACCATGATTTAATTTAAGTTTAATAAGGTAAAGAGAAAAATCCCAATGGGACAAAAAAATAATTCCTAGCAACAACCCACTCATATTTACAATAGAAAAGCAATTCTCACATCTTAAATAGCAATACAATCCACTAGGCAAGGATTTGTTTGGTGGCAATACAAGGATGAACTGAGAATATCATTCCATTGGTTGCTACTTCATTCCATTAGAAAGGGAATGAAGAATTTTCATTTTCCTTCCATGAACTAGCTCCATAAATTTCATTCCTTCATCCTCTACTCAATCTCCTTCATCCTTCAAAACGAAAAGAAAGACATTTATCTCTACTCAACATAAAGATATCATTCTTGTTCCTAAGACAAAGAATTAAAAAAATAAAATAAAAATTGACAATTATGTTTATGGGCCTTTAATTCTATATAACAGGGAAACTACAATACTTATATTGTATATTTCATTCCATTTTGGTTGATTTAAGGAGCCTTTAAAGTTGATTGCAAATGATAAGTTGTTCAAAAGCCAAACATGCTAGGTGGGTGTATAGTTTTTCTATCAAGCATGCTAATAATGCTCTTAGCTGAGTCATACTTAGGGTTTAGGTAACCGGTATTGATAGGATTAAAGATGAGTATCTTAAAGCTTGTTTAGAAACTAATTTCGGAATTTGAAAACTCGTTTGATTTTTTTTTTTCATATAAAAAAATTATTTTTTGAATTTTTTTTCTAAAAATAGAATGTTTTTTGAGAATATATTTTAATTATTTAAGTTATTTTCATTTTTTTTAGAATTGTTTTTAAAAAAAATAATGCAAATACAGAAAATGATTGAACACAAATAAAAGTTACTTTTAAGAAATATTTAAAAACGGAATCAAATTTTTAAAGAAACTTTTGTTCTAAAAGAACATGAGAATCATTTTTAAAAATTATTTTTAAAAAACGTTCTCAAACTGGCCATAGGTTTCATTAGGAACTTTCTAATTTGGGAATTACATGCAAAAGGATTTGCACGTCATTTTTCAGGTCATTGTTAAAAGCTGACATTGTTAATTATTATTCTTATTATTTTCATCGAACAACCAAATATGAGAAAATCATTTTTTTAATAATTTTTTTTCTTTCCTTAGTACTAAACATAACCTAAAGCAAACCCTATAGTAAGAACAAATAATGCAGATATGATGTGAACCAAGTACTCACTTGTAAGCATATGCTTCTAATGAAATCCTCTATAGAGACCCTTAGAAGGCATCTGCCATATCATAGGAGCTTCCCTGCAGTTAACAATTTTTCTTTTGTTAGCCTCTTGCCCAAAGGCCTAAATATAATATACAATCTGATCATAAACATGAATTCATTACCCTTGTCCACTTGTATATTTGCAACGGTTGATATGGTCAATGGTGAATTTCTCAAATGAAGCACAAAGGTCCCGTGTTACTCCTGTTGTCTCATGAGATGGCACAATGTTATAAACCTTCAAAACCTGGATGTAACATGAATTCTCCTCCACAATGTCTACTGCCCAAAGGAGATGGAACTGCCTTTTGATAATGTACTGCATCAAATGAGTCCCATTGATGGCATATGGGTTTCTGACTTTGGGACGCCAACCACTTGAGAGCTTCTCTAGCAGAGAAAGTACTTCCTTGTGAACCGCGGTGTTCATAATCTTGGCCATGGATTCCCAGAACTTGTCATCAAAAAAGACCTGCAACAAAGATCAAGGTAAGTAGGAAAAAGTTTCAGGTTTTTTTTTTTGAGATGGCTAAGAATCCTGATTTGATTATTTTACAAGCAAATTTTTTACTCCAAGTCGTGAATGAAACTATGAATATGAAAATCACTCTAATTTTCAAAGCACAAGCGCCTTTACCCTTGTTTTCATTGAAAAAATCGAAAACTTCAAAAAATATTTGAGAGGGAAATGAGAGATTTTTATTATTTGTTGGAAAGTGCCCCAAATTCACAATTAGTAGAGATTCTTTTGTGTAAAGAATATTATATAAAATATTTCATATATAAAATATTTCATATATTATTATATATTATATTTTCTTATGGAATAAGGAAAATTATTAGAAATATATCTATAAGTATTTGAAGTCATGAAAAAAAAATATCATGAGATGAAGATGGACTTGTAAAGACTATACAAGGTCAATAGAGATGTGAGAAAGAATGGAAGATGCTCGATAGAGCGGAGGTTTCATAGTTCAAAGTATGGATATAAGGAATGGAGAATCAGTAGTTATATATGGTTCTATACTCTATAATAGTTTTTATGGTATAATGAAAAGATTCTCTCTCATCTATAGATATAAGCATGGTTTAAAACCTCCTATATGATTAGTACAATATTATTATTATTATTATTATTATTATTATTATTATTATTATTATTATTATTATTTAATGGTGGTTTTTAGATAGTTATAAAACTCTCAAAAATTGCTTTTCCCGTGTTTTAAATTATTGGGTCAAGTCGGGTCGGATCAACTCACTAGGGCATCAAAGCTTATTTCCAATGGCATCTGTTGGCTTATATCTTAGGACAAATACTAAAAACTTGATGGAAAGGTCAACTTCAGGACATGAACTTAGATGGTGTTCACATATGAATTAATGTTCTTAACTAGATTTGGTTTTTACACAAAAGAATAGATTATATTTATGACAAGGAAAATGGCTAACAGAAAATGAGAATACCTTCCATCTTGTGTTCCTGAAGAGTTGAGAAGCCATATGGTGTACACCATCAAGATGGTAACGCTCAAGGAAGCAGACAATGAGAGCCTTGGCCAGGTTGGTATCCTCATAAGCGTTATAGAAACACCTCTGCGCTTTAGCATGCTGGACTACTTTTTCCCAAACAGAGTGACTGTCCTCTAAAGTCCTGGCATTTCCTGTTATCCAAAGGCAATGCCTAGACAAACAAAATGGCAAATTTTTTGTTGAAAAGCCTTAGTATAATTTTTTTTTTTTTTTTTTTTTTTGTAAAGAATATTTCGTAAGTTGATATGTTATTATAATGTTAGACTTCCTCATAAAATAACGTCTAAGTGATGATAGGAAAAGTCAATAAAATAAAGATGAACTTGTAAAGACTATCATACTAATAAAGATGTGAGGAAAAATAAAAGACATTCAATGGAATGAAAGAGTTTGTGATTTATGGTGTAAATATAAGGAGTGAGAAATATAAGACTCATGTTTCAGGAACTGATAGTACAATAAAATGATTATCATTCATTTATGGACGTAGGCATGTTTAGTTGAACCACGTTAAAACCTCATGTATATTTATGTAGATTATTACTTCATTACCTTGCTCGGGTAAGAGACACATTTGCTCTTCTATAATTTTTGACAAAACCGATGTGGCCTCCACCGTTACATCTGACAGTGGAGATAATAATCACATCCTCTTCATCACCTTGAAATCCATCAACAGTAGAAACTTTGATAGAGAATTCACTCTCTGCATCTGTGCTATATGCCTTCCCAAGTTTTTTCTGAATTTCATGAACTTGAGCCTTGTATGGTGATATGATACCAACACTAACTTTCTCTTTTCTGGCTTTGGTTTCTGTATAGAATAGAAATTAATTGAAGAAAGACAGAATTCCCCATCTCAGAGATGGTCCAAAGTATACAGTCAATATATTATAACAACACCATACCTTGAAAGAGGCTTGCAATGATCTGAGAGACCACAGCTACCTCCACCATGTTTTTTGAGCTATGTCTTACATTAAATTCCTCAAGTTCTGGCACTGTGGAAGCTACATTTATAAAAGAGAATGGCCCATACATGCTTCCATGGAGGAAGCGCCTAGTGTAGATAGCTTCTTTCACTTTTGGAGCATTGATGATATCTCCTTCATAGAATTCGTTATTGGGAAAAAGGCTTATGGATGGATGCATTCTGTATTGGACGTCAAGAAGGTGCTTGTAGTGTCTCAATGATACCAATCTCTCGAACAAACTTCTTTCGAATTTGGTATTCTCCAACTCCTAACATAGCATATGTTTCATATATCAAACAGAGAAAAGCATGCCATAACTTTCAAAGCAAAAAAGAGAAAAATTAGGGTCTGATTGATAGTTATTTTTTAAAACAATTTTTTATTTTAAAAAACAAAAAATAAGTTTGACGACCAAATTTTTGTTCTTAAAAAAAAAAATAGAGTATTTTTACAGAACATCTTTTAAAGCCCGTTTGACACTAATTTTATAAAACACTTCTAACATTTTTAATATTTGAAAAATTTTATTATTCAAGTGTTAGAAATACTAGAAACCTTTTTTGGAATCACTCCCAAACGTACCCTTAATTAGTTTTTTTGTTGTTTTTAGAAAACACTTCCCAAACAAAGTCTAAGCATTCCAAACCTTGCTTTTCACCAATGCCGGTAGTTGCATCTCGTCTCCTACTAGAACTGCATGGCGGATTCCAGAAATTTGCAAAGGAATGGTGGACTCGCATTCTTTTAGCTGAGCAGCTTCATCAATAACCAGCAATTCAATGGCTTTCATATCTTTGGTGTGCAGTAATTTGGATGAGCTCGAAACAGTGCAGAAAATCAAGACGGCATTTTTCAAACATAAACTTTTGATTTTGTATTCATTAGCAAGAGTTGGAACAGAGAACATTTTGCCAAGGCTTCTGAGTGTTTGAAGGCAGACTTCTGTTCTCCTCTGCAATTCAGGAAGCCGACGGATCCTTTTTCCTTTATCTTCAAATTTATCGAGGTCTTCCTCTATAGAATGCAACAAATCTGATAGATTTTTCAGCAAATTCAGAGCTCTGACCATATTTTTCATCACATCTAGTGGAATCATTGAGGTTGGCAAGTGGGTGTACAAATTTACAGTGTAAACCTTCAGCTGCCCATGAACCAAATCAAACCTCTCCACAAAATCCTGGGATATAAAGAAATCATCACATTCTCCACCACTGAATTTCAAGCTTTGAAAACTTTTTTTATCGATTTCTTCCTTCTCATCTATGAAAATTCCCTTCCCCTGCTTCCCCTGCTTCCCCTGTTTCCCCTGTTCCTCATTGCCTTCATCTTCTCTGTTCCCCAAGCATAAATTGTAGTTTCGTTCAAGGTTTTGCAGCAAAGTTATCATAGATTCTAAGCTGTGTTTCCACCCGGAACCTTGAGCGAAACACCGGGCTAGGATATTAGCACGGGAATCAAGAAAGATATCGTGAAGTTCATCGTCACTATCAATCTGCATTCCCCTAGTACTCCCAAAAAGAACAATATCTCCCATCCCATAAGTACCATTCTCAAGAGACCCTTTAACAAAGCTCAACAGCCTCTCCGTCGCTCGTAAAACTGCAGTATTAGTTGGGGCACAAGCAAGAGTCCTGCATTTCATCTTCAAGACAGCAAATAATAACGAGGCGACGGTCTTCGTCTTCCCTGTTCCAGGAGGACCCTTTATCAGTTTTACACTATTCTCATGATGACACATGGCTGCAGAAATACAGCTTAAAACAGCTTCTTCTTGGGAAAGATTTAGACCGAAAGATCGAATCCTGTCCTCTAAATCTGTTACAGATTTGAAGGCCTCTGAACCAGAGGAGCACATAGCACATCCTCTCCCAGCCTGAAAGATGTAAAAATGCCATCATAAAGAAAGAATGAATGAGAAGAAACATAATCCTTAAAACTAAAAAGAACACACCCAACAGAGAAAAATGAATGATAATTCTTACTGAGGAGTCAGTTTGCAGAACTTTGTCGATAATTCTGATGTTTCCCCCACGAGGACTCCGGTGCAATGCCTCCCATATACAATTATTTGTAGTAATATTTATCAAATATACCGCATAAATAGTTCGTCTCTTCTTATTATCCGACATGATTTGTTCATGCATCATGGGCTTTGGCAACTGTATTTGGAGCTTATCAGAGGTTTTTCCATAAGATCCTGTAACTAAAGCGATATTGTAACAACTTTCTGACTCGATGTAGTATGGTATTTTATCTGTTAATGCAATGATGTCTCCTGCCTGAGGCTCATACACTTCCGCATTATTTCCATTACCTTCTACGCTCTTCAGTGAAACATCATATAGTAAGTATCTGGGAAGCTTGAATTGTGAGGATTTTTCAATAGACATCACTTCTCTAGCAGGTGTATCCACTGAAGTTGGCTCCCATGTACTGGACTCAGACTCAGACTCAGATGCTTCACAAGCTGTTCTAATGCTTGAAGACAAATCAGCACGGGTTTCCTCTATGAGCGACACAATGAATGATCCCATGTAATGCTGCCTTGAAGAGAATTTATCTGGGATTGGACTCACCTGTTTGAGAGAACATAAGCCAGTTGAAATTTGGATTATTTGAAAGCGAAAAAGAAAAATTATCGTCTTATGAACTGTGAAGCTTTTATGCTTTAAGACCCAACTGAATCCATAAGGCTATATTTATCTCACAAATGATAGCTTAATCGAGGTTAGAGTTTGATTCTTTGTCTTTAAGGTTATGTTCCGTTTCGAAAAGTATTAAGCAAAAAATGAAAAATGTTAAAAGGAAAATGATTTTCTCATGTTTGATTTTATTATTAGTTAAAATTTTATATGTTTTTAAATTATTTAATTTTTATAAAGAATAGTTAAAATAAGTGAAATGAGTTCGAAATAAAAATATAAAAATAATTTATTGATTTTAAATTTATTTTTTATATTTACTCATTTTTTCTTTTACTTTTCCCCTTTATTTTCTCTCTCACATTTTCTTTCAAATTTTCTAGGAATCAGACATAGTCTAAGACAAACCACTCCACTTAGATGGTTAAGATACAAGGATTTACATCTCTCAAGATATAACGATCGTTTTCTTGTGATAATAGTACTTAGAATCATAAAAATAAAATAGCGAATCGTTTGATGATTTATGCTTCCTTGAATAGTAGATTGGGCCGAATAAATGTTTAACTAGACTTTGAATGTTAGAAGGATATGTTTGATCATACTTAAAAGACAAATGACTAAACAAAAAAAGGATACATTAAAGAAAACATAGTGAAGAAGAAAGGAATAGAGAAAATGCACTGAAAAAGTATATTTCCAAAGAATGCCTTTGATGTCACTTTAATTTCATCCATCTATGAGCATTTTTTCATCCCTTTGACACCAAAGTTCAATTTCATCTTAAACATTATTATTTGTATCATAACATTGAGCGTGTATATATATATATATATATGTACGTATGTATATACATATAGCGAGGCTTCAAATCTATGATCAATTGAGAATTAGTGATACTAATTAGCAAAAAATTAATCAAAAGAAAATGTAATATTGCAAACCTTGTCTTTGTAAAGAGCTTGGTTTTGTACATCATTGAGAGACCAAGAGAAGACGTGATCTATTAGGCCTGTACTTTTGGGTTTCCTTCCATATTGCTTCTCCATCTTCTCTCCTTCTCCTCCACAGTATGATCGATCAGCTCCCAAAACCCGCCTCCACTCTCATTCCAATCACATGGAACAAGCTGCAGAATCCAGCAAAAAAAAGAGATCAATTTTACTTACACTGAAGAAAATGATCAGAAGGAAGGTACCCAGTTTGCTTTCATGAAGAAAGATAAGTATGAACAAATTGGATCTCCTTTATAATGACTTTTGCTTTGAACTAAAGCTAAGTTTGCCTACCAGATAAGAAAATAGAGACCGTACGAATCCAATAAAGAAACCTATCAGAAATAACCAAGAAAGAAGGCATTGATGACAAGTCAATTAAATAGAAGGAAAGGGAGTTATGCTTTTGGAAGTGGGTATTTGTGCCTGTGAAGTTGTATGCTCACTGTTCACTTTATTGTGTGGTGATGATGGCCAAAGACTAGGAAGACTAGAAAAGAAGAAAAGTGAAAGGGGAATATGGGGAGAAGCTATTATTGGGGGACAGTTTAATGGTCATGGAAGTCAATGATGTTTTTCTTGTTAGTTGATAAGAGTTGTTAGGCAGAGAACAAAAAAGGATAGAAGGAGAATTTAACATTCCCCATAGCCCCTGTAGCGATCCGCTCCAGCAAGGGGGCCCATGATTCACTTCCCTCATGAATCCTCTTATGTGTTTATAAAGTTCAAAGAAAACCAATGAGCCATCGTAGCTTCAAAATGTGTGCCTACAAAGTTACAAGAAAATCTCACTACGTATAATACTATTGCTTTGATGTCATTTGCAATCATCCGTTTCCTTTCATGTAGATTATACACTCTAAGTATTACGGGCTTGTGGACCCCGCATTTCGACCCATGCGCTTCCACTCGATGGTGAGCTAGATTTTTATTTAAAAATGATTTTATTTATTAGAAAATGACTTTGAATCACCACTTATTTTTATTTTATTTTTAAAAGGATAAACAAAATAAGAAAAAAAACCTAAGTGTGACTCCTTATCTTAGAAAAGGTGGTCTGTGAAAAACCGGATCAAGCTCGGGGGTCAGGTTACTATCGGGAAGGTACGGTAAAGACTGTAGCATCCCTCTAAGTCCCTAAAGTCGGATCTCTACAAATAAAATGAAGTTGACGTGGCAATCAATAGAAAAATCAATTGATACTTAAATCGATAATGCACATATGGGAATCAAAACATGCATAGAGAATGACCAGAATGGGAGTGGATGTGTACCCTGGGCCACGAACGAGCAATGCGCTATCATAAAAATGAGGTCAATGTACAATAAAGAGCACAAAACATATCA
Source organism: Vitis riparia (assembly GCF_004353265.1). NCBI lineage: Eukaryota > Viridiplantae > Streptophyta > Magnoliopsida > Vitales > Vitaceae > Vitis > Vitis riparia. The sequence goes on from NC_048446.1 coordinate 20,078,402, forward strand.
TATGCATCACCAAACAGAAATTAAAATTGTTCGAGGGAAAACTGAATTTTTGAAAATTGGAGTCTTAGAGATTATTTGAAAATTGGATTTTTAGAAATTAAATGTAAGAATGAGAATTTTAAAAATTAAATTTGAAAGAAATTAGAATTTTGAAAATTATTTGAGAGTTTGGGATTTTAAAAAAATTAAATTAAGAAAATTGGGACTTTGGAAATTAAATTTTGAAAGAAATCAGAATTGAAAATTAATTGAGAAGTAGAAACTATGAAAATTGAATTATAAAAATTGGAAATCATTCGAAAGCATATTTTTTAAAAATAAATGAATAAAATGATAATAATAAATAAGTAATGGAATAAATGCGAGAATTGGAATATTGGAAATTTAAAATTAAGTTCGGAAATTAGAAAATTGGAATTTCAGATAACTAAATTTGGAAATCGAAATTTTGAAGAATTATTTAAAGACGGAATTTTAAATAAATGAATAAGTGAATAAATAAATAAATAAATGGAATAATAATAATGACGAAATAATAATGATTGGATAAATAATTGCAGAAGTTAGGATTTCGGAAATTGGAAATTGAACTTAGAGATTGGAAATTTAAAAAATTATTTAGGGATGAAATTTTAAATAAATGAACAAGTGAATAAATAAATTAATAAAATAACGAAAATAATAATGATGAGATAAATAATTACGAAGATGGGAATTTTGGAAACTGAAAATTGAATTTAGAGATTGGAAATTTGAAGAATTATTTAGAGATGAGATTTTAAATAAATGGATAAGTGAATAAATAAATGAATGAAATAATAATAATGATGAAATAATAAAGATTAGGTAAATAATTGCGAACAATAGAATTTTGAAAATTGAAGATTGAATTTAGAGATTGAAAATTTGAGAAATTATTTAGAGATGAGATTTTAAATATATGAATAAGTGAATAAATAAATGAATGAAATAATAATAATAACGAAAATAATCATTAAACAAATGACTGTGAATAATAGAATTTTTTAAATTGGAAATTAAATTTGGAAGACGGAATTTTGAAAATTTGTTTAAAGATGGAAATTTAAGAATTTTTAAAATAAATAAATAAATGAAATAATAACAAAAATAATACTTAAACGAATTAACGTAAATAATGAAATTTTTTAGATCGAAAATTAAATTTGGTAGTCGAAATTTTGAAGAATTGTTTAAAAGTGAAAATTTTAAAATAAATAAATAAATGGATAATAATAATAATAACGAAAATAATACTTAAATAAATCAACATGTGAAATCTTTGAAATCAGAATGAACAAATAAATAGATAAGTGAGTGAGAAGGTGTGGCACTTTGGGTGGGTCAATGCAAAGACGGGGTCATGCGCGCGGGCCCGTTCTGGAAAAGTACTCTTTCAGATACTTCCCTTCTCAACACTGTGAGTCCAATTCAAATGGCAGATTCAGGTTTGATTCAGATCACTTTGAAGCAACTTTTCATTAAAGGGGAGCCAAATGCTGGCCCATTAGCAATCATCAACTCATTCGGACTGTAGTCACTGTACCTCAATGGCCTTATCTTTCCTCAGTGGGTCTAAAGGAACTTGAGATGACACTCTGGCACCAATTCTTTTGCTGATAGCATCCTTTATCATGAGATGATCATAAACATCTGGCAGTTCAACAAAGGCTTCACAAGCTTTGACAATAGAAAAGGCATAGATTTCATTTCCGATACTGACCAAACCTCAAGGCACCAAGTCCCTACAGCAAGGATCTCCACATGACTAAGTGGCATAAGAATCTCTCTCGACATGTTACTGTAGTCCTCACTGAAATGCTGAAGATCTCTATCCCAATGCATCATGCGAATATCAAGTTTAGCATTAATCAAAGACATCATGTCCAGCGACCAGCACATTTTATTTTCGGACATTTTCTTCGGACTCTCAGAAGTCAGAACCAATATTAATTCGAGCAAAGCCGTGACAATTGGTGGAATTTCAAACACTCCAGAACTGGACTACCCATCAAAATACTCCGAATCGCTTCCTCATTCAACTCAGCATACCCAATTAATAAACTCTTGAGCCAAGTCTCATATCTAAATTTTTGCAGATGGTGGGGATCCTCATCATCATTGAATCCTAAATTCTGCTCTTCCACGCCCTTCCTTATCGCAAATCGAAGCCTCAATGTAACGCAATCTTCTTGTAATTTATTTTCGACAACTCGGTCCATACAGTCCATGTAGATGGTAAATTTCTGAACCTTGCAATCAGGGGTCGTGGAATATGCATGCGTGAGGGGCCTTGGGTGCAAAGGGACTGAAAGTAGGTCGGGTTATTGGACTGCTTAGTGAATATGGGCATGAAGGGCATGTCGGGCATGAGATTTGGTTTGATTGGAATGCGAATTTTATGAGAAAAGCTTGGGAAGAAATGCTAAGGGATCATGTTCACGACTGCATGCACGTGAGAGGATATGGAATTAGGTGAATGGGGAATGAAGATGAGAGGTGGTGAAATGAAGAATGGAAGTACATGTACATGGTGGGTATGGGAAAGAGAATGGGTGTGAAACGGGTATGTGCATGGGATAGGCATAATGCGGGCATGCATGGTGCAAGAAGTGAGCGTTAAAAGGTGGAGGCATGGCGGTGAGAATGTGTACATAGGGTAATGGGCATGCCGGAACATGGTGCGAAGGTCGGTGAAGGTGCTGCAATGGGTATGTTTATTGGAGGGAAGGGGCATGACGAGTGGAATGGGCGGCCAGCAGCGGGTACAGTGGGCATGAAAGAGGGTAAGATGGGTACGGAGGTTGGGAATGGAACGGGATGGAGGTGGCTTTGTGTATGGGGCTTCATGCATGCGGGTATGGAATGGATGTGGTGATTAGAGAAATCAATGGTTTTTTAGGTTCATGGGGAATGAGTTAGTGAGAGAAGGTGAGAGAAATGGGTTAGTGTTTATGTTCATGGGTGGCATGGATGATGGGAGTGCGGTGTTTGAAAATGGTTGACTCCACGTGCTTCATCCGTGCCCTCCATTATGAAAAGTTCTCCCCGTTCCAGTCTGCCTATAAACAAATACACAGACATTGTACCCATCTAGAACTGAGGCTGCAAACGATGCATCGTCTTCAAAAACATCAGCTTGGTTTGCCAGGGGACCAAAAACAGCATCAAACTTGAAGCTTGGGTGCCCCATTTGATTTTACTGTAAGCTCACCATCCTTAGCAGATTCAAAATCAACCACCATTGAAGCTCCAGCTGCAATTTCTTCACCATTCAGTGGCCTACATCGACAAAATACCCTTGTGTTCCCTTTCGACTCTAAAACCTTATTGTAAAGTTCCCTTTGTTCCTTAACCCCTTCAATAAATTTGACCTTAAGACCTTCATAGGAATCTGTTTGCTGTCCCATTTATAGACTGAATGGTAGAGCTCATTTCATTCATATCTGCAAGGCACTTCTCATATGATGAAACCTCTTGGGACAGGTTAATGTGTTCTAATATCAAAACCTTCAACTTTCTTTTCATGCCCCTCAAGGACGAGAACTATTTGCTCTTCTCCTTCACTTTTCCCTCAATGGCAAGAGCCAAAGACACAATTTGCATTGATTTTCGCATGAACTCATTCTAGAGATCCTGTAGGGACTTCCAAGCTTCATTATTTCCCTCACGCGATCTCCTTGACACTTTCACCGAATTTGTCACTTCTTTAGCAGCCCATTTTAAAAGTTCCATAATTGATCAAACCAAGAAAGTTTCATTTGAGGACTAATCGGAGAATGCTCAACTCCATACATCAAGAAAAAAAAAAAAGGAGGCATTCACAATACCGATTTCCTCACATAAACCCAATCAAGACATCCCCTCACAACCACAAAGACAGCAGTAAAATTCCACTAGAAAAAAAAATCCCAAGAATTTTCCCCTGAGGCTCTGGATTAGACCCAGCTGCTCTGAATCAAGCCAATGGCAGTCCGACAAAGGGAACGAATGACGCGCCAGTGAATGCCTACCTTGAGCTGTACTCAACGGAGTCACCAGAGGGTCATGAAGGCGGGAAGGAAGTGGAAGAGCTTGATATTCAACAAGGGGGTTGCTGGTCTAGTGGAACATGGCACTCAGTTTCTGACAGGAGTTGCTTCCACAGGATCAAATGCCACCACGTGCTCACCACTAACAGAAGCCAATTATCTCCCACATTCCCTCATACCCGAGGAAATCCTGACCCCACAACCTCCATAAACAGAGAAAGAAAGGAAAAAAAATACGAACATAAACAGAGCATAACCACGGGAAAGCAATCAAGCCATTGAACTAGATCCTGCTTCATGTACTAATCAGAGGATCCGGAACAGGTGGAGGAAACAGGGAGTAATAATATGATTGATAAAAGACCGAGCTCAAAAGAGCAAAACGACACAACAGTTATTCATCAAAGGAATCCAAGTAACCGGGAAAGAACCAAAACAAAGTAAGCATGAAAACTCAGATTTCGCACAGTTCACTGCGCAATAAAATAAAATAATAACATTCAAGGAGCAGGATGAAATGATCAAAACCTGTGACGACGGGGAAGAGAGAATAAGAAAGGTGTGAAGAAACCGTACCTGAAGTGTTCCTCTGATCCTCCAAAGATCGGTAAGTCTTTTTTTTCTCTTCTTCGATACTCTTAGCTCAGTTTTTGTCTTCCCCCGCAAGCCACACTACCTGCTCCACTGTGCATTGCTCAGGGAAGATGTCATCCTCAACTACCGCCAGCCATGCTCTTTGTCACATGCCCATACAGCTGGTTCTCGGGAGGTTCCCCTCCAAAAATGCAAGGAAAAGAAAGAATAACAACTCCCCCGGGCCCTCACCACAAAGGGGTCTACAGGACTTTTATGGCTTTAATATGAATTTAAAACATTTACCATATATTCTTTACTCTAAACATAATGAGTTTTTATGGCTTTAATACAAATTTATACAATTAAAAATGGTCATTACATATATAATATCAAAAAAAAAAAATTATCATAAATTTACACTTTTATTATTTTCAAGGAAATGTGAAAAATATAAATATAATATAACCTTTCACTTAATTTCTAACTCTTACACTAATACTTAGATTCATGCGTGCATATTGTACATGCCCAACTTGTGTCTAATACTTGAAGTATATTACTTGTGACTCATTTAGAACATTTGTGAGTTGATCATTAGTTTTCACGATGAGATACAAATTTGGCAAGATATGATTTTTTTCTTAATAAAGTGTCAATCATTCTCAGCATACTTTGTTTTATTATCAACGATGAATTATATTATAAATTATGTTAATTATGACTTTTTTTCCCACAACTATTATTATAAACTCAACTTCTACGTTTAATTATGTCATCGCTGGGGTAGATATTCTATTAACAATGGGTAGCATAATCTTCATTTATGAAAGGCTCACATGTTATATGACGATGCTGCTTGTATAGAATTCCCTTCCCAAGACGTGATCAAAATTTGAGCTAACTATAGATGAGGAGAAGCAAGTGAATGAATATATTAACTTATAACCCTCACTATATAAGCAATATTTGATCAAAGCAAGAGGCAAATAAATCAATCTTTTAACAAGGCTTTGATATATACCTTTGAATTTGTCAAAAGAATTTCACCTTCATCAATATACCCTTGAATTAGTCGAAAGGGTTTCATTTTCATCATCTACTTGAGAATTCACCTTTGGAGGAAGTATTAGTTGGCTTACATCTTAATATTTGCTAGTTTAAATCTTTACATCATAGTTTCTTTTAACAAATCTAATAAAGTTCCTCTAACAAATAAGGATACTTTTATCGAATCAAACAATCATTATCTCTTTCTAAATACTTCTTCATAAGAGGAATCTCAAATGCAACATTTAGGTGATTGAAATCCGCAAATTTTCTCTAAAAAATTTAGAGGATTACTAATAGGAAATTTTAGAGGATAACTAATAGAAGTTATTTTTTGACTCACATGATAGGTGTTTTTCAAAAAAAAAAAAAATCATTTTTTTTATAATCAAACACAAAATAATGCTTCATTTTTTATAATCAAATACAAATTAATATTTTTTTAATTGCTATAGAAATATTATTGACAAAAGTATTACAAGCTTAATCCATTATATTGGAATAAAACTTTTTAAACTCAAGAATTTAGAACTCATTTTTTACGAATGCATTTTTGTTTTTACCTTTAACCAAAACCCAAGTCACAATCATAATTTTCAAAAGATAATATTGATATTTTAAAATTTTTACTAATTGTCACTAACCTCTTAAAAAAAATATTAAAGAAAATCAAATATAATTAAAATTATTTAATCTTTACATAAAGAATAAAAAATAAATTAAATAAGTTTAAAATAATATATAAAAGGTTTTCCGATAACCAAACATCCATCCAAGCAAAAATCAGGCCGGTTATAACATACCCCCATAATAGCTACCAAAGAAATAATATCTTATACATATGAGAAACTCCCACAAGTTACCCCTTGGAAATTAAGCCTGCTGATTAAAGACAAACATACAAAGCCATCCCAAATGAGACCTTAAGCTTCCATCAAGATGATACAGTTTAACCGCTGTTTCAGAAAAGGCGATGGCTCGAGCAGAGATTAATTACTACCAGATGAATCAATAATCTCTCTGCACATTTGAAAGCTGCATAAATTAACCAGAGAAAGGCAGTTCTAAACAGAAATATTACCTTCCATCACAAAACTAAGGCCTGTTTCTCAGGAAGGAGTTTATTATGGTTACGGCTCAAAATTTCCCAAAATTTTTGCCCCTCTTCAGAGGGGAATTACAAGTAAAACTAGCAGAGATGAGAAACTGTAAAAGAAAAATCTATACTCTGCATTTGCAGACCTAGGAGAGCGCCTGTACCAAGGGGAAAAAAAGTGACCGCAATTGATCTCTGAAAACTATGGTATCCATGAAAAAGTATGTATCTGTTTCTGTTGTGCTGAATCACTACCAGGGCCTTTCTGGTAGTTTTAAGGAGAAGAAAATGAGAAAAACTGTGCAAGATCGGTTCTCTATCATGAAGTTGAGAACTGGTGATGTAGGCCATACTTCACAACTTCATAAAATGAAACCACGATTCCAACTGAAGGACCGGCCCGAGCAACACGAGGACCTGCTCCTGTGAATAGTCCCTTCATCCCTCCATTCCTGTTTCAAGCAAAGTTTTGAATTTAGAAGCCATTTAGTGCCAGATATCTAGGATTGCGACAGTTACTACTACTAAGTGTACAGCTTGAGAAGTCCACATTGAGGAACCCTAATTTGATGTCTAACTAAGCATGTTTAAAGTGAGTAGAAACATGCATGCAATATCGGAAGGATACACGTTATTATACTATGTTTGGTTTTAGGAAAGTATCGAGGAAAGAAAAAAATATGATAAAGAAAATGATTTTCTCATGTTTGGTTTTATTATTGAAAAATACGAAATAAAAAATAATTCAAATCAATTAAAAACTTAGGTATTTTCAAATGATTTAATATTTATATAAAAGAGTTAAATTAAGTTAAATGAGTTTAAAGTAGCATACAAAAACAATTTATTGGTTATTAATCTTATCAAAGTATCATTAACATCAGCAAAAGTTGTGTTCAAAAGTAAAACTTATCAAAGTCCAAGTTTTGCATGATCACATATGGAAAATGATAATTTCATAGAGACACTAACTGCAGTTACATTCAGCACAAACTTACCTCCAAACCTCGAGTAGTGTTTGCCTTGTTGTCATCCTCAATGCCCTGGCAGGGTCATTCTGCGAATAAAAGAGGAAAAAGCAGAATACTTGTTAGAAGACATCAAATTTGATGCATGTGTAGCATATCATTTTAGTTGTTTTATATAAGCTGTACTTCGATCTTGATACTCATGTTACAGCATGTACTACCTACCTTTTCTATCCGTCTTTTTTCTCTAAGAACCATAGCAATTCAACAGAAATTTTTTGTGCTTTCTAAGCACATTGAGGGAGTTAGGCAGAAAACTAGAAAACCACACTCAAAACTACTAGAGACAGCAATACTTGATGAAGGGATCATGGTTATAGCCTTTTAATTTTTGTGTTATCTTCAGGATAATTTTGGTTGTAAGTTTCCATTAGCAAATGGAAGGAAATAAGAGCAAATAATGAAATCAGAAGCCATTTAGGATTTAAAATTGATTTTCTAGAGGATAAATAAAGCAAAAGCATCTATTTTTCTTTTTTCTTTTCTTTTTTTGTTTTTTTGATAGGTAAAGAGAATGATATTAAAAAGAGAAGTGCCAGAAAAACGCTCCAAAGTATACAAGGAGTATACAACCGGCACCAAAAACGGCCGCAAAAAACCAAAAAAGACAGCGAAAAAACTGCACCCCTCAACAAGACCCTATCCAATCCACAAAATCAGCCATAGAAGAGGGTTCATGTGCTATAAATAGATTGGACCATGCCCAAAGATTACAGAAAAAAATTAATTTTAATCCTATGAACAGAATGCTCCTTGTTTTCAAATCCCCTACTATTCATTTCCTTCCAAATTGTCCAAAAAAGGCACAAGGGAGCAGCTTGCCACACCTTTTTCCTCTTCCTCCCTACGAAAACTTCATGCCAACTTGTGAGTGTCTCTCCCACTAACGAGGGTAGAACCCAAGACACAACAAAAAGTGAAAATAGGAGATGCCAAACAACCCTTGTCTTATTACAATGGATGAATATGCGATGAATTGACTCCTCTTTACAACAAAAGAAACATCTATTAGCGACAACCCACCCTCTCCTCTAGATGTGATCCAAAGTTAAAACTTTGTTCCAAATGGCCTCCCATGCAAAGACTCCCACTTTGGGCGGTACCCAAGATTTCCAAATAATGTTTGAAGGGAAAACCATTTGTCTTGCCAGCTCCAACTCTTTGTATAACTCCTTAATAGAAAATTTTCCATTCTTCACCCCTATCCACAACAACTTATCCTGCACACCCTCCACTCTTGCAACCTTAAGAGGAACCACTCCACAATATCCATCTCCCAATCGTTAAGATGCTTAGAGAAGCAAGGTGCCCAACACCCCCCATCAAAAGAAGCAGACCAAACCTCCTCCACCCAAGCCCCTTTGGAGGCAACTAACACAAATAAAGAGGGGAAAGATGTCCTAAGTGATTCATCTCCACATCACCTATCCAATCAAAATCTCACCCTCCTCTCATCACACACTAAAAACTCAACTCTACTACCCAGAGTGTCAATCCTTTCAAATGGTTTTCCATAAACCAACCCCATACCTATCTCTCACTTCACAAGAATGCCACCCACCCTCATCTTCCCCATATTTTCTGCTGATTTCTTTTTGCCAAAAGGCTCCTCTCTCCTCTGAATACCACTAACTCCATTTGTAAAGCAAGGCTCTATTGAGGAACGCCAAATTCCTCACCCCCAAACCTCCCTTTCTTTTGTCTGAACAAACGATGGCCCACTTTACCAATGGGGTTTCCACTCCAAGACCCCTCCCCCCCAAAGAAAATTCCTTTGAATTTGCTGCAACCTCAACCTAACTGACCTCGGGATACAAAAAAGGGACATAAAATAAATAGGCATGTTGGACAAGGTGCACCGGATCAGGGTAAGTCTCCCTTCTTTTGAAATGTATTGCCTTTTCCACAACGCTAACCTTTTACAAAACCTCTCCTCCACACCATCCCAAACCGATATTGACTTAAAAGAGGCACCCAACGGAAGACCCAAGTAAAAAGAGGGGAGGGCTCCAACCTTGCACCCAAACTCTTGAGCCAGCTCTTCAATATTTTCCCACCTTCCTGCAGAAATTAGCTTGCTCTTATCCAAATTAATTTTCAACCTAGAAATGACCTCAAACCAAATAAGCAACCAACACAAGTAAGTCAAATGACCCTCGGATGGCTCACAGAATACTAAAATGTCATCAGCAAAAAATAAATGAGACACTTTCTCCCCTTCTCTACCTCTAACTCTCACCCTTCATCCCAATAGGAAACCACCACTCTTAGCCCTCTTTAGTAAGGAACTAAGGTCCATGACAATCACAAATAAGTAGGGAGAAAGGGAATCCCCCTACCTCAATCTCCGAGAGCTTTGAAAGAATCCCAATGGTGAATCATTAACAATGACCGAAAAGCTCACAATTGAAATACACCATTTGATCCACCTAACCCACTTATCACCAAACCCCATCTTGTTAAGTACCAACAACAAGAAATTCCAATTGACATGATCATAGGTCTTCTCAATATCCAACTTGCAAATTAAACCACGTGTTACTCTTCAACAAGGAGACAATAGCCCCATTAGCAATCAAAGATGCGTCAAGAGTTTGCCTTCCCTCCACAAAAGCATTCTAGGAGCAAGACATGACCCTACCCACCACCTTCTTTAATCTATTTGCTAGCACTTTGGCTATCAACTTGTAAAGGTTACCCACCAAACTTATAGGCTTATAATCCTTTAGGTCTTCAGCTCACCCTTTCTTTGGGATAAGAACTAGGAAAGAAGCATTCAAACTCTTCACGAATCTACCCTGCTCATGGAAGTCCCTAAAAAAACCCAACACCTCATCCTTTGAAAACCGGACCCCCAGCAAATTTGACTCATCAGTGCCCAAAGCATCAAAAGATAAGCCCAAAGAGTCGGGCCGTCAATGCCCACTTTTAGACAACATAGACTAAAAAGTCTGCACCACCCCATCCTTAATCTCCCTCTCCTCAGTAATCCAATGACAATTTATTTTAATCTTGACCAAAGAGTTCCTCCTCCTATGGGCATTAGCCATTTATATACATATATATATATATATATAAAAAAAAAAAAACCTAGTGTTTTTATCACCCTTCTTCAACCAAATCTCCCTTGATTTATGTCTCCAAGAAGTTTATTCCAACAAAACCCACTTCTTGTACTCCTCTCTAACCAACTGCCTAGCATTTTGTTTCTCAATAGACGAAAGCCTAGTCCCCTCCATGGAGTCCCAAAACATCACCTGGTTCAAAGCAAAATCCTTTCTAGAGCTCACATTGCCAAATACCTCCTTATTCCAGCTTTTCAAAAAAGACTTAAGAGCTTTCAACTTCTCAGCCAAAATAAAGCTGCAGCAACCTCTTAACTGAATCCCCAACCATCTTGATCTCAACAAATGTTTAAAGCCACCCTCAACCACATGTTTTCAAACCTGAAATGGGAGGGGCCATTTCTCACTCCTTCCCTGTCTAACAAAATTGGATGGTGATCGAAAATAGGTCTAGGGAGGAGACTCTACACTACCCCGTTAAAATGGCTTTCCCATCCCTCTGAGACTAGGAATCTATCTAATCTCAACTGTGATTGAAAATTCAAACCACCTCTCTAGGTAAAAGAAACCCCCCTTGTAAAAGGAGGTCCCTCAACTCCAACTCCTCGATTATCTCTGAGAATCTTCTCATAGTTGAAGACAACCTTGAGCTCTTGTTCCACTCCATAGGGAATCTAGTTATATTAAAATCCCTCCCACACACCAAAGGTTCAACCACAAACCCCTAATAGCCCCCAACTCCTCCCAAAAAGCTTCTCTGAAACTTCTCATGGTAGGGCCATAGTCCATACATCTTATAAAAGACCCAACAAAAATCATCCACGCAATTCTTGAAGCTACAAGAGATCAAAAACTAGCCCACCTCCATACCAATCAGCTCTAGTACCCTATTGTCCCAAAAAATCAGAACCCCCCCAGAAGAACCTCGCAAATTCAGAGCACCCCACTCAAAGAACCTGCCCACACCGAGAGAACGAACCAGACCGTTCGACATCTCTTGAACCTTGGTTTCTTGCAAACATACCAGGTCCACCCTCTGAGACTTAATCAAGGACATAATAACTTTCTCCTTGTCACAGTCATTTGCCCCCCTCACATTCCAAGACTAAATTCTAAGCTTCATTACCACTTAAATCATTTATCCACCCCTCCCATTCTTTTCCTCTTCCACTATCTGAGCCCTTGAACTTGACTGTACATTCCAACCTTCTAAGCTCCCTGTCGAACCTTGAAGAAACATCCCTGACCCTACTGCTGCCAGCCACCTGAGCTTTTTGCTCCTTTTTTATCTTCATCTTCGTAAGCAAGGTTAAGATCTCCATCTTGAAACCCTTCGTAGGCATGCCCAGACAGTCACTAAACTGGGCAAGACTAAGAAAAAATGGTTCTCTGAGAAACTAAGAAAAATGCTCAAATTGTACAGCAACTCATTGTATATAGTTTGTGATATTGGTGGTTAGGGCATACATTGTAGTAGTAGTAGTACTTTAGTGATGTTAGCGATATTGTGGTGAATGTGAAGGAGGAATTTGTGGGTCATGCTCTTAGTGATGGGATGTAAGTTAGCAGATGTTGCGGTAGAGGCAGTAGCAGAGTGGTTGATTCTTTTCAAAAGCTTAATTTCTTTTCAAAAATTGTTCATTTCTCTTACTTCCGTGAGTTTTTTTCACAAGAAAAATTCAACTATGAGTATTTGTGTTCAAGATCTTAATGGGAATGAACAGAAGTCTACATCCGACCAAAATAAAAATAAATAAATAAACTGGAATTAGTTTTTGAGAAATAACCTCTATCTGCCTTCGGGTTTTTGCAACATCTAATGGACATGTAGCAGCAGCAGCAAGACTCCCTGAAACAAAACCAGCAGAAAAATTTGCCCCAAGGACACTGGCTGCATTGGCATCTTCCCCCACCAGACTAAGGAGTTTTCTTCTCATCTGTGCAGGAGGAGAAAAGAAATTAGCATAAAAATGTGTGTTAGGTACATAGACTGAAGCTGTAAAATTTAACAACTGTTAAGAAAAACAAAGTCTTACTGGCTCCAGGGTTGACCAACAAATTGCAGAGAAAGGAACATCACGAGCAAGTTGTGCTCCAATGCCTGTCCACAGGACACGGTAGCTCCGCACTGTTACAAAGAAGAGTGTGTAAATCACAATTAATTTCAGAGAGCAATTGCCATTCAAAAGGGAAACATCAAAAAGTCAACAACTATGCTTTAGTCACAACGGATTATTCTTGTTCTTAAAAAAAATACATTATTCCAAGGAACTTGCCCTTCTGCTACAAGCCAAAATTTTGACCTTGTAAATCTGACTTATAGATATTGGTTTCAAACTAGTAACTTTCATTAACCCTTAATTGACCAAAACATAGTCTAAACACAAGCCCATATCCAAAACTATTTTGTGATCATGAAAAAGATTGTACAAACCTCTGTCCATTCGCAGATGCTAGTAAAAGACTTCCTTGCTAACTAACATCCTATTTTAATCCAAAGGGGCTATGCCACCAGATTTCATATACTTGTTCTAGAAACAAGTTTTTTTCCCCTTATTTTGGGTAACAAGAAAGAAAGTAAACCACTATTATCTCCTAAGGCATCATGCAAGTAGCTATTGTAAACAAGCACAACAGGTGGAGGGAAATAGATCATTGATTAGGTATTATTGGTAGGCACATATAAGTATATAACTATTGAATGTCTTAATCTTTAACCAATTAATATATACATAAAGCTTATCTAAGAATTCATTGCTCTATTCTGCATCAACCCCAAATCTGATACTGACATAAAATATTTAAACTTAAACACTAATGCAAGTGTCAGTAAATGAACTCAATGTCACACAAAAACAAATCCTGACAAAAAGAGTATCAATTAAAAGAATCAACTTACAACTTTGAACATTATTTGTGCTTTTGAAATGGGAGACAACCTCAACTAGTGTTTTGAAGACTCCAGCAGGCTTCTTACCACCGTGGATCTCCTTAAATGCCTATTATCAAAAGGACAAAAATGAAAAGGTTAAGAATGTACGGCAAGATCAGTGTATAGCAGAAGCATGGAATAGTATAGAAGACTAACTAAACTTTGTCAATTTAGTTTTCAGAAAAAGTTGATTAAACTAGAAATATACAACCAAAAAAAAGGATCAATTTCAGTCTGCTTACTGATTGATATTTATTCACCATATGAATAAATAAATTACTACACTCATAGTAAACCAAGCATCCCATGGTTGATCTAAAGCTTCCACACCCAGCCTACAAACCAAAACTCGCCTCTTCCCCAACACCACCCAAAAGAAATCTCTAGCAGGATATAGAGCAGATGCATACAAAAGTGCTCATAAATGGATATGAAATGATAACTAGTCCAGAGCTGTTGATTGAGAGCCCAAATCCACAGACATCTATCTATCTATCTATCAATTGGTCAAAGTGATGAGAGCATCCATCTATCTATCTAACAATGTATTTAGTACCTGCATCCGAGTTCTTGCAAGTTCAATAGGATAACAAGTAGCACAAGCTAAAGAGCGGGCCAGTGAACCCGCAACTAAGGGAACATATACTGTCAAGCTGGGAGCATTTTGAGCCGTGAATTCCTCTAGCCAGTTGCGGAAAATGTCATAGCAAGGTAGGTAGATTCCCACCTGATTGACAATATAAAAAGGGAAAATATAAGAAAATCACTGTTGCCTATAAAACAAAAAAAAAATTAAAAAAAAAATATTTTTCAAAGAATTAAAGGTAATTAACAATTAATAAAACTCATACTAAATAATAACAACAAAAATATGTATACTCAACATGGCATTTTCATAGTAAGAAACAAACCGGGTCATTAAGTCTCCAAGGAACTTACTGTTGGTACAGCCAGTGCTAGACCTGCATTTGTACCTCTCCATAGCCTTGCAAATCCTTCCTGCAAAATTCTTTTTTGTCAAGCTTTTGAAAACAATTGAAATGAGTACCAAACCACATATTCTCTCTTCTTTCTTAGGTTTTCAATGGGCAGGAAACTACTTGAGGCACAACAGTTGGTGTCTAGCCCAGCTACACGTTTACTAGACCACCCCTATGACCCCCAACCATTAAAAATTAAAATTGCAGACCACAGAAATCCCCTTTTAGGAGTTTAACATACTATATCTTCAAGAAAGGAAAAAAAAAAAAAGGAAAAGGCCACCATGGAAAGAAGTTACATCTATGAACATAAACTCCAAGAAATCCAAAAAGCCTCTAACGAAGGGAATTAGTACTTCGAAAAGCCAAACCATGGTTCTAAAATGCCAATTTCCTAACCTCAGTTTCATTTTTTTTTCCCCCAAAATTCTTCTCCTTCTGAACACTCCAAAAAGCCTCTCAACATGTATCATTTTTCCTAAAACAAATAAATCATTTATAATAAGTTCAAATACAAGTTTATAACTCCACCAACCTGTCGAATAATTTTGTAGAAAACATCCCATGTTCCTTTGTATTGAAAACAATCAGGGGGACAAATTGCTACGGTACCATGAATTCCTACACGGGGGCATGATGGCGAACACCTCAAATCAGCAAACAACTGAAAAAACATTGGAAAAGCAAAGTCAATTGACAATATCACATAGAACAATATTAAATATATAAAATAAAAGATCCATTCCCCTTAAAAGTACACAAATTATTTGTGAAGGAAAAGATTTGTTCAAATAAATATAATGCATTTAGCACAAGAGACCTTTCCGTTATAGATAGCACAGTTCTATATGAGAGGCAAAACAGTGGTTAAGACCAGAAAATACATCAAAAACCAACTAAGATAAAGTTATTAAGGTTTCCTGAGCCAAAATACCTTCAGGAGTGGCTATAGTTTGAATTTAAATTCAAAACACGAACCTCCTTAACTAATACTAAATGTTTTATTTATAAAGTTCCCTGCAATTTCATAAATTTCTACAAATCTTTACCCCATCTCATCAAGTTTAAACTAAAGTTGGGAGTTTAAAGTCCTAATTTAGGCTGAATACAACATGATTCATATCAAAATTATTGTTGCCCCCTTTAATGATTCTTGAGTAAATTCTATTCCATACAACTGCATCAAGGTGAAGAAATTCGTGGGTAATGAGACTGACAATTCTATAACCACGTGTC
The DNA here is from genome assembly GCF_004353265.1 of Vitis riparia. NCBI lineage: Eukaryota > Viridiplantae > Streptophyta > Magnoliopsida > Vitales > Vitaceae > Vitis > Vitis riparia. Next base: position 20,094,411 of record NC_048446.1, read on the forward strand.
AATCAGCATGAATGCTGATAGCTGATATGATATTGACAAAGAAAGGTTGCAAATTATTCCCAAACTCAGACAAATTCTATTGAAGTTTAAAATGTAATTAAATGGAAACCAGATTAGTTTCTAAAATGAGACATAACTTCTTCACAGAAAGAGGGAATACAAACAATGTATGCTTACCATATTTGGTCCAAAATATGCCATCCGACTCATAACATTACTTAGTGGATGTGAGTAAGGAACTCCAGCTGCCTGTGCTTGCAACCTTGTCTGATAGACAGGAGGCAAAAAACCGATGTTCAGAATACATTTGGATTTTAGGATCAAATGTACATAAGAGTTGAAATTCACAGAAAAATGAACCTTTTGCAGTGAGAAAGACAAAAATAATCAAATTTGATTTGACATAACAAACATTGTACCAATGATAAATATCAAAGTAAACCCAGTGGATTGAAATATTGCAAATGGTACTGCTAGAATTTTCCGAATAAATTTAAAATAACAGCCATAATTATTAAAATAAAACTGTCATGCAAAATACTTCATCAAGGGAACCAATAAATTGAAACTAAATGCTAGAATTTCCTCTCAAAATTTTAAAACAACTATAAGAATTTATCAAAGTAAAACTAAACTAAATAAATAACTTCCAACTAAATCACAAGAAAACCTGACAGTTGCAACTAACATAAGGATAATTAGACCATAGGGAAAAAATTGTTATTTATAAAAAATTTTAAAAAAAATCATATTTTTCCATTCAGTACAACAGCAAAAATAAATCCAATATCTTCAATTAGTTCGAGTCAGATAATTGCATATGTCTCAGAAGTAAGGAACAGAGTTTGCAACTTCTCATTAAAACTTGCCCTACATATCAATAACAGGCTAACAGGGCAAATGCAAGAACTCCATATTTTTAAATAGCCCAACAAGCTGGACTGAAAAATCAAATAAACACAAAGCAAGTAAACAACAAGAATAATAAGCATATGTAAATCGTTTAGCCAAATGGGATCCCAGAAAATCAATGAAAACCCAAGAACAGGACTGTACCCAAAAAAGAAAAAAATCAATGCAAACACAATAATTATGAGCAGAGCCAAAAGCTGGAATCTTCAAAACTACATAAAACTCTAAAGAGAAAAATTGAAGAATAAAATATTGATTAGCCAAATGGACATCTCAAAAAATCAAAGAAAAATCAATAAGAGGACTGAATAACAAGAAATTCTTCGTTGAGTCGAGCTTTTCAAAATTTAGAAACCAAAACAACATAAAACACATACCTTGGCGACATCGAGAGGGTTAACGAGGATGGCCGAGAGGACAGCGGCGCCCGCGGCAGAGAATGACCGTTCTAAGAACCGCATATCGTTTTCGGATTTGCTCTTTGAACGTTGAGTCTCCGGAGATGAAGCCTCTGCTACAAATGTAACCGTTGATTGCAACATTGCAGACATTGCAGAATCGTGCCCGTTCAAATCCATTGGTGAGGATTGCTGTGTACTCATCCACAACTTGCCCCTATTCTCTGATTCCGTCATTGCCTTCATCTCTCCTCTCTAAAACTTCCTCATTCCCCTGAATCCCATCAGAGTAATTGATCAAATATGAAAACAGTTCTGTAGCATTTACTTCATAAAGCAAAAATCATTAATTAAAAACAAAACAAAATAAATGAGAAAACAACAAATGCAATCACAAGCGAACCAAGTTTTCTCACCTCAATATTGATTCGGAAGAAAAAAAAATTTTCACTCCGAATCCAAAAGGGTTATTTTTCGGATTGCTTGGAGAGCAGGAAAGGAAAATAAACAGGAATAGAAAATTTCGCAGAAGAGCGACGAACAAAACTCTATTGAATTAGGGCTGCGTTTGGTGACGTTATGAAAAGAAAAAACGCTTTTTTCCCAACCAAAAAAAAGGAAGAAAATTCTAGACCTCTTGCGGCGCACGCTTGTTTGGTGGTGGGGAATAAGACAGAAGAGTGATAGTGGAAGTAGGAGTTTGTAATTCGAGGAAACCAAACACGGTCTTATCGACCGTTGAGTTTCTAGGGTTCCAGTAGAGCGTGAGATGAGGCGGTGCTCGTAGCTAGAAATAAGCGGGGGGAAAATATGGATGGTAAAGCTTTTTTTTTTTTACCCATAAAATTAATATATGAAATAAATAATAAATATAAATAGTAAAGAATGTGACATGAAAAGAAACATAAATATATAAAATGTAATTTTGATAGATAAAAATATTCGTCATCATCGGATATATCGATACTTTGATTTTATGAATATATATTGGATATATCTTTACGGATATATATTGGATATATTTTTACGGATATATATCGAAGATATATCACTGGATATTTTGGAAAAAAAAAAATAATAGGTCTAAAATGGATCAAAATTTATAATATAAGAAAAACTTCATAAAGTATAATAAAATATTTTTAAATTGTTTTATTAAAGAATTTAATATAGGTATAATATAATTTATCATATTTGATAATAATATCATATACATCGATAAAAATATGAATTTTATAAGTGTACATTTATTATTAAATTACATCAAATATTATTTCATAATAATATTATGATATTTGATTATAATATATCTAATTTTAATATATATATATATTAATATTAAAATTATGATCTATTTAATTCAATCGTATTAAATGATATAAAATAAATTGTGATATATATACAATTTTTTAATATTTAATTAATCTATTAATGATATCAAAAATACTATAAAGAAAATTATCATGATAATTTTTATATTTTTGGTAATCAATTAAAAGAAATTTTTACATTTAATTATAAAATAATTATAATTGATTTGCTCTCTAAAATATTCAAATTATGATCTATTTAATTCAATCGTATTAAATGATATAAAATAAATTGTGATATATATACAATTTTATAATATTTAATTAATCTATTAATGATATCAAAAATACTATAAAGAAAATTATCATGATAATTTTTATATTTTTGGTAATCAATTAAAATAAATTTTTACATTTAATTATAAAATAATTATAATTGATTTGCTCTCTAAAATATTCTTTTAATATTTTCTTTATATGATGACTTTGAATATATATGCTTAGTGTATCATATTTAATAAGTGGTAAATTTGCTCTCTAAGATGTTTTTGGGGTTCGAGTCCCCTTAATAACAGCTGAGGCCATATTTAATTTTTTTTAAAAATAATATTTTAAATGATATTTTTCTTTTTTAGACTTACTAAATCTAATTCTTTACTTGTGATATCCCACATAGGAAAGAAAGTTGTGACACTTCGCAAGTATGGGTCTCTTTTAATTTTATAAGTATATATGGGTCTCTCTTAATCTTATAAACATATTTTAAAACATTGAAAATCTCTTTGAGTTTAGAGTGAACAATATTTATGATATAGATTGTTACAAATGATATCATAATCAATCCCTCCAATCCCCTTTAATAACAGCAAAAATAGGCATATAACAGCAAAAATAGGCATTTTTGAAAATAGGCATATAACATCAAAAATAAAGTTTTAATGAGGCATATTCTTTCCATGTGGTGGAGATCCAAGGGGGAGTGTTATAATTGTAGTAATGAATGTCACCACATTAATGTTAATTAAGAATTATTTATGATTTCCATTAATACTCATTAATGGAAACCATTAATGTTATTTATGAGTTTCATTAATATTCATTAATGGGGATATTAATGGAAGCCATTTAGAAAGCCTATAAAAGGACTTCCGTCTCTTATAATAGACATCCCGAGAAAAAAAAGAAAAATTATTCCTCTCATTCTCTCTCTTTCTTTTTCATTCTCTCAACTCTCTTCTTTGATTTCTTCTTCCTTATTATATATCAAAGTAAGATATATTTCATCTCTACTACTTAGATTTGCATTGTATTTATCCTTGTTTTACAACAGAGTGGACAATATTTATGATATGAGTTATTACAAAAATAAGCATTTTTGTGGAGGCATTGTAGCAGTGTTTGATCGTTTGTTGACCCGCATTGACCATCCGAAAAAATATCCGATTTTTGGGGATTTTTCCCAAAATTTTGCTTTCTTCCATGCCTAGGAGGATAAATGGAAATTTGAATGAAAATGAAAGAAAAATAAATAAATATTATATATATTTTAAAAATAATATTTTAAATGAGATTTTTCTTTTTTTAGACTTACTAAATATGATTATATATTTGTGATATCTCACATAGGAAAGAAAGTTTGTGGCACTACATAAGTATGGATCTCTCTTAATCTTATAAACATATTTTAAAATCGTGAAAATCTCTTTAGATTTAGAGCGAACAATATTTATAATATGGGTTGTTACAAATGATATCATAACAAATCCCTCCAATCCTGACCCCTATGTGGGTTTGTTTGGCCTTATAAGGGATATTTGTTTATTTGACTCAACAATTATATGAAACACCACGAAAAGTTGAAAACGATGTGTCTATATGGGGAGTTATTTGTGATATCTTACATAGGGTATGGAAGAAAGTTTTTAACACTATATAAATATGAATCCACTTTAACCTTATAAACGCATTTTAAAGTTGTATACAGTTGAGTGCGGACGTTAACTTTAATTTTATTTTTTATTTTTGTTCCACTTTTTCTCCTAATTTTTTTCCTTAAATTTAAAGATATAGGTTTTTAAAAAATATTTTTAAAATGTGATAATTGAAAAAATATTTATAAATCTAAAAATGAAATAAAAAGAAAAATTATCTTTTAAAAAAGATAACTTTAATTTAACTACCAAATTTCGGAGTCCTCTTTTTTTTTAAAAAAAAAAATCAAATTAAAATTTTGAAATTTATACTAAAATTATTTCAAAAAAGTGAGATAATTTCCTATGACTACTTCACACATAACTATAAATCTCAAATTAAATACATATTAATTATTCCATAAATTAATGATTAATTTATGAATTATTTTTAAGTAATAATGACATTAAATAATTTCTTATTACAATAACTTCTTTTCACGTTACCCAAACTTAAAAATGATATCTATATATTTTAAGGAGGTCTCTTAGACAGATTGTATCGATTTAGTTATATAGTCAGTGAGTCTTATATAAAACTACACATATTTTTCTATATGTATGTGTTATCTTATAAAATTATTAAATTATTAATTTAACATATTGGTTCCAAGTGGTAAAAAAACATTATTCAATCAAGATTATCGAGTATTAATTTGTGGAGGTTTTATAGCAATTTTCAATTGTTTTGAAAAACAAAATTTTGTTTGAAAACTCAAATATAAAAAATAGTTTTCCTATTTTATTCTCCATGAAGATGTTATATGCATAATGCAAAGGTTTCTAAAATATTTTGTACACTCTCGATTATTCCTCGAAACATTTTTTAAAAAATAACTAAAAATATTTCAAATTGTTTTGAAAAACCATCTTTTACTATAGCAAACTTAAATATTAAAACAAAAATGTTTTATATAAAAAAAAAATAAAAAATTAAAACCTCATGTACTTTGGTTTGAAGTGTAAATACAAAGATTAGGTTTTATCCTTTATAATATAGTGAAATGATATTATTCGTTTATGGATACAGATATGATTGATTGAAAAATATTAAAATAGTTATTTTTTAAGTGTTAGAAAAAAAAAATACTTCCTAAAATCATTATCAATGAAGTAAGTTATAATTATTACTTAACTAAGGAATGATATTTTAAGATTTTCGAAAACTATCCAAGTACTCTCCATTCTTATCATAAATTAGAAAAACCTTTAAAATACCGGTATGATTTAGAAAATAATTCAAAAGACAAAAAAGAAATGAAGGAAAAGCTTTGAGGAAGACTCTAAATCTTTTTTAAACTTCTTTAGAAATCTTTTAGCCTTCTTCAAAATTTAAATCTCCAAAATTCAAATTAAGATATATGCAAGTTTGTTTGGATGATTAATCATTTTTTGGGTTTCCTCCTGCTATAGCTATGTTTGGTTTTCAGAAAATTTAAGCAAAAATATAAAATTAAAAAATTAAAAGAAAAAGTAGAAAGAAAATTAAAAATCAATAAAATATTTTTATATGTATCTTCAAACTTATTTCACTTATTTTTTTTCTCTATTATATAAAAATAAAATGATTTAAAATCGAATTAATTTTCTAACTAATTTTAATTATATTTGATTTTCCTTCAAACATAAAAAAATCATGTCCTTAATTAGTATTTTTTTTTCTTTCCTTAACATTTTTCGAACCAAACATAGCATATAATAAATAAATGCCCCGTAATTTTATACAAAATTACATTGCATGTCAATTAATATGTCATAAAAGCAAAGCCAATCCAAAAATATTCATCAGAAAGATCATTTCCAAGACCTAATATGTTACAGAGTTGGCTATGGTACTCCAGTTTTCTCTTTCACTGCTCGATCAATGAACAAACCCTAGAAGCCCCATGCATGCTTTCCACCATTGAAAACCTTCATTCTATCTAGAATCACACGTCCAACATTTCAGGAAATTCTTAGAGAAGCTAGCTACCTCTCCATTCAAATAGGCATGAAAAGCACAAAGATTAATAAAACAGAAACCAGCCTGAAACTGAACAAAGACTTAGCAGAATCGGCACCAGACTCCACAGGCACTTGCCCCTGTGCCACCTTAATGCTCAGTTTCTGGCCACGCAAACAGTGCTGCCTGAGGCCACAGATGAAGTAGTGATCCCCAGGCTTAGCGAGCTTAAGAACCGTCGGCCCGCTGAAGTGTACACTGATCGTATTCTTTTGAGTGCATGCATCATAATCCGCCTTGCTTACCTCTATCACATTGTGCATGCCCGAACTATACAAGAAGACTGCATCTCAAACCGATAGGATTATCGTTAATTATTGATATTTATTGATAATTAACGTATATTTATCGCAGTTGTATGATCAGATGATTAGGTTTTCAATGTAGTTAATTAATTACTTGAATTTGCAGGAAGTGATGGCTTGATGAAATGAATTCCATAGTGTATGCTTCATCTCAATCAAGCAAGCATGGAGCTGAATGGTTTCATTTGAATTATAGAAATAGGGGGAAAAAAAACCAAAAAAATACACATAAAATTTGTTGTTATGATTTCAGTTTGTAGAGAGATAGGATACAAATAAAAAATAATTTTATATTCTTAAAAACAAAAATTGTAGGACTTATTAGGTAATTGTTTTTGAAAACAATTGTAAAAAATAATTTTTAAGAACAGTTTTTTAAAATTGTTCTTTAACATTTTTTAAAACAAAAGTTTGCTTAAAAACTTGAAATGTTTTCAACCTATATTTTAATATTTTTAAAATAAATTTTTATATCTCGTGTTTTAATTTTTAATTATTCTATATATTTATATAATTATTTTTTTAAATAGTCCTAAAAAAACAAGTAAAAATAACTAAAAGATATTCTCGAAAAACATCATATTTTCTATTCTTAAAAACAAAAAATCTAAAATATAAAACAATTTTTTATTGTCAAACATATTTTTCTTGATTTTTTGTTTTAGAGAATAGAAAACTGCTCTCAAAAATAGTTGTCCAACAACTTCATGGTGTCTTTAAAGAACATATTTTATTACTTTGGGTTGTTTTCACTTATTTTCTGGCAACTGTTTTAAAAAATAATTATACAAATTTTAAAGAATGATAAAAAATAAAGTTCTATATATAAAAGTTATTTTTAAAACATATTTTAAAATATAGAAAACATGTTGAAAACATTTTAGGTTCTCAAAAAAAAATGTTTTACAAAATATTAAAAATTATTTTCAAAAATTGTTTTTCAGAACTATTTTCGAAAATGGAAAAACACAAAAAAAAAAAAAAAATTGTATTTTGCAACTACAAAAAAAAAAAATTATTTCAAAAATTCTTTTGTTTTCCTTTTTATTTCCAAACGAAGATAAAGAAAAAAAAATGTAATATAAATCAACATAAAAAAGGTCAAGAAAACTCACCCAACTTGTCACCAACGGCGAAAGTTCTGGGTGCTGCCCAGTCTTGGTAGAAGGAAGCATTCTGGGGGATGGTCCAGCCAAGGCTTTTTCCAACAATGTGATTCATTCCACCCACCTCCCCAATCATAAGACCCCCCATGGCTGCATACAGGAACAACAACAATACATGGCTTTTCGCCATCTAATGATCTATCTCTTGTCTGCTGGCTTGATCTGATGGATCTTTGTGTTGAAGGACGGTTGCTTATCTCCTTCAACACAAAGGAACTCTATGCCTGCATCAACAACAAACAAATGTTTAGATGGTTGTATAAATAGATACAATCAAAAAAGGCACCTACCACTTCTATTATTAGGTGATTTCACCATATATGCATATCCAGAATAGTGGCCATCCTGAATTCACATGGAAATCACAGGGAAAAAAACCAGTGGAATTTGAAGTATTTGTATTAGTACTAATGGCAAAAATAAATGGATGGTTTAATTTAGTAAGAAAGGGTGGGTTTATATTAATTATGTTGTGTGTGAATTTCACTTCCTCTTTTTTTTGGTGGTGCCTGTGGTGGGGGATAGAATTGTTGTGGGTTATAACTTATAAGTTCCAAAGAATTGGATGGCTTGAAGAAAAAGAGTTTGTGTAACATCGAAACAAGTCAATTTGATATCAGTTTGTGAGATTTTTGGTACTATGTTTAGGGGATCAAACCACACCATTTTTTCTCTTAGCCATTGAAGATGGATATGTTGGGTTAAAAAGAACTATTTGGTAACTATTATAAAAAATAGTTTTTAAGAACAATTTTTGAAAACTACTCTTTAATGTTTTGTAAAACAAAAGTTTGTTTGAAACCTAAAATGTTTTTAACATATTTTTAATACTTTTAAAACAAGTTTTAAAAATAATCTTTATATCCGATACTTTATTTTTAATTATTTTACATGTTTGTATAATTATTTTATAAAATAATTATCCTCAAAAAACAAGTAAAAATAATTAAAAAATATTATTTGAAAACTCTATTTTATGTTCTTAAGAACAGAAAACAAAAATAAGTTTTTAGTTGTGAAACGTATTTTTTTCTTTCTTTCATTTTTTTTTTTTTTTTTGGAAGAAAGAAAACTAAAAACAGTTGCGAACCAAATCTTTAATTTCCCTCTTCATTTTTTTCTTTATATTTGCATTCTATAATTTCCTTATTGAGGGAGAAAACTAAAAAAGGTTTTTAGTTGTGAAACGTGTTTTTTTTTTTTAAGAAGAAGAAGAAGAAGAAAACTAAAAACAGTTGCGAACCAAATCTTTAATTTCCCTTTTCATTTTTTTTTCTTTATATTTGCATTCGATGATTTCCTTATTGAGGGAATTATTGTTTTTGTTTTCTTCTCATTGATTTCCTTTTGGTAGAAATATAATAATTAAAGATATACACAAAGAAGGCAATAATACGAAACCATATATAGAGGTAATATCAGCTATCACCATACAATTGAGACTTGCTCCCATGGTCACATTGAGTTAGACCAAAAATTTGATCGGCATGAATCACTTTTAAATCAACTAATTGGAGTTTGACAAACAAGATATACAGGGCAAGTAATACGTGTGGTGTCAATGACAGAAGAAAATTTTTGTAGAACTATAAAATTAAATATTTTTAAATTAATTAAGAAAAAAAAAAATCAAATCAAATTAAAGTCAAAAGAGAATAAAAGCATATATTCTCTTGGTGGAAGACTCCATCAATTAAAGAGAAAATTAATTATTAAAATTAAAGAATTAAATTTCTTATATCATTCAAATTAAATACTTAGGATACCAAATCTAAACTTAAGTACTCCACATATAAAGGAGTGTCCTCTTTCAATGTAAGGACCCTCAAAGAAACAAGTCGAGGAAGCCTCAAAAGTCTACACAAAGCTCTAGAGTCTGCAAAGTGTACATTCTAAGTTGTGAGAGAATTAAAAGCACAATGCATGTGGTTTTCTCTCACCCTTATCATAGTTGCTTGGGAACAAGCTACTTTGAGCTCCGATCACACTCAAGTGGCATGGAAATACTTTTATCCTCTAATTAGGAGATTCTCCAAAGGATTTGTATATGTTTCTTATGTTTTTAGTAAATAATAAATTTGAATTGTGTCACTCTTTTTTTTCCTCTCTTGTTTAAATTTGAAGGAACAATGAAAATTTGTGTGTTCAAATTTCTAAGACTCTCAATAGCACATTTTTACCTCTTATCTCCTTTGTCAATTAACCAAAGCTACTGTCAGACCAATAACTTGAAAGAAGATTATGGCTACATACATTGATAAGGATGATGACAAGGTTTATATTTAACGAAGAGGCATCTACTCCTGCTCAATGAAAACAACAGAAGTGCACAACAAATACCAACCAATTAGCCAGGTCAAACTCTTCCATTTAAGGAGAAAATCACAACTACCTCAAAGAACTTCGAGAATCTCTCTACTCTTCATTTGATGCCAACTCCAACATAAATCTACGTCATCATTAAATTCATCAAGACCATCGAGGAGAAAGATATGCAAATAGCAACCCTCATGTATAAAATTAAGGTACAAAAATTATTGAGCCAAGTAAAAGGCTCCATCAAACTAAAAGAGATACTCCTTACGCATTGACATGTGCAAGTTAGCAAATAAACTAATAAACTTGCTTTAGTAGCAATGTTATCTATCCAATAGCAATAAGATATGTAATAAAACACAATTAAGGTGCAGTACAATAGTCTATCACAAAGTTCACTCTTGTATTCAAAGCTCTACACAAAGAGGAACAACAACTTATCCATGTCTAATAGTTATCAACCTTCAAATTTTCAATAATTCGAAGGAAGGGAAAGAACCTAAACAATTACATGTTGCCCTTTGCACAGCTCCTTCAAGTGCACCTTGTTGGCACTGAAAATAGCCAATGAAAGTATGACAAATGATAAAATTATGTTGGATACCCATAACAACCAACTCATTAACTATCATGGGTTGTACTATTAAGGCATGACAATTTTTTATAAGACTACAAAATTAAGTCTTACAAATTTTTTAAAAATAAATCAAATTAAATTCAAAAGAGAATAAAAGTATATATCATCTTATCAGAAGACTTCATCAATTAAGAAGAGAATTAACAAACTCAAGGAATTGAATTTCATTAATCATGCAAATTAAGCATTCTATTAATACACAATTGAATCCTACTTACACCTATAAGTAGATTTTCCCTTCTTTAATACAAGGACCTTTAAGGAAATGCATCAAAGAAACCTTGAAAGCCTACCAAAAACTTCACAGCTCGCAAGTTCTATTATTCTAAGAGTATATTTGATAGTGATTTGGGGAAGTGTTTTTAACATTTTTAATATTTAAAAATAAATATTTTTAAGTATTACAAAGGTTAAAATACTTCTTAAAATCATTGTCAATCACACTCTAAAAGTACATTTGACAGTGATTCTAAAAAACGTTTTTAACATTTCTAATACTTAAAAGATAAAAATTTTCAAGGGTTAAGAAAATTAGAAACATTTTTTAAAATTACTATCAAACGTACTCTAAGTCTACAAGAGAATAACAAGCAACACAACATGTGTCGTTCTCTCACTTTGATCACAATAGAGTGGGAACAAGTTAGTCTAAGTCGTCAAATACACCCACAAATAAGAGAATCCATCACTATAGAGAGTTGTATCCATTTCTTTTCCTTTTTTTTTAATAAATTTAAATTTCATCACTTTATTTACTTATTTATTTTTCTAGTTCAACTTTACGAGAAGAATGGAAATTTGCACATAACTACTTCCTATAATTTAGTTTCAAACACGAGCAAAGAGTTGAAGTCTTGGTTTTAATCGAAGAAACTATAAACTATATACTGATGAGGACATTCTTTGACTCTTTGGTCATTCCCATCTCATAGAACCGCATATACTCTTGAACCACAATGAATAATATCCTCAACCAAAGACAAATTCAACAGACAGCTTAAGCTTGATCACATTCTAATTTCCAAATCATAAAGAAGATAATGCCAAAACATATATGTAGCTTCAATAGAAAACTATGAAGCAAACATCAGCCGTCAAATTAAGGGACGCATATATGAACCAAGCAGATAGTCCACCATATATGGTCGGCTTCATATGAAGAGTGGCTCAAGGTATATGTAAATATATACATAAAAAATAAGATCTCCTACTTCATTTCTTCCTCAATCTTTTTGGCCCTTAGGTTAGGATTCAACCATACTTAATCAAATGTTCGCATTTCTGATTTCTCCAAATACCGTTTGCCACGTTATAAGTAGTCTACAAAAATACATGTTAAATTACTTAATAGGATTTCAAACTTGGGCTCCTTCCTAAAAGGACGACTTCAAGATCAGCTCGCTATGTTATGGCAATTGGCCTTAAGTTCATAGCTAGAGGAACTATTAGGCATAGCAATGGGACGTGTTTCCTTCAATACCGGATCCCTAATATGACAAGTTTGGGATGAAGCTAAATAATTTTTTTTTTTTTTTAAATATGGTCGAGTTCAAGTATTATCTTATTTTGCCTTGATAGATTTATATATAATTAAATAAAAATTATTTTAATTTATTTTTTTACTTTTTACTTTTTTTTTCAATACATATAAATAAAAAATTATTTATCATAAAAGTAAGTCATAAAAATTTGTAATATTTTTTTATTTATAAATTGCATTTACTTTTAATGTAATTAAAAAAATTAAAAATAAATAAAAATTTCTTATGCCCATCTCGCCTTGTTTATTTTTTTAAATTTTTTTGGACAACGTATTTAAATAATAGAGTCGGGATATCGATCCCCAGCTCCCATTTCCATAGTTCATAATTCACTAGAAATTAATTCTATACACTTCTCACGATGGCATATGCCTTTTCAAGTCCGTACAGATAGAATATCCCTTTATATACCATTCCAGATTTCTTGTTCTTCGGTAATCAAACATAGGTTTAAACGGCCACATTTTCCAATCAACCTTCCACCATATCTCTTCCTACCATGCAAACTACATATAAAATGTGAAGGAGGATTCACAAACACAATTCAAAAATCAAGGCAAATTAAAGCCAGCCCACAAGATGTCTAACAGTCTTGCTGTGCTACATGCCCTTGATTCAGCCCGAACACAATGGTACCACATCACCGCCATCATCATCGCCGGCATGGGCTTCTTCACCGACGCCTATGACCTCTTCTGCATCTCCACCATCTCCAAACTCTTGGGCCGTCTCTACTACTACGACCATGCCAAGCCTGGAAAGCCCGGCAAGCTCCCCCACAACGTCAATAATGCCGTTGTCGGTGTTGCCCTGTTCGGAACCCTAACAGGACAGTTGGTGTTTGGCTGGATGGGGGACAAGCTCGGCCGGAAAAGAGTTTATGGCTTCACTCTCATTCTTATGGTTGTTTGTGCTATTTGCTCCGGTCTGTCATTTGGGTATAGCCCAAAAGCTGTAATCATTACACTTTGTTTCTTCAGGTTCTGGCTAGGGTTTGGGATTGGTGGAGACTATCCCCTTTCCGCAACGATCATGTCGGAGTATGCGAATAAAAAGACTCGTGGGGCTTTTATTGCGGCAGTGTTTGCTATGCAGGGCATGGGGATCATTTTTGCGGGGCTGGTTTCCATGATTCTCTCGAAGCTCTTCCTCCTCAAGTATGAGACTGTGTCATTCAGAGAGGATCCTGTGCGTTCTACTCAACGTCAGGCGGATTATCTGTGGCGGATCGTGCTGATGCTCGGAGCCTTGCCGGCACTTTTAACGTACTACTGGAGAATGAAGATGCCGGAAACTGGTCGGTACACTGCCCTTATAGAAGGAAATGCTAAACAAGCTGCTGCAGACATGGGTCGGGTTCTTGAGATTGAAATCCAAGAGGAAGCAGATAAAGTGGCAGAGTTTAAGGCTGCTAACGAGTACTCATTATGGTCGAGAGAGTTCTTTAATCGCCATGGGCTTCACCTGATAGGCACAATGAGCACCTGGTTCTTGTTGGACATAGCCTTCTACAGCCAAAACCTAACTCAGAAGGATATTTTTCCGGCGATGAACCTGGTAAATAAAGATTATCAAGTCAGTGCTCTCCGGGAAATGTTCGAGACATCCAGGGCCATGTTTGTGGTGGCCTTGCTGGGGACTTTTCCGGGATATTGGTTCACAGTTTTCTTCATTGAACGGATTGGCCGATACATCATCCAGCTTGTGGGGTTCTTCATGATGTCCTTATTCATGCTGATCATAGGAATCAAGTACGAATACCTCAGGGACGAGAACAAATGGCTGTTTGCAGTCCTATATGGGCTGACCTTCTTCTTTGCCAATTTCGGTCCAAACAGCACAACTTTTGTTCTTCCGGCCGAGCTGTTCCCGACCCGAGTGAGATCAACATGCCATGCAATGAGCGCTGCGGCCGGGAAGGCTGGGGCTATGATCGGGGCATTTGTGGTGGCGACCTATACTTTGGATGGTAAAGCTAATGAAATTAGGGTAGCCATGATAACCATGGCCTGTACAAATATGCTAGGGTTCTTCTGCACATTCTTGGTGACGGAGACCAAAGGCCGATCCCTGGAGGAAATATCAGGCGAGGATGGAGGTAATAATGAAACCCAGATGCCTAGCACACCATCAAAATAAAAGGATAGTTATGTATAAATTTTGGGTGGAAGAATGTTGAAAGTTGTGATGTTCAATTACATGTTATATCGCAAAAAGCATAAAAGTATTTGTCTTTCGTGTGTATCAATTAAGGCAATGTCAATGTTGTGTTGGGTGTAGGGTTCATGAGAGGCCGGTCTAGAACTTTGAGCTCATGAGCAGTATGTGAAATAAATAAGCAGAGGGGCAATAGAACATGGTCTCTTTTGCCTCCTGTGTTGTGTTATATAGACAAATTCCAAGGAATAAGAGGTGCTTATGATTACATGAATCTGCAAGCACTTGTAGCCAAGGAAGTGGCTTTTTTCAATGCAATGTACAGAATTTGTATGAGTGATGATTGATGAAAGGGATTTTAGCCTTTCAAATTCTCAAGTCATCCAAAGCTATTTAATTTAGCCTTCTGGTTTCTCTAAATACCATTTGCCCCATTATAAGTATTCTACAAAAATACATGTTAAATTACTTAATTGGATTTCAAATTTAGGCTCCTTTCAAGAATGATGACTCCTAGCTCATCTCCTTATGTCATCTCCTTATGTTATGGCAATTGGCCTTAGGTTCACAGTCTAAGGAATTATGAGGCTTAAAGTGTGTTTAGTAGTGATTTTAAAAAATATTTCTAATATTTTTAACACTTATATGATACAAATTTTTAAATACTAAAAATGTTAAAAATACTTTCTAGTCGAAGAACCCATTTGGTAGTGATTCTATAGAGTGTTTTTAATATTCTTAATACAAAAAAAATTTCATCATTCAAGTATCATAAATAATAAAAATGTTTTTTACAATCACTTCCAAACGCATTCTTAGTAATTGGATGTGTTTTGTTCAAGTAGTCAATCCTTAATACAACAAGTTTGAGACGAAACTAAATAGGTTTGAGAAATTTTTTCTTTTTTAAAATAAAATCGAGCTCAAGTATGGTCTTATTTTTCTAGGTTTATATATTATTAAATAAAAATTATTTTAATTTATGTTTTATTTTTTACTTTTGTTAATACATGTAAATAAAAAAATATTTCTCCTTAAAGTAAATCATAAAAATTTATAATATTTATTTATTTTAAAATTAAAATTATTTTTAATGTAATTAAAAAAATTAAAAATAAATAAAAAATTCTTATATCCACTCTATATATTTTTTATTTTTTTGGGGCAACATATTTAAATAGTCGTGTGAGGATGAGGGTAACCCATCGATCCCCAGCTCCCGTTTCCATTGTTCATGGTTCATTAGAAATTAATTCTATACACATCTCACAATGGCATATCCCTTTTCAAGCCAATGCAGATAGAATATCCCTTTACATACTATTCTATATTTCTTGTTGTTCCCTAATCAAACATAGGTTTAAACGGCCACATTTTCCAATCAACCTTTCACCATATCACTTCCTACCAGGCAAACTTCATATAAAATGTGAAGGACTTAAAAAAAGTTCAGCCCACAAAATGTCTTAACAGTCTTGCTGTGCTACATGCGCTTGATTCAGTCCGAATACAATGGTACCACATCACCGCCATCATCATCTGCATGGGCTTCTTCACAGACGCCTATGACCTCTTCTGCATCTCCACCGTCTCCAAACTCTGGGGCCGTCTCTACTACTATGACCCTGTTAACCACCCTAAAAGGCCTGGCAACCTACCCCACAACGTCAACAATGCTGTTGTAGGGCAGTAGGGGTTGCCCTCGTCGGAACCCTAACAGGACAGCTAGTCTTTGGCTGGTTGGGGGACAAGCTCGGCCGGAAAAGAGTTTATGGCTTCACTCTCATTCTTATGGTTATTTGTGCTATTTGCTCTGGTCTGTCATTTGGGTATAGCTCAAAAGCTGTAATCACTACACTTTGTTTCTTCATATTCTGGCTAGGATTCGGGATTGGCGGTGACTATCCTCTCTCTGCAACGATCATGTCGGAGTATGCGAATAAAAAAACTCGTGGGGCTGTTATTTCAGCCGTGTTTGCTATGCAGGGCGTGGGGATCGTTTTTGCAGGGCTGTTTTCCATGATTCTCTCGAAGCTCTTCCTCATCAAGTATGAGACTGTGTCATTCGACGATAATCCTATACTTTTTACACAACCTGAGGCAGATTATTATGGCGGATCTTGCTGATGCTTGGAGCCTTGCCTGCGCTTTTAACATACTATTGGAGAATGAAGATGCCGGAGGCCGGTCGGTACACTGCCCATATCGAAGGAAATCCTAAACAAGATGCTGTAGATATGGGTAGGGTTCTTGAGATTGAAATCCAAAAGGAAGCAGATCAAGTGGCAGAGTTTAAGGCTGCTAACGAGTACTCATTATGGTCGAGAGGTGGGCGTCACCTGATAGGCACAATGAACACCTGGTTCCTGTTGGACATAGCCTTCTACAGCCAAAACCTAACTCAGAGGGATATTTTTCCGGCGATGAACCTGGTAAATAAAGATTATCAAGTCAGTGCTCTCCGAAAAGTGTTCGAGACATCCAGGGCCATGTTTTAGGTTGTTATCAAAGTGGGATATCTAGATAGGAATTAATATAAAAATTCAACCATTCACGAGACACACAGGGTATATGGAAGACCACCTACAAACTCTGTCTAAAAATTTTGCAAACATAAAAACCACAAACTTAATCAATTACTGAGCGAATCCATTGATTCTAAAAAGAACAAGCGTATGAATTTACGTGAACTAGATATCAACCTCTCCCAGATATCTTTTCGTAAGCTGGTACTTATATTTGTCTTCAAGTTTGTTATATAAAAGTCCGTGCTCCTGACTCCTTACTGAACTCCCCGATAAATCAAGTTAGGAACATCTCCCTCTTTTGGTCATAAAAATCATTAAGTATAAGAAACCAAGTTCAAGAAAAAAAAAACAAAAAAACAAAAACGGCCTCTTTTTGTCATAAAAGTGACATAGTATAAGCAACCAAATTTAAAAATAAAAAAATTAAAATTAAAAAAAAGATAAAAAATAAATAAAATAAAATTATAAAAATTGTGAAAACACTTAAACACCCGCACTCTTTTGGGGTGCTTGAAAGCTCATCATAAAATTTCATTTTCTTAAGCCACTTAAGTTAATGGATTAATGTAAACCAATTTAGAATGTGTTTGATAATAATTTTATAAAAAAAAAAATTTATCTTTTTAATACTTGAATATTAAAAATTTTTAAATGTTAAAAATATTGAAGAAATTTCTAAAATTACTGTCAAATGGACTCTTAATCTATTTGTTACCATCATTCAACCAAGCATATATACACATTCATACTTGTCTGAATAACCTAATTCAGAACTAACAATGATCTCAAGTTTTCAAAAACCAATCTAAATGCTAGATTTTACAATTTTTATTGAGAGGCTTTATTTGGAAAGAAGATTTTACATGCTCTCTAGGATCTTACCATGTGTGAACTTAACTTTTAACCTATAAATAGGACATTGGATTTCTTTTTTAGTAGTTCTTGGGCATTCTTGACTTTCTTGGGGAGAGAAGAGGATATTGAAGATTCTAGGTTTGTTTTCTCTATTTTAATCTATTGTTTCTTATTTCTTTTATTCAAGAATGATTTTTTATTCTTCTTTTATGGATTATGTGAATAAAATCACCACCATGAGAGGCTAAAAAGCCAACTTAGGGTGTGAAACATGAAAAGCTAATGTTACAGCCAAGGGAAAACAATGAATAAAATCAAACTAAAAGTTGAATGAATGAAAGGTTGAAGTATAATAAATAAAACAAAGATATATTCTAATGTTAGTTTAAATTAAGGATGATACATAACTCATTCTTTGATACTAGAAATTCTTAGTAATTCCCGATCCCTAATTATATAAGGTTTTAGTATTGTTATCTACCCTAAGACAAATTTAAATAAAGTGATAAAGGTCTAAATCCTAGACCTAAACCCAATTTTCATATCCATTCATCTATTTGGTATTTTAATTATAAAATAAAATATTAAAAGATAGGATACGAATGTAATCCTAAGTTATGAAATTCAGGTTGATCTCATTTGACCCACATATACTTTAAAACTAACTAATTGCTTGAGGTCCTATATCAAAAGTTGGATTGTGAAACTCCCAACCTTGAATCATTTGAATTAGAAACCAATAATTCTTTTGCAATTTAATTAAGTTTATTTTAATAAATTCAATTTTATTCAAATAAATTTTGCACATTTTTAGTTCAAGAAATAAAGCAAAAAGCAATCATCTAGTCCTAATTTGACAATTTAAAATCTCCAGTTATATATAAGTTTTTTTTTTTTTTTTTTTTTTGGGACTTTGATGGGAATAATATATAAGATTTTTTTTTTTTTTTTTTTGGGAAATTTGAGGGAGTGCATATGCAACCCCAGCCCTTACTAGATCCGCCCCTATGTGTCATTGATTCTAATCACATACACTAAAACAATAATTATTACTAATAAAAAGTAATGCGTGTCAAAAAATATAATAACATAGAAATGAAAATCACAATCTAATAACCAACCATATTATCTCCCCCTTTTGTCATAAAAAGAATAAAGTATAAGCAACAAAGCATAAGAAAAGGAGGTGTGTTTATATATATATATATATATGAAATATAAGCACTTACAAGGGGCTTATAACGCTTAACCATTCACAAGGGCCCATAACGCTTAAGCACTTACAAGGGGCACATGAGCACTTGAAAGCTCATCATAAAATTTTGTATTTTTCAGCTTATTTAAGTTAATGGATTGATTCCATTCTGTTACCATTATTCAACCAAGCATACACAATCATACTTATTTGAATAACCTAATTCAAAACTAACAAATCATTTAAAATTTTCAATATAAAACAACTAATCCAGCACACTAACAATTTCCGTACTTACTAATTTTGACCACATTCGCCGATATTCCCATCTCAAAGCAACAATACATATACCATCTTAGACTACAATGAAAGACAAAGCCAAAATTAATGACAGCTTTGTCTAGGGGATTAACCGGGCCGTGCCAAAACATAGCTTCAATAGAAAATTGTGAACCGAAACAACAACCGTCAAACTTAGGGTTGCATATATGAAAAGGACTAATGATTCCACCTTGGAGTACCCCATATGAAAATGACTCAAAGTTTGAACCAACTGCCAAAAGATCCCTGAGAAACCTAACTCAAAGGGAAGAAATATGTACAATTAAACCCAAATAATCCTAAGATTTCCTTGATAACCAAACATGATGTTCTTCTATATCATTTCTTTTTGCCTTGAATTTTTCTGGTCATCAGGTAAAATTGAACCTACATTAATGGCTAAATGATACAATTATTTAATCAATTTATGTAGATGTTCTTTAGTTGCTTCCAAAGAAGATTTCTTGACTTTGATTATATATAAGCCATGCTGTCAATCTTAGCTTTGTCTCTTGGCCTGAGGAATCATGCCGTAAGCCTACTCGCAATTCACTAGAAATTCTATACACGTCTCACTATGGCATATCCTTTCTTATAGACGTCCACGCAAATAGAATATCCCTTCATGTACTATTCCATACTTCTTGTTGTTCCCTAATCAAACATAGGTTTAAACGGCCATATACAATTTCCAACTAACCTTCCCACCATCACTCCCCACAAGGCAAGCTACTTATAAAATGTGTGGGAGGCTTCACAAACACAATTCAACGATAATCAAGGCAAAAGCCAGCCCACAAAATGTCTGACGGTCTCGCTGTGCTACATGCTCTTGATTCAGCTCGAACACAATGGTACCACATCACCGCCATCGTCATCGCCGGCATGGGCTTCTTCACCGATGCCTATGATCTCTTCTGCATCTCCACCGTCACCAAACTCCTCGGCCGCCTTTACTACTATGACCCCACTAAAAATAAGCCTGGGAAGCTCCCCCACAGTGTTAACAACTTTGTGGTTGGGGTTGCCCTAGTAGGAACCCTATCAGGCCAACTAGTATTTGGCTGGCTTGGTGACAAACTTGGCCGGAAAAAAGTTTATGGCATGACTCTCATTCTTATGTCCATTTGTGCCATCTGCTCTGGCCTATCCTTCGGCTTCAGCAATAAATCTGTAATCACTACACTTTGTTTCTTCAGATTCTGGCTAGGGTTTGGAATTGGAGGTGACTATCCTCTCTCCGCAACGATCATGTCGGAGTATGCAAATAAAAAAACTCGTGGGGCTTTTATTGCAGCCGTGTTTGCTATGCAGGGCGTGGGGATCGTTTTTGCAGGGCTGGTTTCCATGATTCTCTCGAAGCTCTTCCTCCTCAAGTATGAGACTGTGTCATTCGACGATGATCATATACTTTCTACACAACCTGAGGCAGATTATCTATGGCGGATCGTGCTGATGCTTGGAGCCTTGCCTGCGCTTTTAACATACTATTGGAGAATGAAGATGCCGGAGACCGGTCGGTACACTGCCCTTATTGAAGGAAATGCTAAACAAGCTGCTGCAGACATGGGTAGGGTTCTTGAGATTGAAATCCAAGCTGAAGCAGATAAAGTGGCAGAGTTTAAGGCTGCTAACGAGTACTCATTATGGTCGAGAGAGTTCTTTAATCGCCATGGGCGTCACCTGATAGGCACAATGAGCACCTGGTTCTTGTTGGACATAGCCTTCTACAGCCAAAACCTAACTCAGAAGGATATTTTTCCGGCGATGAACCTGGTAAATCAAGATCATGAAGTCAGTGCTCTCCGGGAAATGTTCGAGACATCCAGGGCCATGTTTGTGGTGGCAATGCTGGGGACTTTTCCGGGATACTGGTTCACAGTTTTCTTCATTGACCGGATTGGCCGATACATCATCCAGCTTGTGGGGTTCTTCATGATGTCCTTATTCATGCTGATAATAGGAATCAAGTACGAATACCTCAGGGACGATCATACATGGCTGTTTGCAGTCCTATATGGGCTGACCTTCTTCTTCGCCAATTTCGGTCCAAACAGCACAACTTTTGTTCTTCCGGCCGAGCTGTTCCCGACCCGAGTGAGATCAACATGCCATGCACTGAGCGCTGCGGCCGGGAAGGCTGGGGCTATGATCGGGGCATTTGTGGTGGCGACCTATACTTTGGATGGTAAAGCTAATGAAATTAGGATAGCCATGATAACCATGGCCTGTACAAACATACTAGGTTTCTTCTGCACATTCTTGGTGACGGAGACCAAAGGCCGATCCCTCGAGGAAATATCAGGCGAGGATGGAGGTATTAATGAAACCCAGATGGCTAGCAGACCATCTTAAGAAAGGATGGTTATCAGTGGCACGTGAAAGAATGTTAGAAGTTAATTTGAATTACGTGAATCAATATTTATCTTTGCCTTGTGTGTAGAAGGGTTGCTTTCGGGCTGATGATGAGTGTGTGAGAAATGAATAAGGGGGGCAATAGAACAGTGTTTCGTTTGCCGTTTGTGTTTGTATCATATGCATTCCTACCAAAATAAATGATCCTGAAGTTTGTATTTGAAAAAATATGTAGTTAAGGGCGTCGCTTTGTTTTTCCTTAGTGAAATGTATAAATTTACGTGATTGATGAAATGATATTTAGACTTTTATTTCAATCAGGTGAATGTTTCTCTTTTGCATGCATGATTAACCTTTGAACATGACATACTGGCCTAAAAACACAAAAAGTGAATGAATCCACAAAGATGCACGAGTTCAGTCGATCATTTCAATGACCATGGATGAGAGAAAATCATTTCGTTACATCATAGTGAATACGAGTGTATCTCCTACTATTTCTCAAACTTCTATCCATTAATCTATATAAGTTTTTCATGTCTATCCCTAGCTATCTCACAACATTTTTCCCTCATGACATCAAATATTTACATGAATATTAATTTCTAACAAACTTTCTTTATTCTACTAGAAAATCTAATATTACAAAAATATATCAAGAAGAAATATCGTTTACAATATTCTTTATAAAAGGAATATACACCAATTAGGAATATAACACCCTTCCTCTAGCCCCTATACCCCTTATGTAACAACTCAAGAAGGTAGTGATGGCGGATTATAGGCTATGGAGAGCAAAGTCTCAAATCAATCCATGAGAGAGCTATCCAAACTTATAATAATCCCAAGCTTTGTTGGCTCAAAATGTATTGAATTGCGATAAGAGAATCAAATCTTATCCTTTCCTACCTCAATTTGCACCAAGAGCCCTCATCTCTCAAATCAATAAAAATAAGTTTGACAAAGATTTGCAGCCTTCTTCGTATTAATTGATCATCATTCGACTCTATTTATCAAACTAAAACTTTTCAACCGACTTCTATAACGAAAGTATATATTAAGCTCATTACTAGGATGCATCAGATCGGTCCATAGTGAACCTTTCAACACCCAACCAAATCAATCAAACTTAACAGCATCAAGGTGATAGTAATCATCACCAAATGGGGTTTTAAAGGGAGCATGAAAATTATGAAAGTAGGTGCAGACAAAGTTGAGGGTCATCTTTACATGGAAGGAGGGACACACCACCATACCATTACACATGGTGGTAAATTTTTTAGAATGGGGTCATCGGAGATTCTTTCATCAACCTTTTGGAAAGCTCTTGTGGCATAATTTATCCACTATCTTTTTACTCTTCGTTTTTTTGAAGATGATGGATTTTCATCTCAAGTATTAATATATATTTCTACTCGTTTTCATGATAAAGAAGTTAAAAGGGAGGGATTATATTTCCTTTTTTATTAAAATAGAAGAGTTATGATTATTTGTAATAGCAAAATGAAAAGGAAGGACAAAGAAAAAGGAAAAAAAAATACACACACACACTTTGGGACAAAAATGAAACAAAAGCCCACTTACAGAAGGTATCCCCTACAAGCCCAAATAAAAGGCCCACAAGCAAGGCAAATAAAAGAGCCAAGAAGGCCCATCAGTTCAAACTTCAAATACCGAACCGTCGAACCCTAGGAAACTTTCTCGCCAATTTTCCTCCACTTTCCCTCATGAAATGGGAAATGGAGATCGAAGAAATCGAGGCAATTCTCGAGAAAATTTGGGACCTGCACGACAAACTAAGCGACGCAATCCACTCAATTTCCCGATTTCATTTTCTCAATTCCATCAAATCCCTTAGAAAATCCGACAAAAGTAAACCCCTCAACGACGTCGATGAGAATCGGTTTGGTTTCGTATACGCCAAGGATTTTAGGGTCGAAGACGATGACTTGGCGATTCAAGAGGCTAAGAGTCTCAATGCCATCAGAACCGCTCTCGAGAACCTCGAAGACCAGCTCGAGTTCTTCCACGTGAGTTAACCTTTTTGGTTTTTTTTTTTCATGTACATTCTGTTTGGCTGATGGGGATAAGGCATGAATTTGTCATTCTTCCTTTTTGGTTGGCATGCCGTTTGGTTGCTGAGAAATTGGAGGGAAAGCGTAAAAAAATGAATTATGAGTACTACTGTTATTTTTCAAAAAAAAAAATCTCTAAATTCTGTAGAACTGATGAAAATGGAGGAAAGAAAATGGGTTCTACCGAACTTTGTCTGTTGGCAATGTCGCTCAATTTCCTATATTAGAGAAGGTTGAAAACTATGTTAGGATTGTGTAAAGTTTGTATATAATTCAAATAAATAAAACCTGGTAAGGGTAAAATTGAGGGAATAGTGAAGATTGCTGAAGATGATATACCAAGAATGACTATTTTTTTTATATGATAAAGGGAAAAGGGAGTAATTTTGGATTTGGATTGAGTGAAGTTGAGGGAGGTTGATAAATTGGAGTGCTTCTCAAACTTTGTGTGATCCACACTTCCCCTCCCACTTTTGAATGAATTAGTTTTATAGCGTAATAAGATGATTACAAGGATTATTGTGCTTTATGCGGTGTGGAATTCCTCCAAGAAAAAAGATATCTTTGAAATGAACTTGGAGAAATTGAAAACGTCATGATGATTGTGTTGGAATATTAGAAATGATCTATTTTGACCCAAATGGATTTGAGAAATTTGAGGTGGGAGAAGTTGATGATTTCATGAAGTAGTTTTGGCCAAAATAGGTTGGTCATATGGGTCAAATAAAAATGATTGCATCCAAATTCATCCACAAGGTAGTCGTTGAATGCACCTTGAGGACGAGGATAAAGTTGAGAAAAAACGTTGTATGAGATTCCAAGAGGAGGCACGATGGACAATGATGTAAAAGGAGTTATGACAGTTGGTTGACTATAATTGTTTCTAATGGTCCATGTACACAACTTGGCGTAGTTGAGATAGACATTGTTGAGCTTACTTGCGTTGAATTAAATTAAGTTGATGTTGATATTTTCTAGACAAGCGCTGGTCTTCAATGTCATTTATAATAAAAGCATAAGATGAAAGGGATATTGCAGTTCTGTTGTTTGGTGCTAACATGTGAAACCATAATATGTTAAATGTGGCGATTTTGACACATAGGGCTGGCACTCATGAATGTGCTTCCGGGGGCCATGTCTTTGATAATTCTAATCCACATAGTATAACCCATAGAATATCACATGTCATTCAGTCTCCAAGTGGCCCTTGCAGCCATGTTCTATAGATATCCTTACACTGGGACATGTTAGCATATTGCACATCCCGATTTTGAGGGTACCAGAATTCCTCTGATGCCCAAGCCTATCCCAGGATGAAAGAGCTCATCTCATAAAGTGAATGAAGGAGAAGTGAGCAGTCAACCCAATATGTGTGGCCACCCTCCACTTGCTACTCCACCTTGCTTGTGTTGGCTTCACCAGGAAACTTTTAGCAGAGTACCTCTAATGCCCACATCTTCACCTCTCCAAGAGTTAGCCTAAGAGCAAATAACATCACAGTGAGGATGTCTCTACTTCTTTCAAAGTTGTATAGGATAATAGAATCCTGCTGCTTCATACCTGCACAAGTTGGGAGGAGGGTTTATGGAGCCTAACAAAGACTTGGTACAACTCGAAAGAGGACCAGTTTAGTGTGCATGTGGTACTGTCTCATTGGTGCATGGGTTTTTAAACCAGCTGGCCCTCATTCCATAAACTCATGTACATAGGCACAAAAATTCACCATCTAAGGGAGTTTGAATCAAATGGAAACTCTGAACTCAGAAGAGCACTCCCTAAATTTCTCCAAAGTTCTGTCCTTGGGAGACCTATTACCTTAATCATCATCTTCTTGCAGTTCTCAATCCTCTCCTCTCCCTTCGGACTTGGAATGCTCACCATCGACGTGATTGACCTCTTATGAGAAGGAGCTTGTGTAAACAGTTATGTTATTATGGTTCACCCTGTGCAATTCCACTTTTTTATAATTTAAATGAACATTAGCATGGAGGCCTCATTTTTCATGCATTAAACGCTTGTGTCTACTATTTGTTTGTTTGTCTTAATATGGATAAACATCGCAGTTGTCTTTATGTCAGGTTACAAAATTGTGCTCAGCATCTCAAACTTTCATCTTAATTTTCTGCGCGCACTTGTGACTTGTTTAATACTATTTGTTAACGTTTTGATTTTGTTGATGATCTGTTTTACAGACTGTACAGGTACATCAACAAGCAGAGAGGGATGCTGCAATTGCACGACTAGAACAAAGTCGGATTGTTCTTGCAATTAGGTTGTCTGAACACCATGGCAAGAAGTACAAAGTCATTGAAGAAGCTATGGCATTTGTGGGAGATGTTCGTGATGCAGGTCCCTTTGTTTTACCTGATAATCTCTTTGGTCCTCCAGCAAGTCTCCCTGGGAAGAACGCTGCACCCCATGAAGAGAAGAGGTCAAATTTTCTCATCAAAGTTCTCATTTCTTGTTTCAATTTCGGGAAGAAATCACTTAAATTGGATCATATGGGTGGGATCCTTGGTAATGCTGCTCTAGTTGCCGTTAGCATGCTTGCACTGCTACATCTGAATCAAGTAACTTACAAGGACAAAATTGTATTAGAACCTCCACAGAAGCGAGAAGATAATATCTACAGAAATCGAAATATGAAGAGAACTTCTCGGGTTGAGAGTTCTTCTTTAAGTAGTGAACTGAACCAGTTGGATGTGTTGTATGCCAGGGGCTAAGGTGAAAACTTGAACTCTTTAGCAAAATTGTTAATTGATAGGAGGCTGTGTTGTTGTTATCATTCAGAATATCTTTATTCTCTTTCTAATTTGTACCACGAAGCCTTTGAGATATGTCTGGTCACTGCATTTAGAGCATCTGTTAGTTTCCATACTATGAACAAAATTCCATGTACAGCAGGAACTTCAGGCCTATTAAAAATGTAGGAGGCTTGGATTTACTCAAGCCCTCCTCAGAAAATGGGGTCTTCACCTGATTCACTGTAAGTTCTCATATTCAGAAACAAATGTCAATCACAATCTGAAGTTTTTGGAATGTAAAGCTCAATATGCTTCTTTTCATCCTCACAGCTCCTTCCATGATCTGTTCCCAGAAATGGCCGCTTGGCATTCAGGTGGATTATTGGAACATATTTTTTAAATGTGAATTTTCAATCTTGTTGTACACCCGCTCCCTCTATTATTTAGATCCTACCCAATTTACAAAATCAATTCAAGGTACCGATCTTTCTGTTATGTACATACTAACCCATATCGAACGAACTTTCGATTTCTCTAAAAGAGGTTTTGTATACAAAGGGAAAACAAAAGGTATAGCCCGAAAGAGGGGAAATACGAAAGAAGTGTTCTCTTATCTAGATCCGACCCTATTTATAAAATCGATTAAAGACATTGATCCTGATGACAAACTTTTAACAAAGGAGCTCCGATTTCCTTCTTTCCACAAATCCAAAAAATACACAAGAGACCAGCTCTCCAAAAAAGAAGCACAATGTGGCCCATTTGCACTATGGGCCACATAATTGGGCTTTATCTTCGCTTGTATGTTTGCTGTTTTTCCATCTCCATCAAGACAAAAACACAAATATTTTTCTGGTTAATCCGATAATTAGAGTTGTTAATCTCTACGTTAAATCTAGGTCAACTCTAATCTCCTATTAATGACACATGAATCACCCCCTAATCAATTAGGGATCACACAGAAAAAAAAAAGGAGGGAGGAAAGTGGCAACACGTTATCAGCTTAAAAAGGCCAAGGCCGAAGGAATGTCGGAAAGTAAGTTTTTTTGTTTTGCCTTTCTTGACCACACTCGAAGCAAAAAGTCCAAAGTTTGAAAACATAATTAGCCTTTTCAGTTATAGCTTAGTGTGTAAACACTTTCTTTGACTTCCCATTGGATCCATTAAAAAGCAAAAACAAAAACATATCTATATATTTATAAAAACAAAAAGAAAAGTCTGTTTGGACAACAAGAAAACATGCTTCTTTTCCTGTCCACACACACCCCCATTTTTTCTTGGTCGTAATCTTTTTTGGCGATCTCCGTTGGACACGACGGCCCCTTTTTTGGGGTGCAAAATGTCAACCAATTCTCGGATTTGGTCAATCCATGGAAGAAAATTCCTCATTGTTCTCTACGTTCCATGTGGATTTTGCGAGTCAAATTGTCTTCTATTTTCGTAGTCGACTCATTTCAATTTTCCACTCGATTTGATTTGTGTCGTGACGCATGCATGTACGCGTTATATCTAACACACACCGTCAAATACGTCAAGAAAAATTCAAATCTTTGTTTTCAGTTCATAATAGGATTTTGGGTGACGAAAAGGACTCAATAAAGTTAAAAAATATATGAATTTACGAGTCATGATACAATGAAAACATAAATAAAGATAACTTGTTTGATAGTGATTTTAAAAAATATTTTTAATATTTTCAATCGTTGAAAATTTTTATTATTTACGTATTAAAAATACTAAAAAAGATTTTTAAAATCATTATCAAATATACTCTTAATTAAATTAAAATTTCATTTTTATTAAAAAAGATATTTTATAACGTGAAAAAAGTGTTTATAATTCTTTAAAAACCCGGAGCCAAACATTAAATCTACAATTATACCATTAATTTCAAAATTATAAATTTTTACTCCAAGAGGAACAAGATTTGAGTTGCATGATTCCTTTTTCCTTTTCTTTTTCTTTTTTTTTTTTTTACTTTTTTTTTAGGATAAGGTTGATCACATGATTTGGGTGATGAAATGTGTAAGCTAAATTCATGAAGAATGCTCGTTTCCACCTGATTGGGAAACACATTAATGCCACCCACCATAATCCATGGGAACACTTCCCTTGATAATTTGAATGCCAGTCACGCGCCTGATGAGGCACGTGGATTGCATGATTCCCACACCAGTACAAAGTTCAACTACCACAGAACTCCGGGGACCCACAAGCCTGTTCCTCACCCGCGGTTGGCACAATCACTGCACGCGCATGTAACCGCGTGGGGGATGCATCTGACAAAGAATCATAAATAGAGCACAGAGTGTGAGCCACCCTCAAACACGCGCCCCACATTCCAACTCCTCTCCCACTTGTCGGCTGATGGAAAGTGTGGAATTTGTGTAGGCCGCACCACCCACCTTTTCACATGACTTGTGTAAATATCATCATACCTTCCACGTGGCTAATGTTGGAGCTTCCTTAACTTTCCCTTGGTTGCCACGTGGCAGTTTAAATATTACAATAAATTCTTGGAAAATAATAAAAACATCCTTATATTTTTGGTAGCATGCATATTTTATTT
Organism: Vitis riparia; assembly: GCF_004353265.1. Lineage (NCBI taxonomy): Eukaryota > Viridiplantae > Streptophyta > Magnoliopsida > Vitales > Vitaceae > Vitis > Vitis riparia. The sequence continues at coordinate 20,123,767 of NC_048446.1, forward strand.
TTTATTTTTATAATAATATTATTCCATTTGTGTAATCGTCTTTGATAATGTATAAAATAAAAAATAATAATATAATCATTAAAATTGGAAAAAAAAAAGTATATTCTTTTTCTATATATCGGGCTTCATAATTGATTTTAATTTCAATAATTATAAAATAAACTTTAAATTTTTAAAGGATTAATTAAATAAAAATCCATTTTCTATCACATAGGTTTTTAGGAACATTATAGTATTCTTGCTTTACAATGGTAAGAATCAGTGATAAATGTAATAATCAAATTTTCTTATATTCATCAAATGTTACTTTTTACATTTGAGATACTCTTCCAAAAAATATTAAAAGAAGGAAACTACTTTTCTCATATTTAATTTCATAATGAAAAATATGAAAAATTAAATTAAATTAATTGTAAATTTATATATTTTAGAATTATATAATTTTCATAAATTTGAAAAAATACATAAAAACAATTTATTAACTTTTAATTTATTTTTTTCCACAAATTTTTCAGAACCAAACGTCAATTAATAAAAAAAATTAGTATTATTGTTGATTGAAAATTATGCTATTTCCTTTCAATGGAATATTAATTTTTACAAAATTAGTGGGGCCATTTTGGGATATTCAATAAAATATGTGTTGGGTTCACTAGTACCTTTTCATATTAATTTATTCTCAACCAAACACACCTCAACATGATTTGAAATTCATGCAATTCTGCATTTTTTTTCCTCAACATTGTCATTAGTATATTATAAATAATTTGACTTTTATTTATTTTCATACCATGGCCCATAGAAAGATGGAAGGGGGTCTATTAATGTAACACCTTTGCTTTGCTTAGAGTTTAGTCTACCAATGGAGGGTCCACAACCGGCACATGAGAGCAAAGATAGTACATGTACCATGTGGTTAATGAAGATCCTTTTCCTTTTTTATTGGTCAACACTACGGGATTAGATGGTTGAGCGATACATTCTTAATGATTCCCACTCTTTTTCCACAATTTTGTGGACCATATTTTATCATTTTTAGCAACCTTTTTTTTTTTTCAAAGATCTCTCACTTTGGATCTATTAAATTTGTCGAGAGAAATGGTACAAATGCTTTGAATCAAATGATCGAATCAATTTTTGAATTGAATTTTTTATTAGAAAGAAAAAAATATTAAAAAATGACACCCACCAAAAATAATTTGGTCATCTTTTAGTCATTTTATCATAAGATTTTGTGCTTTTGACTTGGAAAATTTTGGGAAGAAAATTCCAAAGAAATTTGAGGTGAGTTGTCTAGAGTTCAATTTGATGACATTTTATATATATTTTTTATTTAAAATGGTTTTTGTTTTTCAAAGTTCAAAGGATTTGAATGTATTGGGTAATTGTTTTTGAAAACATGTTTATATTCTCCGAAATATAAAAATAAATAAATAAAATAAAACAAAAATATATATTTAGTAATCTTAAAATAAAAAATTATTTTACAGCTTTTAAAAATAAAAAATATGGATGTTTTCAAATAACATCTTTTAATTATTCTTACTTGCTTTCTAATAATTATTTTAAAAAATAATTATATAAATACGAAGAATGAATAAAAATAAAGTTTTACATATAAAAATTATTTTTAAAATATAGAAAATGTGTTAAAAACATCTCTAAGTTCTCAAATAGATATTTGTTTTATAAAACATTAAATAACAATTTTTAAAAATTGATTTTTAAAACTATTTTCGAAAATAGTTACTAAGCGAGACTTAGATTTTTTTTATTTTTTTGAAAATTTCTATGAATCCCTTATGTACTAATTTAATTACTCTTTTGAATAAATTCAATGTGGATGGTCTCTCAATCCAATGTGTACTACTTTGAATGTTACCAAACAAGTTTATTAGTGTGAGTTTGTGAGTCAACTCAATAATTGTAATGGGAAGATTAGGCCATGAGTTGGACTTTATGTCTTTTCAAACTTATAATTTTTCCAATATTCATTATTAAAATGATAAATGAAGATGCTAGCAATACTACCTCATGTCATAATCTTGTATCTTAATGCCTAACATATGATTTGTATTTTTTTTAAAATTACTATAAATATTTTTAATATTTTTATTATTAGAAAATGTTTCAAATTTATATTTAGCATGCACATAAAGATTCATCACACGTAATACAATACTTATTCTAAAAATAATTTTTTTATTGAAAAATATAAACAATCAAATGAAGAAATGTATAGGATCGAATTTGATTTGCATACAAAATTTGAGTATTTAAAAAAAAAATAAAACCCACAATACTTCTTCCAAAAATAATTTTTTATTCAAAGTTATTAAACCATAATTACTCTCAAATGCCCATAAATTTTCTAATGAACAAAAAATAAAATATAAAGAAAAATTTTGGATCGACAGAAAGAAGACTTTGATCAAGTAAGATATGAATTGACCAGACACGGGCGTGAACTCTAGGAAAAGGCCACCACAAACACAATAAATTTGAAAGTGAATGTAAGTTAGTTGTACAAGATCCACTTGAGATCGACCCAAGTGGGGACCAAGTAAACTCCCCTGGACAATACCAATTTCAAAATATTTTTTAAAAAATAATAATAAAAATAAAAAAATAAAAACAAAAAGCAGGTGAAGAGTGGTCGTTGTACATTAAATTACAATACAACATACACTGCGAAAGAGACCATGCAAGTTGATCTCTATTTCTCACCTCTTTTCCCCTTTAAAGCCTGCCATTTTTTCAGCCCTACACCCTTCTGCTTTTACTCTGCCTTTTTTGCTGCTCTATTTCTAACTATACAAAATGACAGCTATTTATTTATTTATTTTTTTCAATATTTTTCAAAACAAAACATTTGAATAAATAAATAAAAATAATAATTTCTACTTTTTCCTTTAATAAAAATATCAAAATCTCATTTTTTTTTCAGCCCTACACCCCTCTGCTTTTACTCTGCCTTTTTTGCTGCTCTATTTCTAACTATACAAAATGACAGCTATTTTTTATTTATTTTTTTCAATAATTTTCAAAACAAAACATTTGAATAAATAAATAAAAATAATAATTTCTACTTTTTCTTTTAATAAAAATATCAAAATCTCATTTTTTTTTCAGCCCTACACCCCTCTGCTTTTACTCTGCCTTTTTTGCTGCTCTATTTCTAACTATACAAAATGACAGCTATTTTTTATTTATTTTTTCCAATATTTTTCAAAACAAAACATTTGAATAAATATATAAAAATAATAATTTCTACTTTTTCTTTTACTAAAAGATATCAAAATCTCATTGTGGGTATTTAAGATTCCAAATGCTTTGGAAGTTTTTTTCATTAAAAATTAATGGGTTATTTGATTAAAACGGAAAAACAACTTTTCCCTTCAATAAATTTTTAGTTATTATCTAAAATTTAAGACTTTTTTTATAAAAAAAAATAGGTAAAAATGTCAAAATGAGGTTATATGTATCATTTTTAATACATAAAATTAATTTTTTCAAATAAGGGTATTATTTCATTCATTTTAATCAAATATTTTAAAAATAATAATAAAACAAATATCTAATTTAAAATTAAAATGTCATTGTGGGTATTTAAGATTTCAAACGCTTCGGAACTAATAATTTTATCCTTCCTTAAAAAAAAATGGGTTATTTGATTAAAGCGGAAAAATAATTTTTTTTGATAAAAATACCCTTCAATAATTTTTTAATTATTATCTCAAATCAATTTTTTTTTTCTATAAAAAAAAGCAATACATTAAAATTATTTTTAAAAATAACGGTATTATTTCATTCCTTTTAATCAAATATTTCAATAATACTAATAATAATTAAAATTATTCAATTTAAAAATATACTTTTTAGCATATTTTTAAAGAAGTTTTGCCATATTAGACATAAATTAAATGTGACATATGCCCAAAATTCATATTATAAAAATTTTAGGGTATCAAAGAAACCCATGAATTAAATTATTTTTTGTCATAAATAATTTAGACAAAACCTCCAACATATTCCCAATAAAATCATTTTATTTTAAATATATATATTTATAAATGGATAGAGATGAAGGGGGGGTCTCATGGCATTAAACCAGGTGAAGTGAGGAAGTGTGTGCCCTCATGTCTTCCCAAATAAATACTGTACAGAGTAACAGTGTCCACAGGCCACTGAATACAGTGAATTTAGATTTTTATCACAGTGCCTATAGTAATTTATAAGTACTTTTCTTTTTGTGTTTTTCAGTGGAATTTTCTATTTTGTATCTGCCAAAAATATTTATACTTTTTGGCTTTTGTGGGAGACTTTTTCTTTTTTAAAACTATCTGAAAAAAATAAATAAAAAGACAAATTTTTTATTTTGCTTGTCTCAATGCCAAGATCTCCCTGGATGACCCTGGTTTTGCCAACACTTTTTTTTTTAATTATATTTTTTTATAACAACTTTTCTTATTTAATTTTATTAAAAATTGATATGTGTGATGTCATTGATTTGACCAAATTTATCTCTGCCAAAGAAAAGTCAAAAACTCTTTTTTAAATTGAAGAAAATTTTATATAATTATTTAATTATTTTTATTCAAAACAAAATTTACCTCAGAATGGATTTTAATATTAAAGATGTGAAAATATTAGTTTTTATAGGAGTTTATATTTTAAATTATTTAAAATATTTTTTTATATTAAATAAAAATTTTACCATATCATTAATACCTTTCAAAAATAATTAATAAGAGAATGTTTGATAACAGTTTTTTTAGTAAATGTGTTTTTCAAAAAAATACTTCAAGTAATTTTCGGACTGTGCAAGTGATTTTTCAAAAATTTAAAAACATTTTTTAAATTTTTTAAAAATATTTTTTTGACTAAAACTCTTTCTAAAATCATTATGAAAAAAACTTTAATTTTGGTTTTAATTTCCAACTAAAATTTAGTTTAAAATAGTTTTTTATTTTATTTTATACTTTTAAGTAGAAGATAAAATTAAAAGTGATAATTTTTAATATTTATATTTGAAAATTTTACTTATATCAATTAAAATAGAAGTTATACAATAATTATCAATTTTATTTTTTATATTAAGTTTTTACATACAATAAAATCTTAATATTTTTAATAATGTAGCTTTCTTTTTACCACCTATATTTGATTCCTAGAAAAGTTTGAAGGTAAATATGAGGTAAAGAAAAAAAATAAAAAATAAATTTAAAATTAATAAATTATTATTTTATGATTCCTCAAACTTTTTAAATTTATTTGATCTTTCTATATAATGATTAAATAATTTAAAAATATATAAATTTTTTAACAATTTTAATTATATTTAACTTTCTTTTACTATTTTGCATAGTAAAACAAAACAATGAAAAATCATTCTCCTTAACCTTTTTCTTCTTTCCCATAAACCAAACATAGCCTTTCTCTTTTAAATTTTCCAATATCTCTCATTTGAATTGAGGTCACTTGGAGGAGGAAATTATTAAAAGGAAAATAAATGAATAAGCCTATCCAAGACCATAGCCTAGGTCAAAACCCATCCATTAAATCTTGAATATTAATTTAGAAAAAAAAAATTAAAAATACTATTATATAAGATAAAGATGAATGATTAAAAGAAGTTGTTAAAAATTAAATAATTTGGCATATGTCAGTTACTTTTCACTTGCTAAAAGTGATCAGTTAGGATCATAATGACGCCCAACTTGTCTGTATGACCCATTGACCTCACTGTGAAAGCACTTACATCAATCAAGCCTTAGTAAGATAAAGAAGGAAACATCATAAGTGAACTCAACACTTCATTAAAATTAATTAATTAATAAATTAATAATAGCAATTAAAAATCTAAACAAAAATATTATTATATAATAATAAATTTTCAAGAACACCCAACAATCATTTCATGATGATTATTCACCCAACATGCTCCAATGTGTTGTGCCACTTCTCTTAATTTCATGCTCTGTGCCCAAAGGCCTAAACCAACCCTTTTTGTATTATTTTTTATTTTTATTTTATTTATTTATTTATTTTTGGGTTTTTGGTTGGTACTTGGTGATAAGTTTGCGGACAGAAATCTCAGCAAAATGGGATGATTTTGAAGAAGGGTAGGTATTGTGGTAGGAGGACAAGTCAAAGACCAACCATTTAGTGGCATAGGTCATTAATGGGGCTCACCCAATTTTCAACACAAGATTGGCAAACCCAAAAATCTACACTTCCATTAGAAGGGTTTGTGCTTCTCTTCTTATGGGTGATTTCTCTATGAATTTTTGCATGAATTTGTTCCCAACAACCTTTTGATCATTCATTGTAATTAGTGGGTTGTCATGCATTTAAGAGTGGGTTGGGGAACGATTTTGAAATGAATTAAACGTGTTTTTTTAATATTTGAAAGTGTATTTTTTTTTATATAAAAATTAGGTATTTTGTAAATTTATTAAAAATATAAAAATTTAATTTTTTTTTTCCTCAATAACTATTTAGTGGATGATTATTCTAAAAATATTTTTTTTTATTAAATAATTTTTTTTAAAAGTGTTTATAATATAAGCACTACTGATAAAAATACTACATAGCATTTTAACGAGAATCACTTCTAAACATATTCTGATAAATTTATTTATGATCGGTCTATTTTCATTTTTTTAAAGTTAAATGACTTTTTTCTTTTAATTCAATAAGAATTTTTTGTATTTATTTAGCTAAGATAGGATTGGTTTTTTTGAGAAGTAAAAGAAATATATAAATTAAATCACAATTTCTTTTTATATATTTGGGTAATATTGTTAAAAAAAAAAAGAAAGAAAAAAAAGCTTGTAGTTAAGAAAACTTAGAAAAGTTTTATAAAAAAAATTAGAAATATATCATTTTTTCTTTTTTAAGCTCTCCTTTGACTTATGGAGAAAGCCACTTTATATTTAATAATTATACTACTAATATAGCCTTTTAAAAATTGTGATTTTAGCATCCATTTCAACTTTTAATTAAAACTAAAAAAAAAAAAAAAGTTATTTTAAACATGTTCTAATTTTATTAGAGGATTTTTGAGTTGAGAAAGAGCTTCCTATTGAAGACATGAAAATATCGTTATTCTAATAAGCCATTTGTCACTTTAAAATTATGACATTAGCTTTAACTTCAACTTCTCACTAAAGCTATAAATAAAAAATTAGTCGGTCAAAATTATATATATATATAATTTCGTTAAGTAGTTTAAAGTAGGTGAGTATTTAAATCTAAGCCCTTGTTCGGATAGCTCTTTATTCTTTATTTTAATTAAAAATAGAGAAAAAGAACCTAAAAATTTAAAAGAGACTATACCTATAAGATAATTATCTAAATATAAAAACAACTTTTTGTATAAGGCAAAAGGATCTTATATAAAAAGCAACAATATGATATCCTTTTTGTCAAGCTCTTTTTCAAGCTAGAAGCACTTTCATGATATGTTATTCAAACACGCTCCATATGCACTAAAACAACTTGCATAAAAGATAACGTTATGCTATCTTTTCATATCGAACTTTTTTTTTAAGTTGGAAGCATTTTTTATAAAATTACCCTCACATACGGTAAAGTTTTTTTTCACTTCCTACGAATTAGACCAAACCAAACGGTCCAAACCTAAAAGTCATTTTTAAAGTTGAAAAGAACTTGCTTTTCTACAAAATACTCCAAAGAAATTAGGGCTCAAGATTAGTTTTTGAAAACATTTTTTAAAAATAATTTTCATCTATTTTCAAGAATAAGATTCGACTTAAGAACTCAATATAAAAAAATAATTTTTTCATAAAAATATTATACCATTGTGTAACGATTTGCACTCAATTGTGTGTAGATTTTGTTTAAAATGACCCTTACGATTTAAAAATACATATAATATATTAAAATAAGTTTATACATATATAGCGTTAAAAACTTTATTTCATATCCGATGTGGGACATCACAATTACCCTCATGTAAACACAACATCATTGTTGTGTCATATGAGATTATGTAGTCAAATAGATAAATATTCCTTATAGGGTTAAATAAACCTTTATATCAGAATTGGGAATTGGTTTTTTTTACCATTTATAACGATTCCTACCAAATCGTGTAAATTTTGTCTGCTTTGAACTGAAATGGTCCTCGAGGTTTAAAATACGTCTATAAGGTTATAAAAAATTCATACATATATAGTATAAAAAACTTTCTTTATTATCTTTGAAAAATTATATTTTATCAAAATATATATTCTAAGTTTAAAAACTATTTCTCGCTTTAAATAACAAAAAACCTTGTTTCAAAAAAATAAAATTCTTGGAAGATATTAAATTATAGCATGCATTCCAATATAAGATGAACCTTACATTGATCTATAATTGTACCCAACGGATCTTCCCAATAATGCTATTTAACACTTACACACATCAACAATCCTTGGGGAGCACACACGAAGTTTCCCCCCATTAAAAATTAAAACTAATCTAGACACGTGACCAACTTGAACTCCTCTTCACTTCGTCTCCATCCACACATTCAATCATTTCGTCTCCGCAGAACAAATAATTGATGCAATTTCAGAAGGTGACCCCTCACCTAAACGGAAACCCGATGGCCGCGTTTATAGCATGCTACATCCATGCATGCTATAAACTTTTGGCGTTATTAGGAAAGGCCAAAGTTTGTGACAACTAATTAGCTAATTTAAATTTTATCTTATAACAAGAAAACAAAAAAAAAACAAAAAAATCTCTATTCAAGAGATATAAGGAGTAGTATTAGGAAACATTTAAAGTATGTGACAAATTGGTAGCTATGATTTGTATTTTGTTTTATAATTTAAAAAAGGCACATTTTTTATGATGTGGGAGATGGGATGTTGCTCAAACTCAATCATATTTTCAGTTTTTTTTGCTTTTACCAACCGGCAGACATCTCAGAGGGACCATTTCCTCTATGGGTGGGTACCATTCTAAGAGGGGAAAAGAGGTGTTGATGCATGTAAAGAATTGTTCAAAGTTCTAATGGTCTTTTCACATTCTTTGTATACGCCTCAGAATAAACTTTAATGATGGGTGTGGAGAACCGTCCTTGGATTTGATTGATTGATACGTCGTTAATTTAAAAAAATTAAATCAGTGCTTGATGTATAAATTTATCAACAAGTAACGACAAAATGTATTACTATTTATAAATTTATAAAAGATAGATTTTATTTTTTAAGAATAAATTTGATGTTTTTTTTTGAGTGTTTCGAGTAATAATTGAAAATATAAAAAAAAGAATTTTAAATAAATGTCCCATTTATCAAGAAAAATTGTCCTTGGATAATTTTTTTTTTTCAAAATTTTCAAGATCCGAAATAATAGTCCATGCAAAAAGAATTTATGATTTTTATTTTTATTTTCTTCTTTTTATATAAGTTTTGGGATTTAGAGGGAAGACAAGGAATTTTTTTTTTTTTTTTCTGTTTGCTTAAAATATTAGCAAATTGGGAGAAAATTTTGAATTTCTTATTTTTATTTATTTTTTATTTTCTTATACTTTTATGACCTTGAAACGTATGAAATAAATTATTTTTAAAATTTTTTTAATATTTTTTATACTTATTTCTCTTTTTCCTTCGTACATTCATGATTAAACAACGTGTATAAATGACTTATTTTTCTTCACTTACTCAAAACATTCACAATCCTTATAAAGAATTTAAATTCCTTCATACGTTTTTTTTTTCTTTTTTCTCCTTGTATTTTCGTGACCTTGACGAAATATAAAAAGCAAATCGGTTTTCTTCAATTGCATGAAATATTCACAAATCTCGAAAAAAAAAATTGAATTCATTCTATTTTTTATTTCTTTTCCCAATACTTTCCATAGCATAGACAAAAGGCGAGAAACAAATCCATCCACAAGTGCCAAAAAAAAATGTACAATTGCCCACAAAATTCTCCCACATTTTGATTAAAACTTTGAAGATGTGTTCATCACTTTTTTTTTCCGTACATGAAACCTACCAAATACAATCTCAATTGTCACATTACCTTAAAAAAAAAAAAAAAAAACTTCTATCAATTGGTCATGGACATAATTATTAGCCATATTTTTAGTATTTCCCCTTCCTCTATGTGCCCAAATCATGTGATTGTAGGACTGCTATTTCCCATCTCTATTATTATAATGAAAATTAAAAAAAATTAAAAAAATATAGTTTTGGACATAATAATGAGTCCACTTTTCTTTTCAATTTCGATGCAGGCTTGAGTAACAGTGAAGCTAATCTGCCCAGAGCCTCACATCCTCTCAAAGATTCTTTACAATGAAAACAATATTAAAAGGGCCCTAAAGGATAAAATGGTGACCAGTTGAGAAAGTTCCTTCTTTTGATCTTACACTAATAATTTATTTTTTCCGATGCCTCATCATACATTATATGCTTACAAACTTCAAAAATCATTGAGGCTAACCACCACTACTACTACTACCACTTGCATCCTTATCACCTCAAAAAATCTTCTCTCCTTAGATTAGATTTAATTTTACAAACCCCATTTTGTTTTGTTTTTTTATTTGCATTGAATTAGAAAATAAAATATTTTCTAGAGAAAATATCTCGAGAAAAGTACAAGTATGAAAGATGTAATAGCATCATGGATTTGATGATTAATTGCTTTGAATGTGGGGTATTTTTAAAATTAAGAAGGGAAAGATTTAGGGGGGGAAAAAGTAATAATAGAAATAAAATTTATTAATGTTATGTTTGCTTTAAGAGAAATGTAGGGAAAAGAAATAAATGTTAAAAAAATAATTTTCTTATTATTAGATTTTTAAAAATGTGAAAATAAATAAATACCTTTAAAATTAGTTAAAAGTTTATAGATTTTTAAATCACTCAGTTCTTTTTTGGTAAAGTTTTTAAAAATAAATTTCTATTTTTGAAAATAAAAAATAATTTTTAAAAATTCATAACACTATTTAATCATATTTTCTTAAACTTATTTTTAGAAAGTGGTTTTTATTCTTTAACATAAAAATAAGTTTCAAACAATATAGTCAAACAAACCTTTAATTTATATAGAATAATTAAAATAAATTTAATAAATTTGAAATAACACAAATAGTCTTCATTAATTTTTCAATCTATTTTACGTGTTGTACGGACTTCCTTTAAATTTCTCAACAACCAAACATACTAAATGTTTAATTCCTGTATCCTAAGAATAAAGTACAAAGAGGGAAACTAATACAAAAATAAAAATATTGAGAAATTGGTGGTGATTAATTTTGTTTAAGAAAAGAAACCCCAATGCCTATTGGGAAAGAAAATTAAAAGGAAAATAATATATTTAGAAATCGATCATATTATTTACTTGGTTTAGAAAGGTAGCCACAATCCCAATATGGGTCTGTTTGGCTAACAGGAAAATCCATCGTCCAATACCCTGCACCAACAGAGAAAATTCTAGGCTTGTAGTACTTTCTCGGCAAAACCAATAAAAAAAATTGAGATGGAAAATAGCATTGAAAAAGCACTTTTTGTTATTCTTTTCAGAAAACCAAACCGGCTTTTCCCTTTCCCATTCGAGAAATTCATTCCATAAATGGTAATCGTATTGAATAATTTTTCATACATTAAAAAAAATAAAATAATTAAGCAAAATTATGAAAAATAAAATAAAAAAATGAGACAAGCATAAACGATCAAATACAAACCACTGTGGTCATGCCCTAAATGAACCGAGCCAGCAGACCCAATGACGCCGTGAGCTCGAGCCATGGGTTGAACCCCGCGCCCATTATGGACAATTTTCTGCATTTTAATAGACTGGAAAAGTTTTGCGGCTGGAACCAAAAAGCAAAATCTTTGAAAAATCTCATAATCGGTTTCTCACGAGTCCCAATAATCACCGCAAATTACGCCTACTAAAAACCCATGGGACCCAAAAAAGAATGCCACTTTGTCATATCTACGAGACTACGCCCCAATATCAAATACAAAAATAAATATTTATCTCATTAATTTCCTCGAAATTATACACTCTTAAAAAAAAAAAAAAAAAAAAGAGCTTGCCTATTTATTATTTTAGATATTATATAAACCCTCACTAAAAACTCAAATAAACACTAAAAAAAAAAAAAAAAAACAAAAATAAAAAGGCATATGAGAAACTAGCCGATTTTTTTTTCTCGTTGGTACAAAATTTGCCGATTTCGGCAATCCAACAATCAAAAACGCTCACTCCAGACGAAGATTGCAGGGATTTCAGAGAACTGAAAGTGAATCAGAGGTAAATAAATCTCCGATGTCTTGAAAATAATCGTCCTCTAATCGCCACGATGATGATATGTCGAAATTTATCGGACTGTCTAAAAACATGTCACTGAAATCTTCGTTCAATACGCTTTCTGGTAGTATTGAAGGGTCTTCAAAGATTGAACCCGGAGCTTCGAAATTGAACATATCGTTTATAAATGGCAGGTCCATAGGTAGATAATCCACGGAGGAATCCCCTGTATTTGTCGTTTCTCCTTGGCACTCCTCTCGAACCGGTTGAACCGGTTGTTGTTGATGGGTTTCGGGGTTCTGGACTGGCTCGGAGGATTCGGTTTCGTGAACGGGGTCGGAGCGGTTCGACGGCTCGGCTTCGTCGGTTGAGGAGGAGTGGGTTCTGAAGTGCAAGACGGAGATGGGAGATGAGAGGTTGCGGGACTCGTCGCCGGATTCGTAGCCGGAAACAGCAGTGAGATTTATTTCCGGCTTAGGGGGCGGCGGAGGTGTGACAAAGTTAGTGAGAGCGTCGGGCCCACGTAGCTTGATTGCCGCGTTGTCGTACACCATTGCTGCCTCCTCGGCGGTGTCGTACGTGCCCAGCCAGAGGCGTACACGTCTCGCCGGATCTCTAATCTCCGCCGCCCACTTCCCCCACGGCCGTTGCCGGACTCCACGGAACTTCCGTCCGTTCGTCGGCGCGGCCACCTTCATAGGTCTCCGGCAGGGAGCCATCTCTCCCGCTCCGGCACCCCTCTTGCGCCCGGCCACCGGAGCGATGCTTTTAGACACCGTAGCAATGTTGATCTCGTTTGTGTATCTCTTCACGCGCTGACGACTAAAAAGCTCATCCTCTTCATCGCTGGAGGAGTCCGTAGCATCAGGGTCGGTGACTGATATCCGAACAACTCTGGGTACGCCGGAGTTTTGCTCCGGCGGCCTCCGACTCTGTCTTGTCTGCTTATTAGTAATGCTCCGATGCTCAGTGTACTTGATCGGATATGACAAACTCTGGTCCATCTCAAACCACGCTTCGTTTCCCTTCACTTTAGATTGTCACTGTACTCACTATAAGCATTGAAATCAAAGAAAAAACCAGAAGAAAGAGACCCTAAAACAAATAGAGTGTGAAGTAGCAGCAGAGATGAGAAAAAGGTGGTCTTTTTTCCCCCTTTTTTTGAGACCCAAGAAGAAGAATAAAGATGGTTGAACAAAGCGGAGGAAACGTGAAGAAGAAGCCTGAAATGCAGAGAAATCTAAGACATGAAAAGGTGAAATACAAAGGTAAAATCACAGACTCACAGAAGGGATATTGGGAGGGAGAAGTGAGGGATATATAGAGAGAGGGCCTTTGAGCAAAAGGGAAGGAGAGAGGGGCCTTGAAACAATACAAGGGCTATCAAAAGATACAGTACGACGCCGTATTAGGAAACGTCCAATGACTTTCCGATCATAGGCTTGTGAAATATTAGAAGTCTGGAGAACAGGGGGAGAAAGGATGAGTACCGAAACGCTGAAATCTCTGTTTTATAGGATCCCAGCAGCCGAAATTGGAAACACCGGAAAAAGAATCCTTTTTTGCTTTTTTTTTTTTTTAATTTTATTTTACGAAAACACTTCCTATTTTTGAAAAATATATTTTTTTTATTTGTCAAAGGGCCGGTCGGTACAGCCCACGATTCCGGCGACCACTAGAGATCCTATACTAACCGCCGCATCCCCATTTACACCGCTGTATTACGACACGTGTTCCAAACGGGCCCGTGAAAATAAAGCCATCCAATGAGAGCTCATCGTGTGGTGCCGACTCAGCAGTGTACTGTCTCGGACTGCGTGTGGCCGGTCACGTGAGCCCCACGATACCCGGCTCGGTCAAATTATTATCACAGCATTTGTTTGACCAACTTAACAGTGTTTAATTACTTTTTTACCTCGTTTAATCATACCTGTCGCTAGCTGTTAGGCACGAGTAAGTCACACCAATTCTCAAGGGCATTTTCGTCAAAGTGTCGGTGTTACACATTTCATCCTTGGCTGGCCAAGTGGGTAAAATTTCCTATTTATCTTTTTTTTTTTTCGTATTAATCTTTTTAAACTTACTTTTTACAGCTAGATTAACGTGGCGGGCAACCTAGAATTCGCCGCCATTTATAAATCGGTTTTGTACGTCTCTGGGTTTTTTCTGTTTTCTCGTTTCTACTATCGAGATATGCGGAATTCCACTTCTTATTAGGGCGCGTGAGAGACGCTCTGGGTAAAAGGTTAAAAAGGTCTAAAATCCGACACAATACCGAGGCGTTTTAGGCGTTATCTTATGGTTAAATGAATTAAAAGGAGGATAACATTTTCACCTGTATTCCACGCATGTACGTGGCACGTGGAGACAACGTATGTCCTGACAACCACCCCCCACTTGTCTCCCTACTTGTTACGGTAAAAAATACAGTGACGTAAAAGGTTTTACTTCTTACCATACCCAGTATAAACAATCTTGGCTAAATTTTTATTTTAATTAATTAATTTATTTCAAAAGATTGTGGAAGATTTAGGCCTCCGATAAATTTTCCTAGGTGTGGTTGTTATATAGTTACTGTTATATTTTCTTTCCTAGTAATTAATTATTAAAAAATAATACTTTTTTTTGGCAAATTCCCATAACTTTTTTTTTTTTTGGTCTTATCTAACACGGGCCAAATTCTAGTTCTAGCCACATAAATGACTCGAATATGGTACAAAATCACAGGCTAATTTTTATTTTTTATTTTTTAAATACACATTAAATTAAAAAAATTAATTTAGTAAAAGGCAATCTATAGAATTTCAGTTAATAAATGCCATAAGATCTTATTTCTTTCCTCTTAAATTTTTTTCTTCAAAAAAAAAAAAATTACTAAAATTTGCCCAAAATTTGTTTATGGAGTACAGTTGTATTGTAGTGGTTTGATTAGGTGAGAACGTAAAACTAGGAAAATATTTTTTGAATTTTAATTTAATCCCATAATTTATTTATTTTTTTAAATCAAATGACATTCAATTCCTTTTTGTAAGTATTAATTAAAACATGGCACAAAATATCCATACAATAAGGCTAGATTTTAAATTAACTGCACTTCAAAGAATTTATACTTCTTATATATTAATTTCTAAATTCTTAAATGTCTTCATCTCATGAAATCTCAAATGTTTTAATGATATTTTTCAAAAATAATATTTCAAAGCTCATAATGCAAGCATATAAATATTATCCGCTTTTAATTAAAAGGTTGCTCATAACTTTAAAACACGTCTATATAAATTTTTCAGGTCACACGTTTACATGAATAAGAGAATTTCACATTTATGTAACGTTAAAACACGTTTACATAATAAACAGAAGTTTTTCACAATTTTAAAGCGCGTCTATATGATTAAAAATAATTTATACTTATATAATATTAAGAATTTTATATCGGAATATTATATAAAATTTTGGAAATTTTCATTAAATATGGAAAGCCGTTAAATAAAACCATTTCATTAAATATTAATGTTAAGAAAATATGGGAAAAATAAAATAAAGGGAAGAAATAGAAGAAATAAAAATAAGTAAAACAAAAAATAGATTTAAAGTAAAAAATTTATTTTATATACTATTTAAAATCCATTTTACTTATTTTAGTTTTTTTAAAAATAAATAATTTAGAAATATATTGATTTCTAACTAATTTTACTTGTATTCAAATTTGTTTTCATTTTTTTTAAAATAAAACCAAATATAAAAAACAAATTTCATTTAATATTTTTTTCTTGATATTTTTTCAAAAACCAAATATATTTAAGATTTAATGAAGATTTTTAAAAAAGAAAAAAAAAACCAGGAGTTTTAGGAATTTAAAATGAAGAAAATTGACCTAGTGGGCCTAATAATTTGGATGCTCCAAACAAGACATCAAACAAAGAAGCCTCTTGTAAGTTTCTTTTTAATCCAAATTAATCTTACATTCATTCATCATAATTCATAAAAAATTTCAATATCTCCAATAAATTAAAAATAAAAAATAAAAAATAAAATCCAACCCTAAAAGCCCCACAGAGTTTGGTGTTAACAACCAGTGATGATGAAGCCCAACAACCAATCATTAATTGACACGTGAATAGTCGCTGCCGCTTTGGTCTCTACTGAAATTTGGTTTACGCACCATCTGTTTCTGTAAGAGATGTGTTTGGACCGAACTTGTATAAACTAATGTGCACTGAAGGGTCAGTGTCACTTTTGTAGCCAAACAGGGGTAATGACTCGTGCGAGCATATCATTTGTAGCACGCGCCCACGTAAAATCGAGATGATGGAAAGTGTCATAATCGATGACGTGGCGTACGATCCTGCAGCACGTGGATCCACGTGGTAGGACCACATTCGAGGTTTCTCTGATTGGGAATTTGCTCGCGGTTTCCACGTGGCATTTTGTAGTTGGTTGTTGCTGCAGCTCCACCAATTGATTGTGGACGTGTGGTTTCCATTATCTCGCGGTAGAGGGAAACATCTGTACTTGTGCATAGTGAAGTTGTACTTTAATATTACTTTATTCCATTTGTTTATTTATTTTTCCCATAATGTGCCCATGTTACTTGGATAGCGGCTACTCTCTCTTTCTCTCTCTCAATAATTTTTTTAGAGAGATAAGAAGTCAAATTTTAAATGTAAAGAAAATAGGCAATTGATATTACGACTTCCTAAAATTATGAACAAATTTTTCAATGAGAAGTCTTTGGAAAAGACCAATAACTCCCTTTGAACAAAAAATCTTAATTTTTTAAAATTATAAAACTTATTTCTAAATGTACAAATATTTTATATTTTTATTCAAAAAAAACTACTTTAACAAAAGTGTTTCAAAGTCAAATTACTTTAACAAGTATTTGAGAATATTTCAAAGTTGACGATTGTTTTTTATTATTTTTAAAAAAATCTGATTATTTTTCAAAATAATATGTATTAAAAGAATATTTTTTAGTTGTTTTTACTTATTTTTTTTAAGGTTGTTAAAAATAAAACATTAAACATAAGAATTACTTTTAATATATATTTAAAAATATTAAAAACAAGTTAAAAATATTTCAAATTTTCAAATTGGTTTTTGATGAAATTTAAAAAATAGTTTTTAAAAACTGTTTTCAAAAACTATTTTTCATAATTATTTAAGAATATTTCACAGCCTATTTGATGATTGTTTTCGAGAATAATTTTTTATTATTAAAAAAAAAAGTTAGATTTTTTTTTTGAAATAATATGTATTAAAAGAATTTTTTTTAGTTGTTTTTTAAAAATTATTAAAAATAAAATACTAAACATAAAAATTATTTTTAAAATATTAAAAATAAATTAAAAATATTTCAATTTTTCAAATTGGCTTTTCACGAAATATTAAAGAACAGTTCTTAAAAACTAAATTTTAAAAACATTTATCGAGCATGCCTTAAATATCTCGTGTTAATAATTAATAAACGATGTGGGACTATAGCAATAAGCATTGAACTACAAGTGAATACCATAAACAAAACAACAAGCAATCAACTACACCATATACAACAACCACTGCAGCATCTTCATGCCAAAACATTTTGCCTTTGTTGTGTCTTCTCAAACAACCAAACGGCTAAGTACTTCTTCCTTATTTTATACACATTTATTTGGTTATATATATGGAGATAAGTCAATGAGCATCAAGTCCAAGATCCCTTCTTTGATTCTCTCACTTACTATTCTCTAATCATCCCTTTAATCATGATTAAGATATTGGGCATGGAGCCCTAGTCCCTAGATGCCTTTGGTTCCAGTGTTACCGGCTGGTCCTCCTCCTCGTGTTTGCATGCATGCATCTATATATTATACTTTTTTTGGGGCTCTTATCTTATAAATTATATTTAAATTTTCCTTTTTGCAAGGATGTTTTAGACTATATATTATTAATGTACAAATATACTTTTTGTTTTTACTTGGATTTATCTTTATATCCTGTCAGCTTTCTCTTTGTTTCTATCTGATTTAATTTCTATAATTGTTGGTCCAAATATAATTTTTTTTTAGAAGGTTTATTGTGATTATTCATACATGATGTGACACAAGGTGATTGCATTGTTTCCATAAGTACAATTGAAATATTGTTTTGTAAACCCATGTTTTTCCAACTATTTTAAAATAATAATAATAATAAGGTTTCGATACAATTTACCCTTTTTAGCTTTTGACGTATTTTATATTTTAATATCTTATATTCAAAACCCGACATTTTATCCCCTAAAGGTATTAAATACAAACACTTTAATTATAAATTCTTCATAAACTTATAAATGAGACTTTTTTTTGTCGTACTTTGATTTGAGTGCTAGTATTAAATTAAGAAAGATAAACTTTGAATTAACAGCATTAAATTGAAATTTCTCAAATACTTTCAAAGTATTGTAACTATTGATTTTTATTTTTTATTCTAGAAAAATATTCATCGTGATTTTCACATGTAGTTGTAAAGTTTGACAATTTTGAATGTGGGTGATAGATGGTTTTTTGGTTGTATTTTAATCATCTCTAGACATTCATATGAAAATATATTTTATAAATAAAAAAATAAAATAAAATAAGAAAGTGAGAAGCCTTCTCAAATTGTGTGAAAAACAAAATAAAATTTAAAGTGAAAGATGGATTAATTATTTGTAGGAAGCATCGTAATAGTAGAAGAATTTTTCAAAAAACCAAAAAATAAATTATTAATGCAAAGAAATGAAGAATTAATCCCTATGTTTCCCTAATTAATCCCAAAAAAATTAAATAATAATAAATAATAATAATGGACAAGATCTATTCTAAAAAGAAGGGCCAAGGCCGATTGATATGAAGCATTACTATTATGATGTTGGTGTTGGTGAATGGGCAATGAGAAGAACAAACCTTGCTCGGATTTTCATGGGAGAAAGAAAAATTAAACCAATGGTACTGAATCCAATACTTACAAAAATAAAAAATATATATAAATAAACTGACAATTAAATTAATTTAATAATTAATTAAATTATTATAGCATCTTAAATTCCAAACAAGTCACAAGCTTCTCTTTGAAGCAAGAGATGTTGGTCTCTTTCTCTCCTTTGCTTGCCATCATGGTTTCTTCCTTCATTTGAAAGCATTTGATGCTCAAAAAAATAAAAAAAATAAAAGCAAAACCATGTCATTCCTTTTATTATAAATAATATTAAAAAAATAATGTAATTTTGAAAAGTAAAGCTTATTTTCAAAAATAAAATATTCTATATAAAAAATAAAAATATTATACAAAAAGTGAAGGACCCGTTTGATCAAATTTTTTTTTTAAATTATTTTTTTATTTTTTTATTTGAAAATAACTTTTAAAACAAGTTAAAAAAACATGGTCAAATGGATCATCTTTTTCGTTTATTTTTAAAAACCGGTGAAAAATAACTCTTATTTGTTTTTTAAAAATTATTATTTATTTCATTTTTGTTTTCCAAAAATGTTTTTAGATAATAACGACCAAATAGTGTTAAAAAAAATTTTAAAACAGTTTTTTATTTTCAAAAATAGAAAATTATTTTTAAATCACATCACCAAATAGTCTCATAAATTTTTAAAAACTATTATATTTTCAATATGAGATTTTAAATTTTTTTATATCTTATATAGAAGCTATTAATATATTTTATTTTTAAAAATATAAAACATCAAAAGTACAATAAAGCTTTGTTTGGATATACTTGCTCTAGCTTTAAAAAAATTCTTAAATCAGACTTATTAAAAAATTTAAATATGTTAATTTTTTATTTAAATTAAAAAAAAAACATTATATTTTTAATATAAGCTTCGAAAAGTTGATTTATTTTATATAAAATATTATTATTAATATTTATTTTTTTAAATATAGAAAAGTTTGCCCAAACCCAGACTAATTTATTGTATTTTAAAGGTGAGGTTTTCTTTTTTTTTTTTTTTTTTTCCTTTTTATTGTGGGCATGGTTTGATGAAGATATGATTTGAAATTGTGAAGGTGGGCAACACAAGTTGAGGGGTAAAGGCGTATTTTAACATTTTAAAGCATATCTTTTTCTCTCTTGGGCATGTTACCACGCTCACATGCATGCCTCTCCTTTTCAAGTGAATAAAATATCAGAAGATCTTTTACCCACCAAACAACCCATTCCTTTTTACCCAATGCTAAAAGGAAAATATTTAAAATTAAATTTTTTTTAAAAAGAGCAAAATTTGATACAATAATCTACTATATCTTTTCTTCTACCTTTACCTTTTTTAAATAAAAAAAAAAAACTCTTTTTAGAAAAAAAAAAATTAAAATGTAAATATATATTTTTTTTCCTAGTTTTTCTTATTCCTTTGCCATTCTTCCTTTGGGGTATGTTTGGTTATGGGAATTATTAAGGAAAAAAATTGTTACAGAAACGATTTTTTTTTTCATATTTGATTTCATAATGGAAAATATAAAAAAAAAACAAATATAATTAAAATTAATTAATAAAAAACAAAAGTTCTATTTTTTTCCCCTAGATTTTATATATATATTCCCTGAACAAATAAAAAATTACATTATTTTCCTTCCTTTTTTCTTTGTTCCTTTAGGCTATGTTTGATTTTCAAAAAAAATTGAAGAAAAATAAAACTAAAGAGGAAAAATGGGAGGAAAAAAAAGTGAAGAAAAATAAAAAATACGATAAATTATTTTTATATACTTCTTCAAATTCATTTCATTTATTTTTATTAATTATATAAATATTAAATAATTTAAAAATATGTAAATTTCTAACTAATTTTAATTATATTTGAATTTTTTTTCATATTTTCTATAAACCATTTGTTTGAAAAGGTAAGGAAAATAAAATATAAAGGAAAATTAGAAGGAAATAAAAAATGAAATAAAATAAAAAATAGGTTAAAACCCAATAAAATATTTTCTAATGTTTCTTTAAAGTTATTTCCTTTATTTCCCTCTCAATAAAATGAATTTTATTTAAATTTGATTTTTTTTTATATTTTCATAATGAAACTAAATATAAGAATTTTTTTAAAAAAAATTTCTTAATATTTTCTAATAACTAAATATAGTAATAGTGAAACTAAGCATGAAAAAACTATCTTTTTTTAATATTTTTTGGAAACGAATATAACTTTAACGCTCTCCCTTTCAAATAAAGTCTAAAGGTTAAAAATAAAAAAATAAAAATAAAAAATAAACACCATGAAGTGGTGGTGATAGCTGGCATGAATGGCCTACGTCTTAATGTAATTACATTGAATCTGGACTTTAACCTTATGATATGATTCATTTATTGACCTTAATCCAAAAAGGTTGGAATGAGAAGCAATTTTCAATCATTTCTTCTATTAATTATTAATTTTATTATTATTATTATTAGTTTTGTTGTTACCTCGATGTGGTAGGCTGGTGATTCATTCATGGGATTATTGTAAGGTTTGAAAAATTAAACCAAGGATTAGATTAAGAATCTGCATATTAATCATAGGGATCAACCTGAATTTAGCCATAATCTCATCATAACGCCATATGTTTATACTACTTTCATCCATTCTATAAATTAAACATGGATATGGTCGAAAAGAAATTCAAACTATTAACAGATTTTAAGAAATTATAATGATGACACTCATCTCGGTTTTGAAAACAAATATAAATTTAGAGTTTGTTTGATAATGATTTTAAAAAGTTTATGATGAAATATTTTTAAAAATAATTATTATATATTTTTTATAATAAAAGTTTGATCGGTAGTGTGTAATGTTTTATATATATATATATATATATTTTTAAAAATTAAATTTTATTTGTAATGGTTAATTTTAAACTATTCACTATATTTATATACTGTTTTTAAAATAATCACAAAAAATAAATAAAAACAATTGAAAATAAATATATTCTTAATAAAAACCATCTTTTTAGAATAAAAAAATTGTCAAACATCTTTGGAGTTTGGAAAAGAAAACTCTTAAGATCTGTTTAGTAACAATTTTTTAAAAATAGTTTTAAAAAACTATTTCATGATATTTTATATAATAAAACTTTGATTAGAAACTTAAAATGCTTTTAACTATTTTTAAATATGTTTTTAAAATAATTTTTATATCTAAGTATTTTATTTTTAATAATTTTACGTGTTTTTGTAATTATTTTTTAAAGTAACTCTTAATAAATAAATAAAAATAAATAAAAAATATTTTTTTAAATACTTTGTTTTCTATTTAAAAAAAAACACTTTGTTCTATAATTTTTTATTATAAAAAAGAAACTATTTTGGATAACAAATGCCCAACAAACCCTTAGTAACTTTTATGTAAATGATAAATAATTTTAAAATGCACAAAATCTCCACTAAATTTTATCATACTTAATTCTATATATAAAATAAATATAATGATTTCTTTTTTTTTTCCTTTTTTTTCTTTTCCTAAAAAAAAGTTTCAATCGCCCTAATCATTTTTATTTTTTTTTTGGATCTATTTAGATGGGCATTTGGGTAAAATGATAAAAAAAAAATTGATTTTTATTTTTAAAATAATTGTAGCACAAACGTTTATTTTAAAAATTAAAATATTAATTAAGAATATGTCGTGCAAAAGGTTGTGGTAAATGGCAATCGGTAAAAAGGCTTCCAATACATGAACCGGACCGCACGGTGTCCTGTCTCCAGATGAAACGACAGCGGTGGGTCACCGACTTAATAACGGGTGGGCCCCCTTCTCACTGACATTTCTCCGTTGAAAATTACCGTCGATCGGCGACGATTACGCCAGAGAATCGCCGCGAAAAGACACGTGCACTGTACCACGTGAGAATGATGTGGCTACAGTTTAAAGTTAATGAGGGATGATAAATTGATAATCCAGTGTGTGTAGCATGTGTGACGGAGTGGTCAACGTCAATGTTGCGGCCTACGGCATGCCTTTTTCCTATTTAGTTTGACTTCCAAAAATTACGTGAAAATGAGGTAGTGGGCCCCATGCTGCCTAGGAATTGACACATTTTTTTGTGCCTTTAATTGAGGGGGTTTGGTTAATGGAGATGTTCCCATATTTTTAATTTTTTTTAATTTTATTTTCTCTAATTTTAAAATTTTCGAGAATTAATGGGTTTGGTTAATGCAATTTTTTTTAATTATTTTTATTTCTATATTTTTAAAAGCAAAAATAAAATTTTTATTTTCAATAAATAATCGGATTTTCAAAAATACATAATAAAATATAAATAATAAGATTAAAATAGAAAAATACCCGATAAAACAAAAAATATAAATACAAAATACGAGAGATAAAAATATTAAAAAAACAAAAATACCAAGACATCCGATCGACATGTCCACGTCATCGCCTATGTCATGCACATCTGGCATTTTCCACAACAGGCCACGTAACTCTCCACCATAATAAAAAAAATTAAAAAAACCTCAAGTGGGAGTCGACAAGCGTTGTCTGCAGTGGAGACCAGACAACCCCTGAAGATGGCCATGAAACCAAAATAAAAATCCAAAAATTAGCAAAATTGAATGGAAGCAGATTTTCAGGGGCGTGCCCTGGCCTCCACTCGTGGGCACGACCCCTTTGCCGGACTTTATTTTAATCCTTTCACAACTCATATTTTTTTCACTACACGTGTAATTTTATCCATAAATTATTTTCCACACACAAGACATGGGTCGCCATCTCCTAAACCAACCCCTAATACTAAATTACACAACATTAAATTCCAATAAATTATTTAATTATTTAATTATTTAATAATTTAATAATTTATTTATTTCATGGGAACTGCCCCATTACCAATTAATTACAGCTTTGTTACACCTTACTTTTCGAGCTCCTTAATGCCTTGGAACAACGTGGCTTACCAATTAATTCAGCTAATTTTCTTTTTTCTTTTTTTAATAATTGGCTGACGACATAGTAAGAGCTCGAGGATGACTTACAAGTAAAAGGTTTTAGGATATGTTTCTTTCACAAAAAATTTGAGGGAAAATAAAATTAAAATAAAATAAAAATAAAGAAAAATAAAAAATAGATTAAAAGATGATAAATTATTTTTTATTATTTTAAATTTATTTTAAATAATTTAAAAATATATAAATTTTTAATTACTTTTAATTATATTTAATTTTTTTTGATATTTTTTTTAATACATTAAATATAAATTTTTTTTTTTTATATTTTTGTTTTTCTTGTATTTTTCCAAAACCAAATATAAATGAATTTATTAATTGAAATAAAAAGAAAGGGATAAGAAAGGAGCGTAGGGGAGTAGTGACGACAACTTTTGGGGTTTTTTTTAGTATATCGCGTAGTAGGGGAGTAATGATCTCAACTTTTGAATGAAAGGATCGGCAGAGCCATTAATGCCGCCTGATAAGTTTGACTTCCGCTATTTACTATAAAGCGATAGTGAAGGTGAAGGATGTGTGATGGAAAATCTTGAAGCGTCACAACGGCTATATTTACGGTTCTTGGGAAGAGGGTAAGGGATCTTCTTTGTGTAACACAATGAGAGGGGGAGAGAGAGAAAAGGAAAGTAAAAAATGGATAAAAATTCAATTGTCAGGGCCGTCAGGCCCATTAGGGGCTCAATGAATAAAAATTGTTGTCTTCTTTGGGCCCAATTGGTTCGTGGATCTCAGAAACTGATTCAGTGTGTTGTCAGACCAGACCTCGTATTCCTATATTTATAGTTAAATTTTGCAGATTTTTTTTTTTTTTAATGTTAAAGATTGATTTAGCAACTTCAAGTGAAGAGGAAAATATTAGTCATGAGAAACTTAAAACTTTAAGTGGTGGAAGTCAAATTTAGCAAACTTTTAAGTTGTGTAAATCAAATCTAGTTGTTAATTATGGATTTATGAAAGGTATGCATTCAAGTTTACAAGATTCAAATGTCATATCCTTTAAAAGATTTACATTGATTGATACCTACGCTTTGATTCTACATTCTTAACACAACATTTCATGTTCCTTAGAACATAAAAGTCCCATGAAAGTATGTCACATTGAACCAATAATGCATGTTGGGAACAAAATTGTCAACTCGATTGTTAGTTAATCTAGCATGCTAATAATAACACTTTTGAATGGAAAAAAAAATGAGTGATGGCAATAAGACTCAACTATGTCATCTCAGATCTTGAATTTGATAGATGCACTATATAGATTATCCTACTTAAGGGATAGTTAATATAGGAATTATATTAGCTAAGGATGGCAACAAGATAGATTTTGGATAGATTACCTCGATCTTGATCTCATCCCATTTATGTAAATTAATTCTAATATTTGTCTCAATAAAAATTTAAATGGTGGGTAAGGAAAGACGATACTCAGACCCTTCCAAGTGGCAAAAAAAATCTCAAATTGACTCTTGACTTGTTTGTATTAATTTCAAAACTGTCTCATTAGGAGGGTGAGACAAGTATAAAAAAAAAAAATACTTTGTCTCATTGTCATCCTTGGATTTTTTAACATTTGATTATGAAGTTTTCTGTGTTAAACTTTGGAACAAGAGGACTCAATTTGTGAAGGATGTAACCCAATATAATCATTATGGCTTACAATAAGAATTAAATGGGATATAACGCACGCCTAATCATTGTTGGTCAAGATATTTTTTGGGTATCTATATAAATTTATTAACAAAATTTCCACTCAAAAAAAGAGTTCAATAAGTGCTGCACGAGCTTAGGAAGAAAAGACTTAAGTCCGTGACACAAGACTACTTATAAAATCATGATTTTACTTGTAGGTTCAAACAAAAGTTAAAAAAAATAAAAAATAAAAATTAGGAAACAATCCTAAAACATGCAAAAATCCAATTCATTTGACAAAAATGATCAAACCGTTCTTAAATTTTTTAATCTCAAAGTAGGTTTAAATAGTTCGGTGATCATCTCAATTTTATCACTGGGTTATAATATAGAATGGGCTACAATGGCATGATCTGTAGCTTCTTGTAAATTACAATTATATTATTCGAGTCTTTTCACACACAATGTCTAATAATGGGCTTCTTGGGTTTGCGCCAATTGCTATTAAACAAAATCAAACCCAGCCAATCCAAACCATCCCATTTTCCGGTTTTATTAGTTCCATTCTAGATATATAAAATCCGATGAGACTGATAAAGTTTTGATTTTAATACTCACAATTGAACCAAACACACAGTGCACACTCAGGGGCAACTGTCCAAATTTTTACTTCTATTTGGCATATGAATACTAGAAAACTTGTCTTTCTCATAGAAAACCTGGCAAATGCTTCGGTTAGAATAGAAAAGAAACATCAGAAAATCCCCCGGTGTGATTGTATACTCTCTGCACAAGGATTCCAAGGGGAAAAAAGAAGCCAGATTTGGGTCATATTTCGTAGTTCACAAAAGATTAAAATTACCCATACAAACAATATAAAGGCTGAGATTTTGTTTTTTCTTCTTTTCAACTGAGGGCATGTTCTGGACCTTTCTTTTTTGTCCATTTTAGGATTGACGAGAGGGATATCAAACTTCATTCATACATAGAACTGAAAAACAGAAGTATTAGAAGGGAAAAGGGTCTGCCCCCACACATAAAACAGCATTCCTAACCCATGGCATACTTCTGGGTCCAGCTCCTTGCAGTTGTCTCATACTTGCTTCGGTCCGTCTTGTACATGTGAGCAATCTCTGGCACCAGCGGATCATCAGGGTTCGGATCCGTCAACAGAGAACAGATTGAAAGCAACACCTTGGAAATTGCAAACAGCCACCATTTTTTACACATCAGGAAATGAAAACATGCAACTTAGTAAAACCGTTTAACTGGGCCAAAAGGGTGTTCTTTTTTGGGTGCAAAAAATTTTACAACTAATTATTTGGTTGATTGAACTTCTATAGGAAAGAGAAAGTGTAATAAGTGATCTCCCAAGTTTCCAAATTGATTATGCAATGATAATTTTTCAAAGATGGCTAATTATGATGATTTTGCAAAGTAAGAAAATGCAGGTAATGAACTAGAACCTTGGAAATAGTTAGGGCAGGGCTCCACTGCTCCTTCAATATATCGAGACAAATGCTCCCATTGCTGTTAATATTTGGGTGGAACACCTTTGTCCTGAATGCCACCTACAAGATCCATCACCATCAGTGTTAGAAGCGGAGAGACGAGTGATCCTCAACAACAAAAGCACAACAAAATTCAAAACCCCCCCCTCCCTCCCCCCCTCCCTCCCCCTGCATACGAAAGCCAAAATTCTAATCCAACCAGTGTGGGGTGGGGGGGGGAAGCTGGGGGAGATTCTGGGTCAGGAGAAAGAGAAGGAATGCAGTAGAGCAAAATTCAAATACTTAAGAACAAAATTCAAAACCCCCCCTGCATACGAAAGCCAAAATTCTAATCCAACCAGTGGGGGGGAAGCTGGGGGGAGATTCTGGGTCATGAGAAAGAGAAGGAATGCAGGAGTAGAGCAGCTCCAATTCACTGAAAAGATAATCACCATATGAATCTATTTTTTTGGGTCCCTACTGGTACTCAAAACTGGAACACCTCCCCCAGTCCCATCCCAACCCTCTACCAGTTAAGCCCAGCCTTATAGGCTACTCTAACCATGTGAATCTATTTTTTGTTTATATTGAGCTAAAAATAACTTCTTCGCCAAATAAATAAATAAATAAAACATACTTTTGACTGCATCACAAATCCCTCAATGAGGAGGGGCCAATACATAACAGTGGGATAAAATTAGCCCCATGTCTGTGTATAACACAGCTGAACCAATAAATAGGCCAGTCATTACAGAATAAATGGACCATAGTAGAGAACATTGATGTTCAAAACACACTCCAACTTCAAACTATACCAGTGTTAAAGGTAAAAGTATCAGAATTAAAGAGAAAAAAATAGCAAACAAGAAAAAAGATGAAGTGCACACTCAATAATTACAGATCTTGATCAACTTTAAACTGTAAACAGTTAAAGAGTGGATGGGGTACCTTAGGTGGCTTAAATGGATAATCTGGAGGGAAATGGATAGTTACTAGAAAAACACCCCCAGCATAAGGACTGTCTGGGGGGCCCATAATCGTGGCTTGCCAGTGAAACATGTCTTCAGCAACCGGGCCAGCGCTAAAACATACACAAAATCAACAATGTCAGAAAACAATGACGAGAGTGGCGCAGACAATGAAGATTTTCATGTATCAGGATTTGTGACACATTAGTTAAGGATAGAGAAATTAGCTAATTTTACAAAAAAACTCAAAATAAATAACTTAGCCTGGAAAGAAAGATAACAAAGATAACATTTATATTCCCAATACAAACAAGAAACAGAAAAAGAGGAAAAAAAATCAGAAACAAGCATAATTCAACGATATAAACGGTTCCATTAAGATTTCCTTCCATGTTAGTATTGAGAAGAGAGCAGAGGAATGGAATTTTCAAAAAAACTTTATAGCAGTGCAAAGCAATATGTTTTAAAAACCAGTACTGCCCCTTCACCAATTGATGACCCCAAATCCAGGCAAACATTAAAATCATTTACAACATAGAGGAATTTCAAACAAAAGGTTATCAACAAGCACATTCCATATCACTAATTACTATGCCTTGACTAAATAATGCATAAACAAGCATTAAGAACAGCCAATGAATGGTAAGATCTGAATTTAGTATGTAGAACAGTATTTCCCCCAAATCAAAATACCGATTAACCAAAGGAGTCAACCAATACCAACCCATTTGCAACATCATGGCTCTTACTCCTCACCTTTTCAAGCCAAAATTTTTCTTATTTGAGTGTTAAAAGGTAACAGATGAATTTAACGCAAACCACCAACCACCATCACATCTTTGGCTTCCAACAGAAAAGTAAAAAAAAATGTGCTGCTAACTGGATTTTCATGCAATTAGATAAATGGCCAAATATTCAAACTTCTATAATAACAAACAGCTCCGATGTCATCTAAAATAAGAGTCCTGAAACTGTTGAAAGAAAAACTACAGAGTAAACATGGCACAGGATCATGCATGCTTCACAGGCCAAAAAGGTTAGGATTCCCATCATATTTGAAGACTATATGATACATAGTTCCTACATATGGCATGTATTCTCTAGCGGTCAAAGAGAAGTAATTCCCTTTTCTTTGGATGAGCAATGATAATATCATATAACAAATATAAACAAGCATCAAAAAACACTGCACCAAGGTACACAGGACATATAGAATGAGTGCTAAAGGATGAACAAAAACACCCTCCCCTAGCAAGAATCCAATCAATCAACAAAATCTATTAAAGACATAGGACCTTCATCTATGTACAACTTTACTCACAACAAAAGATTACTAAAGAATTGGTCTTTTAGAGCATTCACTAACTGTTCAACATTCTCAAAACACCTATGATTCTGGCCTTTCCAAACCTTTTTGCATCTTCTTCCCACAAATAAACCATGTCCACCTAAAAGGATTTCTCTGAATGTGGTGAAAATAACCCAAGAAGCACTAAACAGGGAGAATAAGAACTGCCATAGATCCCTTGTCATGGTCAATGATTAAAATATCACTGAAATTTGATGAAAAATCAAGGAAATATCAGTATATTGGGATCCACAAATATGATAAATAGCATGGAAAGACTGACCAGCCAAATATTGCAGATTTCTTTTAGATTTTATTGGTTTCGATTTCTCAGCAATTTCATTGCCATTTTCACTATTTTTTTTACGATTTTGACCAGTCAACACAGGTTAAATCTGTTGACTTTTTAATTTGATGAAAAATCAAGGAAATATCAGTATATTGGGATCCACAAATATGATATATAGCATGGAAAGACTGACCAGCAAAATATTGCAGATTTCTTTTAGATTTTCTTGGTTTTGATTTCTCTGCAATTTCATTGCCATTTTCACTATTTTTTGACGATTTTGACCAGTCAACACAGGTTAAATCTGTTGACTTTTTAAAATTAAAATGGCAGAACAAGGCTGCAACTCAAAACCATGCCTTCACTACAAAATGGCGGGTAGCAAACCCCCTGAGCAGCTTTGCCCTTAAGGATATATG
The DNA here is from genome assembly GCF_004353265.1 of Vitis riparia. NCBI lineage: Eukaryota > Viridiplantae > Streptophyta > Magnoliopsida > Vitales > Vitaceae > Vitis > Vitis riparia. Next base: position 20,154,133 of record NC_048446.1, read on the forward strand.
CACTAAAATACATATAAACAAATATTAAAATAAAATTTCAATAAGTAAATTAATTTAAATTATCTTATTTCAAATTCCATTTAACATATTACAAAAGTTATAAAAATCATCACAATAATCTTCTTAATTAGTTTTTCTCTATATTTCATATAAAAATTAAACACAAAAGAAAAGCAAACTTCAAAATAAAATTATAAATTTTTTAAATAAAAAAATCATAAACTTATCATCATTTCATTTATATCTTGAATACATCTAAACTAGATAGATCATCATTTTAGCATAAAATGTGTTTTCAAGTTATTACTGTCGAATGCCACAAATTTTATCATATATAAATTGTTTTCTTCAATAAAAGAACTCAATATGTGTAATAGTGCTTGTTTGTCATTTTGTTGAAGTTTTACTAATATTTCTACAAGTTTTGATCAATTTCCATTCCACCAATTTTTTTTGTCTAAATTTTAGTTTGATATTTCCCGATATTTCAATAAAATTCAACCATTAATTTTCCTAAATTTCTGATATTGTAATCCTTGATCATGGTATAGTGCAATAAAATGTGATCAACAAATTCTTCATCTACTTTGTAGAGGAAGCATCTATTAGCCAACATCCACCAACTTTTCTAAAGCTAATCACGAGTCAAGAACCTTCCTCAACAAGCTTTCCATGCAAAAAACTTATTTTTTCATGGAACCCATAAATTCCAAATGATCCTTGTTGGAAAAGAGCCTGAACTCCTCAACTCCACCACGGAATAAAGACACTTCACAAAGAAGGAATTATTCCTCGAGTCCATCCACATTGCCCTATCCACCTCATAATTCATCAGCTTGCTCTACTGTCTAGAAAACAGATGCACTACGTCATCCATCTCCCAATCATTTAGATTCTTACAAAAAAAGGGTTCCAATGGCCCCTCTCGCAGTAAAATGTGATCAACAAATTCTTCATCTACTTTGTACAAGAAGCATCTAATAGCCAACATCCACCACCTTTTTTAAAGTTTGTCATGAGTCAAGATCTTTCAAGCTTTCCACGCAAAAAAACTTCTTTTTTTTTCATGGAACCTGTAAATTCTAAATGATCCTCGTTGGAAAAGAGCCCGAACTCCTCAACTCTAGAGCAGAATAAAGAGACTTCACAAAGAAGAAATCATTCCTCAAGTCTGCCCACATTGTCCTGTCCTCCTCGTAAAACAGATGCATCATCCATCTCCCAATCATTTAGATTCCTAGAAAAAGAAGGGTTCCAACGGCCCCTCTTGCTAGCCCGATCCCACAACTCTAACACCCAAAGCATATATTGATGAGGCTAAATTAAACAAAGCTAGAAAATAAATGCACAAGGGCCCATCCCCACACCACATATCCTTTCAAAACTTCACCCTCCACTCATTCCCTACAAAGAAATAAATTATACTACTAATGGAGTCTCAATCCTTCCAGATTTCATGCATTCATCTCCAAAATGTTTTGATAAAGAATGTGTCTCCAAAGGCCCTTTAAAACGGTTAAGTACTCTCATCAGCAACAAGAAGTATGTAGGAATCTTTATGTAGTAGTTCCAACAAGCCTCCTATAACAATAATGCATCCATAAAGGTAACTGCAACAAAGAAATAGATGGTCTTTAAGTATAAAATAAGTTCCCAAATATAGGTTCTTAATTTGCTCCTTTGCCAAATGGATATTTCAAAGAAATGGATAAGCATTTCATTTTACCTAAGAAAACTTAAGAATATAAGAATAAGACATTGTGAAGATTTTTTTTATGTCCCATTGCCCCCCCACCCCACACACACACAATAATAGTAAATGGCATTAATCTAAGCCTAGACACACATCCACAACCAAAGTGCGAGACACCTAGACACACAACTGCACCTGACACGCTTAATGCACGTCTCACCTGCCATGCATGCACAAAGCTGGGGGAAATAATACAAAAGTTGATTTGACTGAAAACAGCTAAACTGTAAGTATGGGACAAAATCATAAATATAACATAAAATATACTAAACCAAACTATGACCTACATCTCCACAATAAAAAACAAACTATAAAATACACAAATCTCATTTACATGACAACAACTGGCCTTTTCCAAGGGCAAAACCTTTGTTGCCTCTCACTTGACAACCAAAAAACTTGTTAATTTTTCCAACAATTTCAAATCATTCTTTTTTTTCAGCTCTTTAATATCAATCCAAAAAGAAAATCATCATCCATACCAAAATAAATGAATGAATGGATAAACATTGCAAAGGTGAATCATGATCAAAACTTCCTCAATGGAAACAACTACTAGGGCCTTAAAATATTGTTATGTACATGATACACATTATTAAAAAAATAAAATCAACAATTAAAAAATGGAAAACAAAAATTGTAATTTACAAAGCCCAGTCACAAACGAAAGGTCACTACCTCAAAGGAAACAATTATTAGGGGCTTCAAACATGATCAGAGGCATAACATACGTGATTACATAATAATATATTAAAAAAAAACGAGAAAAGAAAGAAATTTGAAAATTTTTGTATTTCAAAGCTGAATCACAAACAAAAGTTGACATCTTCAACGGAAACACCAAGTAGGGGCTGATATATTATCAATCACATACATGCATATGATTGAAAAAAATAAACCACCAGAATAATACAAAAATAATGATAATAAAAGTAAAATTTCATAATAGATGAAGCAAACAAACTAAAATGCATCGAAAAATAAAACATAAAAAATAAAAGGAAAATTTTGAGAAAATGCGATACCAGCGCTGCAAGATGTGGGAGGATCCTTCTGCAGATCCTTGAGTTCCTTCAAGATCCGCTTTGAAGCCATCGAGAAACCTGGTGCCAGCGTCCAGATCGCTTCAGATCAGACTCATCACAACAGAAACAACACAAGGAACCAAACACAACAACGCATATGCAAAAACAAATACACAGATTCGAAGGGAGAAAAAGAGATGCGAGGAAATCTTACCGAATAAAATTTGGATCCTCCTCTTCTGTGGTTTGTTTTTCCTAGGGGAGGGTGTTTGGGAGAAAGGAAAAGAAAATGGAGACGGGAATGGCGATTCTGTGCGGTGGTAACTTTTATAAAGGTCTAGTGTGGCGCTGGAGGATGCTTGTAATCGACTCTCTCATTGGTTATTCCCTTTCGTGTGGGCCCTAATTGACGTTTTCTGTGGGGCAAATGATTTTCGCCGAAAGGGATCAAAAGGTAATTTAATTTATCAACTCTGGGCGCAATTATGAGGGAGGGGAGACGATGCTTCCAAACGACGTCGTTTTCTTTGGATCTAGTCAGTTTTGCTTTAGTCCGGTGGAATCGTTGTTGGCTTTGCCACGGAGACGCGTTGTCGCCTCGTCAACTGGTCAACTTATTATTAGGATAATTATTTTTAAAAAAATTAAAATGATTAGCTTAAATCGCAAGTTGTTCTCAACTCTTAATAATAAATTCGAGGAATCTACGGTTTGTGGTATATAGAAATTGAGGGCTTAGATTCTCCGCTCCTTCCTCTCTTCCACAAATCTGAACTCATATCATTTAATTTAAATAAACAATAATAATAATAATAATAATAATAATAATAATTTCTATATAAAATATAAAAATTCAAATCTTCATTCAAAATTTAAAATTTTAAAATATTAAGATATTAAAGGCTTTTATAATCTTGTATTTAAAAATTTCTAAGGATATATATAATTTTATTGTACTATATGTTTAAAAAATCAAAAGTTTTAAAAATTAAATTATAACTTATTTGATAATTGTTTTTTATAACAGTTTTAAAAAATAAATTTTTTAAAATGATTTTTTAAAACCATTTTTTGATATTTTATAAAACAAAAATTTGTTTGAAAATTTAAAATATTTTTAACATATTTTAAATATCTTTCAAAATCATTTTTATATCTAATATTTTATTTTAATCATTTTATATATTTGTAAAATTATTTCTTAAAACAACTCAAAACAAATGAAAATAAAAATAAAATAATTAAAATATATTCTTTTGAAATACACTATTTTTTATTCTTAATATCATAAAATGAAAAACAATTTTTAATTTAAAAATATTTTCTACTTTTTAAAAAAAAAAAATAGAAAACTATTATAAAAAAACAGTTGTGAAACATACCCTGAATTAATCTATCAAAACATTTTTATCCCTTTATTTAATCATCTAGTAATATTTTATTTTTATTTTTTTAAAATAGTAAATGTATAATAAGTACATATAAATACACTAAAAATATCTTTTACTTTATAATTTTGAAAATTTTAAAATATTTGAAGAAAAATCACTATAATAGGAAATAATTTTCAAAAACTATTTCCTAAGTGGAATACCAATAAAAAAAATTAAATAATTTGTTTTAAATTTAAAAATGAATTATTCCTTGTTGGTTCTCTCTTAAAAAGGGAAAAAATAAAAAATGGTTTGTGCATTATCATTATATTTTTTGCAATTTCTTTTCTTTTCTTTTCTTTTTGTAGTACAAGTTATGGTCCAGAAAGGAAAAAGTACCAAATTCTATGGCGGTGGAGTGGGGCTGCTGCCTTTAGGAGAATAATTCAATGGTCCAAAGGTGGAGAATAAAATGTCGTTATTTATGAACATTTGTTTCACGATTTTGCCATCTACCATTTTTCCAAAGTTGGACTAAAAAGATACGAAAAATGTGATTCCCAAATTCTAATCCACAGAGATTAAAATTCTAGGAAGAATGAGTCACGTTTCTCGTACGTGACTTTTTTGTTTTTTTGACTTACAAGGTAAGGAGCAAGGCAAAATTATAATTGCCGGAGAAAATAATAAATATAGAAATTGAAATTCTAGAAAGAATGAGGCATGTTTCGTAGGATCAAGGTTTATTTTGAAGAATTAATTCCATAAATGTCTGTTTTTATTTTTAAATATTTACTTTAATTAGAATTTAACAAAAATAATAAATGTATAAATTAAAATTCTATAAATAACAAAACACGTTTCTTGGAATGGAAGTTTCTTTTATTGGAATTCAACGTAGGAATTCGATTTTATGAAATATAAATTTTAATTAGTTATCTAAAAATAATTAGCATTTCATGTACTTTTAATTAAATGTATTAACCATAAGGAATAGCTTAGTTGATCCGGCCTTGAGTTTGCTTCTCAATGGTTAGCAGTTCAAGTTCCCTTAGGACCACTGTAAGTTTACCTAGTCGTTAACTGGTATGCATAAGTTGGCCCAAACATCCACGAGTTCAAGTACTTGACCATTTTGGGTATTGCTTTTGACTCGTGAATATATGAAACGTGAGTTATTTTTAAATGATTTATATTTTGTTATTATTTTTAGATGGTTGTATTGAAACACATTTTTTTCTCCTTTTTTGTCTTTTATTTTTTTTTGCATTATTCAAAAGGTTATGTTTGATTCTAAAAAAATTTGAGGGAAAATATGAGAGAAAGAAAATAGGGAGAAAAAGTTGAAGAAAAATAAAAAATAAATTCAAAATTAATAATTTATTTTTATATTTTATTCAAACTCATTTCACTTCACTTCATCTATAATATAAAGATTAAATAAATTTAAAATGTATAAATTTATAATTAATTTTAATTATATTTAATTTTTTTTATTTTATAATTTTATAATAAAACCAAATATAAGAAAATCATTTTTTTTATTTTTTTAGTATTTTTTGAGAATCAAATATAACCTATGTATTATTTTATTAAAATAAAATTTTATTGAATATAAAAGAAAATCAAAATGGAGTTATATTTATATTAATATGCATCCTCGTGTTGATCATGATGAGACATTCTCTTGCGGGAATGACACGTGTAAGACAGGTGGTCATAATTGGTATATGTATTTATGTAATTTTCATATTAAATATATATATTTTTTAAATCAAATGATTTTGACAAAATTAGATGAATAGATATAAAAACTTTTTTGGTTAATCAGAAGTCAATTCAAACAAGTCCTCGTATCATCGATGGTGTTCCAAATTTATAGTTTTAACTTATACTTTTATCTCATTATTAAAACAAGATGTGGTTTTAAAGTAAAATAAGCATTTAATTGGCGTACAAACAAGGCTAATCAAGCCTTTAGTCAATAAACCATATACTATTTCTGACGATTAGTAATGTCATCCACAGTTGTTAGATTAAATATAAACATGTCACATGTCACAAGAGCTGTGGCATTTTGGTACCCATGTGAATAATAATAATAATAATAATAATAATAATAATAATAATAATAAGATTCTATTATAATCATATGATACAAAAATTGGCAAGGCACATGCAGGTGCAATAAATATTATAGTGAATTATTTATTGCAAATTTGTAGAATTTATTAAGGATAGAAAAAAAAAGTCACGAAAAATGATTTTTTCAAAGAAAATAGAATATAATTAAAAATATTTAAAAATTTATATACTTTTAAATTATTTAATTTTTATATAAATAGATAAAATAAGTTAAATAAATTTAAAATAATATATAAAAATGATTTATTAATTTAAAATTTATGTTTGGTTGTTGAAAAAATTAAGAGAAAATGCAAGGGGAAAAAAGAAAGAAAAAAGAGAAAAAAATAAAAAGAGAAGAAAAATAAAAAGATTTTAAAGCTATTAAATTATTTTTATTTATTACTTCAAATTGTTTACTTATTTTAATTTATTAATATAAAATTTAAATAATTTAAAAATATATAAGTGTTTTAAAAAATTATTTTTCTTTATATTTTTTTAATACTTTCTAAAAATCAAATACAACCTAAATCTATTTTTTTCCCTTTTTGTTTAGTTTTTGAAAAATTTAAGGGAAAAAATATGAAAAAAATAAAAATAGATTCAAAATAAAAAAAATTATTTTTATATATTTATTTAAATTCATTTAATTTAATTTATTATATTATATAATGATTAAGTAATTTTAAATTATATAAATTTCAAATTAATTTTAATTATTTTTATTTTTACTTTTTGTATTTGTCATTGTGAAATTTCGTTAATTTTTTTTATTACTTTTCAAATGTAATAAATGTATAAATAATTTATTAATTTCAAATATATTCTTATTTTTTTTATCTTTCTTTTTATTTTGTATCTCTTATATATTTTTCTCAAAATTTTTGAATATCAAACATAGCATTAAAATTAATTATTTACATTATTATTAGAAATATTTTGACATATAATTCTCATAATAAAATCAAGAAAAATGATACAAAAATTGAAAATTATTAAAAAATTATTTATTAATAATTATCAAATAAATAAAATTCCAATTATTGAAATTCCAACCCAAATCATTGCATTAATTTCCTCGTCCTCTTCTTCTTTCATCCTCTGTTTTTTTTTTTTTTTCCTTCAAATTATTATTATTTTTTTATTCGAATAATTTAGCAGACGATTTATCGACTGCTCTTGGCCTTGACTTCAAATCCTCTGAAATGGCTCAGAAATCAGAGACCCGCTTCACGAAGATGGAACGGCTCAGATCGCACCGTCGTGTCCAAATCGAAGATTCCAAACCCACTCGCTACGACGACGACGACGACGAAGAAGACCCAAGTTCACGCGGTTCAATCAAACTGAGGCCGTCGGAGAAGAACGTAACTGAAGATCAAGAGCCGTTCATGGGCGTCAAGGTCCGGAGAAGAGCTTCGCTGCATCGCGACTACAAGGGGGATTATCTCGATGTGCCTTCTCAGCCATTCCTCATGAAGCTTTTAGGGAAACAAGGTGAGCGGTGTTTGATTTGAATTGATTGATTTTGTGTTGGTTTGGTTTTATCTCGATTTGGTGGTGGAGGGAATGCGGGAAAGGGAGGGAATTGAAGTTTTGATTTTGGGGGTGGGTTGGGCACTGGTAAAACTAATAATTCTCACTCGATGATGATGGGAGTTAATAATGGTTCAATTTGATTCTGTTTTGGTTGGATTTTAGCTCAGTTTGATGGGCTAGAATGCAGGGAAAGAAATGGAATCGATGTCTTGGTTTTGGGTTTTTCGTGGGTTATTAACTGGTAAAAAATGATTCTTAGTTGATGATGAAATTTAATAATGGTTGATTTGATCTCGTCTTGTTTTAACTTTACCTCACCTCTGGTGTGTGAGAAAATGCTGGAAAAGATTGAAATGGAAGCATTACTTTTGGTGTTTTTTTTTTCCTTTTTTTTGTGGTCTGGATATGGTAGAACAATGATTCTCACTCAGTTCATGCTGAAATTGATAATTGCTCTTCGATTTTTGTTTAATTTTACCTCAGTTTGATGGGCAATAAAATGGGGAAAAGAAATTAAATCGAAGTTTCACTTAATTGATGCTGAAATTGAGTTGATTTGTTTTTAACTCTTCTCTTGAAACTGTGACTAAATTGGGAATTTGATGACCGGGCATTGTGTTTTCAACCTTTGGTTGTTGTAGTCACTGGAGCCACTTTGTTATTTTCTGAGTCTACAGTGAAGTAGTTTTGGTTGTAGGAAGACACACTAAAAGAATGAAATCAAAGTTCAGTAGGGTTCAGATTACTTTGCATATGTTTAATTTTTTGGGACAAAATTGGGTTTTTGATGATTTGTTATTGATCAGTGGAGTTTTTTTTATGGCTTTGGATTCTGGATAGCTTTTTAATCTTTTGGTTACTAAATATGTTTTGCTTGGTTGCTGAGAAAATTTAGGAAAACAAATGCAATTCGAATTTGAAACTTGGACCTTTGACTGTCTGGGAGTGGAGGAAAGAAAAACCCTCATGCAACTGTGATTGATTATAGAACCGTTTAGCTTACTTGAGTGAGGTCTTCATTTTTCTTTTACTCCTATTAGCAACTAAAAGAAGGGTTTGGGAATTAGTGTGAAGTCATAACAAGGTAGCCGTACTGGAAGGTGCAGCTAGATTATTTCCTTTTCAGGGATAGCTAATGCGGCAATCCCATAGAAAGACATCACGATCCACTGAGCAGTCATTTGGGCCTTAGCCGGTGATCCAAGGCTGTTTCCCCCCCATATATGGTCTTACAACTTTGCGGAGACCTCAGAATAAAAATGTTTTTGAACCCTTTCCTTAAAATTTAAAGTGTATGATAAGCATTGGAAATTATAAATTTTAAGCTTGTATTATTGTGAAATGCATTTGCTTCATGTGAGTTGTATCTCATTAATAAGGGAATGCCATGGAAATTAATAAATCTTATTGTGTTTTAGGCTGTACTCAAGATGAGTCTGTTGCATTCCTCATAATATGTGATTCTGTTTACTGCATGCAAATGCACATAGACGAACTTTGCTGAAACATTTATGAACACAATCCAAGAAAATATTCAATAACTTTTTTTTTGGATGGGCAAAGGCTAAATATTTATTAAGAAAAAGATTCAATACATTGATTGAAAGTATATGTATGAATTGGTGGTTGTGGATTCTTTCAGCATCTAAAAGTTGTCACTGGTGCAGGTTTTAAGTTTTAACTCCGTGTTTTATGTTTTGACTTTTGTCACCTAAAAATTGATCTAAATCATGAAACACAAATTGAAGGTTGGTGAACATGACTCACTCATTTCCTCAGTAGTAACACTTTTTTTGTTTATAGTAAATTATTTGATATTAGTATAAAAAGGCCTGTAACGAAAGGGGTTGCAACCCTAGTACATAGGAAGTGTGGAGAATCATTCAGAAGCAGATGAACAAAGAAAAGAGGATATTGTAGGTATAAAAAGAAAAATACAAATTCATAACCCCCAAAGGACCCTTTGATGAAGCAAATAGAGATTTTAAGAAACATATTTGTTACTTCTGAATGAGAATAGTGTGAACCATTGAAAGTTCTTCAATTCTCAAGCAAGCATGATGGCCTCACTCTCCATGCTTGCATTCTGGTCCTTTCCTATAAAGCTGCTGTGCTAACCAGGTAAAAATTCTATTGACAGGATGAGGTAACACCCAATGTACATCAAACAAGGTAAGTCACAAAGGCAGACAAACTAGACACATGGTCACAGTGGAGAATGGTATGTTTGATGGATTCCTCCATTCCTTAGACAAAAATGGTTAACCAGAGACTAGCCCTTCTCATGAATTGGTTGGACTAAAGATTGTCTTCCACAATGGTTCTGCACGAGGGATCCAATCCTACAGTTGATGTTAGAACCCCACACCTCACTTCCTGAAGCTGGCCAAAATTCCCAAATTACTAGGATTTGTTGAACAGCTTCATAGAGATACAACATTTATTATCCTTCCTGTGTTGTAGATCAGGTAGCCAAACAAGGAGCAAAGCATTTATCCTCTGTTTGAGATTTTATTCCCCCTTGAGTGTCTAATGTTTCCCTACTTTATGTATGTTGGTTTTCTCCTCATGAGGTTAGTCTAGTTGTTGTGGATCTGGTTACTTGGTTACTTTCTAACCAGCCTTTGTACATCTTTAAAGGATCGCTCATATTTCTTGTATTTATCAATTGATAGATGAAAAAAAAAAAAAAACAAACAAATACAACCTTTCTTACAGAACCACCACACCAACCTATCCTCCCTCCCCCTAAGGATTTACTCAGTTTCTGAGTAATTTTATGCTACATGATTGTAGCAGCCTTTGTGGTTGAGAGAAGTAATTGATTTTCCAATGTTCCTGCCGCCTGCTGGTAATGCTGTAAGACTGAAAAACCTGGAGAAATTCCTAGCAAATGTATCTCCACTAGAAAAATGTGGAGGATTTTCTGGTGATATCGATCATCTTTGTTGACTTGGCCATTTTGATTTTAGATATTGATTTCACAGTAGCTTCAAGTGCATGTGTTGAAATATTATAAATGGGTCTGAGCAGGCAGATTTGTGGAATATGCCCCTGTAGGTATGTGAAAAACTCTTTACAACCTCCCAAAACACCATAAAATACTAAATTTTTGATAATAATGATTAACATGAGACAAGCAGGGTGTTTATTGACCTTCTCTTAATTTTTGTTATCTAGGGAAATTCCCACATATTGACTGATAAGCCTTGCTATCATGGGCTTGCTGATAAATTTAAAATTTATGTATTTGAGCGCTGGAGGGTTTGACATTCCATAAAGCATCAGTTAGAGGGACTATATTATTTTCATGTCATCTTAGCTAGTGCTTGCTTTCTGTCATATTTGACAGAACGTGATTATTTAATACTCAACTATAATTTCTTCTTGGACATACAATTGTTTTTCTACTCCATTTTTAGGGAAACAAAGTCTTAGAAAACGAGGCCATTTTTTTATATTCTTATGGAGGTTATGTTGTCTAGAATACTGCTACTGTGAACTATGTCTGACAGTTCTATTGACAAGTGGTAATAATGAAGGGTATTAAATCCTAGACAAGCAAATTACAGGAATTAAATATCCTTCTAGAAATATGAAGGACATCTAAAATATTTCTCCCAAACTGTATCTGATGCTCAGTTGGATCTCTTTTTTGTGTAGTGGATTAGATTAGAGTCGGTTGATAAATGCATAATCCTAGCCCTACTACTATTCGGTGGTATCTACTGGTATTAGTAGGAGACTACTGTCTGTCAGAATCATATCATTAATTTATTAGCCTGTTGTTAAATTCTTAAGACTTTGCTCTCCATGTCTACAGGTGACAGGCAAGTTCTCTTTGCAGATAAAGCTTTGAAGTTCACTGGTTCAGGAAAGATGAAACGGCGTACCCTCTTGATCACTGACTTCGCCATTTACATCATTGACTCAGAGACCGATATGCTTAAACGGCGGATATCACTCGCAGCTGTTGAAAAAATTTGTTTGAGTGAACTAAGTGATAACTTCTTTGCAATTATTATTCCAACTGAGTACGACTTGCTGATGGCCAGTACTCGAAAGACCGAGATTGTTACTGTGTTGGTTGATGCTACCAAGAATATGTCTGACTATGAGCTTGAGGTGGTTTTCTCCAACAGGTAATACCTTTTATGTTGTCTTTTTTTTTTTCTTTTATTATTTGTAATTTTTACCTTCCATGTTTCTTTCATGACACCATCATTATATTTGTAAGGACGTCTACTGCTGACTATGCAACTTGTTTGACCAAGTAATCAAAACTTGGTTGTCCCAAATTTAAAGCATCCAAATGGGAGTTTGAAAAAAATAAGCCTTGAAACCTTTGACTTGGGCAACTGGGTTTTTGGTGTAGTCCACCTACCAAGCAACACTACACCATTTGTGGGATCATGTGATTGAGAAGTTAGGCAGGCACATGTCAAGTCTATTGATTTTCATTAGCCTTTTGGTTGATTCATGGTTTAAAATTTAAACTTAGCATGTGAATTTCTGCACTAACCTGTGGGATGTGATTGGTTCTCCAAAAGTACTAAGAAAAGAAAAAAGAATTGTTAATTCATGTTTGGTTGTTCTACGAAAAAAAATCAAATCAAATCAAATTAGTTAGAAACTTATTCATTTTCAAATTATTTAATTTTATATATAAAAATTAAAATAAGTGAAAGAAGTTTGAAGCATATAAAAATAATGTGTTGACTTTGAATTTTTTTTTTTCCTTTTATTTTTCATCTTTATTTTCTTTTCCTTGGATCTCTCCTCAAATTTTCTAAGAACTGAACATAGCCTTAAAGATATTGGGTGTCTTGGAGATTTACAGTTTAACCAGATGATACATTGAGAGGTGGGAATGTTAGTTTTGTCTCGGGATTTACTTTTATGGCTTCAATGCCTGTCAGAACAGTTAGAAGATTCATCCCATGCCTTCCAAGTTACTGTTTACAGCAATTTTTTTTAGGATCATACCATTTTCAGATGTAGTTGGTCTCTGTTCTTCCCTTTGGAGGGTATTTTCAGCATAAGCACTTTTCTTTTGATTATCATGGCTGATACAGTCAACACTATGATGTATTTCTTTATCACATTCTATTGACTACAGCCAAAGTTTCTTTAAAGACTGCTTCTATTGACTGCCAATTATACCTCTTTTGTTGCAGATTTGAATATAATGCTGCCTCTGACCTGGTGAAGGAAGTTCAATTTGAAGAAGTTGAAGGTCTGTAACAATAGTACTTTCTTATACAAGATCTCCTCTCTGACAAAATTATTACTCAAATTCTCCACATATATGCTATATTTGATTCTAGGAAAGTACTAAAAAAAGAAAAAAAATGTTACGGAAAATTATTTTCTTGTGTTTAGTTTTATTACGAAAAATATGAAAGAAAATCAAATATAATTAAAATTAGTTAGAAACTTAATCATTTTAAAATTATTTTATATTTATATAAAGGAGAAAAAAATAAGTGAAATAAGTTTGAAGTAGCACATAAAATTAACTTATTGACTTTAAATTTATTATTTATTTATTTATTTTTTTTCTTCTTTATTTTCTTTCTCTTGCATTTCTTTCAAATTTTCCGGGAACCATGCATAGGTTTAGGTTAAGTAATACCAGTTTAATGTCCTGAAGTTTTCAATATTTGTGAACAGGGGGTGTTAAAACAAGAATTTTGAGGAAGTGAGTTGCAGCTTTTCATTGTGATCATATGGTTTCTACACACTTGCGGGGATTGGCACAATACTGATTATTTCATCTCTGCGATCAGGAGGTTCTATTCAGTGTACAACCCAACCCCACCTGAAATGTAGTTTATTGTTTCATTTATATTATTATTTTTTTGTGTGTAATTTTTCTACTCTGAACCAGTTTCATCTGGAAGCAGAACCTGTGATTACTGAGATCTTCAAAATCAATATGAAATTGTTTGTTATCTGCAGTCGTTGCCCATGATATCATTGAATGCTCGTTTCCTGATACCTCATGTAATCATGCCACCAGAAGTGAAAACGGAAAGGGAAACCATTGTTCTTGGTATGTGGAAATCGGTGGAAGGTATGGTGGCAATTCGTGTTGGTGGATCATATTCATGTCGTATCACAAATCAAATATTAGACCCGAAAAGTCAATCTCAAATCAGACACAATTAATAATTGGATTAAAAACAAGAGTCCAAATATGACACAATTATATTGTCCTATGTATAATAAATTGATATGATTATTAAATAAGTTCATTTAGATCAAATACTAAGATCCGTTAATTACTTAATTATAGCGAATTTGATCCAAACATGATTATATTAGATTATACGCCATCTAAACCCGAAAAAATACATTGGATTTGGGTCATGTCAATGAATCATATCAGATTTTATTGCGGCAGCCACAAATTTTCTATCAAAAGAAGCCGTAGATGGTCAGCAGAGGTAATACAAAAGAAACCAAACTCTTTCATCCAATAACTTTTTCCTAATCAGGTTTTCGAGATGATGATTGACAAAACCTCTCATTATCTTTGAAAATTATGTAACTTGTTAGAGCAGGCTCTTTGAGTGCAGATTTGTTGGTAACCCAGGCGGTCATTTTCAGTGTTGATTATATTAGTAGCTGAAATGGGTGTCTGTGAAATCACTCAAAATTCAATTCAATTCCACCGAAAAGTAGGCTCTACGTTTGAATCTATATGTTTGTTAGGTGGGTCTGGCGCATTAAGTCTTGCCCCAGAGCCATAAAACCCGGAGGTTGCACCCACACCCACCAACCCCATCAGCCCAGGCCCCAGACCCACCCCAGCATGGGCACACACATCTGAGAGAGACATGGAGAATTGGCTAGATGTTATTGACCATGAAATGACCAAGTCCTGACCAAATAATACAATAACCCTGAATTTGATCTTAGCTGGATCGGGTAGGTAAACTAATCTTGGTACCAAATCTGTGGAATAAAAACTACATAAACGTCTAAAGTAATCCAAACCCACGTGCTGATTCATAAGACGAATTTGAAGCAAAAGTGAAAAAGGAAAAAAAATTAATCACAACGACTAATGACTGATAAGGCAAGAATCTCACTGTTGGGCAGAGGAGGAACCCATTTCAGCTGCTGCCGGAGGAGTTGGGGTTGAAGATGAGACTTCTGATTTAGTTTCAGAGGATGGGCGGTTTCCAGTATTGACCTGCTGGATGCTCTCCATCATTTTCACTACTTCTGCCATTTTTGGTCTTTGTTCTGGCATTTTCACCACACAATTCATCCCTATCTGTAACATCTCCACCATCTCTTCCTCTATATTTGGATACCTTAAAAGCTCTACATCGAACACTTCTGCGGTCCACTCCTCTCTTACCACAGAATTAACCCATCTCACCAAGTGGATCACCTCATCACCACCTGTGTTATGAATGGGGGATTTTCCAGTTAGAAGCTCAAGGAGCAAGACCCCAAAGCTGTAGACATCCGATGCTTGAGACGCTTTTCGGGTGTCTGTCACCTCTGGGGCTCGGTACCCTGCAGCCCTCGTCATAGGCATTGGCGTTGGGGTCATCAGTGTTCCCAAGCCAAGGTCAGAAACACAACCATATCGCTGGGAGTTGAGGAAAATGTTGGAGGCTTTTATGTTTCCATGGACAAGTTTCCCTCCATTCTCTGTGTGGATATGAGCTATGCCTCTTGCTGCACCAAGAGCAATTCTGAGTCGAGTTTCCCAGTCTAACGCAACCCGACCATCCCCTCGTCTTCCTGCAAAAAACCGATGCACCAAAATGTAGTCACGTCTTTGTGATCAATTAACCTCTTTGGATACTGGTAACAGTACATTGATCAGGGTTTCGAGGACTCAAAATTTCGAAATCCACCATGATAGGGCTTTCTTAGCCTAGATTAGTTTTTTCTTTGAAAGACTAATTCCCCATTTCCCAATTACCCCTCAGCTTGCAATCATTAAGTATAAACTCCATCCTAGTTGAGCCAATCTTTCCATGGTTTTTAGGACAAATCTTCCACCAAAACCCAATGCTTTTTTTGGCTCTATACTAAACCAAATCAAAAAAGGAAAAAGGCTGGATGCTATATAGAAACAACAATGAAAACTCGGGGAAAATGAAAAGTAAGATCAAAGACAACTTAGCACCAAATATCAATCCATTGGGAACCTGAAAAAGTAATGACAGAAGCTAAAATTGAAGAAAGGTTTAACATACCATGCAATATCGAAGATACACTTCCTTGACAGTAGAAATCATATACCATAAGCTTCTCATCCTTGGAATAGTAATAAGCCCTTAGTGGAGCCACATTCTCATGCCTTATCTGCCCAACAATCTGCATCTGCTGCTCAAAATCCCGTCTCACCAGGATCACTTCCTTCAATCTTTTGACCACCAGAGTGGTGGCATCCTCCAGAGCTGCCTTATATGTTGTCCCAAATGTTCCCTTACCCAAAACTTCAGCAGAGGCCCTTAACAAATCCTCCAAATCAAATGCAAAACTACAACCCTCAAAGAACACAAGCCTGTTACTACCATCATGGCTCCCAGAAACAGTTTTCTTCACAGACCCTTCTCCCTTCTGGGACTTCACTATGAACCCAGTTTCCCGGTCTCTTTTCGAGTAGCAAACAATCATCAGAAGGGCAAATAACACAAACCCCACAACAGAACCGCCAAGTATGATTCCCAACAAGGCGGGTTCACTGAGTTTCTTAGATTTCCTCAATGGTGGATTATTAGGTGGAAAAACTGGGGGAATGGCATTTTCTGTGGAAATGTTGTTCCCAGAGAATGCCCAGTTGGGGAATCTTCGGAGGGATTGAGGCAAAGTGCCATTGAGCAAATTGTTGGATAGATTTATGTGTTGCAAACTAGAAGTATTGAGATCAGGAATTTCTCCTGAAAGTGAGTTGTTAGCGAGATATAAAGCTGCAAGATGAGTCAGTTTTGAAATGGAAGAAGGGATACTACCATTGAAGCCATTGTTTGAGAGATTAATAATGGTAAGATTCTTCCAAACTGAGAAATCAATTGGCAAAGGACCCGAAAACTTGTTATACTGAAGATACAGGGTCGTTAAGTTTTCGAGTTTGGAGAAATCAGAGGGGAAAGGACCCGTAATCGCATTCGATCTAAGACTCAGAATCTGAACTGCAGACAGCTGACCAAGAGTGTTTGGAGGGATTTCACCACGGAATCCGATTCCGGGTAAGTGCAGAGCTGTAACCCTTGAATGATCACCGCTACAAGTCACTCCAGTCCAAGTATTGCAGACGGAGGAGTATTCATTCCAATTGAGAGTGCGGGAATGATTGATATTATTGAGAAAATCGAGTAAAGCTTGTTTATCTTCAACAGGTTCGGCAAAACCCTGGAAAGAAATTGTTCCCAGCAAGAAAATTATCGAGAAAATAGACTTGACTCCCATTTTCTCACCCGAAGTAAAGATCCGATAGTTGGAGCAAAGATGGGCAGATTTTTCTGTTATAGAACGAACTGTTTGCAGAAATTTTTGCTCACATCTACAAGAATTTGGAAGAATAAGCACAATTAGAAACTCAAAAGACAAAAGAGATATACTTGACTTGTAAGGCTGGTACTTACTGCATATTGACTTATAAGGCTCAATTTTCTTCCGTTGTTTGATGACTCTTGCTCCTCTCACCCATTCGCAGCTCTGTTTGGTAAGCGAGAAAAAGTAGGAAACCGAAAGAAACTATAAAAAAAATATTTAATACAAACTTTAAAGAGGCAAGCCTAATGCCACTTTTCCTTTTTGGTGTTGAGAAAAGTACAGGTATTGGCTTCGTTGAGCTGGTTTTTCATTTCCAGAAATACACCAAAAAAAAAAAGGAAATTTTCATTTCTTTTTCATTTCTTCCGTATTCTCACAAACCAAACAGAGTACAAAAGCAAACTGAAGAACTTCAGATGATTCAAGAAATAAAACCTACTTACCCTCTTCTCAGTACCGGACACAGAGCAACCTCCACTGCCGTACAGATACGACTAGTGGAAGAACGACGTCGTATTGGGAGCTGCAGAAGAAGACAGAAGCTGAGACATGGTTAGAGCATTTGATGAGAAACAGTTAAGAGAGAGGACTGTACTTGGTGGGAGATGATAATGATGACGACGATGATGATGAGAGTGGGGTGGTGGGTTTTGCTTCAGAAAACAGGGTCTCATGCCGAGAACAGTAGACAAGAATAATGATTGAAAAGAGCGTTGAGAAGTGAAGCGTAGTAATAAAATATAGTTGGATTTTGGCGTAAGAATAGGGGTCGCATGTGGGGAGAGAGAGAGAGAGAGAGAGAGGTCAAGGGTACGAGAGTGTGGGGTAGGGTAGCGTCCTACAAGAATCCTCTCTTTCCGCCATTGTTGAGCTCCAGAAAGCTGCCTCTCTGTTTTTGTGTGTTTTTCAATGGATC
The DNA here is from genome assembly GCF_004353265.1 of Vitis riparia. NCBI lineage: Eukaryota > Viridiplantae > Streptophyta > Magnoliopsida > Vitales > Vitaceae > Vitis > Vitis riparia. The sequence continues at coordinate 20,172,394 of NC_048446.1, forward strand.
CGTGTCTGGAAGAAAAAAAACAGAACAGAAAAGGGAAAAACTACAAACTGGTCCGGAAAATGTGTTTTCCAAAAGTAAGAAAATATATTGGGACTTGTTTGGAATGGGAAATGGAAATGATTTCTAAAAATTATTTTCCTAGTTAGCTAAGAACTAGGATTCTACTGCAGCGGTATCCGACGCTATTTTTAGGTTAGGTGTGGAAAACGGAGCACCGGCGGCCAAACCAACTTAATAATTTAAAAAATTACTTAATAACTTAAATTAAATATTCTATTTAACAATAATTTTTAAAAATATTTTGAATATCTTTAACACTTAAAAAATTTATCATTTAAGTACTAAAAATATTAAAAACAATTTTTAGAATTATTACCAAAAGTGCTTTATAATCTTTTAAATATTTAAATGATACAAATTTTAAGTGTTAAAAATGATAAAAATACTTTTTAAAATCACTATCAAACAGGTTCTAAGAGTCCGTTTGGTAGTAATTGATAATGATTTTAGGAAGTGTTTTTAATATTTTTAATACTTAAAAATTTTTATCATTCTAGTGTTAGAAACGCTTTTTAAAGTCACTCTCAAACGCACTCTAATAGTACGTTTAGGAAGTGTTTCTAACACTTTAAAATTTTAAATTTAAAGTATTAAAGATGTTATAAATATTTTTTATAATCATGACCAAATACACTCTAAGAATCTATTTTGTAATGATTCTAAGAAATACTTTTAATATTTATAATACTTGAAAAGTTTTCTCATTCAAGTGTTAAAAATGTTAAAAACGCTTTCTAAAATCACTTTCAAACGCACTCCAAGTTTATTTGATAAAATCACTTAATAATAAAACTTAAAGTCAAATATAATTTTAAATAATAAATAAAAATAATTAATTTATTTTTAAATCCATTTTTTCATTTTACTTTTTTACTCTATTTACTCTAATTACTTTCATAATATCATTTGTTATTTTGCGACCTTCATTATTACTCAACCTCCTTTACCCTAATTATAATTTATAAATATAAATATATTAATTTAATGATTTAAAATAAATTTTAAATTAATTCTATCAAACATACTTAAAATAAAAATTAAATAAGAGGTTTTAAATTAACAATTTAAATATAATTTAACTTAAAAAATATAAGTTTCACCCAACACTCATTAATACACTGTTTATTTGTCTCATTCAACAATATAAATGGGAAATCAATAGGTATTAATTCAATAAATGGGAAAACTCAAAATGTTTTTTAACCTGTTTTTAATTTTTTTAAACATATATTTTAAAATAAAATTTATATCTAGTGTTTTGTTTTAAATTATTTTACATATCTGTATAATTATTTTTTTAAGTAGTAATTAGAAAGCAAGTAAAAACAACTAAAAGATATTATCTGAAAATACTTGTTTTATGATCTTAAGAACAGAAAAACAAAAAACTATTTTTTATTGTCAAATATGTTTTTATTCTAAAAAATAGAAATCTGTTTTAAAAAACAAATTATCAAACAAGCCCTAAATAATTTTTTTTTGTTTCCTATTTTTTAAAAAATAGAAACAAAATATTTTCTAGGAATATTCAGTTGTTTTTTCCTATTTTTTATTATTATTTTTAAAAAATAATTATATAAACACATAGAATGTTTAAAACTAAAGTACTATATATCAAAATTATTTTTAAAATATATTTTAAAATATTTAAAACTTCTAACATTTTCAAATAGACTTTTATTTTACAAAACATAAAAAAAAAAAAAAAAATTAATTATTCTCAAAAACTATTTTTGAAAACAATTACCAAATATAACCTAACTTTTTCTAAACTTTCTAAAATTAAAATGGGTCTTAAAAGAAAATACAGTCAACAAATCAAATGATTAGAATATAGTGAATTAAATAAATTATTGTATACACCAAGTAATATATTTGCACGATTGGTCAATCACCTATACTTTATTCTATATATCATGTTGCATGGATTTGAAGTAAATGAAGGAGTGTGGTGATAAATAAATAAAGAGTAAAGTATTGGCATGAGACCAAGTCCTATACAAGTTATAACACCTCATGCAACATGGCTTTTTGAAATGGCAAAGTATGACCCTAGTGCATGTGCCCTTCAATCATATGGAAATGAGTATTCATGTAACCCAAATGTTGAAATAAAGAAATTGTTTTATGAGATTATAATATAATGGCAAGTGACTTAAGAGCTTAATTAATTTATAGTTTCATCATTCAAGGATAGTGCATGTGCCACTAACTCGAGCTGACGTAAACTCAATTCTACCTTCATAAAAGTCATATAGATGGATCAAGGCATAATTTATGAATCAAAATTTAAACAAATCCCTTAAATTTGAAGGCATAACTGTAATGACCCGTTTTTTTTTTCTTATATAGATATTACTCATTCGATGTCAAATAGGCTTTCACAATTTTAATATAAGTCGATATGATTAAGAGTGATTCTTTATTCATGTCATGTAAAAACGAGAATAGACAACAAAAAAATAAGAATACACGGATTTATATAAAAAAAAAAAAAAAAAAAAAAACCCTACACGAAAAAACTATAGATAAATGAGAAAAAAATCACTATATTAAAAATTAATATAAAAGGGGAGAGAATAGAGTGGTTTCTATGTAAACATAAACATCATAATCCTAAATTTTATATACCATTGCATGACCCTAAATCTTATTGACTTGATCTTTCCATTACCATCACAAACCATTCAAAAAATCTCATAATTTTTTTTTATCATCCATGTCACATCGTGAGCTTTTTGAGTCACCAAGCTCTAACAATATACGTCCTTACGATTTCAAATCGAATAGTTGATGGGATAAGTTTTGTCCACCCCTTATTCGAGGTATGCTAAGAGATTAAGCTAGTAGAGTAATCAATAGAAAGACATGTAGTAGGAATAAGGAAACATGTGTTATAAAAAAACACCACATACTTCAATCAAACTAAATTAGTAAAATCTAGTATAGATTTGAGTTGTAAATAGGGAGCACAATGGGGCGGGTTCAAGACAAGGTTATCTCATCTCAATCCTATCCCGTTTATTCAAAATAATTTTTATCATCGTTTCGTTTAAAAGATTAAATAGATATGACAGGAATAATTATATTAAAATAAATATATTTTACAAATAATTAAATTATTATATTTTTTATAATTTATTTTATTAAAAAATTTATTATTATCTATATATTAAAAATTAAATTAATTTTATTTTAAAAATTAATTTTATATATAATAGGCGTGGGGTGGGACAAAGCAATATGAGAACCCACCCAAACCTACATGGGGTTTTAAAAACCATTTCAAATCCATTTAGTTCAAATTCAAACTCGTTTCATTAAGGGTGACGGGACGGGACGCGATGGGACGGCGTATCCGAAAAAATCTTTCACATTTTCATCCCTAGTTGTAAACAGTGAATTTTTCCGATTGCTTTCGAAGTAACTCGTTGACATCGCCTATTTTATTGACCAGGATAAAACATCGCTCCCCAACCAATCAAAACGATGTCGTAAAAGTTATGGTAGCAGACTAGCGAGGTGATGTTACACGTGCACCTGATAACTCTTGGTTTTTTACGAAAACAGCAAGCAATGTCGGTCCTGTTATCTAGTTTACACGTGGGCACGCCCCACTATCATCCGTCAACACCATTGATGTTACCTCCTGAATCCTACTCTCTCAAATTATAGAGTCACATATTTAATTACCTTAAATAATTAATATCTTCATATAATGTTAAATTATTATTTTACTAAGTCGTTTTTTTTTTTTTGCTTTTTATAATTTTATTTATAAAAATAAAATAAAAAAACTAACTTCTATATAAAATAAACTTACCTTAAAAAATAATAATTTAAAAACCTTTAAAAAAAATTAAAATTTCAATAAATATTTACTACTTAAATTTTAAAAATCTAAAAATAATTTTTAAGGACACAATATAATTTTTATTTTTAAAAAAATCATATTCAATTGAATTTTTTTTTTCAATGAATATATTAAAAAGGTTTTTATTATCAAATTTCACTCTTACACCTTAAAATTTTTACATTTTTCCCGCTAATTCTGCCAAACTCGTCCCTGGATAGTAGACAGGGACAGTCGGGAAAATCTCGTCAATCCATTCTTGCCCGGAACTAATTAGATGACGAGGCATTTGATTGCCTCAGTGTTGTTATGTTTTTTCTTATATATTTTTTTTTAAAATGAGCAACAGGCACAGATGCATTCGAAAGACCTCCAAAAGAGTTCTGATGTGACGTTTTGCAAATAGGGGACATCCACGTAGGCGCGACCCGCCATGTGGTATGCTCAGATGCTGATGTGGTTGGTCTAAATACAGCGAATGCGTCGAGGGATTGGTGACAATCTGAATTCGGTATGAAATTGTATGCCAGCATGGCATTTATGTCCATTCTTCCGCGGTGAGATCCTGGCGTAGATCATGGAGATTGGACTCCGAGACATTTTGCATTTGGGTTCATCCATATGTCCATTGCTGTAATAGAATCATTTCATTTTTTAGGGGTTAGACTTATAGTATAGCCAAAATGACAAACAATGTTTAGGGGGCTTTTGGTCGTCCCATGCAAATTGAATGATTCCATTATATCATGGATGCAAATTTGGAACCTAGCTTGTGTCAACTTTGAAAGTTTCCATTTTATCTTATGTACTATTATTTGCAAATAAGGAACCTCCCATTTTGACTTGAAAACTCATCTTCAAAATTCAAAGTCAAAAACTCTTTATTTTACTTTTTGGATTAGGTATTCACCTTGGGGGATAAATTTTCGGTTTAAAAGTGACATTTACTCGGATAGCATCCGTAACCTTGACTTTCATATAACTGGGTATCTGATAAATCAATTTAATAACTTAAAGTGATTTAATAATTTTATTTAATTTATTAAATAAATTAAACATATTTAATAAAATAATTTAATGGTATGACTTCAAATAAAAAATAATAATAATAAGTAAAAAATAATTAATTTATTCTTAAGTTCACTTCTTTATTTTATATTTTTATTCTCATTTACCTTGTTTTACCTCCATGATTTTTTTTAAGTATAATTTAACTTAAAATCAATTTAAGTTATCATATAATAAGTATTAAGTTTGATCAAATACTTTTAAATATGATTTTACCAAATAATATGCTAAATATAATTAAAATTAATTACAATTTTATAAAATTTTATATTATTTAATCCTTATATAAAAGAGGAAAAATATTGGAAAAGTATATAAAATTAATTTATTGATATTAAATCATTTTTTATCTATGTTTTATTTTTTTAATATTTCTCTATTCTATTTTTTGTCCCCATAGGCAAGTTTTTGTTTAATTAAATCAATTTTTGAAAATGTAAAGACTTTAAAGTGGAAATCAAGGGTTTAATTAGCTACATTTTCAAAAAGAATTATTAAAAATAGTTTTTTTATTAAAAACATTTATTTTTATATTTTTCAAAATAAAATTTGTTTGAAAACTTAGAATGTATTTATTATGCTTTTTTAAAATATTTTTTAAAATAATTTTATATGTAATACTTTATTTTTAATCATTATTTAATTTATATGATTATTTTTAAAAATAACCTTAAAAAACAAATAAAAACACTTAAAAAAAAGTAAAATATGTTTTTAAAAAACACTATTTTCACATAATAATATTTAAAAATATATTTGGAAACAATTAATAACAAAAAAGTGTTTTTATATTTTTTTATTCTAAAAACAAAAAACCCTTGTTAAAAACAATTTCCATAACCTAAATATCACCCAAGCCCTAAATAATTTCATTTAAAAAGTTCTTAGCTCCTAAATAAAAGTAAATATATATATATATATATATCAAAGAAAGCCCTAATTATTTAACTTGCCTTCAAATGCTAGCAAAATGCAATGAAATTATTCAAAATTTAAGGGGAGGCAACCCTGCATGTTTTGGGGAGCAATAGTGGGTGGTATGTATAATGATATATTGATATTATTAGTCAAAAGTTTTACATAGATTAATTCCTGAATTTTGGTAATCATCTAAGAAAGGGATATTATACTTTGCCTTTTGCTTAAAGGTCAAATCCCAACAACACAACCTTACAATAAGATATTGGGCATATATACTTGTATTTTGTCAATGAATTTAGTGGTATATTAAAGTATTTGTAGAATAAAAAAAAAATCAAAACAAGAATCAAGGTTATAATTTTTTTAAGGGAAAAATTGGAGAAGAAAAAAAGGAAAAAAGAAGAAGAAAATTTGAACAAATTTTCATTGTTTTGTTGTTCAAGAAGAAATTGAAGGGAAAAATATTAAATTATTTAGCAACATGATTTCTCAAAAAAATTTCTCATATTCTCTTTTTAAGGAAAATACATTGGAAAATCTTTCAATCTTTTTTTCTCATTTCTATGTCATTATTGGTTACGTTTTGTTATCGAAAATAGTTAAAAAAAAGAAGAAGTTAAAAAGTGATTTTCTCGTATTTAATTTCATCATAAAAAATAAAAACAAACAAAGTATAATTAAAATTAGTTATATATATATATATATATATTTAAATTATTTAATTTTTTAGCAAGATTTGAAAATTTGGACTTGTTCCTCAAAATATCAGTGAAAAATCGGTTAAATCGGCCACCAATAGGTTGGGTATATATTTATCCTTTTTTATTTTTAATTTATCTTTTATTTTAAATTTATATTATCATTTTATTTTTAACTAATTTTCATATTTATCTCATTAATCTTATTTTTAAAAATTACTATCACTTCACTCTTAATTTTTTCTTTATCCTTTTAATTTTAAGTGTTTTTATTTTAAAATATTAAAAATATAATTTTACTCAAAATTGCTATAATATAAAAAAATTAATAATGTCCTAATATTTTATAAATTAAAATTAATTTGATAAGATAAATTATTAATAATTTTAATCATTTAAATAAATTAATGTTAGTAGAAAAAATTGTCACCACATATTTGCAATCAAATTTTAGAAATTAAATATCAAATTAAATATTTTATATAAATCAATTTAATTTTTTTATTTAAAATGTAATAAAACATATTTTAATAAAAGTATTTTTAAAATTTTAAAATAAATGAATATAAATATATTAAAGGAATTTAAACTATTTTTTTTATAAAAATTTGATAAATATTATTTTTAATCATATTTATGTCAGTTATACTTACAAAATAACTTTAATATGTGTATTTTTATTTATTTTATCATTTTTTGAAAGTTTTCTAATCATTTTCATTAAGTTTAAACCATTTATGTTGCATTTCTCTAATATTTCAAATATATCCGTAAAATCTAAAAACCTATTCGTGTTTACTAATATTTTAAATCTTGATCATGTAAAAAGAAAAATAAATGAAATCACTTCAAAATAATATATAAAAATAATTTAATGATTTTAAATCTTTTTTTTTTTTCATTTACTTTCTACCATTGATCACTAGCACTAACGATCAAAGGGCTCTCTGTTTGATCCTGGGGTTAGAAAGCTTGACAGTTGTCCACCTGTTAGTAAAAGTCGTTTTCCTTTTGCTAAAGATTCCTCTTCCTTCGAGAAGGCAAGTCAGTAGGTTATAACAATTATTTGTTTGTTAAATAACTTCCCGATGACCCATCTTTGAGAGCCTTTGTATTTCTTGGCATGGCTATCAAACTAACTAAATGACATGTCCAAAAGACTTGTAATAAGTCTTCTCTAAGAGCTCCCCTATTTTTGACCCAAAAAAAAATAATTATCAAATAATAATTTAAAAATCATTTTTAAAAACTTATTATATATATACATATATATATATGCCCGAGCCTCCTTAAATAGGTCTTAAATAGGTAAAAAGGGAATCTTGAACAGTGGCAATGAACAGTAGACCGTGGCTCTGATATCAGCTTTTCTCTTTCCCATTTTGGTTCTACAGTTGGTGGACTTATTATGGTCCGAATATTAAGATTCTTCCTAAGCCCATCCTGGATGGCTTTGAGCTATTCAGAAGTTCTTTTATATATATATATATATATATATATATATATATTAAAAAGAAAATCTCAAAATATTATAAAATACATCTAATTCTATTAAAATTACTCACTTGTGGTAAAGGTTTATGCTTATCTAGCGTGGGTTCATGCACTATTCCCAACTATCTCTAATAAATAAATAACCCGCCCCATAAAAGGTGACGGCACATAGGGACAGACGACGCCAACCACTACATTACTGACCCAAATAAATGTTACTGAAGCAAAATTAAATTACATGGCATTCATCATATGCCCCACCGAATCCCACTCTCCACTCCTCTCCCAATACATCATCAAGATATATTTTTTCCCTCCTATCTTTGTAATTTAAATTTTATCATATGATCATGACCATACCATTCCTATTTATTTATTTATTTATTTGTAGTTAGGGGACATGCATGGCCTACTAACGTTTAGTATTATTTGCTTAACAATATAGTTCGTGATGAAATCTCATAAAAAATTCAATTATTTTATATTTTTCATGTTATAAGTTGGAAGTAATTTATTTATTTATTTTATATAATTGTCTTTCATCATTTTCATGATTTACGTAGGAGTTTTAAAGGAGAAAGTTATTTTTTTTTTTCTAAAAAAAGGTTAAAATATTTATATGAAAAAAGGCCAAAAAAAATTGGAGGGTTAGATTTATAAATTGAGAGTTATTTTATATCTTTTAATCAAATTACCATTTATCATTTAATAAGATATTAAACAAGTGTTTGGTAAACCAATTTAATAATTTAAAGTAATTTAATAATTTAATTTAAGTCATTAAGTAAATTAAGTATGTTTCATAAAATAATATAATAATATAACTTAAAGTAAAAAACAATTTTAAGTAAAAAATAAAAATAATTAATTTATTCTTAAGTCCACATCTTTATTTTACTTTTTTATCCCGTTTATTCTACTTACTCCCACCATTTATTTTGCTTTCCTACAACCTCTATTGTTACTTAACTTTTTTTGCCATAATTATATTTTATAAGGATAATCATGTCAATTTGATGATTTAAAATTAATTTTATCAAACAATTTTAACACTTAAAGTTAAAATTAAGTAATAAGTATTAAATAAACAACTTAAATATATTTTAACTAAAAATTAACTTAAGTTATTAAATAATAAGTACAAAATTTTACTTTATTACATAAAATACTTTATAATAAATAATTCAAAAACCTAAAATTTGTTTTAAAAATAATTTATTTTTAGAATAAATTATAAAAATAAATTTAGATCAAAAGTTTGTCAAACATCCTCTCGGATTTATTGTTTGTTATTTTTCCTTTAATAAGTTTTATATAAAATATAAGAAATATTTTCAAATAAAAAATTTATTTTAAAAATTATTATTAAAAACCATCATTTTAAAAACAAATGTCTTAAAAAAAATCAATTATAATATCATATATCTATAATTTGGTCATATTACTTTGTAGGACTTCAATAGTGCATTCACGATAACCTCTTATTTACACAACAATCCCCATTTAGCGACACTCATAGAGTTTAAATGTTCGAACCCATAATTTCTGACTTTAATATCATTTGTAGGATTTTAAATATTACTAACTCCCCTAAAAATAATTGTTATCAGAAAATACGTAGACCCTAATTTTATAGTGTATTTATCTCATCATTCATAAAATTCAAATATAAAGAGAGTTGATGGATGTGGCCAATTTTTGATCTGTCAATATACTTTATACCTAATTTGTATTTCATTATTTTTATACACCACACAAGTTTTATTATATACTTTTAATTCATATTTTTAATAATCGAGATTCCAAGTTGGACACTTACCATACTTTAAAATTTTTCTAAGCTACAACTTTTTACTTTAAAATTAAATTATTAAATAATAACTTGATGATACATGTGAGTACACAGACCCTCCAACTAATTTCATCTTATTCTAGTAAACTTAAATTTATTGGTCAGACAATAGAATCCCGCCAACCAAACAGTCTCCTGATTGGAAAGAGTCGAATTCTAATCCAATTCCCTAGTAGCACACGCGTGTTTTGACACTTGACAGGGACTTAAAAAATAAAATGAAGAAAGTCAAAAGAAAATGCAATGATTAAATTCTTAAACCAATGGATTTTTCCCAAGACCCTGTTATACTTAGGTTAACTAATCAAGTTAGGCATCTATCACTTTGAATGTATTGGAACATCAAGATGAGTCAAGTCAACTAGCCACCTCTCAAATAGAAATAAGTACAATATTTTGGTGCAAATATAATTAAAATGGGTTATTTGATTAAAAGGGTGATTAGAAACCTGATTTTAAAAATCGAACTCTTTATTTTTTTGACATCATTTTGATGAAAATACCCTCATCATTTTCTTGAAAAATTTATATTTTCTTTTAAAACATATTACAAATACTTGAAATAATTAAAGGTATTTATATCCAAAAAAATGGGTTACTCTTAAAAAAAAATAGAAAAGGATAAATTTTTAAATATGAAAATTATTTCATCCATTTTAATTAATTAATTTAATTAAATTTAAGATGACAAGATAATAGAACCCTCATGGTTAAGGATGGCAAACATGAGTCTGAGGAGAAATAATTTACCTGCAAAAACATAATTTACATAATAAATATTCTATCGAAATTATTTTCAAACTAGTGCATACTATCTTAAGGTATCTATATTACAAAACCGTACTTGCTAACTACAGATTTGAATTTAAAATGGTCAAAACCTAACTATAATTGTAAACTTAAACTTAAAATCGTAATTACCAACTACAACTTTATGTTTAAAGAAAAATTCAAACTACGGTTTTAACATTTTATTTAGATTAAAAACTTTGCAAATAATTAAGGCTTTTGATGAACAAGGAGGATAAGGAAAAATTAGTTTGTACTGATGATGAGAATTTGTTTTGAAAACTGATTGGTTCGGGTATAGTTAGGGTTGAAAATGGGGGTAATATTTGCCATAAGATGAAAATAAATTATAAATGAGTTGGTAGTGATTTTGAGAATTTGTTTTTAATTTTTATTGGGTTTGGAGTAAGTTCCTATCCATTGAAAAGTTCTTAAGCTTCTTTTGAACCAAAAGGGGGTAAGAGAATGAAATTCTAAATTACTTCTCCAAATACATAACATGGCCCAGATCCATTTGAGGCCTGACACAACCCATCGATGCCAAAGCCCAAAGTTGATAGGGCTTGGGCCAAAGAATTTAATATTTTCAATTGAGATGAGATTGTATCTCAAGAAATCAGAGTGGCGCAGCGGAAGCGTGGTGGGCCCATAACCCACAGGTCCCAGGATCGAAACCTGGCTCTGATAAGAAGTTTTTATTTTCTTTTTCCGAAAGACACGACGTCGTTTCATATATCTTTTTATAACAGCTGAAACGACGTCGCCTGACTCCCAGGTTTAATTTGTTTAAAGTAACATAAAACGACGTCGTCCGACCATCAGGTTTAAAATAACATCGCTTCATCTGATTGGCTAGCTTTTGTCAATATGCCGCGATATATCATGAATCGACCTAAGAAGATAAAAGAGAAGAAAAAACAAAAAAACAAATATAATAAAGAAAATACAAAAAACGAGAACGGAAGATGAAAGAAGAGAAAGTAAAGAAAAGAAGACCCCCTCGAAGCCCTAACTCCAAAATCTCGCGATAAATCGAAAATTCCCAAACCTGCAACTTCCGTTTATCTCTCTCCCTCCCTGTGTGAGTATATTGAAGTTCTCGCTATTTTCTCTTCATTTTGATTCTTTGAACATCCCATTGCTTTTTGCCTTTTTTATTTAATTTATTTTCTGTTTTGGATTTTGAAGCTGTTTGGTTACTGAGAAAGTGGAGTAAAAAGGAGAGGAAATTTTAAATATTGGGATGGGATTTGGTTTTGAACACCCATTCACTTTGAATCAATGGAATATTAAGGGTTCCAAGTTCTGTTATTTGCTTTCCTTTTTCTCAGCAACCAAACAGAGTATGGCTAGTGGTTTTCCTGTGCACACTGTGGTGTTCCACAGCGGATTGACGAAAAGCCAAGTGCTTAATGCTCCATTTGGTTGCTGAGAAAGTGTGGGAAGGGGAAAGAAACCTTAACTAAGTGAAGTGGTTGTGTTTGTGTTGGTTGAAGGGAGTTTTCTGCTTGATCCTGGTCTTAAATTATGAAAAGTTCCTGATAGTGAATCTGGGAAATTTTCAGGCTGTTTTTTCTTTTTCCAGGATCTGAACTTATCCGAACTATAGAATTTATGATTTCTTTACGATTTTCCATGATATTTTTCTATAAAATTACGAAAAAACTCATGCTAAAAGAAAACTCTAGAATTTATAATGCATAAATAACCTGTTCTGCCAATGAAATGTTGGGTTCATTGTTGTTTCAGTTAATGGCGTGTTCTTAAAAAAATCCGGGCAGTAGAAAGTGTTTGTGGTAGTTTTATCAGCTTGCTTTGCTCTAGTTTGTTGCTTAGTTGTGAGCATTCCAATGGGACTTTCAATTCTTTTCTTCCAGCTGTTTTTTTTTGTTTCAAAATGGTCCATGAAGAAGAATAGACTTGCAAGAGGAAATTCAATACTTTGGGGGAAAGAGAACTCTTATTCCTTTGAATTTTTGAAACTGTAATTCAATGGTAGCCTACTCCAAACCTGTGATCTTTGTTATATTGCCTTCTTTGAAGCTAATATAATAGAGGCAAAATGTTTTGTTGCCTTGAATTTGCTTTGAAGGTCCTAGTGCAGAAAGGATACACATTACAGGGAAGATTTCCAAAGTCGAGAGGAATGTTACATGGGTAGTTGGGAAATTTAAGTCTATATTGTGATCTAGAAGTATCAAAGAAGGGACAGGACTCTTGTAGTTTTGCATATATGAGACAGCTCAATCACTCTATAATCATTTTCCAAAGAAAGGAAGAATTGCTGGTAAGATGACCATAGAGGGCAGTTCATCTTGAAGAAATCCTAAGGTTCCTAACATATTTGATTTGGAAACCCAGGCTTGAAATAGAAAATGTCACTCTCTTCTCTCTACTAGCAAATTTAGGAATCAGACCATATGTAGAGTAGGATGAACTTATAAATTGGACTTATGGGTCCTTAAAGAAGCTGGGTTTGCTCAAAAGTTAATGATAAGTATTCTCAATTTCTTTACTTGTGCTCTTCCATAGCAGCTTCTGAAATTCTTTTATAGGTACTTTTGATCTTTTAATAATTGCCTTCTTGTAATTTCTTCTTTGCTGCTTGTGTAGGTCTGCATACAGGTTAACAGGGCATTTCCTTCATCAGCAGTAAGTCCAAGCTTAATATTCTGTAATCATTTATTGGTAAAAGTTTGATATGTTTTAAACTACAATCTCATGTAACATTTTCCTTTTGAATTTGAGAAATCGTCTACATGCTTTTTAATCAGTACTATTGGATATAAATACTGGCTTCAGTTGGTTGGTCTAACTTTTCATCATCACACCTTGTCCGTTTCCCTTACCTTACATGGTTAAATATTTAGGACTTAAGTTATGTTTGAGTGCTGTGGTTCTCCGTTCATGACTTTCAAATTAAGAGTTGTATGACCCATTAGAGTTCCAATTGAATGCTAAAACTTCTTCAAGCCTATCAGCTCAGCAAGGCCTTAATCCTAATTATCTGGGGCTGGCCAAGAAAGACCTGTTCCGCTATTCTGTTCATTCTCAGGCCAATCATCTCGTTCTGCTGGAAACTACATAATCTTCTTTTTTCACAACTATTGTAAGAGAATTTGGTGTTTATCTGCTGATTATTTGAGTTAAAGGGGAAGAAAATCTCACATGATTGAGTTGACCCTTTTCTTAGATGAACTCAAAATTGGAATATTCCTACTTCATAAGTTGGACATATGGTATCTGAAATAAGTTAGTCATTTGAACTCTCTGGCACAAATGTGTTGTTGTCAAACAAGAGAGAAAATGGAGTACAGAAAAGTTACTGACATATAGATAACTGATTATAAGTTTGTTTTCTGGCAGTGGTACGAGAAAAGGATGTTTGTTGGGAATATGCAGAGAAGTTAGATGGAAACAAGGTGAGATGCAAATTTTGCCTTAGAGTTTTAAATGGTGGCATTAGTAGATTGAAGCATCATTTATCCCGGCTTCCCAGTAAAGGTGTAAATCCATGTAGCAAAGTTAGGGATGATGTTACTGATAGAGTGAGGGCCATAATATCATCAAAAGAAGATGGGAAAGAAACTTCTAGTGCTAAGAAGCAAAGAGTAGCAGAAGCTAAATCTCCTGGAAATTACTCGGCAATTAAAGCTCTCATGTCTGTAGAGACACCATCACCAATTGCAAAAATTTTCCCACCTATCACTCACATGGGTCCTTCCTCATCAAATGATGGAGAAAATGCGGAGAGGAGTATTGCTCTGTTCTTTTTTGAAAATAAGCTAGACTTTAGTGTTGCTCGTTCTTCATCCTATCAGCTAATGATAGAAGCAGTATCAAAGTGCGGTCATGGATTTAGAGGCCCATCTGCAGAAATCCTGAAGACTACATGGTTGGAAAGGATTAAGTCTGAAGTGAGCCTACAGTCAAAAGACATTGAAAAGGAGTGGGCTACCACAGGCTGTACCATCATTGCAGACACATGGACAGACAATAAATCAAGAGCTTTGATTAACTTCTTGGTTTCATCACCCTCCAGAACTTTTTTCCATAAATCAGTGGACGCATCCTCATATTTCAAAAACACAAAATATCTTGCTGATTTATTTGATTCTGTTATTCAAGATTTAGGCCCTGATAATGTTGTGCAAATAATCATGGATAGCACTCTCAATTATACTGGTGTAGCTAGCCATATCGTGCAGAACTATGAAACTGTGTTTGTGTCTCCCTGTGCTTCTCAGTGCTTGAATCTGATTTTAGAGGATTTTTGTAAGATAGATTGGGTGAACAGATGTATACTGCAAGCACAGACTATATCAAAGTTTATATATAATAATGCATCAATGCTTGATCTAATGAAGAAATCCACTGGGGGACAAGATCTCATTAGGACTGGTATAACAAAGTCTGTTTCCAACTTCCTCTCATTGCAGTCTATGTTGAAGCAGAGGCCAAGATTGAAGCATATGTTTGGTAGCTCAGAATATTCTACAAACTCTTACTCAAATAAACCGCAAAACATATCTTGTATTGCCATTCTTGAAGACAATGATTTCTGGAGGGCAGTGGAAGAGTGTGTGGCGATTTCTGAGCCCTTTCTGAAAGGGTTAAGGGAAGTTTCTGGAGGGAAACCTGCTGTGGGATCTATATATGAGCTAATGACCAGGGCCAAGGAATCAATTAGGACATACTATATTATGGATGAAAGTAAGTGCAAGGCATTTTTAGATATAGTAGATGGAAGGTGGCGGAACCAGCTCCATTCACCTCTACATGCGGCAGCAGCATTTTTGAACCCTAGCATCCAATATAATCCAGAAATCAAATTTATTGGAGCTATAAAAGAAGACTTTTTCAAAGTTCTGGAGAAGCTTCTTCCAACATCCGATATGAGACGTGACATCACAAATCAAATTCTTTTGTTTACAAGGGCGACTGGGATGTTTGGTTGTAACCTAGCAAGGGAAGCACGTGACACAGTCCCACCTGGTACGTATACAAATTTTTGTATCATCCAATATCTGGGTATGTTGGAGTGAGAATTCTACTATATGCTGCATCTTCATGCATAATCAGTGGACAAAGCAATTGTGGGGGGCATAATTTGTCCTCTGCATTCAGAACAAACACCAATGTATTGCTGGTCATAGTGCATCGTATTATGGTACAATGGGGTTCTTCCTTTAGTGGTTGGGATATTCTATTTGGCACATGTTTACCATAATACAACTTCTAACTCGTTTATGACAAACTCAAATCCTTATATGTCTTTTGGATACACTTCTTGTTTTCTATTTTTAAAAACAAAAAATGATAATAACTCCTACATAACGTAAGAACTCTGAGACTTACTTTAGAAGACTATACCTTTCAAAAATCCATACTTTTTTATTTGAGAGTTACCATACTTTATATATAAGTTGCTACATTTTATTTCTAAAAACAAAAAAACAATTATATCCAAATGAGCACTTAGATTTTCATGAACATGTGTCCCTGCATGCACACAACCCTGCCATTCCTGTATCGTGCTTCTAACCCGCTGCCATCTTTCATGAAAAATATCTTGCTTTTTAAGTGAAATGATAGCTACAACCTTTAGACTATGAATGGCTCACCATGGTTATGGATTGTTATTGGCAATCATTGATGAGAAATTGACATGGAGAATTCTTTCCATGGTCTGTTTGCTTTTCATCTGTCATGGCTCCTGCCTAATATATGAAACAATAATTTGTTCAAGCATGTGCATTGACTCATACCGGTTATATGACATAACTGTGAGCAGGTGTATATGCAAACATAAACTTCATTTATTTTTCGATTTTTTCAATCATACTGCAAATATGTTGTAGGGCTTTGGTGGGAACAATTTGGCGATTCTGCACCCGTGTTGCAACGAGTTGCCATTAGAATACTCAGTCAAGTTTGCAGCACTTCTACTTTTGAGAGGCACTGGAACACATTCCAGCAGATCCACTCTGAGAAGCGAAATAAGATTGATAAAGAAACATTAAATGATCTTGTGTATATAAATTATAATCTCAAGTTGGCAAGACAAATGAAAATGAAGTCTTCAGAAGCTGATCCTCTCCAATTTGATGACATTGATATGACTTCAGAGTGGGTAGAGGAAACTGAAAACCCAAGCCCTACTCAGTGGCTTGATCGGTTTGGTTCTGCTTTGGATGGGAGTGACTTGAATACAAGACAGTTTAATGCAGCTATATTTGGTTCGAGTGACACCATATTTGGTCTGTGATTGTGCAAACTCAGTCCCTCATGTATTTTATTCGAAATGTGCTTCCAAATCTTGTTTTCCCGGATTCCCTCGTAGCAGGTGCTGTTCCTTAGACAGTTTCATGCTCTTTATTTTTGGTAGAGTAATGAAAAATGTAATAGTAGATAATGTCTTGCATTCTGTAGATGACAGTGTATACCTTGCATGGAAAGCTTATCATTCAGTTCTACAATATGTTGTAGTCCTGAACTTTAATCTTTTGAAAGCAAAATATAAGGCTCTGTTTGGAAAGTGTTTCCGAAAACAATTATAAAAAATAGTTTGTAAGAACCATCTTTGAAAACTGTTTTTTTTTATATATATTTTGTAGAACGAAAGTTTGTTTGGAAATTTAAAACGTTTTTATGTTTTTAAAAATAACTTTATCTATAATATTTTATTTTTAATTATTCTTTATATTTGTATAATTATTTTTTAAAACAGTCTTTTAAAAAATATTTTTTAAAAACACCATGTATTTTGCATTTTTAGAACAAAAAAATTGTTTTTTGTTTTCAAATTGTAAAGCATGTATAAATGTTCAGTTTCCTGTTAGGCTGTTACCTCCATTGTAAACACTGCCTCTGGTTGTGCCTTTTAAATTCTTTATTGAGTGCCTTTAGGATGTTCGCTCTTCCCTTGATTATGATGTAGTTCATAGATCTTTGTACCTAAATACCTGTAGGAGATAAGATGCTCACCTCGAGTTTCCTAAATACCTTTAGCATAGGTTGTTCACATCTGTTGGGGCTCATATTATCTGCAACCCCATAGTTGCCTAGTAAAACCTTTGTTTATTTCGAATTAAAAGCACATTTGAGAGGATTAGAAATGAGATGTTTGAAAAACTTTTGAAAATAAACTTGAAAAAACCTTGAGAATTATTGGAAGTGATTCGGATAAAATTACTTTTAGAATGTGTTTCACAGTGATTTTAGATAACGTTTATAATATTTTAAATACTTATTATAAATGTTTAATAATAAAAAATTTAAAATATTAAAAATATTATAAATACTTAATAAAATTATTGTCAAAGTGTGTTTGATAGTAATTTTAAGAAGTGTTTTTAATATTTAATATTTTTTATTTTTTAAGTATTAGAAAAACTAAAAACACTTTTTAAAATAATTATCAAACGTATTCTTAAAGTACGTTTAACAATAATTCTGAAAAATGTTTTTAGTTTTTTTTTTAATTTTAAAGTATTAGAAATGTTAAAAACACTTATTAAAGATATCTTCTAAAAACATATATATATATATATATATAACAACAGAAAGTAGAAAACGGTTTTTGATTGTCCAAATTAGATTATTAAGTTTTCTGTTTTAGAAAACAAAAAATTGTTTTAAAAAACAGTTGTCAAATAAAGTTTTAATTTTTTTAGAATTTCTTCTTATAATAAGATTTTAGAATAAATTTAATATTTTTTAATTGTTTGTTTTGGAGTATTTGAGTAATAATTAAAAATATTAAAAGTGCTTTAATAACTTTTTACATTAGTAAAAAAAAATTATTTTTTATGTCTTGAGTTTTTAATTAGAATTTTGTTTTTGAAAACCGTTTTTTAAAATCTCTTTTTAAAAAATTGTTTCTTAAGAACTATTCTTGAAATCATTGCCAAGCAAATCCCGATTTTTTAACCAAACTATTTATAGAACTTTTTTATCATTATTTTCTGTGTTCTTTTTGAGTTTGTTACATACATATCGAGAACTTCTTATACAATCTATTTTTAAAAAAAAAAAGAATCAAAATTTATTTGAAAGCTTGAAATGTTATTCATCATTTCTAAGGTTTTTTAATATTTTTTAAAATAAGTAAAAATAATTAAAACTAGGTTTTTTTGAAAATTATTTTTCATTTAAAAATTATGAAACGTGTTTTCATGGAAAATAATTTTCCTTTTCCCAAACAGCCTCCTACATTTCCTACAAAATATTAAAAATGTTGTGAAAAAAAAAATAGATATTTTTCATTTGACTATTCTATTTAGTTATTTATTTATTTTCTTGGCCAACTCTTGCTTGGCTCCGACTCCAAGGAAACTATAGATTGTTTATCACCGCGTTGAACCCTTAAATCATATTTGAGGTAGTCCCGTTCTCATTCCCGAACATTCTCCGAACTTCGCTTTCTTCAGCTTCTCGTTCTCTCTCTCTCTCTCTCTCCCTCGTCTCTTCCCGTCAATGAGTTACGATTACAGGAACAGAGCAAATCAGCCGTACGATTCTCAGATCCCAATGTACAAAACCACCCCATCTTCATCTTCTTCAGCACCAGGCCATCAGTTGTACGGAGCTCCTATGTATCCTAGGGTTAGTCAACCCTCGTTCGGCGCCGTTCCTACCCCCGGCCGTGCTTCCTCTTATCAACAGACCTCTGCACCTTCCTCGTCTCGTAAGTCTCCTCGGTTTTGCCGTAGTTTTTCATGTTTTCTCTAGAAAGTGCGAGAAAACAAGAGTTTTTTTTTTGGCTCTAGGGTTTCTGGTTGTTCTTCTTGTCAGTCAGCCCCGCCATCCGTAATTTTTCATTTTTTTTTTCATAAAAAGTGCGAGAAATGAAAGAGAAATTACGAACGTATGGTTTCTCATTGTTCGGAAACTGTGAACATTGAAACGCGTGTTTTGTTTGAGGCTTTCTAGACATGAGATTATAAATTTTATTTTGTTTAGTTTTATAGGTTTTGTTGGCGATCAGAGGGGAGGTTAGGTTTGCAGTAATTAGAACAATATAATTACCAAAATTTTAAGCCTGATCAGATAATAGTGATGTAGCAGATATTGTTGAATTTGATTCATCATGTTGATTTGATCACTTGGCTTTTTCCGATGAAGTGTGTGAAAATGAAAGAAAATTTTTTAATCCAGGATTTCTTGTTGCTTCTCTCGTGGTTTCCTCTGCCATATAATTTTCTTGCTAGATAAAGTACAACAAAATGGAACAATGATTTTTTGTTTTTAATCTAGGATTTGTTTTCATTGTTTGGGACCTGAGAACACTAAAGCTGCAATTTCTTTCAGTTTTTTTAGACAAATTTGTGAATTTAATTTTACTTTTATCTCTAATTTCATCGGCTTTCTCAGTGATCAAAGGGAATGACTTGTGCTGTGGATTGGAAGAATATAATTACTTGGATTTTAGATTTTTGTTGTTATTGATGGGATGATAACTAGGTGATCGATGCTATTAATTAAATTTTTTTAGTTTGTTTCAGATGTGGTTTATTAGATGCAAAAATTATATTCTCTTTCCTTTTCATTATTTTTTTTGGGCAACCAACCAGCATGGTAGAGTTTTGTTAGCTTATATTGTCACATTTACAGTAATGTAAATTATGTAATTACTAGAATTTTAGGCCTAGTCTTTGGTTGATCAGATAATAACGATCCAAAGGTATTATTGCCAATGGTATTTGATACATGTTCTGATCACATGAAGTTTCATACATAGTTTTCGTTTTTATGATTTGCAGCTGGATTGGGCATTAGAGTTGTGATCAAACCAGAATTTCGGATCTCTCCTCCGGTATGTTTTGAGTTTAATACTCCCTAGGTCTTATTTGTGAATGATGATTATGTGGTTTTCAAGTATGAAAATGTTATCTTAAATTGATATCAATGATTGACTTGGTATGTCTTGATATTTTTTTGTACTCATAAACCCTATGTTTGTGATATTGATTCTGTGATAATGATCTTGATTTTTTATGTTATCTATTTTGGTCTCTTTGTTTTTCCAATCAAAGATCAACTCCTCTTATGATGGCATGTTTACAAGGTGCCTCCTATTATTATTATTTTATTAGGATTTTGGTCTTGTACTATGGTGCATCTTTTTTCAGGCACTTTTAATATATCTTCTCCTTTTTTCCTTTCAAAAAAATTATGATTTTTGTTTTTCTTGGGCTTGTCCCTAGGATTCATTGCTTATTGGGGAATATTAAGCAAAATCCAATAGATTGTTGAGGCTGCATGTACAACCTAATTTCACATCTGTAGTTTTATTCATTTGTTTAATTATTATTTATTTTGGTTAGTTTTCATTTATTTGTTTAATTGTTGTTTTTTTGGTTAAAAACAATAAATTCTGTAAATTTAAATAGTAAAATAAAACGTGGATGAGAAAACCTTCCAAAAAATACAAAAGTTGATAAAAAAAAATGGTGTTATTCATATGCCATAATGAATAACACATACATGCATACATGCAGGTGCCTCTGAAATGCTTCCTAGTACCTCCATTGGAGCCAAGACTCACTATTGGTGCTCTATTCCTTCCCAATTACACATACATACATACATATATGATATATATATATAGACACATATATATCCAAAATATGAATGACAAAAATGAAATAAAATTTTGAGCCAATTGGTGAAAGAACAAGAAGGAAGTAACTAGTAAGGTTTCATTGGAAGCCCTAGGAAGCTTGCTTTTAGTGGAGGCACCCCATTCCATGAGCAAATTGGCTTCTGAATCAGCGAATCCAAAATATTCTCCAAACCAAACAATTGAAGTGTGGAGTGTGTCGTACTATTGTAGTTTCCATGCTCTCCAACCCCCAAGCACACACAATCTTTGCAATGATTGTCTCCTCCTCTCCTCCCCTTTGCATTCATTTTTGGTTTATATTCATATGAAGTTTCCTGTGCACCTTCTTCCATTCATGATATGGCAGTCCATGCTACTTTCAATGCATTTTTGCTCTGGCCCTTGCAAATCCCATCTCATTAGTATTTTAACTATGATTTGTAGCTTAAGTATATGGTTTACATTGATTCATGTAACTGATGTGGCAGTTGATTTGGAATTGTTATTGGTTGATCAAGTATTTCTTTTTTTGGATAGATAAAACAATTGCATAAAAAATAAAAATAAAACGCCACAAGGTTGCACCAAAGTACATTGAACATATTCAAATAGTACCTAATAACACAGAAACAAGAAAAGAACCCCAGCTACAACCCCCTCCCTTAACCCAAACTCAGCCACTCAATAAAATCAATTAAAGACATAGAATCTATCTCTATGTACTTCTTTACCCAAGAAAACAAATTTCTAAGAAAGAACATCTTCAAAAACTGAGCTAAATGCTCCTCATTATCAAACAACCTAGCTTTCTTTCCTTCCAAACCATCCAAATGATACATAATGGAGCTGGTCTCTAAACCTTTTTTCATTTTTTGCCCACAAACGAGCTGTGCCACCCTAATAGAGCTTCCTTAACCATAGCAGCTTGCCCCTAATGGATATCAAAGAGATCAAACAGCAACTACCAAAGGATCCTAAACAATGAAAAATGAAGGAGGATGTGGTCTATGGATTCTTCTTCTTTGCAAAGAAAACACCTATTGACCAAAGACTACCTTCATTTTTGAAGCTAATCTAAAATCAAAAGGTTGATCAAATAATACTTATCAATCTAAAGCAATTCCTTTTTAAAAAATGCATGAGAAAGTGTTCATGATTGTTTGTTTGTTAAAGTTTATACCTTACTATGTGATTTATACTTCTTGACTCCTGTGTATAGGGGTCGCACCCTTATTGCGGGGCATTCTTTAAGAAATCTTTTCATTGCCTATCAATAATAATGTATTTTCTGATTTTATTGGGTTTGTATTTAACGCTCATTTTTAGCCTCAATTATCACCACAAGTGGGAGAGATTCCCCGGAGCACTTTCCAGTTTGACTTTGATCTCGAGAAAAAGATATTAGCTGAAGCAGAGAAGGACAGCCAAAATTGGAGCAGGCTTGGGTTGGAGAATCTTCCGTCTAAAGCTTTAGAATCAACTCCATCAATGGTATGCTATCTGATGTCATATTTCTGATTTTGAATTTGATGTATGTTCTGCATTTTACCAGAGATAGCTAATCAGGCTAGGACAGCAGGTTGCTCTTTTGGCGGCCCTTTTTAATTTATTTATTTTTCTTATCTATCCAAAACAAAAAATAAAAAAATCAGCCTAGACCTATTGTGAACTAGTTGAATCAAACTAGAAAAAAAATGTTAATATAATGGAGTAGGTTTTTTGTAGGTTTGTGTTTTATTATGTAGTTATTGACATGGAAAGTCCTTGTTAAAGGGGAAATACAAAATGTAGATCTAAGATCAAGAAGTTCACTTTTTGGTTGGGGCATGAAAGCTATTTGTAATGTCTCAATATGAGCTAAAGAAACTGAAATGTGGCGAAGGACAAAGGACTTCCATGGAATTTCGAATGGAGTAGATCTGCCTTTAAATTAATCTGAGGGTCCTCCTGCTGCTGGATGAAGCAGTACATAGAATGTCTGGTTTTCACTTTTGTCTTCTTCAGTTTCTTTTCTTTCCAGGGATGAGAATTCTATTTGGTGTAGGGGTTAGAAAGGGTTGTGTGATTGTATCTGAGCTATGAAGTTTGTATGATGCACCTTGAACTTTTAACAGTGGTTGATGGTGGTAGATGAGCATTTCACTGAGATGAGTCATGCCTCTCATCTGTTTATAATGATTAGAATCTTTAAGTTTGATTAACCGGATCATTTGAGTAATATTTTGGTAAATCATTTTACTAAGAATTGTGCCTCTTTTTTACCAGTGACATTTGCTAACCTCAATAATAATTTTTAATTGAAAGCCTTTTTCATGAAAATAGCTCATTTAAAAATGGTCAATCTTTTATTTTTCTATGCAGGGTTCCACTGCAGATCCTGTGGTGAGCAAATACGTTGCATCTGGGCTTAGTCGAGAAGCTGTTCCTCTTGCTGTTGCCAATTATGGAGACAATGAAACCAAGGTCTCTCCTTTTTAGCTCCTTGCCTAATTTTTCTGTAATGCCCATGAATTTGACCAGATTACATTCAAAAGTTATTTATTTATAGTACTCATTTGCTTCTTCACTGCCATTTTATGCACATTAGAGCAGTTAAGATCATGCACTTAATCATAGTGGCACTTGCAATGGATGCTATACTCTTTTTTAATTCTACAATGAACATTGACACAATTTCCTGTGGCCTTAGATTAGATCATCATAATTGGAATTCTTTAGTCATCCAATTGATTGCATTGAAAAACACATGCCATTTTTGCATCCCTCTTACTGCTGGTATCTTAGTTATTTGGAGCTGAAAGACCTCCTAGATAGAAATGACTTGTCCAATGTCTGGTCACTTGAATTGTTTCAACCACACATTAGCAATTTCTTTACTCTTCATTCTGAGTGGGGTAAAAAATTGCTTTGTTTGGGCTAAAAACGCCCCTTTCTAGGATTTGGAAAACAAAATAGTTCCTTTATACTATGTTTGAGAATGTAGGAGTCACTCTACTTTTTTTTTTTCCCCTTTTTCTCCCTTGCCTGTGCAATGAAACAATTAATCATGAGGAACCTTTTTCAATTTTGAGGTAAAAAAACATTATTCTAGTTAGTTTTTTCTCCCTTTTTTTCACCTAAAACATATGCTAGTTAGTTTTTCCCCCTTTCTTAACCTAAGAAGGCTGTTGTGGTCCATCTGAATTAAGCCAAAAGCATTATTTTGATCAACTTTCTCAGTTAAAAAAAGATGATCAGGATAATGCTTTTAGGGATTTTTTGAAAAAAAAAAAAAAAAGATAGGGTGACTTTCTTAGCTTATAATGGAAAAGGTGTATCATTAGTCTCCTTGTTATGTGGCTAAAAAAAATGTCACATCAGCATCCCTCCTACATGTCTAAAACATTGAAGATTGAGACTATTATGGTTCCTGAATCCTAGTAGAGGCCTTTTTTAGTCAAACTCCTTACTCCCTGCATTACATGGCAAATGCTTCTATCTTGGTTTGGAGGACTTCCAATATATCAGGTGGTGTCTCCCACATGTAGTGAGTGCCTTTGATTTGTTTTAGTGTAGACTAAAAGATTGCTTTTTCTGCTATTCTTAAGGTTCGGGAATTTACCAATGGCTACACCCTCCTGCGAGAAATGGGATTCTCATCAAGCAATGTTGCTGAAGCTTTAGTCATGTATGACAACGACACCGACAAGGCTCTTGCGCATTTCCTTAACAGCTCGTCCTGAGAGATCAGATGGTCTTATATTATATATATGGTATACATCCACACCGAGTAAGAGGTTCTATGGTATTGTACAAATAGTGTGTTTATATTTACTCATGCAGATTGGCGACACTACTTTTGTAAAAGATGTTTGTTTTTAGGTTCCGTTTCACAATACTAGTAGCTTATCTCGATAGCCTTCCAGATCCCTTGGCCTGATCCTAGGTTTCCGTTGGACTACAAATCCTAGCCTGAAGGCCAGGCTTTTGGCCCAAAAATGTGTTTAGCCCGAGGTCAGGTTCAAAAGGATTAGGGTACATTGTTCCTCTATTATTTGGGCTTGGCCCAAGATCCTGTCCCGTCTAGCCTGATAATTTGGGGTCAAACAGCAGCTGGGCACATG
Organism: Vitis riparia; assembly: GCF_004353265.1. Classification (NCBI taxonomy): domain Eukaryota; kingdom Viridiplantae; phylum Streptophyta; class Magnoliopsida; order Vitales; family Vitaceae; genus Vitis; species Vitis riparia. The sequence goes on from NC_048446.1 coordinate 20,197,838, forward strand.
CCCTGGGCCGAGCCTGGCTTGTGTGCTCCCTCTAAAAATGTATGTTTAAGGCGATGTCACTGAAGTGACGAGCCCAAACTTTCCACATGTTTATATAAGTAAAATAAATGAAGTTTTATAAGATCCATGTGCTTAGGCAGGGCCTGCGCTTGGTATTAAATTTCCAGTTCGGTCTGCTTATATATGTCATCGTAGCCTTCGGTCCGCGATGTGGCCCTGAAGGGCAAATTTGTTCCTACAACCTACGGGAGAAGTTCGTACCTAGAATTAGGCCTATTTAGTTGCCAAATAAACAGTTGAGCCCAGAGTCTGAGGCCCAAAGTCTCTGGAGTATTGGCACTTATTTGGGCGTGGCCTGAGTTTGGCTAGAGTGGCATAACCCCATCTTTGGTCCAAAACTAAATTAGTCAAAGGTCCTTTGGGCTTGGATTCATGCCATGGACCACTTGAAGGTCCAGAACTGAAGGCTAGGCCTAAGAGTTTATAGCTAGGTTCTGGGCCAGTAGGAGCCCATGTCAAGCACATTAGACCCAAATATAAAATTAATCTGTCCATAATTATTGCCCTTAACACCGACTGGGCTTGGCCAGCATTGATCTGGTTGGCAGTGCAGTTCAAGCCCATCTTAGAAGAATGTGGCCCAAGAGTACCAAGCCCAACTGAAGATTAAGCCGGAATGTCAAGCCTGAAACAGAATGATTATATCATCCTTTGGTGCCCCATGGCCAAATGCAGAAGTCAATATGTGGAAAGTTCATGGTTAGATCCCTTATTGCTGTTAATGCCCATGTGAGGTTTGAGTGCCTTGCAAGCTCAAAAGCCCATTGGCTATAGAGATGATAAGCAAACACACCAGACTAGGCCTCGGAGTGATCCAGTGTCAGGAGTTAAGTCAACCAGCAAGCCTATTATAGGAAAGGCTTAAGCCCAAGCTGAAAATCCCATGAAACTACCAGAGCGTATGTGGGATAATAAGAGGAAAGGTACCTGTGTCGAAACGAGGCATGAGAGAATTGACATAATGCTCTCCGCCATCTGAAGCTTTATAAGCATTGGATTTTAACGAAGAATAGGCTGCTAAAAGCCTAAAAGGAGGTAATGTGTTTTCCACCCTGCGCAAGACCTTGACATTGCTAGTTGCCCCCCGACATCCTTGGAATATTTTATCCTCCAAATCCAAGTTGTATTTTAACTCAATAACAAAGAAGGAAAACAAGTAGTAAGAAACCAAAAGCAGAATATGATTCATCATTTTCAGCTGTAAAGGTCCACAAAATTTTCCCCACAATTTTGTTAATGATTTATGTAGATCGCCTGCTGCAGGAGACCGTTATTGGTTTGCATGCACTGTCCAGTGTCCGCAATATATCTGGAAGGCAAGAAACCAAGAATCAAATACAGTGAGGGAGCTGCACATGTTTGCTTTCCTTGTCAAACCTAAAGTCAGACATCTAAGAGCTGCATAATAAAACCCTATAAACCTCAGCTTTATAATTTCTTCTCAGGATCACCAAACAGCTTGAATCAAACGCCGGAACATATGGCCCCTGAAACACAAGATGTTCATCAACGATGAGGCAATGCCACTGAGCAAATATTCATTTCCATTATATCTACCAGAATTGAGCCAGATGGCCCCTGGGATAGCCCGTAGCGGAAGACACCGACAGATAAAATGGTACATTGCTAGAGCTCCTACTCACTATACCTGATGTCCAAGATGAGCAGCAAAACTTTGGTTCATGCACATATTCAACATTGAGGCCAATAAACCAAGATCCGACACTGACATCATCATGGGCATAAGTCCGTATAAGAGATCTGCCAAAGGAATACACCTATGATTCAGTAATTGATCCATCCTGTAATATTAGTTGGAACTGATCCAATAAAGGGGAGAACAACTAACCTATTTATTGAAATGAATTTAGCCAATCCTCGGGATATGACATACATTTCACCTGATGCATAGCGGAAGTACCTGATGGATACAAGGAAGTACGTTTTTTAAGACGAATGCAAAATGCAGAAAAAGAATTATGATAAATGAGAACCAGCATGACTACATGTATCTCAAGAAGCCGAGGCCTCTTCTTGGGCATTTTATGACAAGAAATTTGGAAGGAAAATTTGAAATGTGGTATCACTTACGATTTCCCATCACCGAACTTCCACCAATCTGATTCATACCATTTATGGCCCCTGCCAAGGTGCAGTAATTTACAAATAATTGAGAATGCTATAATAAATTATATTCAAATCCTATATGCAAATGCTCATTTTCTAACAAATTCATCAATAAGTTAAGTTTCCAGCTGAACTAACACATCAGAAAAAACTTCGCCTGATTTCATACAACCGATATATGTTCGAGGCACCTGCAAATGAGCTTCAAGCATGGTCACCAGGGCATCTGTGCAGGAGAAAGAAAGGGAGAAAAAATTAAGCAACAAAGAAACATTAGGATTCAAAATTCAGTCTAACTGAGGGGGGGAAAAAAGGGTTTCTGTTCTCTAAATAGCTTTGGTCAGATGGATCTGCAATTTAGGAAATACAAGAAACATGAAAAGCACTGCATTTCAGCATAAGTATATAATTATATTGCAGTCACAAGATATGCACCACCACATTATTCCACATGGAGATGAAGGATATAAAACACTACATCAAGATAATAGTTGGCAAACTTGCTGCTTTCGAATCTCAAATAAAAACCCAAAAACACTCACCGTGCCACTTAACCTTTAAGGTACAATAGTCATACATTGTCACTAATCAAATCACCCAAATTCTTTGATCTTACACTAACATGCCCATAATCAACCATTATATTTTTCCTTTTTCATGAGTCAACAAAAAGCACCCGAAACAGCAAAATAGGGAGGATAACCTAAGAACACATGATCATAGAAGGAATAATCTGAAGAAGAAAAAAAGGAAAAGAAACAAAAGACCACACTAAACAAAAAAATATCATCTGTGAAAGACAAGAAAGAACCCCAGTCATCTCTCCTAACATCATAAACCCAACAGAACAGCTTGATAAGGAAAATAGGTTTCTGCTCTACCTGTGGCATCTCAATCATTATATTGACTTCATGAACTACTTCTACAAATTTCTGTAACCAGGTGATTCATCATTTGAAGTGGTTGTCTCTACTGAGTTGAGTTGAGTTGCTAGTTGAGATGAGTTCTAAGATAGCTTGGTCATTCAGAGAGACCAAAGAGACAACAAAATGCACTAAAACTAGAAACATACAAAAGGTGTCATAATGTTCTTAACAGGACCCTTCCACATTGAAATCCACATTTTAGACTTTGACATAAAATATAGTACTCATTCTGTTGATACTCACCAATATTCACATAAACATCATCATTTACTTTCGCATAGAATTCAGCATCCCAGTTATCAGCAGCATGAGCAAAGAACAACTTGGTCTTCTTAGGAAGCTCCTCAGGTGCCTCCACATGGTCATTCTGTCAAGAAAAAAGGTACAAATGAAAATAAAAAGAGATTAAACAAGAAAGAGACCAACATTTTATGGGGGGTGTACTCTCTGCCATTAGCCACAAAAGTTATACAACATTATGAAATACAGAAGAAGACTTATAATTAACCATTGAACGTACAAGAATAATGAAATCATTGGTCTGCCTATTTTCATTGATAATGGCCCTGTCCAGACTGTCCCCCTGATTTGCACTGCAAATTAACATTTTATCATGGCATCAAGCTCTAACTCACCCTCCTAAAATTTATGGCATACACCAAAACAGAGAAAAATAAGGACAATAAAGGAAAGAAACCTTCTTCCAATGATGAATCGAACAACTATACCCTTTTCATCCTCCATCTTTTTTAAAGCTGCACCTGAAAAGATGAAATGTTGGGATTTGTAATTTCAATGCAGATTAGAAGAAGCTAACTACTTATAAGAACCAAAAATATTGGGAAATAATCATCCTTTCCATATCTACACATTTACCCTTCATCCTGATTATTATATTTGGGAGTGGGATGCATAGACAACCATACAGCGGTGGAAAAAAGATTAATCTCATTTATAAACAAACAAAATCCCATTCTGCCTTTTTACGTTTAATTCTAAAACCTCTAGTGTGTGGTATGGGAAAGAGATTCTTATGTTTCTTCAATTTTGAGTTCATCCTTCTTTTTGTCATGAAATCTTAACTTTCATTGTAACCTCTTGGACCATGACATAAAAGAACTTACTCACCTCATGTCAACTTTAGTCAATGTGTATTTGTCATCCACTTCTCCTAATAACAGGGTTTGGTCCTTTGTTTAGAGGCAATGAGAGGTTTGGCCTTTGGCATCCTTTGGCCTGTTCAGTTAAATATTTTTCTAAAGCCCTTTCTGTCTCTGCCAACTCGAGGTCCTTTGTTCCTACAAATTTTATCCAGAAATCTAAAGCCCCTCTGAAAGCCAAGGCCTTGGAAAACTGGTAACAAATAAGAAGGTTAATAACTTAATATAATGATTTGCTGCAAAAGAGGAGGCCTTACAAGGGTCTTAACCCGAAATGACGTGTCATGTGTTAAAGGAGTGGGGCATCAGTATATCATCTTTTTCTACATTGCTTAGTGGCATTGACATCATGGCACACACTGTTTGGACTTGCAGAAATCAACTAGGTTCCACCAAGAAATGTAGTGGAGATGCTGACTGTTTCTTACTCAGGTTTTGGAAACCTTCCTAGAGGCAAGTCATTGGGGAGCATTTCTGGTCTCATCTTGTTATGGACAATTTTTCAAGAGAGGAACACGAGAATTTTTGAGAATAGGTTGAAGATTTTGAGCAATGTGGGTTCTACTCTATTTCCCTTCATTCCTTTGGGCAACAGCTTGTGCAACATCTTTAGCATTGTTGGAAGGCTTGAAGTTATTTTTCCAATATTTTAGTAGAGGAAGATTTGGCAAGCCATATCTTGGTGAATAAGAAAGAAAGAGGTTCATTGAAGTTAAAGGGGCTTCCTCAATTCATTGGTAATGCTTTGGAGTTGAAATATTCCTTTTTTTTAGATCCCTCACTAAGCTCATTAAGTGGCAGATTCATCAGCAAAGAGAGAAGCAAAAGATTTAAGACCTATCTGGCAATATTTTTGAAAACAATTCTTGAAATAAGTTTTCGAGGACAGTTCTTAAAAGTAGTTCTTAATTGTCTTCAGAAATAAAATTTTGTTTCGGAAGTCAAATATGAAAAACAATTTTCTCAACTTATTCTTCATTCAAACATTGTGCACTTATGTACAATACAAAAATTCCCGACCTATTCTTGATGTATTCAACTATTTCTTAGAACACCCTACAAAAAAACAAGTGAAAACTCTACAAAACTGTTTAAAAAATCACTCATAGTTAAAAACAAATTCTCAAAAACTGTTTTCTGTAAAAGGTTTGTCCAATGTGTTTTTTAATTTAAAAAACTATTTTCAAGAACAGTTTCCAAATAAGCCCTTAATTTCCTTCATATAGGATTTTTTTACCTTCACAAGGAATTGATTTATAGCTGTAACTTGTAACCTCTTTCTTGCTTTTTATTCAAGGTGTTGTAAGGTGGTTATGGGTGAAATACTTCTCATCCTTCATTACCTAATTATTTTTTGGGAATAAAATTTCTGTTTATGATTTAGAAGAAAAAAAATACTCATTCTATCAAGTGACAATAAATTTATCCCACAAGAAAGTTTAGTACTGTACCAGTTGACATCCATGCTTTACGGATTGCATCTCTGTTTCTCTTCTGGCCAAATGTGGTATGAATTCCTATCACTACCAAAGGCCTTTTCTTCAAGCCAGTCCCACTAGCTCTTGAAGAGGGCTTTGTAATGAAACCCTCATGTCTAGCTGCAGCCAACTCCATCTCAAGGGCTGCCAATTTCTTCTGCTGTTCCCTAACAAGCAAAGCTCCTTTAGTAAAATCTATGAAGTAACAACAATAGACCTACCAAATAAAAAATTAAAATCACCTTACCTGCAGGCTATGATCTTCAATGAGTCAGCCACTGATATAGCTGATTTGCCCTAAAAACATAAGATCACTTCTTATTTTATCAACTTGAATTATCAAATGGGGAAAATAAATATATAATTTGTCCTAAAAATATGAAGGCCGCTTAATACTTATTAAATTCATTATCCTATGGAAAAAATAAAGAAGTATGTGATTTTATCTAAAATTATAGAGATAGCTGATGAACTTATTGATTAAGATCATTCCATAGAAAAACCAAAATATATGTTTCTGCAAGGGCTGCAGTGAAATTTATTTAGAGGAATAAATTCTATTGGATTAATCTCAGATCAAATTACTTTGTTATGGTACAATTTGCCTGCAAATTCTTTAAAAAGTATAAGTAGCCACAGCAAAATAGTTAGTACTACTAGAAATAATAAAAACGAACGTTAAATTACCTGACCAGTTATTCTGTCAAGTTCTTTAATTAAATAAATTCTGTTCTGCGCATCCTGCCATAGCCTATCAGAAAAATTAAACATTCAAATCAAACATCGAGTACATTTTCCCGCTGTTTGGTTGCTGAGAAAACAAAAGGAAATAAAAACAAATAAAATAATGTTACTTTGATTTTTTAAAAGAGGGACAAAAATGAAACAACTAATTCTCTGCTCGGATGCTGAGAAAAAAGGAAAACGAAATTTTGGAGCGAAAGGAAAAAGATCCTTAAACTTCAATCATCAGTTTTCTCCGCAACCAAACAGAAAGTGTTTATATAGGCATATATTACGTGCATGTATATAAATGTGAGTTGTAAAACCCTAGAAAGACGAAGAGAAGCGATTGAGCAAAAACTAAAAAGGAAAGAAAATGTGGAAATGATGAACTCACCTGCCGGCAACGTAAATTGCAGCCACAAAAGAGAACATAGCGAACAAAAGAGTTGACGGTCGCGAGCCGGAAAGCATCGCCGATAACCGTTGATTCGATCCACGACTCTGCATCTTGGAAACAGAGATTTCGTTCGTTTATGGACGGATGTGCATGAATCGAATCCTCAAAAACTACTTCAGTTCCTGTAGCGGATCTGAATCCGGATCGAACTTGGACTTTGAATGTGGCGGTGAGGAGAGAAGGGAGAAAGAAGTTTCTAGAAATTTCTTGGTCGGTCTTTTTTTTTTGTCAGAGCCGCGACGACAGCAGCGACTTTTTTAGTGAGCTTCTTAGGCCTTGTTGGATAGCAAATTGTGGAAAGTGGTTTGGTTTGGACTCTGGAGAGAGAAAATAAAACAAATAATAATTAGAAAAAACTCTGGAAAAGGTAAAAAAAATATATATATATATATATCTCAGATGGCATCATTTTGCTACGGATTTGGCCACCTAACACTATGTATATTCTAAAAAAGTATTAAAAAATTAGTAAAGAAAATAATTTTTGTTATAAAAATGTAAAAATAAATTAAATATAATTAAAATTAATTAAAAATTTGTCCATATTTGAATTATTTAATTTTTATATAAAGAATTAAAATAAAAAAAAATTAAATTTAAAATAACATCTAAAAATAATTTACCAATTTTAAATCTATTTTAGAAAATCTCCATTTTATTTTTTTATATTTTCCCCCTAATTTTTTTCCATAATCTTTTCCATGAATCAATATTTTTTAATAGGTAATTTTTTTTTTCCCATAAAAGCTCAAATCTTATATACATTTTTATATATAATTTTAATGCACATAATAATAGTAGATATGCATATCTTATTAAATCATTTCCAATGGATACATATCATTAAATATTATATCCAATAAAAAATTATATTCTAATATATTATACCTAATAGATATTTATGTTCTGATTATGTTTGATTGATAAAAACAAACATATATATATATATATATATATATATATATATATATATATATATATATATATATATATATATATAGATGTTGATATCCGTAACCATGACATCTGTATTAAGCAAAGCGTTGTCCTTGTTAAGGATCTTAAGGAAAAAGCCCTCCTAGGAATACCCTTCTTAAGCTCTATTTATCCCATGTGGGTAGATAACCAAGGTATAAGAACAAAGCTTTTTGATAAGGAAAATATATATATATATATATATATATATATATATATATATATATATATATATATATAATGTATATGTTATTTTACAATGTATTCTATATATATTTTTATATCTTCTTTATATGGATATGTTAATCATAAGTTAAAATATAAAATGTACATATTTCATGTATTATAAATCATTTGTTCTCATCAAAAATCTTTTTCATGTGCTATAGTAGTTATTTTGCAAAACAAAAAATGATTACAAAAACTAAATTTATAGTTAAAAAAAAAAAAGTAAAAATGTATAAAATATATTGTAAAATGATATTAATACATGTATTGTTTGATAATGTATATTGATTTTATATTTTGAATAACATGATATAACATTTTTTATTTATAAAATTTAAATATTTTAATCATGAATATTAATAATAAATAATTGGTTATTTACTAAATTTTAAATTGTATAATAATTTTCAAATAATACTAAGTATGAGCAAGGATGAAAATATCAGTAATCATGAATATATCGGATATATCGGCGGATATTCTAGAAAAAAATATCGTTATGCTTAAAATTGTTAAAAACTTATGGAAATGTAAGGAAAACCTCATAATAATATAATTAAAAGTATAATAGACAATTTAAACTTGTTTTATTTAAAAATTGGATATACATATGATATAATTTGTGATATTAGATGTAATTATATTATGTCGATCTATAAGAAATGTTAATTTCGTAATTGTTTTCATTATAAAGTCACATAAAATACTTCATTTCATTAAATATCAATAATTTGTACACATTACATTGCAATGTCCCTTTAGTACCAAAATGAGGATCGATGTGGTTCAATGGGATTGATAAATGAAGGAACCCCGACTTGCTGTTGGAGAAAATATTGGTACCAACTCAATGAGTCTGGATAATATTGGTTATAAATTCTAATATGCCATGCATATATCTCTTGAGTCCTGCCTACTGCCTCTACATGGATAGGATACTCAAAGTTCACTCATGTGTTAATGCAAAATCTTCCTTCCATCTGATATGGAACTTGGTATGGCATTTGTCTGGAAGGGGAATAACGCGACATACCATACTCTTCATCTGTTGAACTTGAAGGTTGACCATAACTCATCACATGAGGAGGGTAGACATTAGCCTCATTCGATGAGTCACTACATTGAGTCCATATACTCATATATTCAAAACTCCCTGAAAGTAATTCCTCGTTATATGGTTCCATCATTCGTTTTCTTCCTCTATAAGGCTTCCCAATAGCTCCTATACCTGGACCAGCTCTTCTAGAGCCATGGTCTTCATCCTGTGTGTAGTGTGTGAAATCATTTTCACAAGTAAATTGGCTAATTGGATATTGACTATGTTGACGTTCATCAATATCTCCTCCCCCATTATCACCTCCATCATCAGTTCCACCTCTTGAACCATCGTAACCAGAAGTAGAAGTACCTACAGCACTAGGTCTACTACTATGGCCAGCACTTGTGGAGTCAATCTCTTGGTGGGAATTTAATGCCGCCTAAAGTGAATCATCAGTATCTTTACTAAAACTTTCAGAGTGAACTTCTTCGAACAACACACGTTTAACATTAACTCCAAATTCTTGAGCATGAGTGGCAATTCGTGGATCAGGATTTCCAACTTTGTCATCCAAGTTGAGAAAACAAAGGTTATGCTTAGTTAAGAAAAACACCTAAAAGGGGGGAAGGGGGGGGGGGGGAGGGGTGAATTGGGTTTTTAAAATCTTTTCAATCACAACAAATTTAAACAAAATATAAGCAAAGTAAAGAGATAGAGTTTAGAGAATTTAAACTCGGGTTTATAGTGGTTCGACACTTCCTTGCCTACGTCCACTCTCCTCAACCTCTTAACCGAGTGAGGGTTCCACTAACTTGAAGCTTCAACCAAGCTTCCAATCTTCTTACACTTGGATTCTGCTCCAATGAGCTCTTACACAACCTCTTCAAGATTCAACCCTCTTGAAGGCTTTAACACTCAGATTGTTACAAGATATAATCACTCAACCTAGCTTAAAGATGCCTCAAATACAAGACAAAACTAGGATGACAAACAAGAATGCACTAAAGGATATGCAAGTGGTGATTTAATGCACTATGAAAGAATTGAGAGCTTTTTGATCAAGAACAAGTAAGTGGTCTTTGAATGCAAGTGTTCTCTTGTCACTAAATGAAGTGGAGCTCTCAATTTATAGGTTTCTAAGCTCGGGAGTCAAAAACAGCAAAACGCAACCTCGTCCGATCGAGCTAGGGGTTGACCGGTTCACTAGCCGTTAGAGCATTTAATGCATGACAGGTTACTGTTGCCTCAACCGGACATTGACTAGTAAAGGAATCACCTTGACCGGGAAGAGAAGGCTACTGGGAGAGAGAGAAGGTTTTTTACCTTCCTCGACCGGTCCTCAACCGGACGACCTCAACCGGTTAACCGGTTCCTCAACCGGTTGACCGGTTGAGTCTTTTTAGCCCCGAAAAACCTATTTTTTGATTCCTTTCTTTTCTAACACTTAGGCAAGGTCTTTAGGTAAATTATTAATCCAAATTTGAAACATTTTGCCTAAGGTAAATTAGTTAAAAACTCGGGTTTTAATGAAATCGACGTTTTAAAGAATAAACCGAGTTTTCTAAGATGCATGAAACATATGAAAATCATAAGTGCACTCATGCATTCATCTTACATTAGTTTCCTATGATCTCAAGTCTTCCAATCATCTCGATCTTGTATCCATTTGGTCCTTTGATGAATTTTCGAGTTTATACCTAAGATTCTTAAACATTAAACTAATTAGTTACTTAACTATGGTTTGTTATCATCAAAACCCGATGAGAGCTTAGAAAACTCTCCCGATTTGCGTTTGCTTCCTACAATATTCTCATATTGTTCACGTTCCCAATTAGATGCTTTCGAGGCACGAACTACAGATCGATATGCATCCCGCTCATCTGGGTGCATATATGTCGGATACATATACACATCTTCATCCTCAGCATCTTCATCATCATTATCATCTTCGTTTACCAAATGTGTATGATGAGTCCCCATTGTGCCACGTAATTGATTACAAATGTTTTCAATATCAGCATTTTTCTTTACTTTTGCTTTTTTTTTTGTCATGCACCAACAATCGTATCTCTTCTTTCACTTCGGGCGGTACTCTTGGACACTTTTTGGTGTTGTTATGCGGGTCCTTATGCGTTAAATGAGACTTGAATCGCGTGATGCCTCCACTTTTCATTACCAACCCACAGAAAATTACAAATTGTTCCATTTCGATTACCCTTAATTGGTGAACAATACTTCCAAGCCGGATCTTGTCCTGGCATGGCAAAACCACCCTCACTAGCCATGCTAAATCTATTGCAAGAAAAATACACTTAAATTTAATTCTATGTTAATTAAACTAATTAAATAATTTAGTTAAGTCAATTTTTTTTTATTCTAAATGTAATTTACTAAATATAGAAATTAATCATAATTGAATATGAAAATAAATCGCAATAATAAAAAAAATTGAGCATATTTAATATTTCATATATAGTAGTTCATGTTAATTAAACTAATTAAATAATTTAGCTAAGTTAATGTTTTAAATGTAAATGTAATTCTATTATATGATAAATTTATTAAATAGAAATTAATCATAATTGAATATGAAAATAAATCCCAATAATCATAAAAATGAACATATTTCATATTCAAAATATACTAGTTAATGTTAATTAAATTAATTACATAATTTACCATGTTAATTAAATTAATTAAATAATTTAGCTAAGTTAACTAGTTTAATGTAATTCTAAATGTGAATCTAAATCACAAATAATCATCCAAAATAAATATATCAATTTATAATTAAATAATCAAATTAACCTAAATTAATTCAATAAAAATATACAAATTAATTACAATTGAATGTAAAAATAACATTAAATCATCTTTGCAAACATACTAATTACAATTTAAAACAAATATACCTTAAAATGATTGAATAATTGAGCAACCTTAGAAAAAATTTGAGTAATAAGAGAGCAAATGAAGAATCAAAGCAAAAATGGATGAAATTGATGCAAAATGGGCTATCTATAGACGACATTTGGGCCAAAATAGCTGTTGGAACCGTAAGTTACCGTTGAAATTTAATTTTGACCGTTGGATCACAATTTGGGAGCAATCTGGCCGTTAGATCTCTTTATTACCATTGAGATTCAAATCTGGCTGTCGGATCAACACGGGTGTGATATGAGCCGTCAAATCACGCTGGAGAGAGAGGGCCGATTTTTCAGGAAAAAATACCAAAAAATCAGCGATATATCGCCGATAAATTGGTGATTAATTGGCGTCACAGACGATTTTTCCTTAAAATCGCAGATTTATCGCTAATCGTCGATATATTGTCGATTTTTTGGCATTTTTTTGCGAAAAATCGGCCTTCCAACTTATCTCCTCGAAATGTCATGTCGCTTGCCTCCGATACGTGATATGGTGATATATCGCGACATTTTCCTCCTTGAGTATGAGAGAGATCTTATATTTTTTTTAATAACAAAAATTAGAATGTAACGTACTTTTTCTTTTAAATAGATATCAAAGCTTGACTTGAAAACTAAAAAAAAAAAAATATGGTTACTATTGGAAAGAAAACAAGTTTGGTCATAAATCATGCAAACCTTTTTTTATAGATTCAGAGGTAAGTAAATGTGGGGTTTGAACTGCCTTAGCATTGAATTTCTCCTTATAGGAGTCTTTCCTATACAACAAGCGATAAAGTTTCTTTGTAAGCACTTGGTCGTATAAAAGATCTTGTTCATTCACTACCTAAAGCTAAGATTGAGTTTCCTTCGCTTTCGGCTTCATGTTTATCTACATATGACTAGGAATTGACATGACTTGAACAAACGATCTTCCAGTAAAAAATAATTTATTTTTTATTTATACTAAATTTAAATATTTTATAGATTATCATATTAACATTTTAAAAAATCATTCAATAGCATATAATATTATAGGATATTCCTATCTGATTCAATATGTAACACTCAATTACATTTAAAAATCCTATGATGTGTATATGTATATATGTAAGTTTTTGAAAAAAAAAATATAGATTTATTTTTGTCTTTAAAAATCATTTATAAAAAATTTAAAATTTAAGGTATTAAAAAAAATGTTAACATTAAATTTTTGTTAAATTTTTAGCTGTTCGTACATTTTTTATAAAAATTATTATTATTTTATTTTAAAAATAGAAAATTGAAAATATATCTAAACAGCATCATAATTACTTGGACAATTTTGACTCGGTGTGACTTTTATTTAATGTAGTATTTTATTAATTTTGTCTTCTATCATTAACAAATGAAATGTTGCTTCCTCGCTATCACTAAATACAAGTACACCACACCATATGCATTTGATGCGTATGTTTTCATTAAATATTAGGTGCAATGCTAAGTTTAGATGTATAAGTACGATTTTGGATTTTTGTCCCTTTTCCACTTGACCATCACTTTCTCACATTTTCTTGTCTTAGGCTAGCTCAAGTACATCACTTTCTCACCTTTGGTTGATTTTTATTTTATTTTTTTTTAATTTGAAATGACATTGACAATGGGATTATTAATTATTATTAATTTAAAATTTTATCAAATACCTATCTCATCTTATTTGTCACTTTCTCTCTTCCATTTTGTTTAAAATAAGGTAAATTTTTTATCAAATTTTAAATTCCACGGTGAATTAGGTCACATTTTTAAAAAGGTGAGTCAAATTTACTCTTTGCGTCTTATCACTTCTCTTTTCAAAAATCTTATATGTTACAAATTTTTGTTTGTATTTCTCATATTACCAATTTTAATTATCTATTTTAATGTCATTTCTTTGTGTATATGATGTGGTTTTGTTATTAAGTTTGGGATTATTAATGATTTTTTCAGATTATGTTTGGTTTTTGGAAAAAATTAAGAAAAAATATGAAGGAAATGAAACAAGGAGAAGAATGAAGTTAAAGTTATACAAGTTAAATAATCTAAAAATATCTAAGTTTTTAAGTAATTTTAATTATATTTGAATTTTTTTCTTGTGTTTTCTATAGTAAAATCAAGTATGAAAAAAAAAATCGAAATTTTTTTCTACTTTTAGTACTTTCTCACAAACCAAACATAGCCTCAAAGGATTACTTTGGTAGGAAAATTTATATTTAAATGTCTGATTTTAAGAAGCAGTCATGTTTGGTGGCCCACTTTTGGGCAATTTGACCAAAATGTTCAAAATAAAAAATAAGGTCTTGTTTGGTAGCTATTTTTAAAATTTCCTGTGAAGGATTGTTCACCTTTTGAAGAGAAACAAAAAACATTCTTTGTGCTTTTATAGTATGAGAGCTTGATATATGTTTAGATATGTATAAAACTCAACATTGCATATGCAATAAGAACATTAGGCTAATGTCGAAATAATTTAAGCTTGCAACAATAGAGAGTGGCAAAGAAAGTCATGCAATACTTCAAATATACAAAAGAATTATAAGCTTAGATATAGACTATCTAAATAATCTAATCATTTGGAAGTGGTAAGATATTTGTATTTTGACTTTACTTACTACTTTATTATGAAAGATCGACATTAGGATATGTCATCTTATCAAGGGGTCATTTTTTGAAAAAGTGGAAAGTAAGTAATACTTTTTGCTTTGACTATAAAAAAACTTCAAAACAACCATATAGACCAAAGAATTTTATTTTAGAGTTTGAAGTTATTGACTCGATTTTCATTTCATTGAGAATTTACTGTGACAACTACACTAGTGTTTTTAGCTAAGAACAACAAGAGCGAAAACTGTAATAAATACATCGATATAAAATACTTAGTTATTAAATAATATATCAAATCAAACAAGATAACTATTAAGCGCATCCATATTATATTGATGATCATGGATCCCTTAGCAAAAGGTTTGCTACCAAAAACATATAAGGAACATGTCGAGTATACAAGACCAAGTCACATTTTGTACATATTATGCTCTTTGTGTTTGTATCGTATTTTGGTCTATATATGCTTATATTGCATTTTGATTGGATATGAAAAGCTTCAATAACTTCGATTGTATATCTAAAGTTTAAAGAATAACAATATGCATTTTTTAATATTAAGTAGTCTTAAATGAGCATTTGAAAATTCTTTCTTAAAAATATGAAAAAAAAAAAAATCGTTTTGTTACCAAATGGGCTAGCACGGTCTGTTCAACGAAATCTCCCTGTTGGCCTGATCCTGGCCCATTGGGCTGGTAACCAGTTAAAGGACGTTTCACTCCGTCTGCACACAAAAAGGACGAATCAGATGCCCATAGAACCCAAAAAAAAAGATAAGTCTGACAAATATTGGGCTACAGTAAGGCCCTTCAATAGAAAAGGGCCCACTTAATAGCTCACTAAATACAATCGACAGATGCTGGACATGATAAGGCCCATTTCATATTATAACGTTTTATTAAAGTCAAAAATTCAAAATTTTTCCCGCCATTGGTTGAATAAGTGAATTTATTAGTATTATTATTATTCTACTTGGAAGTTGGAAGTGACATTATTGATTTTTAAGTAGCAACTTTTCCGGCTATCTCCCTTTTCCCCTCCAGGCACCATGTTGATGACCCGAAAAGAAAAGTCATTTAGCCACTGGACCACGAAAAAAGGAAAAGCTGTTGGTAATTATAGCTGCTCTCCGCATGATGAATGAGCATGATGCTACCCATCATGCTACAAGCCTACAACATCAGAAAGGGAACCTTTATTGTTGGTGGCTTCCTAAGTCTCCAAGTTGTCTAACTGCTTCACGAGTTTCTTTAATAAAAATAATGGATGCTTTTCTTAAAAGGGTTTCCACGTGTCTTTCTCAATCAGATTTTTTTCGGGTATTTTCCTACCACAGTTATTTGTTCTTCAAAATAAAAAAATAAATATTTGAAAACTATAAACTGTTTTAAGAAAAAAAATATATATTTATTTATAGAACATCTTTTAATTATTTTATATTGTCTTCATTTATTTTTTTAAGATTATTTTAGAAATTAAAATATTTTATATAAATACATAAAATAATTAAAAATAAAGTATTTGATTAAAAAATTATTTTTAAAATATATTTAAAAATATTAAAAACATTTTAGGTTCAAACAAATTTTTGTTATATAAAACATTAAAAAACAAATTTTAAAAACTGTTTTTCATAACTATTTCAAAAACAGTTGTCAAATAAAACCTATATTTTGATGATTTAAGATTTTTAAAAATTTTATATAATAAAAAAAATGAACATACTAAGATATCATAATTGTATCTATTAAACAAAAGATTTGATCAATTTATTATATAATGAAATCTAAACCGTTAAATAAAAATATAAATAAATAATATTATAATATAAAAATACAAATAAATGAGACTAATGTACAAGTTATGAAACCTAAAAATGCATATATTATACCATTTAATTGATGGTTTATTACCTATGCATACCAAAAATATATATATATATATATATATATATATATATATATATATATATATATATATATATATATATATATATATATATATATATATTTATGTTTTTTCTTTATTGATTTTTTTTATTAATTTTTTAAAAATTAAAGTAAAATCTTTAAAACAAACTTCATATATATTATCTAGTTCCACTCTAAGTCCAAAATTCTATTTTTAAACTTAATAAAAAAATTTATGTCTATTTAATTAAAAGAGATTTTTATATGAAAATTAGAAAATAATTTTTTTAAGGTTTTACTTAAAAAATATATATATATATATATATAAATATTATGTTTATGACTAAATGCTTTTGTATTCTTTTTCATTATTCTTGGAAGCCACCAAAAACTAACAATACCATCACATGGGTTGAGTCCGAGCTTATAAATTTTCCTACCAACTTTCGACGCTTTCTCTAAAAGATTCCCACAAAATTGTCGATTGAATTAAAACGTGGGATAATCATTCTTTGAAATGAAAGATCAAGATCGTTGAATCATGACTCATGCAATTATACATTCAGTGTAAGAGATGGGGTTGGATTTTGCCATTGACAAAGAACGGCACGTTACTTTCATGGGCCCACAGAAATTAATAGCCTCGATTATAGCTCCCATGCAATTGGTTCGATTCCAACCACAATTTCATCCTACTCTGTCTTTATATATATATTTTATATATATATAAAGAAAATGAATACTTGGTTAGATAGATTATTAACATATTGCCTTACAAATTTAAACTTTGAACTTGATTAATAAAGATAAGGGATATTGTATTAAAAGTATCAAAACAATCCTTATTTTTGAAAAAATGATTTTTATTTTTTTTAAAAAATATAAAAAAATGAAATTTTACAAAAAAAGAAAACCATCGATAAAATTTTATATATATATATATATTTAGTTAATTAAATAGGTATTTAGGAAACCAACTTAATCACTTAAAGTGATTTAATAACTTAATTTAAGTCATTAAATAAATTAAATATATTTAGTAAAATAATTTAATGATATAATTTAAAATAAAAAATAATTAATTTATTTTTAATTTCATACATTTATTTTATTTTTTTACCCCATTTGTCTTAATTATCTCCACGATCTCTTTTGCTGTTCTATAACTTTCACTATTATTCGATTTTTTTTATTCTAATTATAATTTATGAGGATAAATATGTTAATTTAATGATATAAAATAAGTTTTAAGTTAATTTTATCAAATAACCTTAATACTTAAAGTAAAAATTAAATAAAAAGTTTTAAGTTAATAATTTAAGTATAATTTAACTTATACTCAACTTAAGTCATTAAATAATAAATATTAAATTTTATCAAATACCATTAATCATATTTTAGAAATTATAATTCCCGTGGACTATGAGTTGGCTATATAAATTTTAGTGGTTTAGTAGACTTCTTTTGGATAAAGCTTATAGAAATTGCTAAATAAGTCTCTCCCATCATTATTGTCACAAAGATAAAACATTTTTTACCTAGCTCGTACATATCGTCTCATATCTTGTGTCTATATTGCCTTAACAACAAAGCACAATATATTTTATATCAAAACATTTTCTTTATAAAATAATATAAAATATATTTTTACATTATATTTATAATTTAAAAAAATATAAAAATCATTTTTATAAAATAAAATAATGAGATAGTTATTTATTAAAAAAAAATTAGATGTTGAAATTGTACAATAAATTTAAACTATTGAATAAGGATACAAATAATTCAAATAAAATAAAAAAGATAAAATCAACCACTAATAATGATTCTAAAAATTAATTTTAAAGATCGATAAACTTAAGCCATTTTTGATGCCGTATTAGATAAATCTATTAAGATGTTTCTAATGTTTTTTTATAAATAATAAAAAACTATTAAGATATTTTTAATAAAAATCTCATTCAAAATATATTATAAAATTTCTAGGGAGCATTTTTAAGATCAAAGGTATTACATTCCATTCATAAAAAATCCTACCTTCAAAATATCTCATTCTTCTTATTAGAATGATTTGCTCATCTGTCATCATCGAAGGCTCGTTTTCTTCCACTAAAACAAATTGCTTTAAATTTTCAATAACTTGAGAAGTTTTGATTAAACACGTATAATCTCTGTTGGTTTAAAATTCTATCAACTACATGCCCTATCATTTTGACTTTTTTATTTTGATTCATCCCTATCAAGGCTATATCTATATGCATTTAACCAAGAGATAAATGAAATTAACTCAAAGTTAAAAAGCTAGTGGACCATCGAGTTTTCCTTGTGCGACAAAAAGTGATATAAATGCTCTTTGGAAAGGAGGCTGGAAAAAGGAGAACCCGGTGGTTGGCTTTTTCGAAATGATGGGAGTCTCCAACTGTCCATGAAATGAAAGTTTTGTTCCTTACTGTTATTTTTCTCACTGTGAGGCCCGTTCCCATGACTCCCGTCTGGGCTAATACGTGGTGGAATATATTTCTAAAACGATTTTGATTTTTTAATCCACTTTCCAATCCTACCCTTCCTTTATATATATTTTTAAATAATGTTTTAATATATATATAATAAATATAAACTTTCATTTTAATTGCTAAAAAATATATAATAAAATTTGAAATTACGGAGTGAGGATAAAAGTAATTGAATTAAGGTAAAAAAAAAAAAAGTATAAATAATAAAACCAAATATAAGGTAATAAGTGTGGGATCCATATCCGTTTAAATATAAATTTATCTCTAATTTAGGTATAAAGTTAATATAAGACTATTCTTGATGTTTATTGTCCAAGTAATAAATGTTTCGAATCATTATATTAGGAGTCCATCACGAATATAAACATCTTATTTTAAGTCAAAAAACTGTGATATTAATTATTGACATTTAAAATATTAAAGAGACATACAATATTTTATCTGATATCAAATTTAAATGCGGAAAACAATTCCCTAAAAAATAATTGCATGTCTCTTATAAAAACTTTTGAAGAAGTGTGTTGGAAAAAATTATCCGAATATATATATATATATATATATATATATATATATCAAATTTAACTTAATATAAAATAATAAAATTGAGTTATAGATATAATACAACTTGATTAATTATGCCTGGTTACTCATTAGACCACCTTCTGCTTGAGGAAAAGTCGTGGTTGCCTTTTGTTTTGGTTCACATGATTAAATTTGGATGGAGACTTTAACACCAAAACGTTAGAAGCAGACCAAATCCATGAACTTTTTCTTTGTACCACAAAAGTGATAATGTTTTGGACAGGAAAGCCGGAAAAACAAAACTAGAAGAGCACGAGCCGGTGGTTGGCTTTTTGGAAATGACAGAGTTTTCTTTCAAAGTGTATTCATTTTGTTTTCGTCTTTTTTGTTTTTTTTTTTGGTTCCGAGTACCTGTTGGATTCTTTATAAAAATATTATTTAAAGATAATTATTTTAAAATAAATATAAAAATAAGATTTTTTTTCTCATTTATCTTGTTTTAAAAATATAATTTATTATTTTTTAATATGAAACTTATTTTTTTAAAAAGATGAGTTGACCCGTCTTTTCCACGTAAAATCCATAAATCCAATAGTTTAAAAAAATAAAATTTATGGAATGAATTTTTAAAAATTACACTATTGATGCAAAATTCTCACTCAAATAAATTAGCGTTGTTTTTCATGTTTTTGCTTATGGTCGTGTTAATCATATAATCCATTTAATAAATTAGCAGTATTACACAACGATTCCTATAAGATTACTCCAACGAGTCCCACAGGATCGTGGGATCAAATATATCGAGGTTGAGGATATACTATTTGCAATGAGTTACACTCAATTATATAAATATTGTTTATCGTAAGTCCAAAGAATTTCCTATAGTTTTAAAATATATTTATAAGGTTAAAAAAAGTTTATACATATATAATATCAAAGAGCTTTCTCTCACGAGACATCATAATTAAATTTATTTATTTATCAAAATGATCTATTTTATCATGTTTGACCCATATAACTTTATTAATCTTATATTTAAAATTTATAAAAATATTAAAATAATTTTTAATTATAAATATCATATAATTAAAAAATTAAATAACTATCAAAAACATTAAATAAAATACTAAACAAGTATAAATTTAAAATTTTAATTTATTTTCTATATTATAATTATAATTAAATAATGAAAGTAATTACAAATATTTTAAAAATAATATTTTTATAAATTTGAAATCAATTAATTATATTATGACCATATTAATAAATTTAACAGCTTATAATCATATTAAAGGGTTTAACATGTTAGAATTGTATTGATGAGTTTAATAGACTAAAATCGTATTGACAGGTTATTCAGGTCTTGTTCATGTATAGTCATAAAAGAGATTGGCGAGGATGGCTTGTCTGTCTCATTCTCATTTCTGAATCCTGCCTCACGAACCAAGCCAGTGGCGGAGAGCACTCGCCCTTTCTTATTCAATCGAGTTCAATTTCAAGTTCTAGTCCGCTTCTCCATGGACTCACCCTCATATCTGTCAGTCTCTGATGTTCTCACTTCTCTCTCTACCTTCATATTCAGTTCTATCTGAGACTCTCCAGTCTCCACTCATTATGAAAATAGTTTTTTTTTTTTTTTTTTTTTTTTTTTTTTTTTTGTTATTTGGATTTTGGAATGGCTGTGGAATACCCGAAGGGTACCGCGACTGATGAGGGCCCGTGCTCATATTATGTGAGAGATAGCTTTAACGCATGCCACGTGTTTGTGGTTTTTTATGCCCTGCTGTCAGCCAGTAAAGCCTTGTTCGGTTCTTCGGAATGAGTGAAAAATAGACATCATTTCAATTATGTGGGTGTAATAATTTCGCTCGAATGATTGATATTAAATACTAGGTTTAATTCATCCTATTGAATATTAATTGATTTTTAAATAAGATAATAAAAAATATGATAAATAATTACTATTAAAAATAAGAGTTATGTGGTTATAGATTCGTGTTACGAGAACGTTATAGTAAAGGAGGGATCGTATTAAAATTAATAAATTGTTTTTTATTTACTACATTCAACTCATTTGAGTAATTTAAAAATATTTTTAAAATTAAATATAATTATATTTAATTTTTTTTCATATTTTTTAGTAAAATTAAATATAGCAAAAAATCAATTTTTTTCTTAACTCAATGATTTTCTAAACCAAACACAACAATAGGCAAAGGGTGTGACTTCAAAATTGTGAAGGTGAGCCTACTATGGTATGTTGGGGGATAGAGGGACAAATTTTGTCCACTCATTAATTATCACATGTCAATATAAATCCACATGCATTGTTAAATAATTAAATAATTAAATAAAAATTTATTTCGTGAGAAATAAAAAGTAGACATGTGAAATGTTATATAAAACATTTAATAACTAATAATTATGTTCCAAGAAAAGGTACTTCTTCAAAGGTATTGGACCAATTATATTAATATATGACCATACAATAATTTTAAATTATTTATGTCTATCAAATCCACTTAAATATGTCATAAAGCAGCTTTTCTAAGTATCTTATAATATTTATTTTCTATTTATATGTATTTACCTTTGGCTTTTTGCTTTTATTTTATATATTTTTTTTATAATGGGGTTTTAGTTATTTTTTTTATTCATTTTGATGAAAAATAAAACTTTGAAATTATTTTTTGAAATGTTCAAGAATCTCGATTAGTTATTTTACTGATCAATCTTCTCGTTTAAAGTTATGAATTGAACTACATATATAAGAGTCATTTTTTTCTTATAACACAAAAGTCTTAACCTTCATTTTCACCGATAAAAACATGAAAAACTTTGAGAATATACATATATTTAGAAAGAAGAAAACAAAAAGTATTTATCTTTAAGGTGTTTTCTAAAAAAAATAGTTCACTAAGAGATAAATTTATTTTTATTTAATAGTACCAATTAGTTCTTTTTTTTCTTCTAGTTTTAAAATTCTCATAAATTACTCTTCTTATTTCTCGCATTTATTGGGTCGGGTGGGATCAACGTGCTTAGGAAGCCAAACCCAACTCCAACACATCTCTTTAGGATTAACCCCCCAAAAATGAACATTTTCCTTATTTTATTTTTGAAGAAAACATTATTTAAAAAAAAAATCATTTTATTTTCATAATAAAACGAGATATTAGGGCATTTATTTTTTTAGCTTTTTATTAAAAATAATTTGTTTCAAGACTTTGAATTATTTATTTTTATACTTTTTCATAATTTATTATAAATTTTTATTAAATAAAAAAAGTTAAATATTTGATTTCTTTTAAATAAAAAAAGTAATGTGTTAATTTTTTTTTAATACAAAGTAAGATATTATAAAAATAAATTACTTAAAACTTAACATTTTTAAATACTATTTAGTTTTAAGTCTCGTGTAAAAAATACAAACAATATCGGAGCCTTTTTTTATTTCATTTTATTTTATTGTTTTGGTTATGGGGTAGTTGACAAGTTCACTTAAATTAGCCCAAAAAAAACAAAAAGGATAAAAATTCTTAATTAAGTAAAAAATAAGCTACAAGGTTATGTCCACATTCCAAATTAATTTGACCTTTTCTTTGAAATGTTAGCAAGGATTCTCCCGTTTGCCGACGTTTCCAAATGAATAATAGAGGCCACAAATACAATCACATGGGAGATGAAAAGGACTTCACGGACCCAGTTTAATAGTCATGGAATCATGGTAGGCACATAACACCAATTTTGGTTTGTATTCTATCTAAATTTAATATTTAGGGTCAAATTCTTCTATATCACGTATTAGCCCGTCTTTTTGCATTTGTATGATAATTTCCAAAAAAAAATTTAAATAAACTTTTGTGGAAGATTTCCCTTTATGTGTCCATTTCCAGCTCAAACCCCTTGACTGTTTAGGACAATTATGTAACTCATTCGGGATCATTCTATCCAGACCATGATAAGTTCCGTTTGGTACCAGAAGTGAAAGGGTTCCTTTCTCCACAAGGCCGGATGAAATCGGCATCTTGGACTCTTATATGGGAATATCTGTCGAGTTTAGTTTTTAAGACTTCTAGCATGTGTGATCAATCACGCTTAACAACTGAGCGGTCAACGAGACTCCATTTAGCCCACAAGTCTATGTTAATTAATTGTTGCACATAATCTCATACGTTGACAAGTTAAATGAATAGACAATTGCACGGTTTGAGATCTTAACACATCAATAGATGACACCTGCCAACTGCCCTTAACTAACTGAGATGATCACTCAATTGCCCCTGAGGATAATCATCATTATAGAAAGGGTTAAAGTGCATAGTTAACACTACAGTGGCGGTGTCATTGGCTCTATATAAATCTTTAAGAAAACACGAATAAGGTACACAGGCACATATGCTCACTCTCTCCCATAAAATAGTTAGAGTTACTCTTGTATGACTTAAACTTTGGAGGGACATGCCTGGACCACCTGTCCGGACATCATTTTGTATAGGAAATAAGCCTGTTTGCTCTAGTATAGTTGAACGGACTCTTCAAGAGGTATGAAGTAGGAAACGAGTTTCTTTGACTTCAGCGAAGTTAGATGAACTTGACTTTAGTTGGCTTAGCATCAATAAGTTTCACATCAAAATAGTTCTATAACCATTTTTATGTGAATTAATTTCATTTCCACCTCATCACCTATGATTTAAAATTTTATCAATTAACATCTTTATAAATTTATGGCATATATACAACTTATTTTTTCAAACAAATTTAAGTTAAAAAAAGTACATATATATAAAATTTTGATAAAAATAAATTTATTCTCTAAAAAATGATTATATATGTAATGTATTTATCAGGATGTTAATCGATGAAATTTAAAATCAACGACCAGTGTATTTAGGGTTGCAACTAAGGCGGGTTGGTTAGGTTCATGAGTAACCCAAGCCTAGTCTGAATTAAAAAATAATTAATATAAACTTAATCCAATTTGAACTTTAACCCAAGATACTCAATTCAAATCCAATCTAACTTAATTTTTCTAAGTCAGGCTGAGTTCGAGTTTTCAAATTAGACTCTTGTTGATTGGGTTGGTTGTGTTAGATTGTGTTGATAAGGTTGCATGATTCAAAATCTATCTATAATATTTTTTAAAAACCTTTTAAATGTATTTATATAAAAATTTAAGTAATAAATGAAACAAAATTTGAAGAGAACAACAAAAGAATAAATATAAATTTATATTTTTCTAAAAAATAAAAAAAGAAAATAAATATTATTATAATATATATATTATTAAAACATTAAATTGGTTTGGGTTAAGTTTAGATTATCTGAATTTCCAATTGGATAAATATTTTATACTTTAAACTTAAAAGGTCCTCATGAGCCACAAATAACATTTTACACTATGATAATGTGCGTAATAAATTTTATTCGAACAAATAATATCTTCATAATCCAGTTACAAAATGATAATTTGATTTAATTTTTACAGTAAGCCTTTGATTAATTTTCAAAACAAGCCTTTGATTAATTTTCAAAACAAATATAAAAACACTTTTATCTATATTTTTTTGAATTATGAAAAAAAAAATATATTTCTTTATAAAAAATATTAACACCAAAATTGTATCCCTTAATTATTAATTTTAATAAAATTTTATTGCACATATTTTTCAATTAGGCTACATGGCTTCACGAAATTTGGAAGCACAACTCTCTTTTCATTTTCCAACCTTACACCGTCCTTTTTGCTTCCTGGCTAGGCCCGCTTTGTGTCCATGTTCAAAAGGGCATGACATTTAGCTTTCATGTAACAATCATAGGGGAAAGGGTCCTAACGTTGTCCTTTAAATAATATTTTTGGAGCCTTATTTAGGTTTTTTTTTGAGTCACATATTCTACAATAATAATAATTATTTGATTATTCAATATTTACAAAGTATCACTTTCATCCACTTCTATTTTCAAAATCAATTTGCTTCAAAAAATTTCCACTGACCTTCTTTTAATAAAACAAAATTTGTAAAATCTTGGAAAATTTTAATTTAAAGATACCTATTTTAAAATTAAACCTCGTGAAGAAATTTGGTACATAAATTATAATTTAATTATTAACACGTGCTCAAGCACTAAACCCTAACATCCGTACTATAATTAATAGTTAATTAAATTGTAATGAATAAATTTTTTTAAAACATATCATAAATTTAATGCTTCGAAACTCGAACCTATGACCTTTCACTAAATCAAGTTCTTATATATATATCATCGGCTTGGGGCTCAAAGTTATAAGCTTTTATTAAATCAAGTTTTGATATATATATATATATATATATATATATATATATATATATATATATATATATATATATATATAAACATCTATCAAAATTTTAAAAAATTTTTATTTTAATTTGTTTTAAAAACTATAAAATGTTAGACCGATGAACATTTATTACACATTTATTACATTCTCATTGTTTGTTTGATGCTTAATTAAGAGGGGTTTTTTTAAAAGGTAAAATAAAGAAAATAAAAATCTTTCCCACCACACATTTCCTTTTTGTCATTTATAAAGTTTTTGGAAAATTAAAGAGGATGATTTTATATAAATAAAATTTTTAAAAAATATTAAATCATTTTATTTTTACACAAATTTTTTAAATATACAACTAATTTTAAAATAAAAATAATTACATTTATTTCTATTTCTCCTATCAATTATATTTTTCTTAATTATTTTTTGGCATTTTTTTTATTTATTGGTGGGGGAATCAAACAAGAATTGGAACCCTAAAATTCATATGAAAAAACTTTTAAACTCCAAAATTTTAATTATTTAACATTTTTTTTAAAAGGCTTTTATGTAAAAAGATAGAATCGCTTCATTTTGCATTTTAGTGAAATGAAGGGGGGAAGGAGGTGTTGGTGAGTGGCAGTCCAACAAGCGACAAAACTTCACCATTCATCAGGCTACGTGAGCCATGACGAAACACCCGGCACCGTAGGCAAACCCCAGCCTTTTATATAACATGTAAATGTAGTTCTCCATCATTTAATATGTGGTTCAATCCTTGAGCCGTGAATCTCCCAAACTCTGCTTGGTGTTTTTTATGGTCTCAATCCCTGCATGAACAACAATTCCGCTCCTCAAGGTTTCAAGCTTCATTGGATTGTTTGGTGAGTTTCATCTCTCTCTCTTTCTTTTTTTCTTTCTTTCTTTCTTTTTTTTTTTTTTTTTCTTCTTTTTCGTTTTTCCCTATTTTAAGGCTAAGCGTTTCATTTCTCTCGTGGATTCCTGGGTTTAGTTTCTTTTTTCTTTTCTGGTTGGAAGAAGTGGGTATTTTTGAAGTTTGGGTTTGGGTTGGGTAGGATGCTGGGTTTTTTTTGGTTAATGGCGGTTGTTTTTGCTTTTTTGCTAGAAATTGCGAGGTTTTGCAGTTGTGGGTGGCGGAGAATTGACGAACATTTGAGGGAATGCTTTGAAGGTTTCTGGTT
This sequence comes from Vitis riparia, assembly GCF_004353265.1. NCBI lineage: Eukaryota > Viridiplantae > Streptophyta > Magnoliopsida > Vitales > Vitaceae > Vitis > Vitis riparia. Next base: position 20,224,978 of record NC_048446.1, read on the forward strand.
TTTGGAGAAGCAGAAAAGGGTGTTAAACCTTTGGGCCAGTTGAGGTATGCCATTCAAGATAATGAACTTTCATCATTTTATGATTCTTAAAAGAGAGGGATGCCATTCTATAGTCTATCTTCATTTAAGGTTTTCCCATTCGTTCCGTCTCGGCCGGACGGTGGGGATGCGATCAAGTTGATTTCTGTCTGTTTGGTTGTCTCTCTTAGTTGACATCAGTGGAAAAAGTCCATAGCCAATGACCCATTTGCTGTTATGGAGTTTACCAGCAGACAATAGTGAATTTCTGGTGACAGACACGGAAAATAGGATTTGGGGCATGTGATTTCCTCTGTACATTCAAAAATCGGTACTCCATTTTTGACCTTCCGGCTTGAAGTGGAAAGTTGGCGGAAGGTCACGAAAAGACCGCGGCTGCAGTAGGCATTTATTTGTTAGTTGTCGCCGTGAATGTATGACTCTGTGCTCCATTACTTTATAGTTTAGCAGGTTAGACGCTTTTGTCGATTAGCAAGAGAAATATTAATTAGTAGCCAAATGGCAGAAGAAGGGGTGGATCTCCAATGAATCATAGTATTCTTTTGAGGCAAGATAAATCTAAATTCATTGACTGGGACAATTGTTTTAATGGTCGTTTTCTGTTGTTTGAACTAGCATACTGGTGGGGAATTTGCTTTGTTGAAGCTTGATTCAATGATATATGGCTTTTCCAATTTGATTTACTGATTCTGTTGTAAGTTAGCTTACACTGTTTTTTTCTTCAAAAATCATTAAGTTGATGCTTTGATGAATCTATTAAAGGGTTTCGCAATGTTTTTCTTGTCTTTTGCCGATGCAGAGTTTGAAGAGGAAAGAGTAAAATGGGGGATCTGTGGACTATGTTTTGTGGGGAGCCCAGTTGTTTGGACAGTGGTGGTTGCACCTCTGAATTTATTTTTTTCAATCATCCATCTTCTTGTGCGAACCATGCCTTGACAGTTTGTTTCGATATTCTGCTCTTTGTCATGTTCTTATTCACTATGATTCAGAGGACATCATCAAAGCCAGTTCATGTCCCAGGTCAGTTTCAAAGGTTTTCGCCCCTGCAGATATCTTCAGCCATTTTTAACGGCTGTTTGGGATTGGTGTACTTGTGCTTGGGTGTTTGGATCTTAGAAGAAAATTTGAGGAAGACCCAGATTGTTTTACCTCTTCATTGGTGGCTTCTACCATTGCTTCAGGGATTCACATGGTTGTTAGTTGGTTTAATGGTGAGCCTTCGGGGGCAATATCTCCCAAGGTCTCCATTGCGGATTTTGTCTATTCTGGCATTCTTGTTTTCTGGCATTACCGGTGTTTTATCCATTTTTTCTGCCATTGTTTACAAAGAAGCATCAGTTGAGATAGTTTTAAATGTTCTGTCTCTTCCTGGAGCAATCTTATTACTTCTATGTGCTTACAAGGGCTACAAATATGAAGAAACTGATAAAATTGTTAATGGAAGTGGCCTTTACACTCCCCTGAATGGTGAGGCTGATGGCAGTGCTAAAACTGATTCTGTTGGTGATGTTACTCCATTTGCCAAAGCTGGATTCTTCAGTAGCATGTCGTTTTGGTGGTTGAATCCATTAATGAAAAGGGGTACAAAGAAAACTCTTGAGAATGAAGATATACCCAAGTTGCGTGAAGAAGATCGAGCAGAAAGCTGTTACTTGCAGTTCTTGGAGGAATTGATCAAGCAGAAACAAATAGAGCCATCATCCCAACCCTCAATATTGAGGGTAATCATCTTATGCTACTGGAAAGATATTTTCATCTCTGGGTTCTTTGCCCTAGTAAAGATTCTCACTCTCTCCACTGGTCCTCTGCTTCTTAATGCCTTCATTAAGGTTGCTGAAGGTAAAGAACTTTTTAAAAATGAGGGTTATGTGCTTGCCATGGCATTGTTTGTTTCAAAGAACGTGGAATCCTTATCACAAAGGCAATGGTACTTTCGAAGCAGGCTTATTGGTTTGAGAGTAAGGTCTTTGCTCACAGCAGCCATTTATAAGAAGCAATTGAGATTATCCAATGCTGCCAAAATGATACACTCTTCTGGTGAGATAACGAACTATGTTACTGTAGATGCTTATAGAATCGGTGAATTCCCTTTCTGGTTTCATCAGACGTGGACAACGAGCCTCCAGCTCTGCATTGTGCTTGTGATTCTTTTCAACATTCTTGGGCTGGCAACATTTGCAGCACTGGTGGTAATAATTCTCACTGTGCTTTGCAATGCCCCACTTGCAAAATTGCAGCATAAGTTCCAGAGTAAGCTAATGGTGGCACAAGATGAGAGACTGAGGGCATGTTCTGAGGCTCTTGTGAACATGAAGGTGTTGAAATTATATGCATGGGAAAACCATTTCAAGAATGTTATAGAAAAATTGAGGAATGTAGAGTACAAATGGTTATCAGGAGTGCAGTTGAGGAAAGGATACAATGGATTTCTCTTTTGGTCATCCCCTGTATTGGTCTCTGCTGCAACTTTTGGGGCATGCTTTTTCCTTGGAATTCCTCTAAATGCTAGCAATGTTTTCACCTTTGTTGCAGCTTTGCGCCTTGTTCAGGACCCTATTAGATCGATCCCTGATGTTATTGGTGTGGTGATTCAAGCAAAAGTTGCATTTGCACGAATTGTGAAGTTTCTTGAAGCGCCTGAGCTGCAGACTTCAAATGTGCGGCAGAAGTCCAACATAGAGAATATAAGCAACGCCATTTCAATCAAGTCAGCCAATTTTTCATGGGAAGAGAAATTATCAAAGTCAACACTAAGAGACATAAGTTTAGAGGTTAGAACTGGTGAAAAGGTGGCTATTTGTGGTGAAGTCGGCTCAGGGAAATCAACTCTTCTGGCTGCAATTCTTGGAGAGATTCCAGATGTTCAGGGAACTGTAAGTTCTAGTTGCTACTTTCAATTCTCTTATGGTTATGCGTGATACCCAACACTGCCAATTGACAGAAAATTCCTTGTATAAACATAGAAATATTTCTGAATGAGGGTAATCCGATTCTATGTTACATGAATAGGAACATTCCTGGAAACAGTTTTTTTTTATTGGCAATTTGCTTAAGAAATGAAGGATTGTTATTTGATTAATAATCCAGTCTTGTTTGCTGCTTCCTACAGATTCGAGTTTATGGAAGAATTGCCTATGTTTCTCAGACAGCTTGGATCCAGACAGGCAGTATACAAGAGAATATTTTATTTGGGTCCTCTATGGATCCTGAAAGATACCAAGCAACACTTGCGAAGTGTTCATTAGTAAAGGACCTTGACTTGCTGCCCTATGGTGATCTCACTGAAATAGGGGAACGAGGAGTTAACCTGAGCGGTGGTCAGAAGCAGCGGATTCAACTTGCCCGTGCCCTTTATCAGGATGCTGATATATATCTCTTGGATGACCCATTTAGTGCTGTTGATGCACATACTGCTACAAGTCTTTTTAATGTAACTTCATTTCCTAATACTGTAATATTTATTCATTTTAGATTACTCACTCTTACTGAAAACTAACTTGAATCTTGACAGGAATATGTTATGGATGCACTTTCTGGGAAGACGGTCCTACTTGTAACCCACCAAGTTGACTTCCTTCCTGCATTTGATTCTGTTCTGGTTAGTTCCATTCATACTCCAGCTAAATTCTTCAACACTTTTATTTCATTTTTGTGTGTGACGGCTTGCAATTTATTAGTACTTATTGGCTAGTATGCCATCTTTCTTAGATTCCAAGACTTGGTAAAGTATACTGCTTGGAGATTGATGATTTTTTGAGTTTGACTTAAACTTGTTTCTATGAATCTTGTCATGAGTAAAAATTCAAGCAGCTGTGAGTTGAGCTTTGATAAGTTTGTTAATCAGATATTATGAACTGCACAAGAAAATGAAGTCCATTGGTTTCTTAGCTGATCGAAATTCATTTTTCATTTTCTGTAGTTTTCTAGTTACAGAATTATTGAAGTAAGTTTAATCTTCTTTTTTGGTGGGCAGTTGATGTCAGATGGGGAAATCATACAAGCGGCCCCTTATCAGCAGCTATTGGCTTCAAGCCAAGAATTTGTGGATCTTGTCAATGCACACAAAGAGACTGCAGGTTCTGAAAGGCTTGCAGAGGTTACACCTGAGAAATTTGAAAATTCTGTTAGAGAGATCAACAAGACTTATACAGAGAAGCAATTCAAAGCACCTAGCGGTGATCAGTTGATCAAGCAAGAAGAGAGAGAAATAGGAGATATGGGTTTTAAGCCTTATATGCAGTATTTGAGTCAGAACAAAGGCTACTTATTCTTCTCCTTGGCTGCTCTCTCTCACATTTTGTTTGTGGCCGGTCAGATATCTCAGAACTCTTGGATGGCTGCTAATGTTGACAATCCTAACGTCAGCACACTGCAGTTGATTGTGGTTTACTTGTTGATCGGAGCAACCTCAACACTTTTTTTGCTCTCTAGAGCTCTTTTTGTGGTTGCTTTGGGTCTTCAATCATCAAAATCTTTATTTACGCAATTGCTGAACTCCCTTTTCCGTGCACCTATGGCTTTTTATGACTCTACACCTCTAGGAAGGATACTGAGTAGGGTAAGCAGGCCCAACAAAGATTTGATTGTAATTTTGATTTACAGAAATTCTTGATACTGATCATTCTTTTGTTTCTTTTGCTCGTGTAGATCTCGAATGATTTAAGTATTGTCGATCTTGATGTTCCATTCAGCTTTGTCTTTGCTTTTGGGGCTACCACAAATGCCTATTCAAATCTTGGAGTATTAGCTGTTGTGACTTGGCAAGTCCTGTTTGTCTCCATACCGATGATCTATGTGGCTATTCGCTTACAGGTAGTGTATTACAATAGATTTTCCGTTTTTAAAATTTTTATCTCTGACTGTGAAATTGATTAAAATTGATACTCTGATGGACAGAGATACTACTTTGCCTCTGCAAAAGAGTTGATGCGGATCAATGGTACGACCAAGTCTTTGGTGGCAAACCATCTGGCTGAGTCTATAGCAGGAGCCATGACAATCAGAGCTTTCGAGGAGGAAGAAAGATTCTTTGTAAAGAATATGGACTTCATTGATACAAATGCTAGCCCATTCTTCCACAGTTTTGCTGCAAATGAGTGGTTAATTCAAAGATTGGAAGCACTTAGTGCCATGGTCCTCTCCTCGTCGGCTCTCTGCATGATTTTGCTTCCTCCTGGTACTTTTACCGCTGGTGAGTATGCATTTAGGTTATATTTGGTTCTTGAAAATGTGAGGGAAAGAAAGTAAAAAAATATTTAAAGTCAATAATTATTTTAATATGTTACTTCAAACTTATTTCACTTATTTTTCTTCTACTATGTAAAAATTAAATAATTTAAAAATGTATGAGTTTCTGAATAATTTAAATTATGGTTGATTTTCTTTCACATTTTTTATAGTGAAAGCACGTGAGAAATCGTTTTTCTAAGCATGTTTTTTTTTTCCTTGGTACTTTCTAGGAACCAAACATGCCTTTAATTTTCCTGAATTGATTTGCTTGTTCAGTTACTGAAATTCTGACATGAGATTTCTAATGACCATGGTTACTGTTATTGCAGGATTTATCGGAATGGCAATGTCTTATGGTCTCTCATTAAACATGTCCCTGGTTTTTTCTATTCAAAATCAGTGCATTCTAGCAAATTACATCATTTCTGTAGAAAGGCTAAACCAATACATGCATATACCGAGCGAAGCCCCAGAAGTGATCGAAGGGAGTCGTCCCCCACCCAATTGGCCAGCTGTGGGGAGAGTGGACATCCATGATTTACAGGTAGTTTTTGCATATATTGATGCTAAAACCAGTCAAAATCAGTACATATACTCATAAAAATTGTGTCAAAGCAGATTAGGTATAGACCCGACACACCCCTTGTTCTTCGTGGGATCAACTGCACATTTGAAGGAGGACATAAAATTGGCATCGTTGGACGAACTGGCAGTGGGAAGACTACTCTCATTGGTGCCTTGTTTCGGTTGGTAGAACCAGCAGGAGGAAAGATTATAGTAGATGGCATTGACATCTCTACAATTGGACTTCATGATCTGAGGTCACATTTTGGGATTATTCCTCAAGATCCTACTCTTTTCAATGGCACCGTGAGATACAATTTGGATCCCTTGTCCCAACACACTGACCATGAAATATGGGAGGTAATATATCTACTCTTTTTCTCAATTTTTTTTCTGGGTAGTTGCTGATAATACCATGAAGAGCTGTGGAATAACAAGAAATACCCGTGTTGAAGTTTCAACTGATAATCTACCTTATACATTTTGACAGGTTCTTGGAAAATGTCAGCTTCGGGAGGCTGTCCAGGAAAAGGAAGAGGGTCTAGGCTCCATTGGTAAGATTTCAAGCTCTTAGTACACAGGGTGTCCCTTTTTTTCCATTGTAGCCATTAATAAGGGTCTGTTTGTTTCAGTTGCGGAAGGTGGATCAAACTGGAGCATGGGGCAGAGGCAGCTCTTCTGTTTGGGGCGTGCCCTCTTGCGAAGAAGCCGGATACTGGTTCTTGATGAAGCAACTGCATCGATCGACAATGCAACCGACCTGATTCTGCAGAAAACTATAAGGACCGAGTTTGCAGACTGCACTGTGATCACCGTGGCTCACAGAATACCAACTGTGATGGACTGCACAATGGTTCTTGCCATCAGTGATGGTGAGTTTCGGTCGTATATCTTCACCCTCCCCCATTGTTGTACTTCCATGCCTTCGTACCCCATTCCTTCATGTTGAAGAAAAAAATCTAAAGAAAACAATATTTTCAATCCATTGCAGGAAAACTAGTTGAGTATGATGAACCAGCAAAGCTAATGAAGAGGGAAGGCTCATTATTTGGACAGCTAGTCAGGGAATACTGGTCCCATTTTCACTCAGCGGAATCACATTGAAGCTAACTATAATTGTTAGTAGCGGCTATAAAAAAAAAAAGTGTTGTTGGATGTGTTTTCTTAGGTAGCTTGATGTAGTAGCTTAGATAGGCATTAGATTCATCCTGGGATTGAGGCATAGAGGGGAAGGAGATGGGGGTGTGAAGTGGAGCTATAAGGGTATGGTACAATAATCACTTGACCCATAAGGGGAAAAAATGAAGTGAGGGCTTACTCTTGTGATGTGTAATATGTACAGTTGTTTAGATGCAATCCTTTTGTTGTTCACAATCAATATGATGTATAACCAACCAATTTTTAGAAATGGTAACATTGTTTTGCTTCTTTTCGATTCGAGTAATTTATAATTCTCGTGTTTTTATTTGAAAAGTAACTTATTTTTAACATAAATACCATTTATCATTTCAAGTATTTATATATAGATTTTAAAAAAAAAATTTATAAAAAAATGAAAAAGGCATATTCCCCTAAATGAGGTCAAAAAAAGATGAAGGATTAAATATTTAAAATTGGTTTTCGATTACCCTTTTAATTAAATAACTCTTTCTCCGATCCATTTGAAAGTGATTTTAAATAAGATGTATTTGAAGTGATTTTAAAAATTTTGAAAGTAATTTTTTAAAATTTATTAGATACATATGACTTAAAAATAGTTCTCCCTAACAGTATCCTCATGAAGCTTGCCTTTACCCCACAATGGGAGACCACACCCATGCGCTTACGTGGAAAATGTTCATCCCCACCTTTTCTTTTCTCGGCTCTTGTAATTTTGCAGGAAAATGTTCACTTTCTGGCTGTTTGTTTAGGCCATTGCCTAAAATTTTTGAGTTGGAGGTGTTTTCAGGACATCGAGAGATGAAGAACTCCAAGTGGCCTCATTTTTTTTGAGGTTTTCCAGCCTGATACGAGCTCTGAGCGACTGGTAATTACTTCTTCTCTTATTTTATCTTTTACCGCCAGTTTTGCCTTTCTGGCCCTTCCACATTGGCCTTCGTCAATGACAATAAATTAGGGTTATTGCACCGATTTCTTATCCATAGGGATTCCTAAGGAGAAATGTTTTGAAATTTGAGTGCTCATAAAGTGGGCCGCGCACCCCGTAATTGTTTTTGGTTGTCAGCGTTAAAAAGAAAAAAGGGAAAATTTGAGTAGAAGATGAAGGGGAAGAGAAGGAAAAGAAGGAAGAAAAGGATGGAAAGGAAGAGAAAATGGAGAAGAAATAGAGTTAGGGTTTCGGATGGCGGCTGGCGAGTGCCGAGAGAATGAAGACGAGGGTGTTTTGGTTATTTAAAAAAGAAAAAAGGGTGGATGCGAGAGAAAGCTTTGAGGCCCATTTCTCTCAAACAAGTGGCACGACACATTAGCGGAAATTAGGGAAGACCACTATAGCCTACAAAGCCGCATGGTAAATTTCTCTTTGGTCTTGCTTTCCTCGTATCCGAAAGAAAATGTAAATGTGATGAGTGTCGTTTGTTTTCCTTTCTTAGTCGCCATTTTGATATTTGAATTTCCGGATTTCAACTGATAGTGTCTGTTTTAGTCATGTTTTCGCCAGTTGGGTTTTCTGACTGATTATTGGTTGTCTTTGTGTTTCGGGGTTTTTCATTTGATTAAGGTTTTTTAGTATCTGTGATATAATCCATAACAATTTCCCGGGCTTTGTTTAGTTTCCTAGGAAATTGAGTAAAATGAAGGAGAGTAAACTTTCAAGATTTTGGCTTTCTCATTTTCAGCTGTCCTTAGTAGGGGAATGGGTAGCGAGATGACTTGAGTTGATTCTATTTCTGCAAGATGTGATGTTTCTTCCCTCTTAGTGGCCAAATGGAGAATTATGGGTTTACTCTTATGAAATCAGATGATATGAAAATCTAATATTTAATTAATTTTTTTTTTTTGTGTCCTTGTTATATTGTTTTGTATTATAAAATTTGGGATTTGCCAAGTTTTCCATTAATGATCTTATAATGGCAGTCATTTGGGATTCATTTCCCATTTAGAATTGATATCATATTCAATTTTCTTTGTAATTATTTGGAAAATGATATACATGTTGATGTTATACATGAATTTGATATTTTCCATTTTTCTGTTGTTTAAATTTGTATATTTTTTTTTGTAATTTGAAATATACATTTGGTTGGAGTTGTAAAGATTTTAAGCCATTAGTGTAATACCCATTTTGATGAAGTTTATGAACATGGTTTTCTTTTTATTATTATTATTATTATTTTTTTATTTTTAAAAATTTTAATTTTTTATTATTATTATTTTTTAACATTTTGTGGGAAATTGTTTATCGTTCAGGTCAAGGACATAGATAAATGTCACTCAAATTGAGAGCCTGTGATGGAATTCCAGAGTAGACATGGATAGCTACTAATTACAATCAGATTGTGTTACAAATTAGATTATTCATTCCTCTCAAATGAAAATCTTCAGAGTTGTCAGTCACAAAAGAACCTTGCTAGGGTTTAAGAGAAGCTTCAGTAGAGAACCAGAACTGAAGGACTTTTTAAACTACTTGGACAATCTCAAAAACTATGAGAAATGTGGTGTCCCCAAAGATGCAGGCACAGACTCAAGCCATGGCTTTGATCTGGGCCGCATGAACCGGTTGATGGATCGGCTTGGTAACCCTCAGACAGGGTTTAAGGTTCGAGCTTTTTTCCAATGTTATTTGTATTCTAATATTCTATTAATTTTCTCTCATGGAGCTTTTTAGTGTTAGTATAAATAATTCTAAAGTTATAACTAGAAGGAAAAACAAGACTCAAAAAGTGTGCTTGCAAGATTGTGGCCCAAATAGGGCAAGATTTGTGTGTGTGTGTGTGTGTGTTTTTTTTTTCTGTCAGAAAAATCTTCTTGTAAACAAGTAGATCATTTAGGCTTGGTTTATCTTAATGGATATTTCAAGGTGAAATTCATGAAATTTTATTTATCTGTATAATTACAACTGGAAAATTTAATGAGCTTTAAGTTTAAATATTTTATAACTTTCACTGTTTGGTTTGGTATAGCCAGGCAGTTGGATCAAATTTTGATATTGGTACATGCAAGAATTTCAAATGTGATCAAGAAAATGCTAGTTATGATTGGTTTTTCTTGATTAATTTTCGTCTGCAGATCAGTGAATGGTTGCATTGCATTGCAAATATGCACTACATTTGAATTTTCATATTTATTTGAGTATGAATTTAGTTAATTAGTGTAACAGCAATTATAGGCTGTTCACATTGCTGGGACCAAAGGAAAAGGGTCAACTGCTGCATTTCTTGCCAATATTTTACGGACAGAAGGTTATGCTGTCGGTTGTTATACTAGGTATTATTTTGGACTATTTGTTTATTTTATTTTAATTTTATTTTGTAAATTGTTATTGAAAGATATAGATGTGTGCAAAAGATTATTGTTGCAACAATGTCCTTTCATCTTATATTTTTCTGACCACAGGCATCATTTTCTTTAAGCAGCCCACATGTTCGGACTATCAGAGAGCGTATATCACTGGGAAAATTAGGTGAGCCGGTCTCAGCAAAGGCATTGAATTGTTTGTTCCATAGGATTAAGCCAATCCTTGACGAGGCAGTGGCACTTGAAAATGGGCGTTTGAGTCATTTTGAGGTATCAACAAGTGTAGAACATTGTGCCTTGTCATTTTATTGGATTATAATTGAATATTTGCTTTAGATAGATAATTTTTCACAAATTAGAAGAGAAACCAAGGAAGTAACGTGGGATTTCATATCTATGCATGAATTTCTTGGTGCTTGCTTGCTCCTCTACAATTTTCTTTTACTTTTTTAAGCTTATAATAGTAATAGTAGTAGTAGTAGCAGTAATTTATTACCACTGCAAGGCCTGTCTCTGGGGTGTATTTGTTGATTAATTAGTTGACTTGTCCTGATTGTAGTTTTTGATTTCTGTTCTTTGTTTTTTTCTGTTGCTTTGTTTTTGCATTTTTAACACATTTTGGGTTTCCTCTCAAAATCTCATACTATGCTTTGTGGTTGGAACATAACCATCAATTGGATTGTTCTTTGAGTTCCTGGATAAATTTTCTTGCAGTAAGAGCTTTCTGGTCTTGAATTTTAATTATACCATGTTCATGCTATTTCAAAAGGAGACTGGATAGCATATTTGAAACTTGCACATGCATCTTGCATTCAGTAATTTGGAATTCTCTGCTTTTACAATGTTGTGTTCTAGTTTTAGGTCCAGCATTGCTGCAATTACCATATATTTTATGATTTTGTTTAATTTGTTTTGCACTTTTGAATGGAGCTCTCAGATTCTTACTGCAATGGCGTTCAAGCTTTTTGATCAAGGGAATGTTGATGTTGCAGTTATTGAGGTTAATCAGTTCTCCCTTAACTTCTTCTGAGCAATTCCATGCTATATCCTTTGTTGGATGATTTCCCATCCCATGATGATGTTTCTTTTCATTGTATAGTTCTTGTTATGAATTCAAATATGTATTTTAAGTTTCTTTTCCTTAACAAGAATTGCAATAGGGCTGTATTTAGTGAGTACTCTTTATTTTCAAGTAACAGGCTGGACTGGGGGGAGCACGGGATGCGACAAACATAATTTCTAGTTCTGGACTAGCTGCAGCAGTTATAACAACAATAGGGGAGGAACATATGGCTGCACTAGGGGGTTCCCTGGAAAGCATTGCAATGGCAAAGTCAGGAATAATCAAACATGGTTGCCCAGTTAGGTGGTTCTCCCTGCATATTTACATAACTGCACTTTGGGTGAATATCTTACATTAATTATAATTGCATTCAATCTTCTACATCTAGCTTTTTCAACTCCAATATCCCTTTCTACTTGTTATAAATTCTGAAAAAGTTGGATCTGGATTATGCAATGAATCCCACCTTGGGCCTTGCCTTGGTAAATTTGAATAAATTGTCAGTTAAAAATAGCTATAACTGATAACTAGTTACCAATTCCCAACCAAAAGAATCTAAAACCTTTTATAAGGGGCTCTTAACACATGGTTTATATCCTGTCTTTTAGATGGTCAGAGGAAAAAATGGGTTTGAATAGATATCTTTAGCAAAGGTCATTATTATCATCCAGCTGCTAATCTTTGTCTGCAACTGCTACATCCATAGTTCTGATCAAATGGTCCCATGTGATTATCACTGGTAACTTTACAGATAGGGTAGCAGGGATTTCCCCCCCCCCCTCTTTCACTTTTATCATGCTTTTTATGTTACAATAAGGTCCATAGCTCATGGTTGGCCTTTTCATTCTCTTTAACAAAGCAATGAATGATATACTGGACTATGTTTACTCTTCTCTCTCCACCCCCCAATCCCACTTTTTTTTTTTTTCTTAAATAAATTTGGAATTTTATCTTGACCCTGTTAAGTGGTTGAAATTTTCAGTTGGTGCTGGGGGGCCCATTCCTTCCACATATTGAACACATTTTTCTTGACAAAGCATCCTCCATGTGTTCTCCTGTAGTATCAGCATCTGGACCTGGCAATAGAAGTGCTGTAAAAGGAGTTAGCAAATCCAATGGAAAACCTTTCCAATCTTGTGATATAGTGATAGAAGTTGAGAGGGACTTTAAATTGGTAAGCATTCTAAGAATTAGTTCTTGAATGTCTTGAAGTTTTTCTTTTTCAATTAAGATCAGCTGTTCTGACATACCTTGCTTTGTTATTAAATTAAAGCTGTTGATCGTCCATTGTTTATAATATAAGTCATTATGCTCATAACTTAAATTATATTAATTCATGCAGTTCATCGAGTTATTTGACGTGAAACTACAGATGCTTGGAATTCACCAACTTCAAAATGCTGCAACTGCCACTTGTGTGGCACTGTGCTTGCGTGATAAAGGTTACAATTTATATATCTATTTTCAGATTTTCTATTTGAATTTATATTTGAACTGTGTAGGTAGGCTTTCCACCTCTAGGCATTCATGACTTTCAGTGCTTTCCCTTTTCCTGCCCTTTCTTTGTGGCTTTGTTCTCCTTTCAAACTATGCATCATCCTCACTTTCTGCACTCATTCTGAAATCACAAGAATTATGATTTTTCCTACTTGGCATTGCAGCCCAACACCAAATAGGATGAACTTTTTTTGATGAGAAACAACAATAGAATATATTAAGGCATGAATAAGTACAATAGAAGAATGAGGAATCCTCCAAAACAAATAGGATTAACTTTTTCCAAATGGATATCAGTATCCGATCCCAACTAATCAGGACACGCTTTATTGTGTCAAGTTCAGGTCATTAGTACATCCTATATATTTTGTCATTGTTTATTTTGGCGGTTTCCTGGATGTCTCAGGATGGAGAATTTCAGATGAATCCATTCATGCTGGTCTAGAGCATACCTATTTGCTTGGGAGAAGCCAGTTTCTAACATCTACAGAAGCTGAGACATTAGGGCTACCTGGAGCAACCATAATGCTTGATGGAGGTTTGATTCAGATACTTGCTTTGTTACATGTTCCTATGTAGGAATGCAATAACTGTGTTTATAGCTGTTACTTATGGCTGATGGTCTATTTTTCTGCATGCATTGGTAATCTGTGGCCCATCAGAGATCTTCCTTCCCAAGATCATATCATCTCTTGATTGCCACATTACAGTCTCTTTATAATTTTGAATACTTGCAAAATTTTTTGCAGGTAGATAATTGTAGATTTGAGAGTTATAGCCCTCATCCTCCTCTAAGAGACATGACCCAGCAGCCCAAACCATGACTAGCTGCTGTCCAGAAATTCTAACAACATATTCCTTTAGCCTAGTTACTTGTAGTCTTTAAAACTCAGCTTATTTTGACCCTATTTCTTCAGTGGAACCCAGTTATTATTATCCATAGTTAACAACCAAATATTACCAGCCATCCTAAGCTTAGACCTGACTATAGACAGCAGTGGTGCTGGTTATCATCATAAATGGTTAAATGTTAATCAGAACTACTAATGGTTTCTCTTAATATTCTTCAGCTCACACCAAAGAATCTGCTAAAGCTTTGGTGGACACTATTCAAATGACATTTCCAGAGGCACGATTGGCTCTTATTGTTGCAATGGCAAGTGACAAAGACCATATGGCTTTTGCAAGAGAATTTCTTTCAGGTGTAGTCCTTCATTATCCTTCATTATTTTTGCCATATGTTTTATTTAGACTCTGTTTGGTAGTGTTTTTAAAAAGTACTTCTAACTAAAAGGTGTTTTTGAAGAAAAATCAAGCGTTTAACAAAATTTAGAAAACAATTTTAAAAAGTTGAAAAATCATTTGTAATGTTTTTGGGAGGAACACTTGATAGGTGATTCTGCTAAAAACACTTTTAGAGAAAACACTTTTGCTAAAGATACTTAAAGTAAAAACACAATGTCAAACACACTCGTGTTTTCTACCATCAAGTTTGGGAAAGAAAGAAAGGTTTATGCATTATAACTTATAGAACTTGGAGGCTAGCGTGGAGTATATTGTTTTGCAACACTTAGTTAATTTAAGTCTCTTATCTGGCTCCCATTGGCCTCTCATGAAATGTGTGCCACACACATTGTAGTTCTTGAGAAAGGTCTAATTTAGATCCCACAACATTCTCCTCAGGTGGACAATTAGAGGCTGTCTTTCTAACAGAGGTTAACATTGCTGGAGCAAAATCTCGAACAACTTCTGCTTCCATGTTAAGAGATTGTTGGATTCAAGCTTCCAAGGAACTGGGCATCAATACTCTTCATGATGGAATGGAAGAATACCAGAAGTTGTTTGAGAATCAATCATTCTGCTCTGCAGGGGAATCAAAACATAAAACCATACTGGCTGCTGAGAATTCATTACCAGTTTCCTTGAGGGTTGGAAATCAGATTCTGAGAGCAAGGACCAGAGACCAAACTGGTATAATTGTAATCACAGGATCTCTGCATATTGTTTCGACGGTATTATCCTCTCTCCATGGTTAAGTTGCTTCCTTCTTGCTGCAATGATTTCTATTCATCTTCTCCTATTCAATCTGATCCATTGGCAACATGGAATATTAGATTTTGAGCTTTACACATAAGGGTCCTAGTCTGATCATCTTTGATCATTCATGGGGTGCATGAATTTATTTGTATCCATATCTTCATGTTGTGCTTCTCTTTTGAGACTGGAACAACTTATATAGATTTTGCCTTTTGGTTTCTTCTGAGAAAAACTAGTACATGTTCTTACAGAATCCCCATAGCGATGGAAATAATACTTTTGAAATGATATGAACATCACAATTTCATTGGATTGAATTATTTGGCTTGTTGCTATAGGTAGTGGTGATACTGCCTGCATCACATGTTGGGCCTCCTTTCTTCCCTCTTGTGATTTGATTGAGATCGGTATGACAATCTTTGACTACAGAAGATGGCTACTACAAAGGTTTCCAAGCCTTTATTTATTTTTCAGAATTTGTGGGCCTGAGTGGCCTGATTTTGAAGCCTTACCCAATTGTTTGGTTCTTGGAAAATTCAAGGGGAAGAAAATTTAGAAGGAAAGAAAAAACAGAAAAAAAAAAAAAAAAAAAACAGAGATATAAAGTTAATAGATTACTTTTACATGATTTTTCAAATTTGTTTTATTTATTTTTTCTTTTTCATATAAAGATTAAATGGTTTACAAATATACAAGTTTCTTATTAAATACGAGAAAATTATTTTTTTATAGATTTTTTTTCTTTATTACACTTTCGGAATCAAACACAGCATTGGAGTAGGCTGTAACCTAGTTGTATTCATCAGAAGGGCATTAACATGTCTCTAGGCACCATAAAATGGCCCACAGCATAGGGTACGGGTAAGTACCCAAAGGGCAATGTCTGGGTGGGCTGAGGCCCACATTTTCAGTGACAAATGGAACAGTCGTGGGCCCAAATTTAATTAACTGGCCAATGGGCCTATACTTGTTCTAGAGGTGCAGCCCACTAGGTCAGACAATGATAGGTGTTTGATGAAAGAAGGATCCCTCTCATGGGCCCCATGCTTTTCATGAGTATTTAAGTCACGAGGAGCATGTTTGTGCCCTTTAAATGATCATTGTTTCACGCCTGCAAGCTCCTGATCGTCCACTCCGGACACCCACCAACTTTAGGGTACACGCTCATTTAGGTGTCGGGAGCCTGACCCATATATTACTCGAATCGGTTCCCCCACAACCTCTCTATAAAACCCCTAATAATGGTGATCTTAGGACAGACTCTCCTCATGAATAATACAAAAACACCCACTATTTATTTATTTTTCATTTTAGGGTTCATGCATGATGCATGTTTACATGTAAGGGTGTTGGATGTTTGGGACATTCCTGCAAATGGGTGTGGGCTGAAGGGGGTTGTAAAAATGGTGGTATTTGCGTTTTGCCCAACACCTCTAGTCACCATCAGTGTATTGAAAGGTAACTATCAATTTAGATGTATGCAGGGAGGCTTGTTTTGTAGGGGGAAGGCATGGGCATTTAAGGCTTTGTATGGCGGGTACTATTTTTTTTCTAAACACCAAAGTGGGCATCTCTATGCCACATTTACAACATCTGCAGAGATGGGTAGTGATGTAAAGAGCATATTACACGTTAGAGAGAGAGAAAGAGGAGCTCAGCTCAACTACTGTCGTCTCCTTTACTTGAATTCTTCGTGGAAACTGCTAAGGCATCTCTATGTCGTACCGGTTGGCAAAATGGAGCTCTTTTCTTATCTTATTTTATTTATTTAAAAGTAATTAGTGTTGAACCCGTCCTTTATTATCATATATATAATATTTAATTTTTTTAATATTATAAATATAAAATTATACATATTAATATTAATTTTAAATTATATATATAAAATAATCGAGGTAGGGATGAATCCCATCTTTGTATCATATTTATGAAAATTTGTCCGACCCAATCTCGACCCTTATTTTGATTATTACTCCTCGTCTTGATCCCATTAGGGTTTTTAGATCTTTATGAGACTTAATGTCGATGAATTTTTTCATCCCTACATTTATTTTAGGGGTTACGACCCCGAGGCCTACGATGCACCTATTCCGTCCTTTTTACTATTTCAAGTGTAAAGCATTAATTTTGTCAATTTAACAATTTCCTTCCCAACATGACACTTACAACACAATGTACGATATATTTACACAAATTTAATTATTCCTCGCTAACTTTTGTGACTCAAATCTAATGAACTAACTCTGATACCATTTGTTGTATCCAGGCTTTAATAACACATCCATCTTACGGCCTGCCACCTTTTCAAGGCCTACTAAGAGATTTTATTTCTTAAGCAATTATTTCTCCAACGTCATGATTGTTGCAAAGAGTGATGTGGTTCTATAGTAGTATTTATTTAACACATATTGCTACTCTGGGGTCCTACACTGGCCTTAGAGAGTGATTACAAATTTACAATGAACTCTTTTAAGCATAGAATATTGGAAATTGCAACAAGACTTAATAAATAAGGTTTGTCCAAAGTTCATTACTTTACATCAATATATAAGATCATTCTAGAAAGGTTATTCATAAATATTCCACTTTTTTTTTTTATCACTTTCATTATTTCTACCCATGTTGTAAGGAATATAAGAAAAAATCGGGAGTATGTTTGATAGTGTTTTTAGTTAAAATATTTTTTTTAAAAATATTTTTGAGAAAATTATGACGTATCAAATACTTCTTTAAAAGTACTAAATATGTTTCATTTGAGTTTTCTGATTTACTTCAAACTCTGTAAATATTTTCAAGTGTGAAACCATAAAAGAATTAGAAATAATAAATATATTTAATATTTGATAAAAATAGGACAAAAATAATTAAAAAATCATGATGCTTTCTGTTTCTGAAAATGATAACAATAAAATTGTATTTAAACATTTAATCAATAGCTTATTATTCATCATTTAAAATGCTTATTCAACAAGTATCTTTGATTTTATAAAATAATTCAATGATTAACTTGAAGAAACATTTTTAAAAAATTTATTGTTTAGTTCTTGAAAAGTTTAAAGAAGAGAAAATTGAAAGGAAAAAGATAAAAGTAAAAATTGAAAATAAAAAAACTATTTTTTTGTTTGGTTATGTAAGAAACATTCAAAGAAATTAAATTATTGAAAAATACACTTCTTACCCTTTTCCAAAGAAAGAAAGAAAAAAGAATATTAAAAATATGTAAAGAAAAATTAAATATAACTGAAATTAATTAAAATTTTATATATTTTTAATTATCTTATTTCTATATAAAAAAATTAAAATATATTTTTAAATATATATATTTTTTTTTATTTTTTTATTTTTTAATTTTTTCTTCTATTCCTTGTATTTTCCTTTGTATTTTCTAGGAATCAATCATGTTGGTGGTTTTTTGTAATGTCCAAAACTTAAAAAAAATAAATAGTTTGGAAAAATATATATATATTTTTTATTTTAGCATTTTCTTGGTTAATAATTGAAATATGAAAATTTGAATAATGGAGCCAAAATTGAAGAAAACAAGAATAAAACAAAACATTGTGATGAAATTGATGGTGATGCAACAGTGTGATCATTTACTCTGTAGTATCTAGGGACAGATTCTCTAACTCAGACTTAAATTGAGAAGAAAAAGGGGGGTCGCACCAAGCTCCATACTTAACCTCCAACGGTTACAGCTCCAGATGGGGACATCTCAGTATCCCACTGGGCCACCCCAAATCTATTACGTAATCAAGGTCGTGGGTTCCACCTCCCGAACCCCCCGGCATCCTCCGATGCACCCGAAATCTCCCGAAAATCAAGCTCCAGCATTCCGAGTAAACCGGACGGAGAAAAGGAGATGGAAGGAAGAAAAAACAAGAAAGGAAGCGAAGGATGTGGTTTTAAAGGAGGAGTAAATGTGTCACTCATACATTTCGTGGTGGAATTGAATGAGGTTTCAGACTTTGAGAAATGAATGAAGCGCTTCCACTATCCTCCCTCCTCCTTAATTTTTCTCTCTTTGTTTTTAAATTTTGTCTCACATTCGACATTCATTTTTCAGAGCATGGCTTCTTCAATTCATATGGTCTTCAATTCATATGGTTACGTACAAAGGATGGATGCCCTTTGAGTTGCCTCCATTTTTTTTATTTTCAAATTTAAAATTATGCTTCCATTATTTATATTTATTTTTCAATTTCCTTTCAATAAATATAATCATTTATATTTATTAAAATCATTTTTTTTATAATATAAGTTAGAGATGAGAAATTCTTTTATTTTTTCTTTAGCGTAATGATTTAAACGTAACTCTATAATAATCCTGAATAAAAAAACATTAACGAAAAAAAAAACCCAAGGAAAATGTTTTTATTTTTATTTTTATGTTTAATTGTTTTATAAAAAATTTCAAAGAAAATCAAATATAATTAAATTTAATTATAAATTTATATATTTTTAAATTATTTATTTTTTACATCAGTGAGTTAAAATAAATAAATTTAGTTTGAAATGGTAAATAAGGATAATTTATCGATTTTAACTTTTTTTTTCTTTTTATTTATTTATTTTTTTTTCTTACATTTTTTTCAAATTTTTGGGAAATTTTGTGTTGGGTTTGGAGCTTAAATTTGTTTCTTCAAGAGTTTGGAGTTTATGATATGATTAAATATCAAATAAATATAGTTGTTTTAATTCTCCATTTTTATATTATTTTTTATTCTAGACAGGAAGTTAGGAGGGAGAACCACCCAATTAATGTGTTCACACTAAGCATCTCAGACCCAGCAGAAATTTAAGACCTTTTCTCCTCTGCTCAATCATGTGCTGACAATTAATATACACAAAATATATATTAAAAAAAAAAACAATCATCCCATCTCATTTGAAGAACAAACAGATAAAGCAAGGGGTAACCTTCAATTTTCCTTAATTTGCTTTTGCCCATATCTAGTTGATGGTTAAGGAGATCTGTTGGGTAAAACAGGTATATTTGTATATGGCTATAATGATAAATTCTTTAATACCAATCAAAGGAAATTAATGGCATGGCTATGTTTTTAAAGGCAAAGGGAGTTCAAACTATACCAAATATAAATGCTTTTGTAGGTTAAAATATTTATGCCAGGAGAGGGTTTAGTGGGCAAAGTGAAGTTGAATTTACTCCAAGGTGATAACCTTGAAAGAGAGAATGAAAGGGGGAGGGAGGGAGGTTGTCGGAGGTGGTGGGTTTGTAGACAAAAAAGATTATAATCCAATTCACAGACAAAACATTTTTTTCTCTGCATACACGACAGATAGAAAAGAGACGACAAAAAGGGGTTGTTGAGGGTGGTAAATGTGAAAGTTGATGAGAGGGGGAGAGAGAGAGAGAGAGTAATTGTGCTAAATCCAAAGATGGTAGACTTTCACACACTTAAATGAAACGCACTCCCATGCAGAAGTCGCCATTACTTCTCTTCTCTCAAGCCACACTGCCACTGCATGCCCCCCCCCCCCCCCCCCCCCTCCTCCTCCTCCTCCTCTTCCTACTATTCACTATTCACACTCTCATCATATTTATTAATTAATAATGGCTTCTCTCCCTCCTCTTCCTACTATTCACTATTCACTATTCACACTCTCATCAACTTTATTAATGAATAATGGCTTCTCTCTCTCTCTCTCTTTCTCTCTCTCTCTCTCTCTCTCTATGTGTATATATATATATATATGTATAAAATGTGTATATTATTGGTATGGTAGTAGGGCACGGAGATGCCGTGTCTGCACATTGAAAGCCACCTTAATTCAAAGGATTGAAACTGGAGCAGAGACAATATTTGCAGACTTTGCCCAGTACTCTTCTTCTCTCCCATTTATTTCTCTCTGCTGCCCACCCATCCGCGGAAATCCCACATTTTAATTTAACTTCTTGCTGTTTTTCAAAATTTCTTTTGTTTTCTTTACGCCTTTTTCTATACTTTCAAATTCAATCATGCTTTTCTGCACCCTTTTTCTTGTTTTCATCAATTAACTATCATTGTCATTTTCACTCTTTCACTCACTTATATCCCATGGTTGATTTTTTTTTTCTCAAATTATGCATGAAATGAAATTTTGGGTTGCAAATAATAATAATAATAATATATAGTGTTTTAAAAATCGAATTGATCAATCGGTTCCACCGATCAAATCGTCTATCAAAATTCTAAGTCGGTTCAATTCACCTTTATTGACATTGAACTGAATGATGCATGAAATAAAAGTTTGGGTTGTAAATAATAATAATAATAATATAATGTTTTAAAAATCGAATTGGATCAATCAATTCAACCGATCTAATCCTAAGTCGGTCCAATTCACCTTTTGAGTCAAAAGGGATAACACATTGACATTAAACCGAATGACCAAGTGATTGTTATTATACACAAAAGCGAAGTATAAATTTACTATGGTTGAAATATATAAGCGCTTTTGATTTTTATGGTATGATAGCGATAGAGCAAAGAGTGATGTAAAGTAGGATTTAAGTGACATTAATTGGAGAAGAGGAGGCCATAAATTTTGCTTGATGTTTTGTATATTTGGCATCTTCTAACGAAATCGAGGGACTTTACTCTATGGGTGCATTCACGGGTGGACATGAGTAGAGCATTTTATTACTTTAACTGGTTGCGTATGCCAATTTTGCCTATACATTTATTATTTACGTACTTGTCTCTCTTTTATTGTATTGTCATTTATGTGTTTTAATGGTATCTAAGCCTGTACTTTTTTTTTTCTTTACTGAAATTATTTCCAACTATTTGAGATTGATTTTTTTAAAAAAGTAAAGTTAAAAGCACTTTGTAATGTGTAGAAATGCTTTTGAATAAAAAGGAAAAATAGGTGTATGATAAGTCATTGGAAATCCTTTTTAAAAATTTGAAAGAAGTTCCCTTAGAAGTTCAAAAAAATATTGTAAATTAAGACTCTCTTTGATGATATTTTTAAAAAGTGTTTTTAATTTAAAAATTGTTTTTGAAAAATTATTATATGGTTAATAATATTTAGAAAATAGTTATAATACTTTCTAGAAAAATCATTTGAAAAACACTTCATAAGATAAGTGATTATCTAAAAAAAATATTTTTAGAAAAACATTTTCATTAATTCAAAAAGAAAGACTATCAAACATATTCTGAAAGTGTTTTAGATCAAAATCATAACAAAATGAGGTGAAAGTCTCTTTGGTAATGCTTTTAATGCTTCTAGTATAAAAGCGAATACCATGATATAAGAGAAAGTTTTTGGCTTTATATAAATATGAGTTTTTTTTAACTATATAAATACGTTTTAAAGTCATGATGGTTCATTTGAATTTAAAATGGACGATATCGATACGATTGGATGTGAGTTGTTATAAGTTTGACTTTATAATCTCGTGAGATATAATAAAGATATTATGTCTGTTTAAGAAAGTGTTTGTGATATCTTATATCGAATAAATGATAAAATTCTTAATATTATATAAATATGATTTCTTCTAAATTATATAAACACATTTTAAAGTTTAAAATAGATAATATTTATACAAATGGATTAATTCCGATATATCGAGTGGGGGCCTAACCAACTTAAACTTGAAAGAAAAGTGATTAATTCAAACTGTCTTGATCTACCATTGTCAACTTGACATCAAAAGCCAACGTGGAGGAAGGAATGAGTGCCAAAGTCAACCAATCGGACGGCTATGATTAAGGGAAAGGAGTATGGGGAAGACGGAGGGGAATGGGGCCCAGGGAAGAGAAGGGTAATGAAGAGGAGAATTAATAAGGAATGCCTGCACTATTTCCTAATCCGTACGTCACAAAGCAAATGGCTGGACATTAAGCTGACAACACCAACATTCATTCAAATTTTTGTTTTGGCATTTAAACCGACCAGGCCTCCAAAGGGTATGTCGGTCATTTTCCGTATACCCGGCAGTTTCTTTATGTTTCCAACCTAATATTGTTTCATAATAGTAATAATAAATATTTAGCCAGCCATAGACGAGCCTCTCGGTTGTACCTAAAAAACACACACAAAGACATACTATTTCAAGCCAGGCGTGTCCCAAGCGCGTGTGAATGACTTTCCCAATTCTGAAAAACCCAATCAAAGGAGTTATGCATGGCATTAGTTGTTTTACTTTTTAAATAATATATATAATAATGTGAATTTTAACTCTAAATTATTTTAGGAAGTTATATTAAATATTTTTATAAAATAAAATAATTTGTGTTTTAATTTAGTGTATGAAATCTAATTTACGAGAAATCATTAAATTTGCATCAAATCATTTAGTTGATAATATGTATAAGAAGTAGATATATGCGTGTATACAAAAAATTTATAATACAAGTTAATTAGAATTAGACGTAACATTTAATTGTAAAAAGAAATTATAACCTTTTAATAGCATAATTATATATTTTTTAAATCTTTTATATATTTTGTAAGGAGACTTTTATTTTATTTTAAATATGATTTTTTTTCTCTCTCTGTTCATCGTGATTTCATTATCGAGTGTTTGAATTTTTGAGGGGTTTTGTAATTAAAGCTTTAACATCAAAATGAGGATTTATGAAGACAAAGATGCAGGATGAAGGAGCTTATTTGATTATCTAGGGTTAATATTATGCTATTTGGAGGTTATAATAATTTTATTGTTTTTTTGTAAGACAAATTGTGATGAGGCCTTAGAAAGAGGAAAGAAGGCATTTCAATTAGAGAATAGGATGAGACTGAGCGTGTCATGCACATGCCATGGAAGCAAGTGGGGGTAATGGCCATCACTGAGAATTAAAGCAAGAATCTATCACCTCGCTGCTTTCCTCTTCCCATATATACATGGTTTTTGGTGAACATCTCCGCCCCTCTCTCTCACATATCTGCCATTTTATATAAACCTTTCCTCCATACTCACCTCTGTCTCTCCCCATCTCTCTCTCTCTCTCTCTCTCTCTCTCCCGTTGTCTTGTTCCCTGTAACCACAGACACACACAGTGTCTGCTTCGCCTGTTCTGTCAAGCTTCTAACGGCTTCTTTTCTATACTAAGGCCTAGAGCTTCTCTCTCTCAGTTTCCATTCTCCTTAGGATTCTATGTTTTCCTTTCTCTTTCTAATTTCACCTGTGATTCGCCCAAGCATCTAAAGGCGAATCCGCTTTTCCGCAGGCCCATCAAGTGACCTGATGGTGATAGTGTGGTCACTTTCACAGCGCTTTTAGCCTTTCTTTTCTTGATTTAACAAACTTACACACCACCTCGTTCTCATTCACATCTGGGTCTTCTTCCGCTTTCGGCTATTTTCCATCTGGGTTTCCCGGGATTGTTTCGGATATGGGCGATAGTTTATCCGACTTCTTTGAAGAGCCTGAGTTTGGTGGCGAAACCAGCTTGACTGGCGTAGCTTCCCCCGACGATCTCGATCTCTTCAGCATTTTCGAGAGTCTGGAGGGTGTCTCCGAGGTTCCTCCATTGGAGGAGACTGTGTTGGGCTCCAAAGAAGGTGAGGAAACAGCAAGATTGGTCTCTCAAAAATCTACTTCTTCCAGTGCTTTGCAGGAGTCCGAGACGGAGCTCGAAGCTTCCCCGAAGAGGAAGAGGCCCAGGCTCGCCGCACCCACTTCGTCCGAAGAGGGGAACCCAGATGGACAACAGAGGGTGTCGCATATAACTGTGGAGAGGAACCGCAGAAAGCAAATGAACGAGCATTTATCAGTGTTGAGGTCCCTCATGCCTTGCTTCTATGTCAAAAGAGTAAGTCTATCCTTTATATCATTTCTCTCCTTTAATACCATGAAGCTTTTCTTGATTCTCAACGTCAATCGAGTATGACTTCTAACTGAACTGCATGTAGAGAAAAATTAAAAATGAAAAAAGAAAATATATTATTTTCCTATAGAACTTTTGAATTAATTTATATGGGTTATGTCTAATATTTTGATTTTGATTTGGATTAGGGAGATCAAGCATCCATAATAGGCGGGGTGGTGGATTACATCAAGGAGTTGCAGCAAGTTCTACGGTCACTTGAAGCCAAGAAGCAACGAAAAGTTTACAGTGAAGTTCTAAGCCCTAGGGTTGTTTCAAGTCCAAGGCCTCCGCCAATCAGCCCTAGAAAGCCACCATTAAGCCCTAGAATAAGCTTACCCATAAGCCCAAGAACCCCGCAACCAACCAGCCCTTACAAGCCTGTTAGGTTGCAGCAGGGTTACCTTTCCCCGACCATAGCTCCTTCCCTCGAACCATCTCCTTCTTCTTCAACCTCCTCCAATGACAACGCCAACGAGCTCATCGTAAATTCAAAATCAGCCATTGCTGACGTAGAGGTGAAGTACTCCTGCCCAAACGTTGTTTTGAAGACAAAATCTTCACGGATTCCCGGCCAAGCAGTGAAAATCATTTCCGCTCTAGAGGACCTTTCGCTTGAAATTCTCCATGTTAGCATCAGCTCAATCGATGAAACCATGCTCAATTCCTTCACTATCAAGGTAAAATCACATGCAAAGAACTTTTTTTTTTTTTTTTTCAGTAGTAAAGAAACCCAAGTTCTTTTACATAATTCTCATATCAAAACAAAGAGATGAATAAATATGGGAATTACCCATTAACCCTAATCTAAAACCCTAAACTGGGTGATAGTTTTAGGGCTGTTGTAGCTGTATGTGGTCCTTTTCAAGACCCAGACACTCTCAACAAATTGATACCAATAATTGTTTGCAGTAAATTTCTCTCACTCATGAGGTAAATTCTTAGGTTTATTGCATGCTCAGAGAGATGGCAGGAGCAAGATGCACTGAAAACTAGGGTTCTATTTCCAGTTCCATCCATATTAATTGTCCGTAATTTTATTATTTTATTATTTTTATTATTTTTTTTGAAAATTTATTGAGCAATTTGTCTTCACTCTGTTGATTATAGTTGGAATTATTGAAGCTGATGATTGGGTATTTTATGCTATTTGATAGTTTGGAATTGAATGCCAACTTAGCGCCGAGGAACTCGCTCACCAAGTCCAGCAGACATTCTGCTAAATCTCTACTGATAGGGGCTGCATCAGAATCAATCAAAACCCTAACAAAACCTCCCTCATCACTTTCTCTTTCTTTTTTCTCTCAGCTGCAATAATGAAGAAGAATGTGTGGGAGGCATTTACCTTAGTTTCTGTTTAACATATGTAATTGTAGATCAGGCATTACTTGTACTAATTTCCTAGTGTAGCCCTTGTAATTGAGCATTATTCTCAAGCTTTATTACTATCTATGAATTTAATTTCCATTCTCAATTTATGCTAATTACTATCACAGTTGTCTTCATTCAATTCACATTTGCAAAAACTAAGATATTCTTGTAGTATTCACATAGGGTTCGAAGCAATTGATGTTAGCAGAAAATAATTGAACAACAAAGTAGGTAATTATCCGGTTTCCTATGAATCCGAACAAACGGATTCTTGTGCTGAAATTATGGATGAATTCTTTGAAGCCTTAAAATTTTAAGTTCTCCATGGTGAGTATGGCCCAATGGATAATATTCTTGTCCAAAATTTAATAATGGCTAACCTTTACAAATATATATTTCGTGGAGAGGTGGGATGTATTGTGAAAAATAGTCAAACCGACAATAATTTTGAGAAGTGTTCTTAACATTTCTAATATTTGAAAAATAAAAAATTTTAACGGTTAGAAATGTTAAAAATACTTCTCAGAATCACTATCAAATATACTTTTAATTAATTTCCATGAAACTTAAAGTTTATTTGGGATTTCAAGCGTTAGAAAGATTAAAAACATTTCTTAAAATTACTGACAACGACTCTTAATCTTCTTCATTTGTTCGTGGAAAACTTCAGACAACAAGACTTCGACCAATGCTGAAAATTGGGAGTCATTAATGTATGCCAACTTGGAGTATCAGGTTTTGTGCAACTTGTTCAAAATTTTCTTCAATACCAATTGATCTGGTCCCATCTAGATATATAAACCGAAAAAGAAAAATCTCAAACACCATCTAAAGAAAATTGAACAGATCTTTTGATAACAACATGTGAACGTGAACGCTGGACCATGCGTTAGCGTTAGGCTCGACATTCTCATTGTTTCTCTACCCTAGTTTCAAACTTTCATAATGGGGGTAACCCTACCTCAATTTTGTGTCTCTTGTTTTCATGATTATGGGTTTTGATTAATTAAATGGCAGCATTACTTACCAATTATTCTAATGATAAATCCCAATGAAATAGTACCAAATTGAGGATCGCACATGTGAAATGGAACCATACATAAGATAAGTAGAAAGAAATAAAGGTCGAAATCATTGACATTTTTCTTTCCTTTTGGTCTGATTTCCTTGTGGAGGCATAGAGGACAGAGGTGGCTAGGGTGGGGTAAAACGATAAAGAAAACACAAACACATAATGGTACCATTGTGTGCCCAATTTATTGTTTTGGAACTCTCAGAAAAGGTGGGCTACCATCAATTGATACATTTTGGGTAGTTGAAAATGCAGTGAAAAAGTAAGACCTTGATGTCTCCATATAAAGGGACTCTCCGCGCCCACATCCCTCACTCCTAGGCAATTTATCAGTGGGGGCTAGTTTCTTACTGTCTTCAAGACAAACCCTAAAGCAGACAGACTACTTGAACATCCATAGAGTGGGCCAAATCATTCAAAATTTCCTGCTAAATTATTGATGTGAAAGAACTTTAGGGTTGTGGGGAAATGGAAACATATATTATGCCACTATCATGAAACTTTGGCAATCAAACTTGTAAAATTTTCCAATTTGATCAACTACGAGATTCGTTTAATTTAAATTTGAGAAATTTTTTTTCCAATTTGATCAATTTATGCGAAAATTTAACGAAAAAAATTGACCCATATTTGTAATGAGCAACATTTTTTCATTTGAGTAGGAAATATGAACCAGAAAGTGGTAATGGGCCATGAGGCCCGGTAAAGAACAGGTGGGTCCATCTAGCTGAGCGAGAATAAATATTTTGGGCCCAGTAAATCTTTGGTGGAGCTGAAAATATTTATAGTGGATCTAGAATATATTTGGAGTTTTATTTTGGGCTCATATAATGGTTTCTCAGGGGCTGGGCCATCGCCCTCTCCACCTTGGGCTTGGCATTCATGGGCATGTAGCCAGTTTTGCTCTCATAAACCAAGAGGTTCATATGTGGGCCTGAAAAAAAATTTGGAGCTAGTTTTTTTCCTGGGTTAAACGATGGGCCTGACCCTTAACATTTTGGGCTCTAACCTCGTGGTTTTTCTTGTTTGGCCCTAATGGGGTGTTACCCATGTTGGCGACAACTATTGCCAGGCGTGAAACGACGTGGACTGAAGGCTGCCCGCCAGACGTTTACGTCCATGTGTAGAAGATGAATGAGGAGGAAAATGTCCGGATGTTAGAAGATGATGAGAGAGCAAATCATAAGATGCTATCAAAGATCAAATATTGGATACTATGTTTGAATTTATAGAAATATAGGACAAAAAAAAAATATATTAATGAAACGAAATTCCGTGAAAACCAATAAAAATATCGAAAAAAAATTTCAAAAATTAATAAAACAATTAATATTGTTTATTTGTAGAACATGTCTTAAAAAACCTCGTATCATTGGTATCTCTAGTTTTATTTCTAGTATTGCAAAATATGTAAATATCTCAAAATCGAAGTTTTTTTTTGTTTAATACAAACAAAAAAACCCAAATCGATTATTGTTTTTTTAGCTAAATAAAAAAAAAATAAAATATTGACTTTTTTTATTTAGTTAAAAATAGTCTATTGATGTCAACCAATATAACTAAATTTAATATATTGATAATAAATTTACGTTAATTATTAGTTGGTATTAACATATTATTTTTAATTTAATAGAAAAAACAAAAAAAAAAAAAACAATACTAAACGATGGATCAAGTGGAGAGATTCAATTAAAAAAAAGAGATTAATAAACCTCTTATATGAAAATTGACAGCACGTTACAAGAACTATTACAAGACAAAAAGAGGACCAAAATTGGCAGATGAAGAGGAAAAATGTTACAGAAATGATCTCTAGTACCTAAAACAAAACTCCAGAGGCTAAGCTATCAGCAGTTGAATACAGACAACTAGTGCTGCTGCATACATGGATATGCTTCTCTTTATCTCCAATTCTTGCAAGCTAGGATTTGCCGCTAAGCCTATGACTTTATTGTTATTATCTTAAAGCTTTCTATTGTTTCCTATTGAAGTGGATGATAAGAATTAAAAGAATCCCGGGTGGTCGAAGTTAAAGTTCGGATCGAATTCCATGGAACCAAACGGGAACTGCTCAAACTGAGGGTTTGTGGTTGAAGCAACAGCTGAGATTATCTCATTGAGATTGGCTTCGGGGGCCTGCAGGTTTTGGTTTCCTCCAAGGCTGTTCATTTCATCAGACGACATGGAGAAATAGTTTGATCCAGATGCTGCAGGAGATACAAATGAGGTAGGAAAATTACCAACGATATTGTTGTCTATCATGGAAGGCGAGAAACCGGGTTCTTCGACCTTCATATTAGACGTTGAAGTGAAGCAAAAGGGGGGAAATGCTTGGTCGCTTGGTGTGTCCAAGCCTTCTGTTACGACTCTGAGGCCAGTTTGGAAGCTCAAGAGCATGTCTTGTGGTTGTAGCTGGTTTTGTTGGGGTTGGAGGTTGAATTGTTGATGATCTTTGGTGTCCATCAGTCCTTGGTTTTCCGGCAGTGCTGCCGGCGGTGGAATTTGGTGGGAGACTTGGGTGCAAGTGTGTCTTCCACGGTAGGTGATTTCAAAGATGGTTGGGTCATCGTCTGATCTTTGAACTTGCTTTGTAGCCAGACAGCCTTGGGCATTTCTATGAGTGCATTTGTAATAGCTCCTGAAAGTAAAATTCAATCTTCTATAGTAAGTTCAAAGAAAAACGAAAGTAAATTCACTTTTTCATTTCTTAATTCTTTTATCTTAAGCAATTAAGTATCAAGTGGAAAAAAGTGGGTGGATAGATTCAAATGGTGTAGACCCAACACTTGGTATTAAGAATGAGCCAGTTGGTTTGGTTAAAGCCAACATTTGAGGCTAGTGGACAAGGAATTTGCTTTATATTAATGTGCCTAAGAACATGTTCTAAGGCTGCCTACCAAGTTGACTCAGTTTTGGGGTGGACTTTTCTCATTTCCCATTTGTACGCGGCCTTCGTGTGTTTTATGCTTATGGGTGGTCGCCCAAAATGACTACTTTCACACTTGGAACCAATAGGTCAAGGACACTTCAAATCCTTTCATATATCAGCTTAAAGATTCAATACTTCAAAAAAAAAACACCTAAAAAGGGGCTGTAACTGTTTCTGTTAAATGATTATAACTCGATATTTGAAAATGACCATAATGCCCCTGTCAGCTCTGATTA
The DNA here is from genome assembly GCF_004353265.1 of Vitis riparia. NCBI lineage: Eukaryota > Viridiplantae > Streptophyta > Magnoliopsida > Vitales > Vitaceae > Vitis > Vitis riparia. The sequence continues at coordinate 20,255,294 of NC_048446.1, forward strand.
GCGGTGTCATACTCATTTTCATAAATAAAAAAATCTTTTTATTTTTATTCTCAAATTATTTCAATTTCTAAGAGACATGCATGTGATTTTTTTTTTTTTGGCAAAATAAAGAACACTTAGGAACTGAGTCCGACATGTCATCTACTAAAGGCTATAATGCAGGCATGAATTGGTGAGGTTAGAGGCAACACCCTAAGATTCAGAGACAACAAGGGTGTCTACTTGTTGATGAGAACATGACTTTAATTTCTTCTAAATTTCAGATGGATCCAATCTCACTTATCAGTTATCAGTTATCACCACTAGAATTTATGTATATTGATGTAGAACTTTCCTACCTTGGATATTTGGCTCCGAGAATGTCCTTCTGCCCATACTTCCTCCAACTAAACCCATCATCAAGAGGGCCTTCTGGCCCTGGCCCTAGAGACATCTGCACTTGCTTTGTCCACCTTGGCAATGTCTTTCTGCAACAAAATTCTAAAATTATTCAGCTCAAAAAATGAAGGTAAATGGATTGAATCATATGAACGGATGGATGGTAGGGAAGAACAATGGTGGTATATAAGAATTTTAATTGATCACCTCTTCCTAGACCCATCTTTGTGCTCCTGATCCTTATCAGAATCTTCGCTCCTAGGACTCCCACTGAGCGAGCGTGGAGACTCAGACATCCCTATTCCAACTGCTCCTCCTCCGCCTGCTGCGGCGGCATGTGGCTCGCCCACTGGGCCGCTACACCTCAGCAATGAAAGGGCCTTCTCGTATGAAGTTAGGATCTTTTGGACCAAGGATTCACGGGCGTCATGAGAAGAAGACGACACGCTGAGATGGATTTGTAGCTGTTTGGCTAGCTCTCTCCCATTCGTAAGCTCATTTATCAGATTCTTTTGTTCCCAACTTCCCATGTTCTCCATTTTTAAACCACCCAAAGAAGAAGAACAAACTGTACTTGACTGCGCCAATAACCAGCAAAGGATCACTAATAGTAGACTCGCATGAATGCTACTTCACTGCAGTTAAAGCAACTAGATATAAGAAGAGCCGAAGAGAAGAAAGAATAAGAAGCTAAAAGCATGGAAATTTAGCTTAGTTGCAATCAAACTCGGCTTCAAGATAATACTAGCAAGAGAAAAAGGCAAGTAAGAAACTGAGACATCAAAAGTGGGTTTGGAGGCGAAATTAAATCTGGAAAAGGAAGAGAATTGTTAAGCGGGTTTCTGAGTTTGTTGTGATTTGGAATGGTTAGAGGGGGGTGGGGGTGGGGGTTTTGCATTTAAATAATGGGTATTTTTGAATGAAGAAAATTGAGGGAAAGAGAGAGAAGTTTGACTGAGAAAAGAGGGAGGCGGGTTTGGAATGGTATTTTCTGCAAAGACCAGTCTTTGGTCATCGGAATGGTAATAGGGAAGTGAGGGAAGTCCAATTGCTGACCGTTTCTCCTCAAAGAACCCTTCCCGGATCTTGTTTCCTCTTTCTCTCTCTCTCTCCCTCCCTCCTCTACTTAGTACCAACGCGGAACCAGGCTTGAAGATTCCTGGTCCGCTATTCACAATAACTTTCCTCTTCTGTTCGCAATCCACGTTGATTCGAACCCAAACGTAAAATAAAGAAAAGGTTGAGAGAGAGAGAGTGCTGATATGGGAGTGACGTTTGGGTTTAATCTAAGGATTACGTCGAAGTTGATAGATGGGATCCAACCATCCAAGTTTCTTACCATGAAATCCAGCGAAATGGTAAGCGCATTTTGTGCCATACGCTGCCTTCACCACATCAATCCGGCACGCGCCCACTCATCCCGATTCTCGACCTTAAAATTTTGGGTTTTTGACCTTTTCCTCGCCACCCAAAAGCACTTCTCACCGGGGGCTGGCTTGGGAGTTGGGAGTGATCCTTATGTAAAAGTGCTTTTAATTAGTATTATCATATTTCAAACATAAACCATTTTACAAAAAAATCAATTAATATTTTAATTACTTAAAAATAATATTTTAAGTGATTTTTCGTATTTAAAAAATAAAATTTATTTTTGTAACCTTTGAAAATGGAAAAGAAAAATAATAAAAAAAAGTCACCAATTTTTTTATTAGATTTATTGTACAAAGTATTAAAAAAATATATCATAAATTAACTTTAAAAATTCTTATACCTTAAAATTTGTGTTGGTTTACTTTTTACTATTTATTTTCCACTTTTCTTACTTTATTTTCCTTCTTCTATCCCTCCCCCTTTTTTCTTTTGAATTTACTATCATAAAACTAAAGGTAGAAAAAGTTGTTGAAGTATTTTTTCAAAAAGTTATATAATATTTCACATGCTAAGCTACTTTGAAGTCAAAATGAAATGAATAGAAAATACGAACATAAAGAATATCACTATCCTATTTTTATGAATAGTCCATCCTTCCTTCTAGTAGATGTCGACATAATGTTTTAATTAAAAGTTTTTTTGTTGCATTTGAAAAGTTAAGAAAGCAACGAAAAAAGATGATATTTCCTTATTAGAACAAGTGGATGATGTTTCATGTATGTTACTTATACTATCTATATAATAAACTTACATATATTTCAAATCATGTGAGCTTATTGGATCAAAATTGGTGAATATTTGTAAGGGATCAAACATATGTCTTTTTGTTAGATTCATAATCTCACAAGACATAATAAGAATTTTGTATTTGAATAAAAAGAAAGAAGATGATTGTGATATTCACATTGAATGTAAGACTTTTTTTAACTGACATTTTAAGTTGTAGGAACTCATTATGCTTAAAACGAATAATATTTATTAAGAAAAAAGTGAATAATTATAAATTAACACTTAATAATAATTAATATTGAAAAGTATTTGATTCTCCGTGTCGGTTTGGATTGAATTTTTTAAAGGTAGAAAAATCATTTTTAAATTTTTTAAAAAATTAAAATTTTAACTAAAAATTCATGTAACCTCGATTACTTTGATCACGCACTTGAAGGAGAGTGTTGGGAAATCACCATCACCTTCACAAGTACTTGTGTTAATTTTCAATTGTTTTCTCAAATGATTTGAAAAACATTTAGTGCATTCACACTTGAGCATTACTAAATTTTTTGTTTCCTTAATGTTGTGGACATGTTTTATTGTTTTTAATTTTGAGAATTGTGAAGGATGAGAAGAAGCATAGAAGATGGAGTTGAAAATTATATTTTTGTTTTTTAAAAATAAAAATATAGGGCAAGTGGATTTAATATTAAACTTCCACGTGAGATCTTGATGGTTTGTTGGCATGTTACATGCACTTAGACTTTTCTTTATTCATATATATTCCTCTTAAAAACACTTCCGTTATCCCCTGGTTTTGATTAGAAAATACTTTGAAAGTTTTAAGGAGTATTTGTCTTCTTCACTTCAATGCTCAACTACTCAATAAACAATGCCAAATTTTAGTTTTCGTCCTTCTTTTTAATTTTTTTTTTCTGATTTTTCCTTATGTATTAAATGATAGATTTGAAGGATGATTTTAAAAGTAACGTTAGGTTGATTTCAGGAAAGTAATAAGAAAAAAAAAATTAAGAAAAATGATCTTTTATTTATTTGGTGTATTATAGAAAATACGAAAGAAAATTTAATATAATTAAAATTAGTTAAAAATTTACATATTATTGAATTATTTAATTTTGATATAAAAGAGAAAAATAAATTAAATAGGTTTGAAAAAATATATAAAAATAATTTAATGATTTTGAATCTATTTTTTATTTTATTTTATATATATATTTTTTCTTATATTTTCCTTCAAATCTTTTAGAAAAACACAGTTTAAAAGAAATGATAATTTATAGATTTTTATTTATTTATTTAGATTATGAGAATCAAACTGATATAAAAAGGTAATGAAAATAATCAAAATTAGAGATTTCATTAAAATATTTACAAAATTATCATAAATCCAAATAGAAATGAAACTAACATTTATGCAAGAAACGAAATAAAGGGTATAATTTGAAATTTTTTATATTTCTAATTGTGGAGAAAAAATATTTTTAAATAGATATGCAAAAGAATAAAGTAATTGTTTCTTGAACTTTGCATATATTTAAAAAAATAATAATTATTTTAAAATATATAGTTGTTTGTATATTGAAGATAGTTCAAAATCTACAATAATTTTACTATAGCTTTTTTTATCAGAGTAGATTAGGAAACCAAAAGCCTAAAATTTGATTCCATGAGGAAGGGAATCAGTTTTCTTCACGGCGGTGGAGGAAATCATTTCTTAAATATTCTTCTGTACAAAAAAAAATGGCTTTCTAGATAATTAGTGATACCCCTGTATATCTTTTGACTCCGAATGTTAGGTAACACTAGAATGCGGAGAACGCATGCACAGAATAGAATAATTTTCTAGTCTTGTTTTCAATCAAGAATTGAATAAAAGAAAGAGGAAAAAAGTTTCAAGTTTGAAATTGTAAGTTCTAGAAATTTAAAATTTTTGTTTTTAAAAATAGGAAAAAAAATCATATTTGAATTTTTTTTTTAATTTATCAAAATAATAATAAATTTAAAATATTGGAATATAAAAGAAAATGAAATATAAAAATTCAATTATTTTATTCAATATTTTATCAAATTACATGAAAAAAGATGGAGAACAAAATGTAAGAAGAAAAAACAAAAACTAATATTTGAATGGGCCAAATGGGTCGACATAGGAAGTTGACACGATAGTGCAATTAGTCATTTCCTTAATCTTAGCACGACTCGCTATAGTAATTAGGTTGTGTTGGTCCAACTCGACATTTTAGTGTACTAGGCCAAGGGCCAAACTAGGCGGCTTAGTCCACTTGATAGCTCTACAATCGACCGCTTAAGTTGATTAATCAAGGTGACCTTTGGGCTTATCTTACATATTTTGGCGATGGTCATCAATACTTGAGCTATAAACTCAATTGATTGAATTACCTGTCAATGGTCATATTTTGGCGATGGTGACCAATACTTGAACTAGAAACTCAATTGATTGAATTACTTGTTAATGGTCCAAGTCAATTGGTTGAGGTTTCTACTTCTGAATAGTTACTTGCATTATTTTGTCATCAACAACTATATAATTGGTTGACAACCCAAGTCGAATAATTGATGATCTAAGTTGATTCATCAATATAATCTATCTAAGGGCAAATTTACTTATATTACTCGTATATAAGAGCTTAAAATTACCATTATTACTAAGAAAATACCTTGAAATCACTATTCATAATTTCTAAGAGCTTTTTCCTTGATTTTGGAGTGCATTAAACCAAAATTTGCATGTGTATTTATTTCAATCCAAACTTCCCACAACATTCATTTGAATCAAAACTTGTTTCTTATTGGTCCTATTACTATCCTTTTAAGTTGTAAATTGTGAAAAAGTTTAAGAGTGAAACATCTTTTAAGTAAAAATTGTGGAAGATTTCTTGAAATTAAGAGTCCAGTGTAGAGAAGACTACACTTGATTGAAGCATTGAAAGTTTAGTGGAATCTCGACTTATATTAGGAGTTAGAGGAGAGTACACGTAAAGGAGGATTGAAATAAATGATTATAAAATCTTAATTTACATCTCTCTTTCTTTCGCTCTTTCTGTTTTATTACCTTACTACTTATTATATCATTTGCGTTGATTACTTGATAAAATTTGTTATAATGGACCAACACTCAATTTACCTACTTTCTTAGGTATAAACCTTGGTTGAATTAGCCAAGATTCGAATTCTATAAGAAAAGGAATTTAAATTCACCTATTTTATTTATCAAGCACTTTTAGATAATTAATTTTTCTAAAAGTTAAGCCTCTAGGATTTGGACATGTGATATATTTAAGACATTCCAACAATTTTATTTATTTTTTAATTTTAAGTTCATTAATCATATTTGAATCAATATGATTAACCTTCAAGTCTGACATGTTTACAATATATTTTGATTTATTTATTCAAAATCAAACCTTAAACAAGTTAAATATAATTAAATAAATTATTATTATAATAAAATTAATTAACATAATTATTAAATAAGAAATTCATACTATGAAATAAGTTAATTATTTGAAAGGAATTAAAACACCCAAATTCCAAATAATTCTTTTAATAAAGTAACCATTTAAAAATAAATAAATAAGTTACACGTGTCGCATCTATATATAGACATGGAGTTCATACTTGGGAGGAATTTGTAATTTATTGTTTAATATAACTTTCTACGAAAAGTCTTATTCTATCATTAACAAAAGTCCTTTGAAATCCCAAATCGCTTTCACTTTTAATTAAATAATTAAATATATTACAAAAAAAAAAAGAAAAAAAGAAAAAAAATCATGGGTTCATACTAAACAAGAACTGCACTAATAACGGTTGAAAGATTCAAATAGATGAATTTAGACCCATTCAATGATTGGAATGTTTGAAAAGGCAAATGGGTTGGCTAGAAAAGGGCACCAAGATTGATGAATCGGTGGCCGCAATCTGGGTCTTCTAGACGTTGTTCATACGACCAAGTTGTGGACCAACGCGCTTAGGACTTCTCCACCCACGGTCCTCGCCTTGGACCCTGCCTTTCCCAGCCCTTTTGAATCGGGTCAAACCCCCTTTATTTTTCGTCATGTTAGGTACCTTCACAAAGGACTTTTGGTGGATTCAATACCATTTTTCAAGGGCAAATTTTTAGGGATTTACCCGGTCCAGTGCTCGGTTTTTTTTTTAAGCTAAAGTTTGATTGATTCAACATGTGAGAAGAAGCCCCTCCAATCAAATAATTATTCATTTTGCCTTTTCTTTGAAATTTTTGGTCTAAATGATTTTTTTTCCCTGGTTTCCTACTTTATGCATATTTTTTAATTTGATTAAAAATGCATTTTGAAAATGAGGTTTCAATTAAAAATAATAATAATATTCTATATAACCTAACTAAAAGTCTAGACAATACGTTTGATAGTGATTTCAGAAAACGTTTATAATTTTTATAATATTTAAATGATAAAAAAAAATTTGGTCAAAATGATTTTTTTTCCTCGGTTCCTACTTTATACATATTTTTTAATTTGATTAAAAATGCATTTTGAAAATGAGGTTTCAATTAAAAAAAATAATAATATTCTATATAACCTAACTAAAAGTCTAGACAATAATTTTAAAAGGTGTTTTTAATATTAAATTTTTTTTTATCATTTAAATATTATAAAAATTATAAACGTATTCTAAAATCACTATTAAACGTATTTTAAGAGTCTGTTTAGATAAGGTTTTTTAAAATCATTATCAAACATGTTTTAAAAGTGATTTTGAGAGATGTGAGAAGCCGCTCCTTACAAAAATAGTGTGTTTGACAATTTTTTAAATGATTTTTGTAATTCTAAAAAATTAGATGACATAATTTATGGGAAATCATTTGGTAAATAATTCTTAAAATAAAAATCAATTTTAATTTATAACACATTACTAAAAACACAATTAAAATATATATTTTTATTTATTTCCAAACATTGAGTGATTTTCCTTGTAAACGGTTTCAATAAAAACACCACTCACAAAAATACAATGTTAAATGACTGGAGATCCATTATCAATTGGGCCCAAGTTATGGATATGGCTCCGAACACAAAGCCCAAAGCCCAAAGATACCATCAGTTGGGCCTATTTATTAAAGCATGACCCATTTCCTACTGAGCCTTAGGCCCAGTTAGATTAGATCCGATTTGGACACGAAGACCATCTCTCAAGTCACACTCAGTTAGACAGCAAGCCCATTTCACATATTTTAGTTTTAGAGTCAATTTTTTTCATTTGCCATAAAATTAAAATTTAGGTGTAAATTTCTGTAAATAAGCCTCTCATCAACCTATGTCCTCCATAAAAATTGTATTCCAACTAGTATAAAGCTACGTGTCACAAATGGCTGATATCAAACTACGTACTCATCCTCACACCACCAAACAACACTGGGTCCCACAACCTCGTTGTAATATTCATCACCCAATCAAAACTTTCCACGTTTCAGTTTTCTCATCCACAAGCCTCAGAAAATATCTTCCATCCAGTCCCCGCCAACCACGTAAGCCCTCTCCGAGATTATTCTCTGCTGCAACATTGGCCACGTCACCAAAATTATTTTCCTTCACTTCACGCAACTCTCTACCGTTAATTTTCTGGAGTAGAGCTCGTGGACGCCTTAATTTGAGGATTTTTTATTTTGGTATTTAAACTCCGGTACTTTTAACAGCAGAGATTCTCTCCAAATCGCTGTGAATTCTGTGTTAACTCGGTGACGCGGATCTGAGTTCCTTTTCTTTTGCTTCTGTAGAGGTATGATTCTCTGCATTGATTTCCATGTTGGCTTTTCTGTATGGTTCTCGGGAAAGGAGGAAAGGAAAATTCAGTGTGGTGTTTGTAGTTTAGGTTGGAAGTTGAAAGCTTTGCTTAGAATGATTTAATATCCATCATAACTCTTTTTGAGATGGGTTTATTTGAATTTGAATTCTATTGATGGAAATATTTGCTTGTGAGCTTAATTTATGATGATTCCATAATCAAGGTTAGCGGAAGGGGATTTTTATAATTTCAATCAAATGGGTTATAATGCTAAAATGCATTTAAATTATAGGTTTGATTCAATCAATTTTTAGTTTACTTTTGCAGATGAAGTGAATATATCTGATTATGTTGAAGAAATGGCGCTTTCTTCTTTGGGTTGGTAGTGGTATATGATGTGAAAGAGTGAACAGCTTGAGAGGAAAAAAAAATGGGTTTAATCCACTTGCCATAAAAATTTAAAAGATTTGATGTGGGTCAAATCCTAGAAAAAGATAGAAAGAGATGAGAAAGAATTAAAGTGATTTGAGCATATAGTGTGTTCCAATGGGGTTTTCTAGTTTTATTATTATTATTATTATTTTTTGATTTTTATGGGGTTTTTTTGTGAACTTTTTTTCTTTTTCTTTTTTTAATTTTTGTAATTCCTTTCCCTTAAAATTTCAGGTCTAGAATCTATGTTAAATCATATATGTGCCTCTTGCTCTTGCAGGAATTGTACAGTTTGGAAAGCTTTCATTCATCACTTAGAAATTTTGTTGTAAATAACTTGGCATGGGAGTTGTGACTGTTTCTAGCTCAGCTTCTCGAACCCCATTTGGATTGAACGCAAAATTTTCAAATCATCAAACCCCTTCGAGGAGGCCCCTAGTTTTGGCATTCAAAGCAGATAAAGCCAAGAACATAGCTCTGGTTACTCCCCATGAGCCAATCCCTTTACCTATAGAGACTTCTAAAGATCATAAGAAGAGACTTGGTAGGGCTTCCAAGCCTTCAAAGAGAGTAAAAGCGGTCAGTACAGATGAAGTATCGCCATGTAGTGTAGAATTGGATTACAATGAAGCTGCTGCCAAACTTGAAAATATATACAAGCTTAGCCCTGCAACTGATGTTTCAGAGGCAGAAGATTTAGAACGTGTCGTTAGGAGAGGGCGACAGAGGAGGAAGAGAGTTACTTTGGCTGATGACAAGGCAGAGAAGGAAATTAGTGATAATGTAGTGAGGATCCATAATAAGAAACCGAAACGATTGAGTCTTGAGAAGAGGATTGCTTTGAGTAAGATGAAGCAAGAAAAAGTGGTTGCTTCAATTCAAAAGAAAAGGGACAGTAAAAATGAAGATGAAAATATTGATATGCTTGTTAGGGAGTACTCAGCTTCTACTGACTTGGTCAGCTTGGACTGGAAGAAAATGAAGATACCACCCGTGCTTCCTTCCTCAGAGCATGCATGGCTATTCAAGCTAATGCAGCCCATGAAGGTGAGCATTTAATTTCTCACTAAGATATCGGCCTTTAATTGGGGAATCGGTTTTTGCTTTCTCTTTCTCAAGAATTAGTATTTACTTGCTGCTAAATATGTTTACTTTGGTTTAGGGACTCCTTGAAGTGAAAGAAAACTTACAAAAGGATTTGGGGAGAGAACCAACTGATGGGGAATTAGCAGAGGCCATGAGTATGAGTGCAGTTCAAGTAAGAAGACACATGGAAGTTGGTCAAGCAGCAAGAAACAAGCTGATTAAGGTAACTATTTCTCCCTCCTTGACCTCACAGTTTTGGTAACACTTCCAAAGACATGACATGAGACTGCAGATTTTTCTTTGATTTTCATATTTTAATTTGTGGTCATAAATACCATCCTCTGCTTTTATTGAAAATCGAAATTTATTTCAGATTTTCATACCATTTTCTCTCCTGAGTTCTTTAGGCATGTATTATGTGAAATGAATATTAACAGATCATGCTGTTGATGCAGCACAATCTTCGACTGGTTTTGTTTGTAATCAACAAGTACTTTCAAGAGTTTGCCAATGGCCCAAAGTTTCAAGACCTGTGTCAAGCAGGAGTGAAGGGCCTTATCACAGCCATCGATCGCTTTGAACCAAAAAGGAGTTTCCGGCTCTCAACCTATGGTCTGTTTTGGATTAGGCATGCCATCATGCGCTCCATGACACTCTCAAGCTTTACACGCGTCTCCTTTGGCCTTGAGTCGGTATGCTTTCTCCCTTCTCAATTTGATTATCTTGGAATTATGGGGTTTCATCATTTTTCAACTTGTGCAATGCTGGAAATAATTTTGAATTGTCTGATTAATTGAGAAAGAAACAAAAATGGACACTGTTAGTAGCATTGAAATTCTGAAAGAACTTGGTGAAGCTCCAAAAGAATCTGGATAAACAGAAATGAATGTGATATTTGGGAGTTTTGCAGAAGCATTAGCAATTTTCTTGGTTATAGAATTGTGTAGGAGAACTATGCAGTTTGTAAGAAGATCGATCTTTTCATTTCTGCAGGTTAGGGTAGAAATCCAAAGAGCAAAACTAGAGTTGTTGTTCAAGCTCCAAAGATTACCAACAGTGGAAGAGATAATAGAAAAGGTCGGAATCTCCCCTGAGAGGTACCATGAAGTGATGAGGGCCTCAAAATCCGTTCTCTCTCTCCATGCAAGGCATGCAACCACACAAGAAGAGTACATCAATGGAATTACAGATGTTGAAGGTGTTGGGGGTGATAGGGGGCGGCAACTTGCTCTTCTCAGACTTGCTCTTGATGATGTGGTAATTCTTCGCCTCCTTCAACTAGAGTCGAACCATATAGTCCCTATAATGATGGGTTTCCATTCGAATTCTACTAAAAAACTTACCCTTTTGTTTGTCTGAATTCCATCTTTATTCAAACAAATTAGCTAATGAACTATTTCTTAAAACTCTTTTATGCAGCTCGATTCTCTGAAGCCAAAGGAGAGCTTGGTGATGAGACAGAGATATGGTCTTGATGGTAAGGGTGATCGGACACTGGGGGAGATTGCAGGAAACCTAAGCATCTCAAGAGAAATGGTTCGAAAGCATGAGGTGAAGGCTCTCATGAAGCTCAAGCATCCGGCACGAGTGGATTATCTTCGCCAATACATATTCTAAAATAATCGAACTTCATCTGCCTTGCTTATCAATACGTCTTCATATACTCCTCTGCTTCCTCCCAATCATCTCTATTCATCAGCCATGGTTGTATACTAATTGATCTGCACCATAGTCTTTTAACTACCAGAATATACAAGTTTCATAAATTCATACAGTGTAATCTTTATTTGGAGACTCAGAGATTGCAAATCTCCAAGTATATATCACATCTTAAATCTTATTTTCTCAGTATTAAGGAGACGATGATGTTATATATACTGGTTGATTATACGTGCCTAAACCTTCAAACATGTCTTTTGGTTGCTTATAGAAACATAAATGCATCCAGGAAATGACAGTTCAATAATCTGTCTGGTTAAGCTATCCATTGACCCAAAAGCTTAAGGTGTATGGAAATGTTTTTAAGAATCAATCATATTAACTACGAGTCCGTTTGATTTTAGAAAACACTTTTAACATAAAAAGCGTTTTTAACTAAAAGTCTAACATTGGATAAGACTTAAAAAACACTTATAGTGCTTCATAGAAAAGTATGGAAATATGATTTTCTCGAAAATGCTTATACAAAAAGTGCTTCAAATAAAAACACTAACAAACACGCTCTAATATTTTCGAGTAAGTGAGTTGTTTTTGTTTTGAAATGAAAGCAGAATCATGCCTACAATTACCGAAAACAATAAAAGAGAGAGCAGAGGATGGGTGAAGAGCACCAGGGCAAATGAGAAATGGTGAGTAATGGCTACCTTAACACAAATTTTTGAGTATTCAAAACACTCTTTACACCAATATAAAAGCCAAGAAGCTACCACTGAAAGAACAACCTTTCTAAAGGAGCCAAGAGGAAGAAGAAGACAAAAAAAGAATCATTGGGCATGGCCAAGTAAGTATGAGGTCTATTGCTTCTTTTGACTAGCCTCTTTTCCCCTCTCAGCATACCCTTGGCGATTTCTCATTATCCAAAACCTCTCTATTTCTTCAGGTTTTCGCCCCGGAATTCGACCTGCTATCAAATCCCACCTGAAAAATTGCGTCAAAGACTCAAACTTTGATAATTGGCTTAAGAGTTTTGATACCATATTAAACTACCAACCTAATAAAAAAATTAATATATCATTAAATGACAAGCCAATAGCATATACCGACATGGAATTAAAATTTAAACATTATTCTATTAAAAAAAATCATAATAAAAAAGAAAAGAAAAATATAAGTATATTTGATAATCGTTCTTTAAAAAAAAAATTATTTTTTAAAAATAATAAAGTGTTTTCATATAATATTTTTAAATTATTTTTATTTATTTTCAAGAGTTGTTTTAAAAAAATAAGTATATAAAACATATAAAATGATTAAAAATAAAATATTAGATATAAAAATTATTTAAAGTTTTCAAATCGATTTTATGTTTTATAAAATATCAAATAACAGTTTTTAAAAAATATTTTAAAAAACTATTTTAAAAAATAGTTATCAAACAAGCCCATGTTATTAATTTAAGTCCCTTTTAATATTTAGTTTTTTTTTTAAATATTGTTTAATCAAATCACGAATTAAAACACTCTAAATATTTGTTTGATAAGAATTTTCTATTTTTATTTTTTAATTCTAAACATATCAAAATTTTATTCTAAATGGCATTTTCACTGTTCGATCATGGCCCCTTGGAGAAAAATACTTCAAAATTATTTCATTGCTAGATATAAAAATTTATAAAAATATAATTTATTGATAGAGAAATCTAGAGACCACTCGAATGCAACTTGGCAACATGAAGAGACTTGCTCTCTCAACGACAATCCCTCCAATCCTTGCTTTATGTGGTTAGACCTTAGGGACCTTCATATAGCTGTCATTGAAAACAATTTTTCTAAGTTGGGTAACCGGGTAAGTTTGATTTGGGGGAACTTGTGTTTTGATGGGGCCATTTAGAAAATATCTAATTTTCAGAACCCAACTTTATAAAATATGAGAACCAAATTTTAATATGGAAAGTAATACTTATTTCATGCACTCTCAGTTGGCTCCATTTTTTTTGCCAAGATTACCCTCCGACGACAATGACCTTGGGGGCGATGGCTTTTGGCTTAGGTTTTTTGGCGCCGAAGGAGGCTTTCTTTTTGGCTTTTTTCTTCATGCTGGAGTGAGGAAGGCGAAAGTGTCTTTGCCGTCATTGTTGCTCCGGTGGAGGAAGTCGCGGAACTTCCACCATTTCGATGATCTCGTGGAGTTGTTTTTCTTGCACCTTCCAGGTGGAGACTTCGCCGCCTTGGGTTTCCACATGCAATACGTCCCCAGCGGCACTCCCTTGAGCTCGTTGGCCTCCGAAGCCGTTCCTCTCTCCTCTATCAAAAGCATATTTTTCAATTGAAATTCTATTTCATATTTGAGAAAAATCTGGAGGTGTCAAGGTTATTGCCGCCACCACCATTGTAACCTTTTTTTTTTTTATCTGTAATGGACCCGGAGTGTACTTGTCATCGGAGGCCGACAAGCTCGAGGGAGTGCCGTCGGGGATGTACTGCATGTGGAAACCTAAGGTGGCGGAGTTTCCATCGGGAAGGTGCAAGAAAAACAACTCTATGGGATCATCGAAATGGTGGAAGTTCCGCGACTTCCTCCACCGGAGCAACAACAACGACAAGGACATTTTCATCTTCCTCACTCTAGCATGAAGAAAAAAAACCGAAAAGGAAGCCCCCTTGGGCATCGAAAAACCTAAGCTAAAAGTCATTACTGTCGGAGGGCAATCTTGACACAAAAAATGGAGCAAACTTAAAGTGAACTAAAGCAATATTACTATTCATATTAAAATCTGATTTTATAAAGCTGATTCCGAAAATGATATTTTCCAAATGGCCCATCAAAACACAATTTTCCCTTGATTTGGCTTCAAAGAACCAGAGGCTTCACAAAGTACAATCATGAGAGGCCTTAATTTTAGGGATTCATGGACGAGGAATTTACAGAAGAAATGAGACAACAAGAGGATGGTTAATCTCGAAGTACAAGTGTACAACCCGATAGAGGAGGTAATTAATAATTACATTTTAGGGAGTACAATCATCACAAGCATTGATTGTAGCAGAGCAGAAAATAGGACTGCAACAACTTCCCTAACACATGAGCTGTGGCCAACGCTATACTCTCAAGTTTCAAGTTTAAACCCCTTTTTTATTTATTTAATAATATTTACATAGAAATAAAATTTATTTAAAAAAAAATTAGAAAAAGAAAAATCAAACAATGGTATCAGTTATCATCACCACAACTACAACTCCCCTGTGCCTTAAAATAAATAAAAAATTTTAAAAAAAATTTAACACTTTAGATAACAGTTTTTATTTCTAACATTTAAAAAGCAATTAAATAGCTCTGAAAATAATAACAATACAACGGTTGTCTTCCGGTTGAATATAGAATAATACTCACCTATCTCCGACGAGTCTGTACATTCTGTAAATGAGATCTTCTTCTTGTTCGCTCATGTTTATGAATTCCCATTCAATACTACTCACCTCTTCAGAAAACAAATCCAAAAAGAAAAAAGGGTGGCTCAGTCTCTACCAGTGACTCGAAGAAGAAAGGAAAAGGAAAGAAAGAAAGGGAAGAACAAGAAGAAGAAGAACCCATTTAAGATTAGGAAAGTTACCTTCAGACTGCGAGGGGGCGGCGATTTTGGGGAGTTTCCGGCGGCGTCGGTCCATGGTTTTAATGAAGGAGAGGGAGGAGAGGAAGAGAAGAAAGAAATTGAATGAAGAGGAAAGGGAAGGGAATGAATTTTTAATGAGAGAGAATATTGTGTCGGAATGAATAATGCAGATGCAACTACATATAATGAGGTTGAGGGGTGAGGGTGAGAGCCAACCAACCCAGAAAATTCGTGAGTTCTGTTGACTTGTAGACTTGTAGTTGACAACCTTCAGAGAAAACGGGCACAGCTTTAGCCTCCAAATTTTGGGGTATTTTGGTAATTTGGTTCACTCTACTTAAATTGAAAGTGATATGGGGTGATTTTGGCTTCTTATATGATTCACCGTTAAATGAACCAAAAAGGCCAATTTAACCTTTTCTTCACTTTTAAAAATTTATCATCACTATTATTATCTTGTAGGGCTTCCCCTTGATTTTTTATTTATTTTAAGTTTTGTCTTGTTGATGCTTGGGAAGTGGTGATGATGGTGTGATTTTACTTTTGGGAAATTTCCTAGAAATTTGAAGGGTAAATTTTATGGGCTGAAATTACCAAAATGGCTATATAATCATAACATTTTAAAAAATTGTTTTCAAAACTAATTTTTCTTTTAATTTTATAAAACCAATGTCAGCTTAGAAATCTAAAATATTTTTAATTTGATTTTTATATTTTTAAAATTATGTTGCTAGGCGAAGCCCTAGATGGCGAGAGTCCAGTAGCCGAAAGCATCACTGACTTACGCTCTGACCTGAGTAGCATGAGGCATATGGAATCCCGTGTGAATCAACAATGACCACCTTGCAAGGCTAAATACTCTTGGGTGACTGATAACAAAGTAGTACTGTGAGGGAAGGGTGAAAAGAACCTCCATCGGGGAGTGAAATAGAACATAAAACCGTTCCCAAGCAATGGGAGGAGACAGGGGCTCTGATCACGTGCCTGTTGAAGAATAAGTCGACGACCCATAGGCGATGCTTGATTTATTTTTAATTATTTTTTATATTTACATAATTATTGTTTAAAATAATCACAAGAAAATAACAAAAAACAATTAAAAAACCGTTTCTAAGAACATTATATTTTCTACATTTTTATTGTTGAACACGTCTTTTTGTTTTAGAGAACACAAAACCGTTTTCAAAAAATTGTTACCAAAATCAAATCATTTTTTTTTTCATTTATAAAATTTATTTATTTTTTATATATAAAATATATTTATAAAGATACTCATCAAGGGAATTCATAACCTACAATGATAGCCCATTCATCTTATAAGGTTTTTTAAGCTTTTATACGAAGTTCTGTTATATTTGATAAAGATTCCACATTATGAGTGCCACATTATCTTTGGACATTTCCTAAAAGCTAAAACCGACAGCCAAATGCTATCTCAGCTGGGCCTTACCCTACCTTTTTTGTTTGATTTATTTTTTTAAACCAATATTTATTATCTACAATACATGGTGATTGAATTGATGATAAAACAGAATCCTAAGTCAGCAAATCACTAATAGAATTGGGGGTGGTGAACAGTGAGTTGCATATGGCTTCGAAAAATGTAGATAAGTTTTTGGCATCTTGCCTTAAACATCATTCACAAATTCTGTCTCCAAATCTTGATATCAACTTTGGTTTAATTCATTCATTTCCTTCATAAAGTATTTGTTTGTAAGTTATAACTGGTTTTCATATGGTTTATGAAAGAGATGAGACTAGTAAAGACATCTGAGTTTTGGGCAAAAATAATTCATTTTGAAAAGAAAAAAAAAATTCACAAAGTAAATTCCTTGTCTAAATAATTTCTAAACTAGTGGTGCATATGACCTGTTTGGATATTATCGTGGTCTAAATTTTTTTTATTTTATTTTTTTCATATCATAAAATTATAATTAGTAACTATGGTTCTAACTTTTTTTTTAAACATAATACTGTAAATATAATTATCAACTACAATTTCATGATATAGATACCCACCTGGACCAAAAACACTAAATGAAATTTATTTTATTAGGAGATTTATTTTGTGAAGTATTTTAAAAATAAATTATTTTTGCTGAAAACTTAAAAATATCATACTACTTTGAAATAAGAGTATGTTTTAAGAGTGATTATAAGAAGGGTAAAAGTCATTTATATTTGAGCATGCTTTTCAATGGAATGAGATATTTAGTAAAAGAATACTCATGAAATTATCTGTTTTTAATGACTTTGATACATGGTTCTTCCAAAAATCATTTTTTATTATCTAATGTTTTATAAAAAATATCGTCAAAGTATTTATTTTTGGTTAATATATATATTCAAATATTAAAAACTCTTTTAAGAATATTTTCATTAAAGCTATTTAAATTTGTATTGTCTTTCAAACGTAATTTTTAAAACAATCATCTATCAAAATGAGTCTTTTGAAATAACTTCACGTGAATTTCAAGATTTTTAAAAATTTTATCAAATGCTTATTTTTTACAAGTAATTAGCTCTTTCAAAATCAATACAAAATTGGCTCAAGTGATTTTTTTTTTAAAACCGTATATAATAATTCATATAAACACAATAATTTGTAGTTTTCTTTCATTATTAGCATTTTTTTTCATAGTTACGGTCAGTACTTAGTAATTTTCGTAGACTTATGAAAAAAAAATCCCAAAATAGGAAGTAGTTATCTAAAAATAATTAGTATTTCATGCACTTTTTGATCAAATGTATTATTTTTTACTATTAAGGAGTTACTTTTTAATGATATAGATATTACTTTGATTGGACACGAAACTTGAATTAGTTTTAAGGAATTCTTATTTTGTAATTATTTTTACATGCTTTATCCAATAAAAAAATAACCATTGGGAAAAAAGGAATCAACATCATAATATTAAGGATTTTGGTTTCCTTGAGAATGATTTTTTGTTTTTGATTTTTTTATTCTTATTTTTAGATTGAATGAAGAATAAATACGTTTCTTTCAAGTGTATCAAGGACCAATTTGCAATCCTTTTGAATCATTAATTTTTATTTTTGTTTTTTTATGGTAGCTTGGGGTACATGGGAATGATGACAAAAATAAGATGAAATCCGAGATAAATTAGAATACCAAGTGGAAAAAAATAATCTAAATCTTGGTACCCTTCTAGTTTTCATGAAAATTGTTGGAGCGTACTCCTATAAGTCTATTAGGTGGTTAACATTTTCTTAGTGAGCTCAATTACACATGGATTAAAATCAATTAACAAATTTTGATGAATAAACACAAATTAGTGATTCCCTTTTTGATTGACTGATCGTTAATAAACTGATTGCAACAATCACATTTAATAAATCTTTCTATCTATTTAAGTTACTCCCTTGCCTCGCTCTAAGGTTGGCCCTTCCACTTGACTAAGTTCCACTTGTGCAATGTGTGTATGGGCTAGCCCATGGTGTAGTCAATTATAATATACTCAACTTCCTCTTTCATAGGTTCATCTACAACATTTTGTGGTGCCTCGTGGGCATGTTCTTATCTGGGTTGGTTTGGTTTAATTGAAGTCAACTAACTCACATGGAATACAGGGTGAGTTTTCATTGAGCTGCTCGCTTGAGTCTATAGGCTACCTCTCTTATTCACTTCTTTACAAGAGAGCTTACAAATAGAGTTATAGTTCAAGTTTCCTTCATCCTATCTTTGTGTTTATTTTCTTTCTCTTTTCTCGAATTTTTGGAAGAACAAAAATTTTAAAGTTATTATCTCTACAGAGTACACCTCCATAAGCAATATTGATCATTGAATCTTATAAACAAAACCCTAATTTCAATGAATGGGAAATTGAATGAATTTTCTACTCCGACTTTATTTTATTTCTGCATTCCAAAATTTATAAATGTGATTTATGTTTATCTTAGAAAAATTAAGATAAAAAAAGTCAAAAAGTATATTTATTTAATTAAAATTTATCAAAATATCAAAAAAGTAAAAAAAAAAAAAAAAAAACTACCTCAAATCCACTTAAATAATTTAAGCAAGTGTGACCTTACTTTTATGTTTTATACTATTTCATGCAAATAATGACCACTTTGGAAAGTGGACAGGTTTGAATGGCAAGTAGAAACAACTATTTTCTCTCTACCTTTCACTCTGTGAACAATCAAATCATAAAATCATGGGAAGCCTCCCAAATATAAAATTCCTGCAAACTTTCCATTGGGTTTCCTAGTAGCCAAACAGGCCATGGGTTAGGGCCTTCAAGTTTATGATTTTTATCTCCATCTTAATAATTTGACATAAAAAAGTACTTAGTACTATTCCCAAAAAAAAACACAAACATTATTTTTACCACAGCTGTTAAAATTAATATTCAAAATTTTCATAATTTTAAAATTTGTCTCATTATTCAGATTTCAGAATTCAGAGTACAGAATAACAGTAGTGCACACGTGATCACAAGAATGGTTTGGAAGAATAAGAGGATTTTCTCCTATTAATAAATAGGTATCTGCCGTTCTGTTACATTCAGAGGCCAGATGGTCTGTTCAGACTTCAGACGAGAGTGTTACAATATCAATCCTAATTTGTTTTTTGCGGTGTTGTGTGACTTGTGTCCAAAACTAAGAGACAAAACAAGCGAATTAAAAAAAGTTAATAGTCTCCTTATCTTATCTTAAGCTATCTTCTTTGACTAAAATATTCTTATCCCAACATTTATTTATACTCTTTTATATATATAGGAATTTTTTTTAAAAAAAATGTTAAATTACAAAAAAGTATTTTTTTATTCTTTCTTTATGTTTATAGGCTAAATTGAAATTCGTACAAAATATATGATGGTTTTTTGTAAATTACTCTAAAGTTAACAAAATATTGAAGGAAAAAAAATTAAAAATAAATAAATAAAACAAAACAAGAGTTTATTAATGTGCCATCAACTTCAAGACTGACGCAGCTTTGTAACATTGTATAACACAAGGAAATTTAGTGGGTGTTTTTGGGGCATATGCAAAGTGTAATGTCAGCATCAAATGAGAAATAGAATGCTGCATGCTGCCATTGCTTTCAGTTTCAGATTTATTCCCAGACTAGGTTTCCCATAGAACACAACATTTTGGTTTAGGATATACCTCTATTTTTATTTTTTATTTTTAAAATAGAAAATGTAAAAATATTTTATTTTTTTTAAAGTTGAAAAAAGAAAAGAGAGAGAGAGAGAGAGAGAGAGAGAGAGAGAGAGAGAATGAGGACTAACAAACATGTCTAATATTTTATGAAAATTAAATATATATATATATACCCAATTTCTTATCTTGAAAATAAAATATGTATGAGAAAATTTAGATTATTAAATAAAGATATAAAAGGATTATTTGATTAAAATTGTCGATGAAAACTCAATTTTAAAAATTTAACCTTCCATCCTTTTTTTAGGCTGCGTTTTAACAAAAATACTCTTATTTTTTTCTTGTAAAAATAACATTATCTTTTAAAAAACTACATATAAATATTTGAAATAATCAAGGGCATTTGTGTCATAAATGAATTACTCTTTAAACAAAAATACGATAAAGGTGAAATTTTCAAATATGAAGATTATTTCATCATTTTCAACCAATTAATTCTATAAATAAATATAAGTTACATAAAATGAATGAAAATAAGGTAAAAGGTTAAATATACTTTACCCCTTGACTTCTCACGTGTTCCCTTTAAACTTATTAAATACCAATATTTTACCTAATATGAAATTAAGAAAAGTTATCTTTAAATTAATAGTCTTGAAATGAAATTTCTAAAATTTTTTAAAAATATGTTAATTATTAATTTTAATTTTTTATTTTAGAGAAATATTCAGATGACCATTTGTAATTTTTTACATATAGTTATGAAGTATGATGACTTCGAACTTGAATAATAAATTTTTTATATATATATTTCAGCTATTTTTCTTAGTATTTTAGCCTTATTTCTTTGCTTTAAAAATTATTAATTGACGTTTTAATAAGTTTAAAAAGGTAGAGGGTTGGATTTTAACAAATTTGAGGAGTAAAATGTTGAATTTTGAATGTGAGGGGCAAAAGCGTAAAGCACGACAAAGATGGGTAAGATGTTGAATTTTGAATGTGAGGGGCAAAAGAGTAAAACGCGACGAAGTTGAGTAGCCCCCGGACAAATTATAATGGGACATGCGTGGTATAAAACAATATTAAGATATACACGTGGCATAATGTGATCGGTCGTACCCTTTTGATACGTATCGATTGGACTCTACAACGAGATCCTCGCTAATTATGCGATGGGATATAAAAGCAAGCTTTTCACTCATTTTTTAAATCATTTTATCATTTTCAATATTTGGAAAGGACAAAAAAATGTGGGGGAATTGTGAATATTAATAAATCTCATTTTGAAAAAAAAAAATTTGGTTGATAATATCTTTATTTTAAAATTTTTTTTATCAAAATTTTAAAATAAAAAAATAAAAATAGGTTAACAAAAATAATTTCAAAAAGTATCTTTTAAGATTCTTTTAATTTAAACTAACAAAAATACAACTAACTTAATTCGAAATTATTAAAAGAATAAAATAAATTATGAAAATTATTTGAATTGTAAAGATATTGAGCAAGAAAGTAAGGAGGGGTGAAAAAAAATTGATTTTTAATTCTTTTTAGAAAAAAAAAGAAGATTATAATTGGATAAAAATATTTGAAAAATCGTCCTTTTTTATTTATTTTTTCTTTTCTTTCCCTTCAATTTAATTTTTTTTTAATACTAAAGCACCAAAAAAAAAAAACAAAAAAATGTTATTTTATTCAATATTAAAAAAAAATCAAGCAAAACAAAAAAGAAAAAAGAAAAAAAGAAAGATGAGTCTAATAATTATGAAGACATAAATATGATTTCTTTTCTTCTCCAATTTCAAATTCCACTTTTATCTAAATTATTATTATTATTATTACAAAATATTTTCGGATAATTAAATTAAAATCTTGTTTTATAATTATTTTTAAAAACAGTTTTTTATTTTTTTTAAATAAAAATAGAAAAAGATGATATTTTTAAAAACATACTTTAAATATTTTAATTCATTTTTATTTATTTTTAAGGATTATTTTAAAAAATAATTATATAATATGAATAATAATTAAAAATAAAACATCACAAATAAAATTTATTTTTAAAATATATTTAAATATTTAAAAAATAAATTAAAAACATTTTAATTCACTGTTCAAAATAATTCCCAAATAAACTTTTTTTAATAGTTAAAATACAATAAATATACACAAAATCGGAAATCCCTTATTATTTATATTTTTTATAAAGGAAAATATTAATATTTATTGTGAAACTCACCCAGAGAAAAGGACAGTTCCATAAATTCTGCCAGAGATGCCGTGCGCGAGTCCAAAATAAGATCAAAAGTCTTACTACACATTATTACTATCCCCAGTGCAAGTGCCACGCATCTGACCTCAGCAATACTCTTCAAACCCGTAGGTGAATTTATCATGGCTCTTCTTTGTACTATTTATTCTCTACCATTCGTTAAGTTATCAAGGGCGTTTAATAAAAGAGGGGGAAGTTTCCAACCATTTGTACACGTGACATGATATCAATCGAACATGTTTTTCGTGGGTCTCGACGAAGGATAAATGAGTTTTAATTAAACTTGTCTCGATATAACTCATTTAATAAATAAATAATTTTTGAATCAATTCATATAACATAAATTTGATCCGACTCATTTAATAATTATGTCATTAATCTAATTATATTTTAAAATTATTTAATTCATATTTAACTTATTTTAAACTCGATTTTAAATAAATAAGTTAATTTAGTTATAAAAATATTTAATTAAGATATTAATCATATAAATATATATAACATCTAACTCAACCTAATTATTAAATAGGCATGATGGATTCAAACAATACTCTTTAAAATGATAGGTGAATTTATCATAACTCTTTATTTTTACTATTCACTCTACCATTCGTGTAAGTTATCAAGGTGTTCAATAAAATAAAGTTTGATATCATTTGTTGGTATGATATGATACCAATCGAATATGTATTTCGTGAGTTTGGATTGAATATAAATGAGTTTTCTTTAAATTCGTGTCAATAAATTCGTGTCAACTTACATAACTTGATTAATAAATTGATAATTTTTTTTATCAATTTATATAACACAAGTTTGATTGGAACTGACTCATTTAATAATTTTGTCATTAACCTAATTATTTTTTAAAACCATTTAACTCATTTTAAATTATGTTTTAAATAAATATGTTAATTCATTATAAAACATGGTTAATTGAGACATTAATCATATAGATATATACAAGATCTAATTGGACCTCATTGTTAAATAAAAGAACTTGATTATTAAATGAATTAAATACATTCCATGATATATTACTTATTTAATAATTAAGTATTATTTAGGCTTATATTTAATATAAATTTATTAATTTTTTTACTTGTATTGTTTGTTGCATCAAAATTACAAATATTTTTATTAAAAATAAAAAAATTATAAGATTTTTTACATTTTTAATTAATGAAAATATATTTTTCTTTATTATATTTGAAACAAAAAATTAAGTGGATTTTGAAGTGCAATAATTTAAAGTATAATTATTTTAGAGTGCGTTCAATAATGATTCTAGAAAACATTTTTAATATTTTTTAACATTTGAATAATAAATTTTTTTTTAAGTATTAAAAATATTAAAAGTGTTTTTTAAAATCACTGTCAAATAGACTCTTAGAGCTCGTTTAATAGTAATTTTGATAAACATTTTTAATATTTCTAATACTTGAAATTTTTTAAGAAATACTAAAAACGATTTCTAAAATCACTCACAAACGCACCCTTAAAATATATTTGATAGTGATTTTAGGAAGTATTTTTGGGCTTTATAATATTTGAAAATTTTCATCCTTCAAGTATTATAAAACTCAAAATCACTTCTTATAATTATTGTCAAACGCACTCTATATTTTATTTAGAAAGTGATTTCGAAAATATTAGAAAGGTAAGTGATTTTGAAAGTATTAAAAACGTTTTTCTTAAAAAAATTTAACCATTGATAAGATTTTAGAAACTATTTATAAATGTTTATTTCAATTTTTCTTCTTCACAGATAACAATTTCATAAAAAATATTACTAAAAATATATATTTTTGGTTCATATTCAAATATTAATTAATAATGTCCTTACATCCCAAAATATAATAGTAACCAAATTCAATGAGAGGGTCATGGTGATGAGAGGAGGTATATACCTAATATATATATATATATATATATATATATATATATATATATATAATAGCTTGAAGAATATTAAGAATTGTATGATAAAAACTATTTTGTAAAATTATCTTTTTGAAAAGACAAGTTCTATGTCACAATAATTCAAATATGCTAAAGTTGACTATATTATTAAAAATAAAAATAATAATTTTATATTTTAAAAACTGAGTTCAATAACATGTTTAACAATAATTTTAAAAGCGTTTTTAACTTAAAAAGTGTTTTTACTTGTTGTATTTTTAGTGAAAGTGTTTTCTTAAAAAATATTCTTAGAAGAATTGAGTATAAAGTGTTTTTCAAAAAATATTATAAGTGATCTTTCAATATTATAAGTAAATTTTTCAAATTTTGGAAAGTGTTTCATAAATTTTATTAAATATTTTTAATGATTTTTCAAAAACACTTTTTAAATTAAAAGCATTTTATAGAATTATTATCAAATAGAGTCTAAAAAGTATGTTTTATAGTGATTCTTGAAAACATTTTTAGAGTGCGTTTGGTAGTGATTTTAGGAACTGTTTCTAATATTTCTAATACTTGAAAAATAAAAAAATTTAAGTATTAAAAATGATATAAACACTTCTTATAATCACTCTCAAACGTATTTTTAATCTATTTAACACTTGAATGATAAATAAAAAAAATTAAGTGTTAAAATTTTTTAAAACATTTCATATAAAATCATGTCAAATGGTTTCACTTGTGTTTGATAAATTTTAGGAAACATTTTTAAAAACTGAAAAATAACTTATAGTATTTTTAAAAAAAAAAATACACTTAATAGATGATTCTTTAAAAAAATACTTCCAGAGAGAACTCTACTAAAAATAATTTGAGTAAAAATACTATCAAACACATTTTAAATTAGTATTTTAAAAAATAAGTTTAACCTAAAAAAGTTAAATTCGTCTTTTTTGTTTTAAGAGTGTGTTTGATAGTAATTTTAAGAAATATTTTTAATATTTTTAATATTTAAATGATAAAAATTTTTAAATATTAAAAATACTAAAATTATTTTCTAAAATCACTACTAGCATTTAAATTAAGTTTGACATGGATTCCACTCGGCATAAGATAAGATAGTTTTAAAAATATCAAAATCTTTTTTTGTTTTTTTGTTTTGTTTAATGGGATTCAAGCTCCTATGAGCCCCATGCCTGAAACTACCGATAACTCTCCTCCCCATGTAAGAAATAAAATTTATATGAAATTAATGATACATGACACATCTACAAAGTAAATAATTTTC
The DNA here is from genome assembly GCF_004353265.1 of Vitis riparia. Classification (NCBI taxonomy): domain Eukaryota; kingdom Viridiplantae; phylum Streptophyta; class Magnoliopsida; order Vitales; family Vitaceae; genus Vitis; species Vitis riparia. The sequence continues at coordinate 20,280,992 of NC_048446.1, forward strand.
TTTTTTAATATAATATTTCCAAATATTATGCCACTTCACATCAAAATATGTATTATTCAAAGCAATTGTGTTCAAAATGTACCTTGCTTTTTGGGCCAAACGACAAGCATGACAGTCTGGAATGAGATGTGACCCATATTTTTTCTTTTGGACACCTTCCAAATTGCAGATATTGTAAGGCAATTTGCTTGTAGTAGAACCATGCTTCACACTTTCCGTCTTTTTATTTATTTATTAATTTTTTTAATGGGATTTTCTTCGAAGGTGCGTACCCTGTGGATAAGGTTGTAGTCACGCTTCCACTTAGCGGACAGCCGAAAGAAAATAATTCTCTAACTTTTAGCTTGAAGTTGGTGTGTTGTTAAAAATATGAAATGGGTTTTATGGACCTAGTGGTAGAATCCCATGAACCACTGGGTGAGTTCCACACTACATGTACACATATATTCGATTGATAGCGAAACATTACTTGTATTAAAACTTTGGGGTAATTTTATTCTAGGTTACATCAAGAATCTCGATTGATTATTCCATTGATCAAGTTTCTCGTTTCATGTCATGAATGAAACTACAAAGACAATAATCATTATTTTCTCATAGTACAAGAGTTTTAATCTTCGTTTTCATGGAGAAAAATAGGAAAAACTTTGAGAAATGATTTTTTTTTTTTGTAAAAAAAGAAAAATATGCATTTCTTTTGTATTCAAAGAGAAAAAAAAAAATGTATTTCTCTCTTTCCGATGTTTTCTAAGGAGAGATAGTAGAGAGTAAATAAACTTATTTATTTATTTAATAGTGGCAGTCTTTGGGTAGTTTTAAAACTCTTAGAAACTACTACCCTTATTTCTATCATTTATTGGGTCGATCGTGTCAACTCACTTGAGCACCCAAACCCAACTCCAAAACATTCACATTTCCTAAAGTTTTAGTTATATACATTTAGTTTTTATTGTTTTTGTTGTGACAACGAAAGCTTTTATGCAAATAAGGTTAATTTAAGAACATAAAGATGAAACAATCATGCAAACGATACACGAGGTTTTAACGTACTTCGGTCAACCATGCCTACGTCTAGGGATGAAAGAGAATCATTTCACTATATAATATAAAATATTACAGAGGATGGAACCATATATAACTATTGGGTTTTCAAAACATCTCATATTTTTCCACTCCTTATATTTATACCTACCACTCGTTCTTCCTCACAACTTTATTTACCTTGTATGGTTTTTATATACTCATCTTCATCTCATAATTTTTTACCCTTATGATCTAGAATATTTATAAAGATATTTCTAATAACTTTCCTTATTTTATAAGAAAATCTAATATTACAATAATATATTAACTTAGAAAATATACAATATTTTTTACAAAAAAGAATCTTTACTAATTAGGAAATTGGAACAATTCCCAACGGTTTTGAAATTTCATCTATTAACTCTTTTAATTTTTTTTGTTTGTTATTTCACTCATCTTCTTTTTCACTTATATATATATATATATATAAATTAGTGGGGAGTAAGTATATTTAGCCAGAACCTAAGGAGAAGCGAGTGAAATCAATCTTTAAAAGGTCTTACACATGTTTAATTGTATCATGTTAGCTCTTTTCAAAGAGATATTTGAACAATTTGATTAAGAGTATGTTTGGTTCTAGAAAAATTTTGAAGGAAAATGTAAGAAAAAATATAGAAACTAATCATCTATTCAACTCTTAATGGCTTTCGAGAAACAATAAGTTGTTAGTTTGTCAAAACCAGTTAGAATTTGAGCATGGGTTCTCTTAATATATAGAGTTGTTATATCATTTATAAAGAAACTATTCTAAGACATAAAATGTTTACTCGAAGGGTTCTTCTAACAAAGTTTTAATGGTTATAAAACAAGATTAAGTTCATTAATATTTTAAATTAAGTAAAGTTTTCAAATTTCAATGAAAATTTTTAAAGAAAGCTCAAACAATGTTGACGGAAAATCAAATGACATGAAAAATGTGAATCCCTTAAAGACTTAAAGTGTCTAGGAAATTTGTAAGATGGTATTCCATGGTGCACTTCAGTCTAAAATCTTTTTCATTCGCTTCAAAGCTATTTTCTTCATCCTTATTTAAGCTTAAAAATGAAGTTTTATCATGAAATTGGATGAATATTTGTTTTAATCCAAAACCCTAAGTTTAATTTTTTTTTTTTTTCTAAACTAACTTACAAAGGCTTTTTAAAAGGTTACACAAAAGGTTGGAACAAAAACCCAAAAGCTTTTATGCACTTTTAGGTGTAATCAATTAAAGGTGACCTAAGTGGGTTTAGTCAATTGGAGAAACAATTGAACATATTAGACTCGCTCAGATGAAGATTAGTTAAGGGTGCATAAATTTTATCTTTCTTCAAATAACTTATGTGTTATCAATTGGAGTTTTGACTCGCTTAGTCAATGGTCAATCGAACTTCTAAAACACCAATAGTCATCTACAAAACATTAAATATACCAATGATTAGTCAATTGATTGAATTGAAACTTGACCGACAGATACTACTATTTGTTGTTTCTAGTTTCCAAGGTTGTTTTCTATAAATTAAAGAACCTTATTGCATTTATCGATAAAAAAAGCATTTGCATTGAATTGATAAACACCTCCCTCTCGCTTTTGAAGTTCTTCCCTTAAGTGCATTGAATTCCAACTTCTTTTATTCATTTAATGCACCATAAAATCCACCATAGTTTTTCTGGTACGTGAGTCAAATTCTTTCTAAGATCGGAAGCATTGAATTCTTGTTTATATATTTTATCTTAAGAAATTTCAAGTGTACGTAGATTTGAAGGAAGTGCGAAGGTACATTAGAATATTGCAATCTAAGTGTAAGAGAGTTAAAGACTTTTACCTTAAAGTCTTGAAAATAATGGAATTCTTAATTAAAACAAAAGGAGAGTGAATGTCGATGAATTGCCAAATCATTATTAAAAAAAAAAAAAAAAATCTGTCCTTTCATGACTTTTTATTTATTTTATTAATATTTTTTTGTTACTTTCTTTATACCAAACATTGCTTAAAAGTGTGTGATTAAAAAGACAAATGAATAAAATATAAATAAAATACAAAACAATAATTTGGATATTATGATAAGTCTTATTCCTACTTTTTTTTTCTTTACACCTACCAGTCCTTTTGTAACGGAACTTTTTTGCTTTGTACTATCCTTTGCTCCGTTTTCATTCTTATCTCGCGAAATGTCTTTTCAAACATTTTTAAATTTGTCAATCCTCTCTCTCCTCCTCCTTCCTCTTGCCATTTCACTTTGCCTCCTTTTTTTTTTTTTTTTTTTTTTTAATTTTTTTTAATTTTTTTTTTTTGTTTTCGGTTTCTTTCTTTATTTGGAAGTGGGTATAAATAAATTAATAACGAATATCTTTCTTAATAAAGTTTTTCTAAAAATTGAAGGTTATTTTTTAAATTTGACATTATGTTGTAGTTTTAATCAAATAACAATTTTATTTATTTATTTTTTACTTAAAAAATAAGCATTAATGCAAAATTTTACTAAGGTTATATTTGGTTTTTTTGAAAGTTTAAAAGAAAATGAGAGGAAAAGAAAATATACAAAAAAAAATTAGAAGAAAAAAGTTAAAAAATAAAAAATAAAAAAAATTAATAAATTATTTTTATATATTACTTCACTTTATTTTCTCTTATTTAGATATTGTTTGATAATTGTTTTCGAAAATAGTTTTTAAAAACTGTTCTTTTATATTTTGTAAAATAGAAGTCTGTTTGAGAATATAAAATATTTTTAACTTGTTTTTTATATTTTTAAAAATAATTTTTATATCTCATGTTTTATTTTTAATCATTTTACATGCTTACATTTTCTAGAACAATTCCTAGAAAACAAGTGAAAATAATAAAAAAAACAACTAAATTTTTTTTTCTTAAAACATCTTGTTTTTTGTTTTTAAGAACAAAAATCAGAAAGCAGTTTCTAATTGCTCAATGTGTTTTCTTATTTTTTTCTAGAAAATAGAAAAATATTATCGAAAACTGTTACCAAATAAGCTCTTAACTTTTTTACATAAAAATTAAATAATTTAAAAATATACAAAATTTATCAGGATAATTAAGGAGAAATTTTCCAAGGATTGTGTTATATTTTTTTGTTTGTCAAATGACAATAATGCCCTTCATGCAATGATGTGGCAGATTGTGATTGGTTGGGTGCAGTGGAAAAAAAATGTAGACCTTAGAAAGAAGAGGCAATGTACATATAAATCTATATATCTTTCCACTAGATAAAAATGGCATAATTAACTTTATTCATTTTGGAAGGAACAAATTCTCCTAAGAATTTTAAAAATATTAGCAGCCAAATGAAGTGGAAAAAAAAAAGTACAAATTTATACATCACAAAATTTTCTCCCATAATTTTCAAATTTATTTATGTTTATAAATAAAAAATTTAGAATATATAAAATTTTAAATCATTTTCATTATATATATATATTTATTTTTTTCAATTTGGATTCATTTAATTTACGGCCTCGTTTAGAATAATTTTTTTGTTTTATATTAGTCAGAAATAGATATTGAAATCGAACTTCTAATAGATAATATTGATATTATAAAACTTTTATTGAATATGAAATAACTTATAACCTTGTTTGGTACACAAGAGATAAGATCTAAAAAGAACAGAAAATAACTTAAAATCACAATATCACATGTGAGAAATGAATCAAGGAATCAAAATCCTTACAAGAGTGAATTTGATTTCATGAAAATGAAATTTAGATCCCTATTCCTATTTCTAATTATAATCCAAACACGATAATGAATATTATCTTAGAATTTCAAACACATCCACTCCTTTTAACAAAATTATCCAACTGGGTACTTGAGGGGCTTGAGCTATTAGCCTATTATTAGACTTTAAAAATAGAGATTTTCTCTTTTCAAAACCCAATCTAAACAGGGCTTTACTGCTTTGGCCCCAAGAAGTCCATCCAAAGCACTGCAATTCCCATTAAAAAGTAAAACAAAAATACAAAAAAATAAAAATAAAAAGAGGAGGAAAAGTAGAACATCAAAGCAAGAATTTGACACTGAAATAAAAATAATATGAGGTAAGGTTTGAGACATATCTGGTTTTATCAGTGACTGACTAGATCATTTTATTCTGGAACTTCTCTTATGCCTATACAAAACCACATTGAATTCTATGCTAATCCATCAACCCTCTCCAGTTTCTTCTTTTGAGAAATGCAAAGTTCAAACATCAATATCAAGAGGACTATGTGACAAACATTGATATATGCAATGTAATTTTAGCAGAGGAATATATTCCCATTTCTCATCTATCATTTGGTTCAAAACCCAGCATCAATGTTGACAATACATAAAAGATTTCCCATCAACCTCCCACATGGTTGCTTGAGTTCATCCCCCATTAGACATACCTGCAATCCAAAGAACATTTCCCATCAGCAAGTGGCCGAGCGAGGAAACAACCTGTGCAAAACGATGGGATTCCTTCCATGAGTCTGTAAGCTGATGGCCGTGGTTTGATGCATCTGATTAAGGGAATTTAGTGGTCGTAAAGCTTCATCAGCTGCAACCAGAGATATCGGTATAAGTACTGTTAGAAAGTAGATTTTTATAATTTGGACAACGTTCAAGTACCAGAACAATGAATAAAGCATCAGAAACCATAAGGTTGGTTGAGGATATAGAATTTTGAAGATTAGTTGAAGGATGAGAGTGCACAAATGGGAGACAGGCTAAAGAAAAAAAAATGCTGAGATGACCATCATAGCAAATGGGCTTGACACTTTTTCCATAAACCAAAAAGAAAGAAAGAAAGAAAGAAGAAGAAGAAGAAAAAAGAGAATACCTCTTCTACAAAATTCCACCTTTATACTTGAAATATTTGACCAGAAAGAACTTTCCTGAAACAGGAATTTTTCATGTGACTTATTTCCTTCAAATAGAAGCCAAAATCAATAGCCACCCAACCCCAAATGGAATAGATTTTCTTTGTTTTCTGTTAAAAGCAGACCACTGAAACTGTTTTTGTCTGATCAATTTTGATTCCATAAGTGGAATATTCTACAGACCCATGTAATGAGTGGAAGGGAAAAAAAGCTTAATATTTTTCAGTGTGTATGGGAGCACATAATTTTTGGAAAAATGTTGTTCTTGCAGACCAATTTATAATATATCAATGAGACATGCTTAGTTTTGAACAAATTTTCCTTGTCATGAGCTGCATCCATAGAATGTTGCTCATTTTTTTTTTTCCTCTCAAAAAACAAGGTGCCTTTTCTCTTGATGTAAAGAGGAAAACAATAAAATTGGGAGAAAGCATAGTTTGAAAGTTACAAGTACACAATCATGGTGGAGACCATGCATGTTTTCAATAACTTGAACATAGCAATCATTAAAAAAAAAAAGAGAGAAAGAAAAATGAAACACATGTTTTGAGAAAATCCAAACAACACCTAAGGGATTTGTGTCTATCAGGTAGTGGAAGTCTTGTGACATCTTCCACTGACAAAAGAACCAATATCCAATAATTCTTTGTGTTGTTCCCCTTTCATCTCCTTCTGTCTTGTTATTAAAACCTAACACTTTGGTGGATTAAACAAATTCAAACAAAGGCTCCATCCTAGAGCCAATTTATTTCCCTCCACAAGTTAATCAAGACGTAGACAGCACTTCATCCTTCTTTCAATTTTCTATTATTCTTTTCCTATCCGGCTCCCCACTATTTATATCCCTTAAGAGAGTAACAGTCCAGGCAGCATTCTTCATTGGTTCTTTACAAGCTCTTCTTCTTGGGACCATTCTTCTTGTGTCCATATCTTTCAGTGCCAAAAACATGGGTGATAGGTTGCATTTGGCAATTGGAGTAATGGGTACTTTCTACTATATATGTTTATTTCCAAACTCACCATTATTATTCTTGACCAGACTCAACGAAAACATCACCTAACATATAACACATGCATGGTTTTCCCTGCAGGGAATGCAGCTTCTCTGTTACTTTACACTGCACCCATGTAAGACCTTATTCTACTGCACTCCTGATTTGTTTTGTTTTATTTTATTTTGGAGACAACATACTTGATGAATTTGAACTTTTTGACTGTGTATTTATACATTCTTCAGATTAACTTTTGCAAGGGTTATGAGGAAGAAAAGCACTGAGGAGTTCTCATGCATTCCTTACATCATTGCACTGTTGAACTGTCTCCTATATACTTGGTATGGCCTACCTGTTGTAAGCTACAGGTGGGAAAATTTCCCAGTGGTCACCATCAATGGCTTAGGAATTCTTCTCGAATTCTCCTTCATTCTTATATACTTTTGGTTCACTTCACCTAGGGGAAAGGCAAGCTATCTTCACTTGATTTCACATTTTATTATATATTGATGTGTGCAGATCATTAGAATACATGAAAGAGAGTTTTTATTCGAGTTTTTGTTTGAATATGTGGGCATGAAGAACTAACATGTGCTCAGGATATCGGTGCATACAGCATGTGTTTGGATGTCAGTTTATGCACAAATGCTAGTTGAAGAAACAAGGAAAAATATGTGGTATGAATAGGATACTAATATTTATATGTCAAGGTGCAGATCAAGGTAGTTGGGACAGTAGTACCTGTTGTCACAGTGTTCTGCATCACCGCTATTATCTCATCTTTTGTGCTCCATGATCACCATCACCGCAAGATGTTTGTTGGCAGCGTTGGACTAGTTGCCTCTGTAGCAATGTATGGTTCTCCCCTGGTGGTAGTGGTGAGCCAACTTTTCTCATACTTAATTTCATAACTCTGTTCTTCTAAATAACCCAATCTGGCATTAGGGAATAGCATTAGTCAGCTCCATGGAGAAGTTTGTCATACATCTATGCACAATATTTCAAATATGGATGCATCTCACTCTATGCTTATGTATTCTACGAAGACATTTAATTTTTTACAGCTATATTTATATAAAAGGATGTTATTGTCATTGCTGCTGCTGCAACTGCTGTATGCTAATTAGCTACTTTGATCTATAATTGCAGAGGCAGGTGATACTCACAAAGAGTGTTGAATTCATGCCATTCTACTTATCTTTTTTCTCATTCCTCACTAGTTTTCTTTGGATGGCTTATGGACTACTGGGTCATGATCTCCTTCTAGCGGTTTGTATAATGATTAAACCTACTAACTCTGTTACATAGCATAAGCCCGAAAAAAATCCTCTTCGTAATACTCTGCATAAGCTTGGGTTATCTAACTTTATCATTGAACTCCTGGCAGTCTCCTAATCTGGTGGGTAGCCCCCTTGGCATCCTCCAGCTTGTGCTCTACTGCAAGTACAGGAAAAGGGGAATAATGGAAGAACCAAACAAATGGGATTTGGAAGGAAATGATGAGAAATCCAAACAGTTGCAGCCTGTGATAAACAATGACAGTAATGGCAAGATTTGAAGAATTATTTACCTGAAGGTCTGTATTTTGTGCTCTACTATTCATTCAATCATGAATGCATTTATTAGTTATGCATATGCAAAATATACTACACATATGCAGGTTTTTTGATAGATTACTACACTTGTAGTTAGTTGCTTTAATCTTGAGTTCTTTGTTTTTTCACAGGGGAAATTCATCTCATGGGGTAATAAATAGTAAGAGCAACCAATTGAAGTTGAGAAAGTGCATTTATTCTGTAACACGCTTCCTACAATAAATAAAGAAAAGAGAAACCAATAAGGGATTTCTAACCAAATCAAACATCAGATTCAACTAATGTGCCCACTCAGAACTTCATTACACATTAAGGGTGCATTTGGGCATCCCAAAAAAGCAAGTGATTCAACTTTTCTTCTCAATCCTGTAAACTGGAGCCATCCTTAAAGAGAGTTTGAAAAAAGGGTAGAGCCATCGATTCAAGAATTCTAAAACAGAAGCTATGCATGCATCGATTCAGATGCTTCAGAAAATAAGAAGGGCTTATTCGAAATTCAGCACAAATAAAAAGCCAATCGAACTTATGAGAATTCTTACAAAAAGGAAAAATCAGTAGCCACTAGTTGAAAAAAAGGTAGAGTGGAACCGTTATTACCTCTTAAATGCTAAACAATGATCAGAGTTTTAGGTGCCCAAAAGGCAAAAGCAGCATCTCACTAATCAACGTCACTGTTGCCAGCAGACACGAGAAGAAAGATTTGTGAATCCACTTTAGCTGTGCATAAAGAATATGTGCTGAGAACCCATTCAGCAATAGCAAATCCTTGTCAGCCATCATTACTTGATTTGACAGCACAACAATCTTTCAATTTGACAAAACCACAAGTCAAGGCTGAGGAATATTTTGTTTCACAATTGTAAGCCGTCAGATTCGAGGACCTGCCATGAAACCAACCCATTTACAAATCACTGAAACAACTAAAAGATGCCTTGAAGAAGAATGCCTATTGTAATCATGAACAGTGGAGTATCACTTATACCTCCTTTATGGTCATCCCACTGACCATAAAGTGTGATAAACCATTCGGAGTCATAGATTTCACCAAGTAGTTGACAGGCCATGTGGAAGTAAAAAAATTCTCAGTGCCTTTTCAGGGCTATTTTTTTTTTTGATAGGCACCTTTTCAGGGCTATTCTAGTTATTTCATATGGAAAACCAGGAATGTCTACAAACTACATCTGATGGGGCACTGTCTACAAACTACAAATTCAATGATACAAGATGTGAACTTGCTAATAAACTCGGGTATTCCAAGAAAAGGAGAAGATTGAGGAAAGAAATGAGCTCAATGATCAAAAATAAAAACAAAAACAAACAAAACTTTGAGTGAATAAAAGTATAAAATCAAAACACCATCCATGAAGTGCAGTTGAGACATTACAAACATAAAAATGTGCAATAACAGCACAATAAGGCAATGAAATCACAGAAGTATGAAGGAAGAAGATGAATCTTAAGAGATTATTTTAAATCAGATAGATCAGCCACCAGCAGAAGACTAGAAATCTGAAAATGTGCTAATTAAAGGATGGTGTGCTGAAATTAACAGCCTGTGTTATTGGTATAGAAACATGATCAAAATGAACAACTGAGTTTATATTTGCTGTTAGGTGCACCAAAGTTGCATAAATCATATTACAATATGGATGGGATCTATCTTCTATAGAGAACACATGAATTTTATTGTTAAGCTCAATCCAACTACATCCAGGATCCTTCTTCACTTTGAAACCCCTCAATATCTTCCTTACCATCATCTTCTCCCTCCACCTCCCTAGCCCTGCATATATGTTGGACAAAATAACATAAGAAGAGATTGGCTTGGGATCAAAACTAAACATCTTCTCAGCCACTCTCTCACCCACTTCCAGGTCCATCCAGAACCAACAAGCACTAAGCAATGCTCCCCAGACAACCCCATCTGCTTCAAGTGGCATCTTCTTGATAAACTCCTCTGCTTCTCGTATATGGCCTGATCGGCCCAGAAGATCAACCACACATGCATAGTGTTCTAATGTTGGGGTTACACTATAACATCTCTCCATTGAGTGGAAAAATTTCATTCCTTCATTGACCAGACCTGCACGACTACAAGCAGACAGAACTCCAACAAAAGTAGCTCCATTTGGGGCTAATCCTTGCTCTATCATATGATCAAAGAGTGAAATTGCCTCAGACCCGAGCCCATGATATGCATGACCATTGATCAGAGCCGTCCAAGCTGCCACGTTGGGTGAAAAGATGCTCACAAAAGATGTTTGAGCCTCCATGATGCTCCCACATTTGGAGTACATATCTATGAGGGATGTTCCAACATAAACATTTGATTCAAATGGTGTTTTAATCAGATGGGCATGCAGTAATTGTCCTTGCTGAAGGGATCCAAGACATGAACATGCATGGAACAGAGCAGAGAATGTAGATCGAGTTTGTTGTATTGATAATCTGTGCATTGTTATATATAGTTTCAAAGCCTCTTCAGGTTGACCACTATGAATATAACCCGATATCATTGAATTCCATGTCACAGGATCTTTTTCATTCTTAGTTTCTTCAAAAAGCTCCAAAGCTTTATCAATTTCTCCATTCCTAGAGTACACCGAAATCATAGTATTTGAAGAAAATATAGTTCTGCAAGGCATTTTCTCAAACAATCTCTTAGAATCATCCATTTGACCACCAACTGCATACCCTTTAATCATTAAGTTATATGAAACTGGATTCATCTCTGTCATTCCGTTAAAAACCAGCTCAGCATCCTCAATTCTGCCCATCGATATAAGCCCTTCAATTAAGGAATTCAAAGCATTTAAACACGGGTTAACAACACCTTTACACACTCTCAAGGCATCATCAATAGCTTCGCATTCACAATAGAACTCAACAAGAGCCCCTCCAATTGAGGGATCATATTCCAACCCACATTTCATCAAAAGCCCATGAACAGTCCTCCCTACACTCAAAATCCCGAGTCTACCACAAGCCCTCACCACACAATCAAAAGTAAACTCATTTGGAGTCGTTTCACCACTCCTCATCATCAACCTAAACATCTCCAAGGCCTTCCCACAACCATCCCCATTCTTAGAAAACCCAGAAATCAAAGTCGTCCAGGCAACAACATCTCTCCTCGGCATCTTCACAAACACACTCAAAGCATCATCCATCACATTACAAGTCACATACCCCACAAGCATCAAACTCCACAACACCTCATTCCTCCGAACCAACACATCAAAAACCCGCCGTGCCTCCCCAATTTCAAAGCAACTTGCATAAAAATACAGCAAAGCACTCCCCACAAGCTCAAAACTCTCCGACCCAGATTTTAGAACAAGACAATGGATCAACTTCCCGTCGCGCAAACACCTCAAACGAGCACAAACACTCAAAACCGACGAGAACGTGGATTCACTGAGCTTCATATGGCTGCGGTGCATGGAGTAAACTAGAAATAGAGCTTCACTGAATCGTCCATGCTTTGAGTAGCTAGATATCATAGTGTTCCACGACACGACAGTTCGCTGAGGCATCTGGTCGAACAGTTGGCGGGCAACATCCAGTTTTGATTGTTTTGCATAATTGCTTATAGCAATGTTTGTGGATATAATTTCACTGAGATTGGATTGATGTGCTGTGTATAATTTGAACTCCTTTAGCCTTTGGTGTTTCCAAGCTTTGGAAACGGAAGCTTTGATCAACATCATTGAAATGCTTCTGAGCTTTCCGATTTGGCAGTTGAACTTGGCGCCTACTTTCTCACCCTTTTTTTTTTCTGTAATAGCTCTGCGCGGAAGTACAGTTTTCCCGATGACACGCCTTATCCAATATTTTCACCCTCTTACAAAACGACACCGTTTTGATGATCCTCCTCAATTCTATATTGATGTTCGGGAGGATGAGGCCATTTAAAATAAAAAATAAAAAATAAAAACTTTATATAAAAAATAATTCATAATTCTAAAATTTTCAGAAGATTGTGTAAAATTAAAATTCATCTTGAATTTCCAAAAAATAAATTCAATATAAAAATATTTAATTAAGAAAGTGAGTTAATTTTCAAAGTAAATTCACATTTTTTTAAAATAGTTACGAGTTTCATATAAAAAATGGACTTATTTTTTGACAATTCAATATCTATATAGTAAAATAAAATAACATTCAATACTATTACAAGTACTTCATTTTTATTTATTTTTAAAATAATCTTTTTAATAATATTTTTTTTAAAACAATATTTAAAAAAATAGAAAAAAAAACTTATCAATTAATAATGTGCGGTAGAATTTTATTACTTTGCATCTTATAGGTGTATCATTATTTTATATCTTAATTTAATATGTTCATAAATGATGTCATAGTTTGTTTTCTCATGGTGATTCAAAGAGTAATTCTAAAAAACATTTATAGTCTTTTTAATATTTAAAAAATGAAAGTTTTTAAGTATTAGAAAGATATTAAACACTTTTTAAAATCATTATCAAACACATTCTTAGTGATAAATAAAAAAATATTTATTTTAAAGTTTTTTTATAACATGTTGTAGACCCCCATTCTGGGCTTACTCTTATGTAGCCATTTTTTACAGGTGTGGCCATCTAGGGTGGCCACGTGTCAATCTCTGGTTGGTTGTTGGGGCACCAGAGTGGTGTTTTTGATGGCCAACTAAAGGTCGACATGTGTCCAAAGAATTTGCAAAAAGCTGCAGAAGGTTAGAGGAGCGGGGTGGCCAGCTGCTTGGTCCCTTGCCTGGCCGTTGGAGATATTTTGAAAAGGAGGGTATTCGTTGAGACGGAGGCTAGAGGCCAAAGGGAGGAAGAGCGTATGAGGGGGATTTTTTTTTTGCTATTGGTAGGGGGTGAGCATGAGGGATTTTTGCCTGGGGGAAGAGGATAGAGGGAGAGATTAGAGAGTGGAGAAGAGGTGCTGGGGAGACCGTTTTACAGAGGTATTTTGGAGTAGTGTTTGAGGAACGTTTGAAGCTGAACAGAACATCGGCACTCTCAGGTATGAAAGCAAAAGGTTTATTGTTAGTTTTTGATTCTTATTGCTCCTCCATAGTTGTTGTTGATATTTTGAATGTTGTTTAGTTTGGTGGGATGAAATCTTGCTTTCACGATTGCCATTGTTGATTTTGGTATACTCTGCTTCTATTATGAATGTGCCTCAATGTTGTGTTTAAAATGGATTTTCTCACCTAATCAGAGGGTTCATGGATGACTCATGAAATGAAACCTCTGAGAATCACTTCCACTCGTTTTCTTTTATGCTTCATACTCCATCCATTTGGCTCTGTTTCTGGGTCTTGATCAATGCAAGAGCTGTGGGAAAGTGGATCTAGACTTGAAATGTGTGTTCCTTCAAAGATTTGACATGGAGAAAAGGGATTGTGACTGAGGGTGAAGTTCATCAGTGAGTTTCAAATGAGACTGTCATGTTTTACCTGGGGAACTTTGGTTGACGGAGTAGGATAATGATATGCAGAGAAGATGGGCAACCATGGAATCTGAATCTGAAAGCGTTTACATGAGAATATACGCCGGGGAGAAATATCGTGGGAGATGGTGATCCTTGTGACTAGATGCTTGAAGAAAAAAATGGTTGTAAGTCAAACAGAAAAGGACGTTCACAGGCTGATTTTGAAGATGTTGAGCTCCACCTAATTATCCACCAGGTGAGGTCAAGGGCACAGTTGATATTGCAAACCTGGTCTGTGGGTTCCCACCACCTAAGGATGGTGTCGTAATGGTTCTCATATGCATGCAATGCATACATTTTCCTCTCATAGTACTTCCTTACCCACTGCCCACCTCCTCACACCCATTTCATAATTCCTCTCCTCATGCCCATTACCCTTCCATACCCATGCATATCCCCAACTCCTACATATATACTGCCATACCCCTCATACCCGTTATATCCCTACATTCTGCCACTCATCCCACTAATCGATACCCATTCATTTACTAAATCACTTTTCAGCCATCTCACTCACTGTTTAAGTCCGTTTTTCTCATCACCATTCGTCACCCACGAATCCACTTCCTTCGCTTCCCTACATGTGATCATCCTCATCCGAATACGCCCATCATACTCGGCATCTTTTGTTGGAAATCAAGCCCACGTCGCCTTCCTGCCTGTGCATGTTCCTCCCCATATTTAGCATCCTCTGTTTACTTCCCTGAATTAGTGTAATGTACAACCTTTATTATAATTGATTTGGGAGTAATTCTAGCAAGGTAGTTTATTCACTTTCCATGTAAGAGTTTATTCACTTTCCATGTAAGGGAAATTCCGTCCGGTGATAGTGTACCATTCCGGAATTGTCTCATATCTGTAGGCTATTTATTTATGCTTTCATTCATTGTAAAAATATCACAGAATGAATTGAGTCTGTGTTCCTCCATAATTTGTCTTCAAATTCTTCATATTTTAGTCTTCAAAATCTTCATGGTATCAGAGCAGGTTTAATCCTGTCTCATCGTCTTCATCTTTAGTCAGTATTTTTTTTTCCTACTCAATTCTATTCTTCTAGTTTATGCCTAAATACGGTCCAACCTTTGGAATGACTACCAACTCATCATCCTCTACTTCTGATATCATCATCTCATCGTCTTCATCCTCTCATCAGACGGAAACCTCTCATCTTCCAATCACAGCCCATAAACTGAATGGGCAAAATTATTTGCAATGGTCTCAGTCCATATTAATGTTTATACGGGGAAAGGAGAAAGATGACTACATCATCGGAGCTTCGGCGGCACCAGAAACCACAACATCAACCTACAAAAAGTGGATATCAGAAAATAATATGGTCATGTCCTGGCTAGTCAACTCTATGACCACTGACATTGGTGAAAATTTTCTGTCATTTGATACTGCCAAAGAAATCTGAGACATTGCAAAAGAAACTTTCTCAGACAAGGAAAACACATCTGAAATCATCCAGATTGAAGGCATCATCCACGATTTGCGTCAAGGAAACCTTACG
Organism: Vitis riparia; assembly: GCF_004353265.1. NCBI lineage: Eukaryota > Viridiplantae > Streptophyta > Magnoliopsida > Vitales > Vitaceae > Vitis > Vitis riparia. The sequence continues at coordinate 20,296,498 of NC_048446.1, forward strand.
GTAACTGAATATTTCAATACTCTTACTCGTCTATAGCGTCAACTTGATACGTTTGAGGTTTATAACTGGAATTGTGTTACAGATGGTTTGTTGTATAAAAAGATTGTCGAAGGGAAACGTGTGTTTAAATTTTTGTTAAGCTTGAACAAAAATCTTGATGAAATCAGAGGAAGAATCATGGGAGTAAAACCTTTACCTAGCCTCAAAGAGGCATTCTCTGAAGTCCATCGCGAAGAAAGTCGGAAAAATCTCATGATGGGATCCCATCAACAATTGAATATGGCAGAAAGCTCGGCTCTTAAGACTCAATTCGCTCCTTTTGACAACCGTAAAAAAATTAAAGGGGGTAGACCTTGGTGTGATCATTGCAGAAAGCCGGGACACTCAAGAGAAACTTGCTGGAAGATTCATGGAAAGCCAGTAGATTGGAAGCCACGTCAACCACTTGAGAAAGAATGACGAGGCAATCATGTGGCTACCGATGAACAATCGTCACAACCTGAAGCTAGCCCTTTTAATAAGGAGCAAATGGAGATGCTTCAGAAACTACTGTCTCCTCTTTTGTCAGTATAGTCACAAACTGGCTCATCTTCCAATCAGGTCATTGGTTCCGGAACCTTGGCTCACAAAGGTAATTTTTTGAGTGCCTTCACTGCTGGTAAGAAACGTAAAAAACCTTGGATCGTGGACTCAGGAGCATCTGATCATATGATGGGAGATGTGACAATTTTTGATACATATAGCTCATGTCCAAATAATTTAACAGTCCAAATAGCAGATGGTTCACTATCAAAGTTTGCCGGAATAGGTTCAGTTGTGCTATCAAGGGATCTTACTCTCAACTCTGTTCTCCTTGTTCCTAACTTGGACTGTAATCTATTGTCAATTAGTAAACTCACTAAGGAAAAGAGGTGTACTACTAATTTTTCCTCCACTCACTGTGAATTTCAGGATTTGGATTCGGGGAAGACGATTGGCAATGCTGAGGAATGCTTTGGACTCTACATCCTTAAGGAGCACCACGATCCACAAGAACGACCTCAAATGGCAGTTGGTAGTAATTCTTTTTCGGTTTCATGTCAAAATAACGATAGTGCAATTAGGTTGTGGCACTATCGCTTAGGTCATCCAAATGTTATGTATCTCAAGCATTTATTTCCTTCATTATTTAATAAAAATCCAAAATCCTTTTAGTGTGAAATCTATCAATTATCAAAGCAAGTCCGGTCTCATTTTCCCATCCAACCCTATAAAGAGTCTAGTCCATTCTCATTGATTCATAGCGATATCTGGGGTCCGTCAAGAATAAAAAATGTAACTGGTACTAGGTGGTTTGTCTCATTCATAGATGATCACACTAGATTAACTTGGGTATTCCTCATGAAAGAAAAATCTGAAACGAGTCAAATTTTCAAAAATTTTAAAAATATGATTCAGACCCAATTCCAGTCAAAAATACAAATTCTAAAGTTTGATAATGCTAGGTATTATTTCAACTCCATTATAGGAGAATTTCTAGAACAAGAAGGGATAGTTCACTTAAGTTCATGTGTTGATACCCCACAACAAAACGGAATCGCTGAAAGGAAAAATAGGCATTTGTTAGAGGTGGCTAGATCACTAATGTTCTCCATGAATGTTCCAAAATTATTCTGGGGGCAAGTTGTCCTTACGGCAGCCTACTTCATCAATAGGATGCCGTCTAGGGTACTAAAATTCCAAACACCTTGTCAAACACTCCTAAAATCCTTTCCGACTACTCGTCTCATCTCCACCGTCCCACCCAAAATTTTCGGGTGCTCTATCTTTGTTCATATCAATCAACAACATAGAAGTAAACTTGATCCTAGGTCACTCAAGTGCATCTTTCTTGGGTATTCTTCAAATCAAAAAGGGTATAAGTGTTACTCTCCGGTCACAAGAAAATTCTACAATTCAATGGATGTCACCTTTTTTGAAACCCAACCTTACTATCCCAAAAACGATATTCAGGGGGAGAATTCAACTCAGGAATATCAATTTTGGGATCTTGAGTCATTCAGTGAGTCACCCATCACCACTGAAAATCACATTCCTCCAGAGTCATTTAATCAGCCCGAGTCCATTGTTGACTTGTGGGATAAGGAGCACATCCAAGAGGAAACGGAGGAAGGAGCACTTTCTCAACAAACCCATGAGGCTGAACCGGGTCCTAATCCAAGCAAACTTCCAGGTAACAACGCTCCTGATGGTACTGTTGATTCCAAGTTAGAAAATGATATTCTTAATATGCCCATAGCTTGGAGGAAAGGAGTTAGATCATGCACTCAGCATCCCATTGGAAATTTTATTTCTTATGATAAGCTATCACCTACATTTCGTGCATTCACTTCTAGCATCACAGAGATATAAGTTCCTCGGAATATTCAGGAAGCTTTCAAGTATCCTAAATGGAAGGCGGCAGTCGATGAGGAAGTTCGGGCGCTGGAAAAGAATGGTACGTGGGAAATTACTGACCTCCCAAGAGGTAAGAAACCAGTTGGGTGTAAGTGGATTTTCACAGTAAAGTACAAGGCATATGGTAATGTGGACAGGTATAAGGCTCGGTTGGTTGCCAAAGGATTCACCCAATCCTATGGCATTGACTATCAAGAAACTTTTGCTCCAGTTGCCAAGCTCAATACTGTTCGTGTACTTTTATCCTTGGCAGCTAATCTCGATTGGTCGCTTCACCAACTTGATGTGAAGAATGCCTTCCTCAATGGTGACTTAGAGGAAGAAGTTTACATGGACATTTCTGCTAGACTTGAGACGACATCAAATTTCAACAAGGTTTGCAGACTCCGAAAATCCTTGTATGGTCTCAAACAATCTCCCAGGGCCTGGTTTGAACGGTTCACTAAGGTAGTGAAAGGGTACGGATTCGTTCAATGTCAATCCAATCACACATTATTTGTGAAACACTTCCCAGAAGGGAAGCTGGCAATTATCATTGTATATGTGGACGACATAATTTTGACAGGTGATCATGAAGAGAAAATTAACTTACTTAAAAAATTACTGACAAAGGAATTTGAGATCAAGGATCTTGGAAACCTCAAGTACTTTCTCGGAATGGAGATTGCTAGGTCAAAGAAAGGTATAGCAGTCTCACAACGCAAATACGTTCTGGACTTATTGAATGAAACAGGAATGCTAGGATGCAAGCCGGCAGAAACACTTATGGATACAACTGTCAAACTGGAAGAAAGTGATGGAAGTGCGCCAGTTGATAAAGGAAGATATCAACGTCTTGTGGGGAAACTCATCTATCTTTCTCATACAAGGCCAGACATCGGCTTCTCCGTTAGTGTTGTAAGTCAATTCATGAATAATCCAACTGAAAAACACATGACTGCTGTGATCAGAATATTGAGGTACCTCAAGATGACACCGGGAAAGGGTCTCTTCTTTCAAAGAACAACAAAGAAAGATATTGAGATTTTTTCAGATGCAGATTGGGCAGATTTAGTGACTGATCGGAAATCAACTTCAGGCTATTGTTCATTTGTCTGGGGGAACTTGGTTACATGGCGAAGCAAGAAACAGTCAGTGGTAGCCCGTAGCAATGCTGAGGCAGAATTTCGTGCTATGGCACAAGGTATCTGCGAGGGAATCTGGTTGAACAGGCTGTTAGAAGAATTACGGGTTCCATTGAAGCATCCCATGGTGTTATACTGCGACAATCAAGCTGCCATCAGTATCGCTAAGAATCCGGTTCATCATGATCGAACAAAACACGTGGAGATAGATCGACACTTTATCAAGGAAAAGATTGAAGAAGGAGTTTTCAAAGTCAGCTACACTCCGACAAATTGTCAAACGGCTGACATTCTCACAAAAGCTCTTGCTCGAGTTAACTTCGAAGATCTGACAGAAAAACTTGGAATGATCAACATCTACAACGTGGCTTGAGGGGGAGTGATGGAAATCAAGCCCACGTCGCCTTCCTGCCTGTGCACGTTCCTCCCCATATTTAGCATCCTCTGTTTACTTCCCTGAATTAGTGTAATGTACAGCCTTTATTATAATTGATTTAGGAGTAATTCTAGCAAGGTAGTTTATTCACTTTCCATGTAAGAGTTTATTCACTTTCCATGTAAGGGAAATTCCGTCCGGTGATAGTGTACCATTCCGGAATTGTCTCATATCTGTAGGCTATTTATTTATGCTTTCATTCATTGTAAAAATATCACAGAATGAATTGAGTCTGTGTTCCTCCATAATTTGTCTTCAAATTCTTCATATTTTAGTCTTCAAAATCTTCATCTTTCATATGTTTGAAACTCCATATCCATTTAATCCCCTTTCCTACTCTATTTTACCCATATTCCTACTTCACTCTCCACATTCTCTTTTCATTCCACCGCTAAACTCGTCCTTCGCATTGTCCTTCATCATCCAAGTTGTCACCTCAACTTTCATATGCTTCAAAACTCATTATCCATCAGACCTCATACATGGGATCTCGTTCTTCCTGTCTTTGGTTGTTAACATGGCATGGACCACTCTGATGAGAGGAGAGACATAATTTGGAAGATGAGTCAGAAAAATGATCAATAAGTTGATGTGATTGGCCTGTGTTTGAACTCAAAAGTCCTTCATTGCTTCATATTACATAGTGGTTAGCCACTATAATAGCTTTGGCTCCTCCATTGCCCATTGGGACCAGCGGCTTAGTTGGTGCAAGGTATGTACTCTGATGTTGCAACATTAATGTATGACTAGCTGACGTGGTTGAGCGATCCGATGACGAACCAAGGCGCGTAACCGAGATGATCACCTCCTCTTCCTCCTCTGGAGTCTCACAGCCATGGGAGATTCTAGAGATTCCAAAGGTAAGCTACCTTCCATTTGCTGTGGTCATGGCAACAGCTGGGATACTGAGGGCTGCCAGTAAAACTATACCGAGGGGTGTAAGACTGGGTACTGCTTTGAGTCTAAGGATTTCTGCAGAGGAAAGAATTAAAGCAGTGACAAAAGATTTAATATCTAAAACAGGTTGTTTTACTAATTTGGTTAATGATCCAAAAGTTGGTTTTCTCCTACAGTGTGTTTCATTAGCTTTGGTTCGAGGTGATCCAGTTTCTTATCAAGCCTCTCTTCTCGCATGCCTTGCTTCAGCATTGTTGACTGAAACCTTTCCCTTATGAAAGTCCTATACAAAAATTCTCAATCACCCACATGATAATTTGGCGCGGAAATGGCAGTTGTGGCAGTGTACCCAGATGGTTTCACTACTCTCAAGCATAATGCTCTGAGATGTGAGTTAAATGAAGAATCAACTCCAAGTCTGTGTTTTTGCTGAGAAAGCCGCATCTTTTCCTCCCATTCAAGCAATGTTTTCTCCTCTCATGAGTTGAACTGTATGTTTAGGCTCTAAGAAAAATGGGATCCAGTCTTACTATATTTGAATTTGGATTTTAGAATATGTGGACCAGTGAACAGTGGCCTGGACAAGTTAGCCATGGTGAAGGAATACAGTGATCCTGCAGAAGTAGATTCATATGATAGGGGTGTTGCAGATTGAGATGGTCAATATTCAAGTGGGAGGAAATTGAGGTTTGAAAATAGGGAAATGCATGTTAAAGCAAGAGAAAGGAAAACATTAGGGAGTAGCATGGAACCTTTTAGGCATGGATTTGGGCACTATGGTTGGATACCTTCGGATGTCACTTTAGTCAATTTTGTGCTTAGCAAAGTAGCTTCAACAAGCTCATGGAATGCTGCCAACACCTTCTCTGCCCCTAATCTCCGTGGTTGTCATTCCTCACCTCCTTCCACTTATGCATGGACTGGATGGTCACCTCTAGCATGGCCACTTTTTGAGCCACGTGTCACCCCCTCAAAATTCTTTTCCTTTGATTTCAAAAATAATTTCCTAACCCCGTTTTGAAATGATTTTCCAACTTTTGGTTTTTAGAATGTTTTCAAGCCATCAAATTTTCCATCCTTAGGGTTTTTAGATACCAACATCTCATTTTTAATAAAATTTGGTCTTCTTTTTTCTTTTTTGGCGAGCCACTTTTGAATCTTCTTTGATTTTCAAAATGTTTTAAAATAAGTGTGAATTTATTTTTCGTAATTCTTGGTGATAGAATTTACAAAATTAATTCATACAAAAATAAACGGGCTTTGGTGGGGGCCCTACATCCAATAAATTTCCTTTAAAATAAGAATGGAATTGAAATAATACCATGCATGATATTGGTGCTCCTTTATCTGGTTGGGTGATATGAGTGATATACTTTGTGTTCATTACGATGCACTAATCCCATTTTGTGATAGCGCGTTGCCGTTTGCTGATCAGGTACGCATCCACTTCCTCTTCGGTTGTCCTCTATTGCATATTCTGATACTCATATATGCATGATTGATTCGAGTATTCATTGATTTTCACATTGATTGTCATGTCAACTTCATCTCATTAGTAGAGACCCGACTTTAGGGACTTAGAGGGGTGCTACGGTCTTTACCGTACCTTCCCGATAAGTAACCTGACTCCCGAACCCGATCCGGTTTTTCGCAGACCACCTTTTCCAAAATAAGGAGTCACACTTAGGGTTTTTATTTCTTATTTTGTTTACCCTTTAAAAATAAAACAAAAATAAATGACGACTCCAAGTCATTTTTTGAATAAATAAAATCATTTTCAAAATAAAAATCGAGTTCGCCATCGAGTGGGAAACGCATGAGCCGAAATACGGGGTCCACACATGTCATTTGGTAAAAAATATATATTTTTTTTTGGAAAAAACCAATGATTATTCTTTAATTACTTTAAGTAATTATTTAGATTTTTAAATATGGGTTTTAAAATTTTTTATTAAACACTTAATTCCTTAAAAACAAACCGTCCAAAAATTAAAATATATTTCTAACCTTCTCAAAATCATTCCCTTGACCATTAAAACTGAATAATATAAAGTAATTTAATCCAAATTTACTTGATTGTAAGCATTGAGAAAAAAAATTATAGAAAAATATTGAAAAAAAATTCTTTAAAAAAATGATTTTTTTATTTTACTATATAAAATATGAAAAAAAAAATCAAATATAACTTAAATAAATTAAAATTTTATGTATTTTTAAATTATTTAATTTTTATAAGAAAAAAAATATAAAATAAAATAAATAAATAAATTTAATATAACATATGAAAATGATCTATTGAATTTATTTTCATTTTCTCTTCCCTTGACCAAAGATAACAAGTAAATTTATGATTAAGAAAAATATATATATATCCCATGATTATGACGAACTAATTTCTTCCTAACTTGTTATTTTAAGTTAATTTTATATTTTATCAAACATATAAAATAATTAAATTGATTCACCCTCAAAAATTCACTACTCCACTCACCATGAGAGACAGATCACCAACTTTGAAAAGAGAGGTGAAAGACCGCCAACTATACATTCACAGTATGGTGTCTCTCATTCTCAAATCACTAATCTGATGATCATTGATTCAAAGGAAAAAAAAAATATAATCAAGGAAATCCATATACAACATAATATACACAACGACCTCATACAGTTGACACTCTTGACACACTCTCTGGCTTTGCTTATATAACCATTTAACCTCCATTTTCAACATTCTACATAACACCATCACCTAGCACAAACAGAAATATATAACCTACCTATTGATCTACAGCAGTAAAATCCGGCTCCGCCGGTTTCTGAAGCAGTATCGGTGATATTCTCTCTGGCAACCTCGCTTTTCGTGTCACATTACGCCGCAAAGCACGGAGAGCATTGGCTGCGAATCGGGATGCATAAATGGTGGCACCTAGACTAGGTGAGCTCCCACCTGCCTTGGCCAATGCGTCCTGCAACCTATCCTCCTCTTCCCGAAGGGACTCTTCCAGCTTCTTCCTCCAGTAGCGGCGCCAGGCGGCTTGTATGAAACAGGCAGCCCAAGTCCTCCACTGGTGGGAGTAGAACCTGAAGGTGTGGCGGAGCTGCTTGCTGTGGAGTCTTCGGAATTGGGAGGCAACAAACTTCAGGTCGTCAGCCATTAGAGCAAAGGCTTCAACTTCGGAGAGGGCTAGGACGGTTCTGGTTGAAATGGGAAGGTTTGATGTTGAGTGGGGGTCCAGTGCCCATGTGAGAAGTTCTTCTCCACAGAAGTCACCGGCTTTCAGATAATCAGAGTTCAAGAAGCCAGTCCTTCCACCATTGGTTGTCATGGTGGATAGCTTGCCTCGCATGACAAAGAGCATCTCATCGACTGGGTCCCCCTCCCGGACGATGTAGCTATCTTCTGTGTACAGTGCTGGCTTGAGACGGTCACACATTGCATCCATCAGTTGCTCATCCATCTTTTCGAACATTGGCACCTTAACAATGTTTAAGAAAAAGATGTAAATCCGTGGTTTAGTAATAATTAATGGTGCATTACTAATCAACTTGAAGACAACACACAATGCTGAAAACCAAAGAAGTAAATGAAGATTAGAAAAGAGGTATACACTCAAATTATACAAAGTATGTGCCCATAGGACAGTTTTTTTCTAAGACTGTTTGGTTTCAGGAAAGTACTGAGGATAAAATATATATATTAAGATTATGTTTAGTTCCTAGAAAGTACTAAAAAAGAAAAAAAATATCAAAGAAAATAATTTTCTCTTGTTTGGTTATATTATAGAAAATCAAATGCAATTAAAATTGGTTAGAAATTTATATATTTTATATTATTTAATATTTATATAAAATAAGTTAAATAAGTTTGAAGTAGTATATATAAATAACTTATTGACTTTAAATCTATTTTTTATTTTCCTTCACTTTTTTTTCCTTCTACTTTTCCTCTCAATTTTCTTTCCCTGGTATCTTCTCTCAGATTTTCTAGGGAACCAAATATAGTTTAAATAATGCTCAGATCAAAAACCTAAAACCACTGATCTGTATAATCAGCAGAGTAACTATCTTAAGCACTGACATGAACATTGTCTTCATGTCAATGCTAACAACTGACATAAGCTACTTGTCTGTCCCCACGCAAACAAAAAGGAGAAATACAATTGAATGTATACCATCCATGGGGTATATTTATATTAAAGGGAAGGTTATGACATATTGAAATAACAGATCAGCCTTAATGCATATCTCGCTAATTCAGAAATTATATAGATATTCTCATTCACTTGAAGGGCAAATAATAGTAAGAGCAATTCTAGAAAAGGGTAGGTGAACTCACTCTTCTGAGCAGAGCCAAGCAGAGATGGCGTTTTATGTCCCTTCTAAGGTCCTTGGGAAGATTAATGAGTAGATTCTGTTCATCAACACCTCTGGTTTCTTGCCACTTGTACTGTTCATACCTCCTGATTCGCTCCCTCAGACTCTCAGGAAGCAGGCGATGAGACATCCACTGTTCTGCATCTCGCCTTTTCACTCTCATCTCCTCCAATCTTATGGTTGTGGACTGCAGATATGTCTGTTACACCACAAATTCAGTACATCAATTCAAGACTAAATGAGATCACTCTTTAATTCTTAAACTTGGCTTGGTTTCATAATCAAAACAATTCAGTCATAAAATGTATAGATGTTTTTCATATCATCCAGATATTGACATAGCTCCATTTTTCATAAGGGAAAAAAATGTCTTTAAAAGATGCATGTCATTGATGCTACCAAGACATTTTTAACCAGCCAATCGCTCAATTCCCAAAAAAAGATATCAGAAGCCATTTTACTTGATTCTAAAAACTCTAGAACTTTGATCTACAAAACATCAGTCATTTAGTACTGCAAACACAGTATCAATGGAAGATCTCTGGAACCATTTCCATAATCTCCCATCGTGTTGAAATACAACTTCTATGGATGTTATGTTTCCAGAGCACTGAAGGACAAAATGAACATGCATTTACTATATTGAAGCAATAATTACACACTAAAAAATTCTCAAACCATGCCCATTGATTGAGGAGTCCAAAAGAAAGAAGTAGGTGTGTGATACATCCTACTTATGATTTACACAGCATCTCTCATGCTTACACATAGTATCAAATAACTAAGAACTAATAAATAGAAATATTCAGCACTAACCTGCATATTTCCAATAAGAAATGAAAATAAAACCAAGCCAGAGATGGAAATGAACACTGCAAAGCAAATTTCCCAGACATAGGTGCTTGTTTTGAGGTTTTGACCAAGAGAACTGCAAAAAATGTACCAAGTATAAAATACCACAATAATAAACACAAATGATGCTCAAAGTAAGAAAACCAAAAGTGTATGCATTTGTCATTACAAAGAGAGGGTTTGAACAAGGTAGAGATATGTCATATATTTTATGGTAAGACCATCTATATAATTGGAAATGCAAATAAGGGAAACCAACCCAAATTTTGACAAGTGAAAATTCATAAGACAGGAGATTACAGCTGCCATGCTGCATAAAAAATTTTCAACCATTTACAACAATCGACTCCTGAGAACTACATGAGCTTAAATCATTTTAAACCAATAATCATCATTTGTCTGGCATCCACCTAAAATTTTCTCTTGAATTATGCAGTAAGCAGTACCAAATTTATGAGCTAAAAGCAATTTGAATTTCCACTACATGAGCTTAAATCATTTTAAACTAATAATCATCATCTGTTTGGCATCCACCTAAAATTTTCTCTTGCATTATGTGGTAGGCAGTACCAAATTTATTAGCTAAAAGCAATTTAAATTTCCATGAATTTTTTGCAGTGGCCTATGCCTTTCTCACACATTATGTGATGGGATGCAGCGAAGTCAGCCAGTGGCCCCATGGTTTCGTGATAACATTACTTTAGATTACGAGCCTAGAGCAAAGATCCATTCAAAGTAGATCCACAGAGAAAAAGTCCAGAATATGAAGGTTTTAGGTTAAGTAGGACTAAAATGGATTAAAGAATACAACAATAATAAAATTAGGTGCAGAGGGAATAGTTAAAATAGATGGATATGAGACACCTATAATTGATTGAATTTATCATCTAGGTTGATCATTCAACAGTGGGAATTGATACAGATGTTGCACATAGAATTAGAGTGTTTCTGCAGTGTTGTGAGGATGCAAATACCATTCTTCTATTTGAAGGCAAAAATTACAATTCTGCTATAAGACCTATGTTGCTTTATGGTTAAATGTTGGAAAATCAAGAAACACATGCAACATGAGCATGTCTGAAATGAGGATGATGGACCAGTGGCAAAGCAAGAAAAGATAGAATAAGAAATGAGTGTATCCATTTGGGATCAAAGTAGTACCAACTGAGAAAAAGGAGAGGGAAACTCATTTAAGATAGCTTGACTAGCTGCCACAGAGACCAATAAATGTGTTTAGAGCACTATTTTACTTTTAACTTGAAGCTGCTCAAGGGACAAGAGAAAGATCAAAAAGAAGTCTAACTGAGGCAGTAAAAAAGCAATTATGTCTTTAATACAACATTGGACACGGTCCTAAATAGAGCTCAAAGGCAAGCAAGAACTCACTTAATGAACCCAAAATGTTGGAATATAGATGAAATATTTGAATTACCAAAGCTCATATTTGGCTACCCGTTCAGCCCTTCCCTAGAAAACTCTCACTACATTTAAATTCTCAACATGAGGTAGGTAACTAAAAAGTAACTAAAGATGAAAAAGGGAAGATAATATAAGATGAGGAGCATGGGCATCACACGTGATTAATATAGCATGCTATGTATAATGCAACATCATAGCAAGTCTGCATATCTACATAAACTAAGAATTTAAGGGCAGTGAATGAGAAGCATAGTGGTGGACACAGCACAACCATTATTTCTGAAGTCTGAAGCACAGACTGCTTTCTTGTTCGCATACTCTATGAATGTGAAAGGAACATGATTAGAACTCCAAAAAACACATGTATGATACAAAATGCTTATTTATGGAACACAATGACATTAAGTGTTCAAAAATAGATTGATATGAAAGAATAAAAGATTTGACATGGGCATACCTCAGATTTTGCAGGCCCCACCAAAAACAGTAAAAGAACTTCTGTGGAAAATCTGTTGACTCCACAACACCAGACTGAAGGGCGTCAAGTAATATTCCAAAATCAAAAACCGTTGTATTTGGTTCTATTACAGGACATGAAGCGTTAAAAAGTGTTGTATTCACTGTTCCTTTACAATATAGAGAACTATCAATGCATGAAGTATCATTTCCACAAGCTTTTTTCCAGCATGTAGTTTCGCGATCTATAGCAAACAAGTACCAAAAAGCTCCAAGTACCTACAACATCTTAAAGTAATGATCAGAAAGATCTGTAAAAGAGAATAATTTCACTTCTATTTGAAAAATAATTTAACAGGGAAAACTAAAAAATGAAAGCTTTTCACATTTTACTCCTATATTCTGTCCATGCCACATCTCTCCAGGAGGAGAGAGAGAGATCCAAAACACATTTTTCTCCTGCTTTACCCTTGGATATTATTCCATTTGCAAACATTGGTGCCCATTAGAACCTACAAGGTATCCTCACTGACAACTGGAGTTATAATTTAACCATCCAACATGTTTATTAATCTAATTATGGGTACAGGTAAAATTTGGCTACAAACATGGAAACCATACATCTATTGTTTGATTTTTTTTTTTTTTTTTTTGGGTAAAGCAAGAGAATATCATAAAAAGAAATGCCAACAGTGTGCCCCAAAGTACATACGATGCATCTATTGTTTGATATATGAAGAATCCTAGTATATATCATGGTAGGCAAACATTTAGTAGCAGAGGGCCTAAATCTTAACATATGGGGATGAATCTCACTCCTAGACATGCAAACACCTAAAACACACACCCAGATCCATGCAAAGCAAATATCTTTCTCATTTCTTTTTTGTAAGTTGTTAGATCTTATATCTTGAATTGCTTCCTTTTTTATGTCCAAAAAAGAAACAAAGAGTTCTTATTCATTTGAAAAAGTCAGTTTCAGATCTGTGAGAAGTCAAAAGCCAAACATCCAATATGTGTTTAAAAAAATGAATTGTTCCAAAATTTCAAGGTCAAAAAGAATTTTAATATGTATAAAACATAAAGGCAGTAAATATACGCGCCATATCTACATACATGTCTATATATAAAAATGACATTTAAGCCTTCATAACATGGCATTTGCCAAATATGTTTGCAAAAAAAATGTAATGGCAGGTAATCAAACTCACATGACTCGCAAGCATGTAAAGAAAGAGATTGAATGCAGCTCCAGCCCATGCAGTTTCAGTGAGTATGCCAGAAGTTCTTGTGACTTCTTTGTATAACGGACGAACTCGGAGCACCCGTGGTATGTATTGGAAGAAGACAACAAATTTCAACAGCCTCTTTGTATTCACGTATTTTGAGCCTCCTAGTTTGGGAATGATAATCCAAATTACCACCTGAACATATTGCAATAAGATTAAAGTTCACACCTAATATCAAATTAATGCAACTTAATGCTAGTAAAAAACAAGATATTAACTTGCTTGGGTTTCGATTTCAGACAATTTACTGTCATAAGAGCCTTTCTAGGAGATACAAGATAAACATTAGGGCAGTTGATCATCCACCCACCTTCAGTCACACAAATAACAGTGAGGATCACAAAGGCATGACCAATAATTGGTTCCTCCAGCTTCAAAAAACTCGTATATTTAATGAACCACACAGGTGGACAAGCAGAGAATTTTAAAATGACCAAAAGAGTGAAGTGAAAAGTACAGTAAGGTGGAGGTGCTGGCTAGCTAATCTATTCAAGTCTCTTAAGTTGTTGTGCAGGAAACCTTAGGATCCAATCCCGCCTTCATCAGTAGTGGGGGGATTTAGGGGGTATGGGGGAGGGAAGAACCATCCCCTATTGTGTAGCCCATAGGCCCAAATATGCCTCCTTGTGAACCCAAATAAGAAATTGTCAACAAGTCAATAAGATCACCGCAAGAAAATCTAATGCCATGAATATAAATCCCAAGCACACACAAGATCTGATTTCTTCTCATCCCACTATCCCAAACAAATGTTCCAATGAACAAACTAGGGCCTATTGGCCTAACAGTGGACACTTTATGCCTTGGCAGCCTTGCAACCAAACCTTAAAATACTATGGGAAGAACATTCTGGCTGCAGAAAAGTTTTCCTTACCTGTGGGAGGGGAAGAACAGCGAGGATGTCGATTAGGAAGTACGAGGACAAATATCTCCTTGCTATTGCCCAAGAATCTTCTACTAGAACACCTCTTCCAAATACTCGAGAAGAAGGAGCAATAAAACCAGTTCGAAATTGAAAAATAATATGGAGTAGATAAAAGATATCGGTGAAGGAACGCAAAACACTGGCTGCAATCTGCAATGGTTCGTCCAACGAAAGGCATTTCTTTAATTTATCAATCACTGGGATGTAAAAGAACAAAGGATCTAGGGAGACTGCAATAATGCATGATAGAACGAATATCTTATTCCACTTTTGGAGGAATGGCCCCTGTGGATCAAGAATTTTCTTTCCGGAACCCTTTTCCAGATTTCTTCTGAAAGAAAAGGATTTCAATGACCTTCTAATGCTGTTAATCCGTTCAGAACCACATTCCAAACCTCTCTGGAACTTCCCTGAAACTGAGTCTATTGCTAGTCTGATTCTCCCAGATCTTACTCCATTGTTTATGGGAATTTTCCCTTCACTACTTCTCTCTGAACTCCAATCCTGGAACCTGAATAAAATATAACCAATATAAAAATCAGTCCATGACACAATATCCAATGCAAAGGAATAATTAAACGTGCCACTGAATAGAAGAACATCTTAAACATCAAATGTAAACAATTATATCAATTGCTCAGTTGAACAGGAGCAGGCAAAACCTAGGAGTCCTACTATGCCAAAAGTACACCCACCACTAACTAATGTCCATGTGAGTACTTTGAGATTCTGAAACCATGGCAGCAATGCAGAGGAACCATGTATTGTAAATTGAATTAGCCAGAGTCATCTTCTGCATGATTAGAACTATAACCTCTGATGCTATAATCCTATATTAAGCAAAATTTGGGGTTTTTCAAATGAAAGAAAAAATAGCATTGAAAAGGGAGAAGAGAGATATTGATAGATAAGCTAGGAAACCCTTAAAAATATAGTTGCAACTGAGAGTTCTTTTTAAATCTAAAACAGATAGGGAGCCCTCGTCTAGTGCAGGATTTTTCAAAATTTAGCACAGCAATGGAGGGATAGGACTACAGTATGCTGCAAAATGTTAAGAAGTTAAGTAATGATTCTGACTAAAATAGAAGCTACTGAACATTCTGAGTTAAGAGTACGCAGAGTTAAAAGAACTGACCTCACAAACTTCTCTTGTCGGTAGTTCATAGTGTTGGTTTAGTTATGAGACAATGTAAAACATGGAGAATCACCCTCTGCACACTCAACAAACCTGGGCGAATGCTTCATGTAGAAGAATTTCTGAAGACAAAGTGCTGATATCAACACCCAAAGAAATGGAAAAGAGAAAAAAAAACTCATATCAGATTTATATCCATTTTCACCAATTATGAGTACAAACTCTGCAGATTGTGCAACTCTTAAGTTGTGATCTAGGAGGTAAAAAATTCAGAGCTGCCAAAGAGAAGTTTAGTTCTAATACTAATTATTCCTCTATCATCACCAAGAAACAATAAACAGGTTGACAAAAATTTCCTTTATTTTAAAAATGCCATATGAAAGATCATATCAATTTTGCCTCCAATAGAAACTGATAATTAACGATACAATAAAATTTAGGGGGAAAGAACCATATATCATGATTCCTTAGTTGATTGTTGCAGTCATCACTTCCTTTTATTAAAAAATAAAATGACTCCAATCAACCCAATAATTTAAAAAATATGTACACCACATCAGTCATTATAGGAATCGAGATAAGGCCAATTTGGATTGAAGTCTAAGAAGCCAAAAGCTCCTCTTTAAGCTCAATAAGAACTCATATACCAGTTTGCATAATTTTGTTAAAAGAGCTTAATATGGAATTAGAAGTCCCATTTTCACATGTGCATGAAGTTATTTCATGTTTAACATTATGCAAAAAGTTACTTCAACTTCTAACTAAAGTCAAAAACAAAAAACTATCCCAAATGAGGCTTAAGTCATAAAGAATAGAATTTTCCTGACCATTTTTTCGATTTTCAGAGATAATGAATTAAGCATTCTCCTTTCCCTTGCCTTATTCTTTCAAAGAAACAAACAAGATTTAAGACATGGGAAATTACAAAAACAACTGAACCATTTTATTGGATGACAAATTTTACTAGTGCGATTTATCATATATTTGATATACTATGACAAAACTTTTACTTAAAGAGAAGATGAAAATACAAGTAAACCCAAGAACATGACAACACACATAAGTGCTGCAACTCATGCAACCTTGAAATTCATTGAACATGATTCCATAAAGGTCCCAAACATTAGTGTGCGCCATTACCATACCACCAAAATAACTCGTAGCAGCAAGAAAGTAGCAATAATAATGATCAAAGACATCCAAGCCATACTATAAAGAGTTATGTGTTGATTAGAATGAAAAAATCCAGATTGGGTATATGTATTATTTCTTTCATAATTTCATTAAATATTAAATATGCGTTATCTAGATTACCCCTTACAACTAGAGATGAATTGCAGTATAGAACCAATCTCCAAGTCTCACACAACAATTTACAAAGTTCGATTTTTTTTAGAAAATGAAAAAGTTAAAATTGAGAGAGAGAGAGAGAGAGCAGAAAAAAAAAGGTACACAGACTATAAAAGATCAATAATTTGAACCAAAAATGAGAGCGGAAAAAGAAACTGCAAATCCTAAATTCTCGAAAGCTGAAAGACTACCGTTTCATAACTTAAGTCAACGCAAATTCCGACAAAAACTCCCATGAAAGATGGAAAAAAGACCCAAAACCCAAATCCAGGGAAGAAAAAAAGGAGAAACTTCAACCAAAACTTGCACAAACCAAAATATACAACTAAAAATCGAAAAAAAGCAATCACTTCACTGATTGAACAAAATCAACGGGCGATAGCGAAACGCTAACCAGCGGTCCAGGACCGATAACCAAAAGCACAAAAAATGAATCGATTAAACACGAAAAACTCACCCGAAACAAAGAAGACAAACTAAAAATCGACAAAATAGTCATTTCCACATAATCAAACGGAGATTACGAGAGATTGACTAGTAATTCAGCAGTAACGATAAATAAAAAGAAATATGCAAAAATTAATCGATTTCTGCAGAAGCGATGAGAGCGTACCGCGGACGAGAGACAAGGCAGGTGTTATTGATGAAGAGAGAGAAAGAGAGAGTTTCTTGGAAGTGAATTCGGAGATTTGAAATGAGGGTTTGGGGAAGCTTCGTGGAGACTTCCGCTGTGGTCACGGTCTGAGAGTCGTTTTGTGTAGAGAGAGAAAGTTTAGAGAGAGATGAGTTGGGTACAGAGGAGTCAAGAAGGGACAACACAGACGAGGGTAGTGGGGGCCTCGGGTTCTCTGCGGTTGCCTTCTGTCCGCTCTCTACGGTACTTCAGGGGCGTTTTGGGGATTCGATGATTTTGAAGTGGCAAATTTGAAATTGTAAAATTGTCAACAGAAAAAAAAAGTATGAAAAGCAAATTTAAAAAGAAGAATAATAATTTTATTTTTAATATAAATTTATGAAATTAATACATAAAAATTAAAAATTATATCATAATTAAAAATCATTTTTATAAGACAGCCAAACAAAGAATATACAATTGACAATAACTTGATAATATTTAACACACTTTTTAAAAACGTTAGGATTTATTTGACTTTTGATAGAAAAAAATATATATTTTTAAAAATAAAGATAAGGATGTGTTTGGCTTGAAAATAACTCTATTTCTAAAAGAATATAAATATATTTTTTTACTTTTAAAAACACATAGTAATAATTTTTTTATAAAAAAATATTTTTAAAAAATTCATTCTAAAATTGGATTGATTTATATAATAAATTTGAAGTGTTTTTAATTATTTTTTTTATAAAATAATTTAAATAATAATTAAAAGGATTTGAGAAAATTTAAAAAAAAAAATCATCCTAACTAAATAAATAATATTAGTTTTTGATATTTGAGTTTTTAAATATAATTTGGTTTTTTAAAATAATTAAAAATTATTCCCATCTTGAAAAAATGAAATAAAATGTAATTTTCAAATTTAAAATTTAAAACGAATATTTAAAAAAAAAAAAAAAACACCTTACGACAAGACGAGATATTTAGAAGTCTATATATCTATGACGTGGCTGGCTGTGATTGGTCATGGAAGAAACCGAATACAACCGGCGAACAGCCGGCAAAACTGCAGAAGTCAAAACGCCATCGGCGTTGACTTGATAATCGACTATCGCCTTATCGTAATCCATCCGCTCTTCCACTTGCGGACACATGTACGGTCAGCAAGAGCGGCCTCACGTTAAATCAATTTGGTTACCCATGTATTTAAATATTAGTAATAATCAACAAGCGAAGCGAAACTACCACCAGCCTCCTTTGTTCAATGTGGAAAAAGACATTCTAACAAATTTTTTTTTCTTTTTTTCTTTTTTTCTTTTTTTAGTTTGTCGTTTAGTCTGTTTTGTGGAGAATTTAAAATTAATATCGTCTAATTCTATAACAAAATTATTTTTTAATTCATAAAATAATAAATTTAAAGAAAATCTTATTGAACTCAAAAATAACTTTTTGCTTTTTGAGAAGCCAATTTGAAAATATATTCTTAATTTGATGCTTTCAAAAATAATATACTCTTTTATTTTTATACAAATGTCTTCTTTTTCTTTAAATTCATGTTATGTTGAAATTCTTCTTACGAATATATATGAATTTTAATATATTTTTTGTAAAATATTAAGAAAAGAAAAAAAATATTAAAAAATAATTTTATCGTACTTAATTGTACTATAAAAAATTAAAAATAATTAAAATTTATATATTTTCAAATTATCTAATATTTGTATTTAAGAATTAAAATAAGTTTGAACCAATACATAAAAATATTTTATTAATTTTAAATCTATTTTTCATTTTTCTTCATTTTTCCTTTCTTTTTAATTTTTCTCTTTTTTTTTTGTTTTTCTTACATTTTTCAGAAATCAAACATAGCCTTAAAATATAAAAACATAGTACACGAATTAAATAACTTTTTTATTAATTTTGGAATAAAATAGTTTGTAGAAATTTATGACCTTTTTTGTAAGTAGTTTTTCCCCCTTTTTATATATATATATAAGATATTAATAATTGTTTTGTTTTCTTGAAAGCTAAGTCGAATTCATCCACTATACATTATTGCCAATTGAAAAGGACAAAAGGGATGGCAATACCTATGAAAGTGAACTCACGGAAAACTCCTAATCAAGGAATCAAAGAAATCTGCTGCAATGTTTGAAAACACATCAAGTGATGGTCCTGGAAATATATATATATATATATATATATATATATATATATATATATATATATATATATATATATATATATATATATATATATATTACTAATAAAAATTAGATATTTGGTTAAAAAAAATTAAAATACTCTCAAAAAATTAGAAAGGTATTGAAGTATTTTATAAACTAAAAATTAAGTGTTTGTTTGGTAATTGCTTTTGAAAATAGTTATAAAATACAGTTTTTGAATACTATTATTTCATGTTTTGTATAATAAAAGTCTATTTAAAATTTTAAAATATTTTAAATATATTTTTAATAATTTAAAATATATTTTAAAAATAATTTTTATGTCTGAAGTAAAGCATCCATTGAGACTAGAGTAAGAACTTTTGAACTAGAGGGCTTTGAAGAAACATTTTTCCCTGAAATCCACTGACGGATAGCGGGAATTTGCAGAGAATTTGAGGCGGTAAAGCTTGACCACCATTTGATTTTGAATTTCCTGGCTAAATGAGCAGGAAAAGGAGCAGGAATCATTTGTAGGAGAACAAAGTCCCAACAAAGGATCCATGGGATTTGAAATTTTGAAAGGAAGAACAATACTCTGGAACATGAAGTCGGAAGAAGATGACTGTAATGTTCAACAAAGTAGTTAAAACCTTCATTGATTTGTGGACAAAGGATGTCCTGAGTGGCTCCAAAGAATAACCACCATTCTTGAAACCAATTTGGAAAATCATTTTGACTTTTAATTTCATCCCCCTAATGGAAGAACCAAGAGTAATCAAATGGACGAAAATAAAAGGTAAAGTACCAAGCATCCATATAATCATTATAATCATATGACTTCGGTTTGAAGTTTTCTGAAAACATTTTGTGAGTATCAGGAGACTGACCCCACATTTTATGAATAAGTACTTTGAAAATTTTGCATTTTGAATAACAAATATATGTAGAACTCTCATTCTGAAAGTGAGAAATCTCTATGAAATCTATGTCGACTAGAATGAACTCATAAAACTTTCTAGTTTTATCCAGATGATTTTGAAGAAAATATTTGTTTTTTGCAAAAACTTTTGAAAGATCTGGTTTCCCAGAGTTTGTGATTTGAAAGGGTTCAAGAACTTGTACCTTCATGGTATGGGCCTTATCAACATAAGGCTGGGCTTGACTTGAAGAGGCCTTTTGAGCAAAAGTTTCTTTGGGCTGTAAAGGAGGAAAAGTTCTAAGGACTTGGAACCTATTTTGACTTTGAGAAAGGGGCTTTTCTGACTGGGCTTGAGGCATTGCATATGAGGATTTTGACGATTTTGAGGCTTTGGGCTTTTGATTACTCATTTTTCCTATAAAAACTCACGCGAAAGAAAATCAGGGAGAGAATTTGAATCACCTTTGAAAAATTCGATTTCAAAATCAAAAACTGACAAGATAGCTTGTCATCTTGCAAATATTTGTTTTGAAACAATATTTTTAACATCCTTTTGAAGAATTTCTTTTGCACTTTTGCAATCCACACGAAGAATAAATTTCTTGTTGAAAACATCTTCTTGAAATTTTTGTATGCATAGAACAATGGCTAAAATTTCTTTTTTGATGGTTGAATAGTTTTCTTGAGGTCCACTCCATATCCCAGAATGAAATCGAATAATGGAGATCTTGTTTTGAAAATCTTGTTTGAATATACCACCATATCCTAGGTTAGAGGCATCTGTCTCTATAATAGGAAAGACATCAGGGTGGAGGATTCCTAAACAAGGAAGACTCTTAACCTGAATTTTGACCAGTTTGACTATGTATGTATGTTCCTATGTCCAAGGCTTTGGGGTTTTCTTAAGCCTAGCAAACAAAGGTTTGATTGTGGTTCTAAGGTTGGGGAAAAAATCTGACACATAGTTTAGACTTCCTAAGAACCTTTGAAGTTGGGTTTTATCCTTAATCTCATCGGGAAATTTACTTCCAAACTCAATTGATCTTTGAATAGGTTTGATAGTACCTAGATAGATTTCAAATCCTAGAAATCTAATCTTAGTTTGGAACAGTTTGATCTTAGGGGCAGAAATAACAAGACCATTTTCTTTCACAATTTTTTGAAAAGTTTCTAAGTGTTTGAAATGTTGTTCCAAAGAATTTGAAAATATAAGAACATCATCAATGTATACTAAGGAGAAATTAGTATAGGGATTGAAAATGTCATTCATTATATTTTGAAATTCTGAAGGAGCATTTTTTAAACCAAAAGACATCACATTCCATTCATAATGCCCAAATGGAACAGTGAATGCAGTTTTGTATTTGTCTTTTTCATGAAGTTGTATTTGCCAGAATCCAGACTTCATATCAAATTTTGAGATAATTGAAGCATTATGAAGGCGACCAATAAGATCTCTTTTGTTAGGTATTGGATACCTTATCCATTTGAGAACCTTATTCAAAGGCTTGTAATTAATAACAAGTCTAGGGGCACCTCTTTCAATTTCCGAAGGTTTTTGAACATAGAAAGCAGCACAGCTCCAAGGAGAGTGACTCTTTCTAATTAGACTCTTATCTAATAAATCTTTTATTTCTTTTTTACAATACTCAAGTAATTGAGTATTCATTTGAATAGGTATTGCCTTGATAGGAATTTGATTTTCATCAAATCCTTCCACATAAGGCAAAAAAACTTTATGTTTCTTTCTATTCCAAAAAGCATTTGGGATAGTGGAACATAAATCCTGTTCAATTTGTTTTTTAATCTTTTCAATCTTAATTTGAACATCTTTGTTTAGAAGATTTTCTTCTATTCTTTTATGATGTATTTCTTTTCCTAGAAATTTGATTTGTTGTTTTTTCTTTTGAATTAAATTTACCTGTTTATCAACAGAATTTAATTCTTTTATTTCAGGAGTGTTAAGAAAATAGAAACAAATTTCTTGGTTTTCATAAACTGTTTTAATTCCTTCTTCATCGAGTGTAAAATGATAGAGAAGACTCAAGAAATGTGTTCCTAAAATCATCTCTTTGTTCATGTCTTTTACAAGGAGAAGGGAAATTTTGTAACAAACATTTTTATTACAAACATGAATATTTGAAATTTTGAATTTTACACCAAGAGCTTGCTTGTTAGCTCCAACAACTCTGTGGAGGGTTTTTTCAAAATATTTAGAGGGAATCAATCCTTCCTGAATACAATTAATATCAGCACCAGAATCAACTAATGCTATTAAATTCTTTGAAAAATTGGGTTTGATAAAAATTCTTATTTTAATATGCCATTTTTGTCTAATCATTTACAAACAATTGGGAAGATTCTCCTTCTTCTAATTGTTCTTCTTCTTTAGGTTCCTCAATTTGACTTTTTCCTTTTTCTAAGACTTTTAGTCTTGAATCTAAATCTTCATTTTGGTTAAGCATTGAATTAATTTGAAGTTTGATTTCACTTATCTCATGCTGGAGATCTTGTATTCCTACAGGCTTTGGTTTATTAGAAAATTTGTTTAACACAATTTTTAGGTTGTAGTCATTATTATTTTCTAATTTATTCTGACTACTTTGTTTTTGAATTTCTAAGAATTTTTTGAACTATTCTTTTTGAAGATTTGGATCAGGAATGTTTTCTATGATTTATATGAGAAAGTTGTTTTCACTAGATATCATATTGACCTGATGTATTTGACAAAGGCAGTTTCCTACACAATCGCATGAGGAATGGGAGGACGAACTGTTTGAATCACTGGATGAACTATCTTCAAGGAGGAGGATCTGACCATCACTAGACTGACTAGATGAATCAGATTCTGATTTGATAAGATTTATCATTTGTTTCTTAAAACATTTTCCTATATCTAAATCAGCTATGATTTCTTGCCACATTTGAAACATTTGACATCATCTTTATTCTTCTTTTTAGAAGGATGTTTTTGATATTTTTTATTTGAATTCTTCTTTTGTTTAGGTTTCTCATAATAGGGTTCTTCTTTTTGTTTTGTATATTTTTTATTTGGATTTCTTCCTTTTGACTTTTTAAATTTTCTTTGTCTAGAAGGAGAAATAAGAGTATCATATCCGTATTGGGCATAGAAAGATCCTAACCTATACATTATTGCCATTGAAAAGGACAAAAGTGATGGCAATACCTATGAAAGTGAACTCACGGAAAACTCCTAATCAAGGAATCAAAGAAATCTGTCTGGCAAGATTTTTTTAAATTTAGATGTCGTAATGTTTGAAAACACATCAAGTGATGGTCCTGGAAATATATATATATATATATATATATATATATATATATATTAGATATTTGGTTAAAAAAAATTAAAATACTCTCAAAAAATTAGAAAGGTATTGAAGTATTTTATAAACTAAAAATTAAGTGTTTGTTTGGTAATTGTTTTTGAAAACGGTTATAAAATACAGTTTTTTAATACTATTATTTTATGTTTTGTATAATAAAAGCCTATTTAAAAATTTAAAATATTTTAAACATATTTTTAATAATTTAAAATATATTTTTAAAATAATTTTTATCTCTGATGCTTTATTTTTAATCATTCTATATATTTGTATAATTATTATTTAAAATAAGTTTAACTATATAAAATAACTAAAAAATATTTTTTTAAAATACTATATTTTTTATTATTAAAAATATAAAATAGATTAAGAACAAAAAATTGAAAACATTTTTTTATTATCAAATATATTTTCATAATTTTTTGTTATAGAGAATATAAAATTATTCTAAAAAACAATTGTCAAATAGCCTTAAGGGTTTTTTTGTTAATTATTAACAAAAATTATTTTTTATTTTAAATAAAAAAAAAAAAAAACATGTTTAACCACTAAAAAACAGTTTTTTATTCTTAAAAACAAAAAATATGTTGTTTTTTGAAAATATTTTTAAATTATTTTTGTTCCTTTTTTAAAGTTATTTTAAAAAATAATTATTATAAATATAACATTACAAATAAAATTATTTTTTTTTAAATGTTTAAAAGCATTTAAAATAAGTTATTATTAAATAAATTTTTATTCTATAAAACATTGAAAAACAATTTTAAAAAAATTATTTTCGAAAACACTTTGCAAATGTAACCTAGTTGCTCATTTTCAAGACATCATAAATCAAAAGTAAAAAAATATGAATTTTCAGTTAAAATATAAATACATAAAAAAAATAATTTTTTTTTGTCTCTAACATTTGTTTTAACATTGAATTTTATATATATATATATATATACTATGGGTGTTTTCTCATCGTATATTCTTGTAACAAATTGGACAAAAGTGTAATCAGATTTTTTTTTGGTTATAAAAAGTTGTCGTTTACCCTAATAATTTATCAATTTCAAGACACTTTTGTTCTTATATAACAAACAATTATACATGGGCAAAAGCACTTTTATATATATATATATATATATATATATATATATATATATATATATAACTAATTATATAAAAACATTTTAAAAATAAATACTACTTAAGTTATAAGATGATATATCTGTCACCTAATTATATAGATATTATCCATTTTTAGCTTAAAACGGTCATCACAATTTTAACAACGAGAATTTTCTTCTTTGTCCAATGTGAAATAATTTTTAAAAATTGTAACAAAAAAAAGGTCATTTAAATCTTAAGGATATATTTGGCATATGTTCTTAAAAATAATTTTTTATGTTTGAAAACAAAAATGCATGAAAATATTCAATTATTTTTAAAATAAACTTTTTAGATTTAATATGAAACCAAATTGTTTACTTTGAATTATTTTTAATTGTTTTCACGTGTTTTATAAGACTATTTTTAAAAATAATTATAAAAATATAGAAAATAAGTTGAAGACATTGAAATTTTCAAACAAATTTTTATTTTAAACATTATCGAAAAATTTTCAATAACTGAGAAATGTTTAAAAAAATATTTCCAAATAAATCATAAATTCCAAATAAAAGTTTTTTTTTTCTCACACCCAAATAAATTATCTAAAAAAGTTTAAAATAAACTATAATAAAATATCTAAAGACTTGGGTCAAAATAGATTGTTTTTGTATGAGTTCCCATTAAAATAAAAATTTAAAATAAAAATAAAAGAGAGAGAGAGAGAATTTGACCACAAAGAAAAAAATATACAATCATTCCTAGCTTGAACTTTCCCACCATATTCAGAGTCATGGGAGCAATCATGATTTACATTTCATAGGACTGTATGGCAGTATGACCATGCCTCAATTCCATTTTGACTCAGCTCTTATTGATGCTTGAAAGTTCAAATAGACCCATCAATGAGTGAATTTCATTTGTCTCCTATCATTTTCAATATCAAGTAAACATAATATTGAGTATATTTATTGAAATATGCTTTATGTTTCATTTGTTGAAGATAAAGTTCTTGCAAATAATTTGGTATTTTAATTATTGACATTAATCAAAGTGTCAATAAGTCAAATAAATTTTATTGGCACGTATGCAAAAATCGACTCAAATATATTTAAATTAAGACAGACAAATGATAATTTTTTTATTTATTAATATCGTATCATCAACTAACTATAACTTAGTCGAGCTCTTTACAATATTGGTTGCAACATCATTGTCGACTTCTCCAAACCAGTCATGATTGAGTCAAACTTTATATATCATTAATGAACGGTCATCGTTATCTTTATGGGGCATATCCCTATTTACGAAAGCTATGATATAAAATAAATAAATAAAAATTAGATAGAGCATGCAAGTATCATTTGTCAATGCAAATTTATACCATAATAAAACTTATATAATAAAAAAATAAAAATTAATACATGTGTAATATACCTAAAATATCCCTTAAATAAATTTCATCCTGGGTAATTCCTAACCGACCTTATCATCTCAAGAAAAAATGTACAATAGAATTAGACTCCATGCAACTTGAAATTATTTACATGGTACATTATTTACATTCTTTGCAATTTATCACATTTTTAGTCACAATCTTTGTAAGTTGTAAGAATGACTTATAGCCAAGATTCCAAGATCACTAAAAGCATGCTCATTGACAACTTTAGAACACCATTCAACACTTATATCTTATAATAATAATAATAATATATATATATATATATATATATATATATGTCTAAGAGTAAACATAGGGGAATTCTTTTATTTGTGGGCACAAAAATACAATATCACCACTAAAAATTTTGAACAATTATTTTTAAATATTAAGTTAATTTTTAATATTTTAAAAATTAATTTTAAAGTCAATAGTATAAAAATTGAAATAAGATTTTTTTTTACATCTACAATTTTTTTTTTTTTTACATTTCCTTGAAGCTTATAGAGTGATATATTAAATAAATTTTACATTTAATTTGTAGTTATAAATTTTTTAATTTTAATTTTTAATCTCTCAAATTTATTTCTAGATATCTTGACTAAGATTGAAACAAGAATAAGTGTCATATTTTTATCAAGTTAAAAAAATTAATTTTTATTTAGATTAAGGATAAAATCATTATGCAATTTAAATATAGGAAGATATTATCACATTCATAAGTGGAAATATACAAGTTATGCTCTAGCTAAGTCCAATGTCAACAGTAAATAAATAAATAAACTTTATTTCATTAAAAGATTTTGCCATTTTTTTCCCATTTTAGGAGTTTAGCCATTCAAAAGCAAGCAAAAAACACTTTCTTTAAATATATTTTTAGATTTAATGATTTTATAAAAAAAAAAAATTATTATTTCCTTCTACAATTTTAAACAAAAAAAAAAAAAAATCATCTTTATAAGTTTTTTTTTTAATTACTAATTTTTCAAAATAAAAAATTTTGATTAAAAACTAAATTTGTAGTTAAAAAAGAAGAACTAAAAAATAATTATAAAATAATATTAATATGTGTATTATTTTATATATATATATATATATATATATATATATATATATATATATATATATATATATATATTGAATAATATCATATAAAAATTCTTATTTATGAATTTTAAATAATTTAATTATAAATATTATAAATAATTAAATAAATATTTACCAATTTTTAAATTGCTAAACAACTTCTAAATATTAGCAAACCTCAAAGAAATTTCATGTTTTTTTGAGCCAATAATAGAATGCAATATAATTTTTATTTAAAAAATATTGAATATTGAAAATAATTTTTTTTTCACTTATTTTACAAACTAAGCATGACATAACATATTCATTGGACATACTATATTGGGATATTATGTCCATTAGAGGTAGTATTCAACAAAATTATCACAGATTTAGTCATAACTTAGTTCGGGTTGAATTTCCTGTGAACAGATTGGTCAGCCTGTAATAGCGGTGTTTAAAGGTAGAAGGAGCGTAAGTCCCGTGTTGATTCGCTTGTGGTGGTCCCTGTTTAGGAAATTATCTGAATTGATTAAGGATAAAATTGTGATAATTTTATGTTATAATGAGCAATATTATAAGGATGTTAAGTAGAGCTAGTTCTTCCAGATCTTTTAGGTCTAATGATAACTCTGCATCTTCATCAGATAATTTTGTATACACATCACTTACACAAAATATTGTTAATAGTCAAGAAATAAATATAGCACAAATAGAAAATCAATTACATAATTGGTCAATTCCTCACATGAAAATTAATACAATATATCAACAAGGAAATTTCGAAATTAGTCAAAATTATTCAATTAAAATAGAAGAAAAAACTATATCTCTTAATCAAAATTTAGAAAGTCTTCAATTATTGAGTCAAAACACTATTAATCATCATAGAAAGAAATTTAATTATATTCATATTGGATTAGTTCAAGTTGCTATAAAACCTTTGTTTCGTTTAGGTCTAGATATTCCTGTTTTTGTTTGTTTGAGAGACACTAGGTCAACAAGATTTACTGATTCCATTTTTAGCATGATTGATTCAAACCTTGCCAATGGTCCCGTTTATTTTAATTATTTTCCAAACTTTTCCATGAATATAAATGACCCAAGTATTCTTTCAAGTTTAACTTTAAACATTAAAACAAAAAATATGAATTTTGTAGAAGAAGCTCAAACTATAGCAATAATTTATAGGATATATTATAAAGTCATGACAATCCAATTAAATCCTAGAGCTATATGTCAATATGTCAAAGATGAAACATTATTATTACAATATAATCCTAATAATACTCAAGCTTTTGTTCTTAAAAAATTAAAATAGAATGAAATTACTCAAGGAGGTCAATGAGAATTAAAATATTTAACTCTTCCAAAACCAATTAAATCTTTAACAACTTCTTCAAAAATTATACAACATACAGATGGTACTATTCAAGTAGAATTTAGTTCAGCTTCTAGATATTCATTTAATCAAGATTTTATGTTTGCAAGACCTTCTACTTCAAATCATAGTCTAAACGGTGTTGATTTTACTCCAAAAATTCCTATTCCTGTATATCAGCAACAAGAATCCCTTCCTGTGTCACCTACTCATTCGGATATGTATCCTAATCAAGTCAATATCATTCATAAGAAAAATTATAAAAAAACTTCTTTTACTCCTAATGTATAATGGATAAAATCATATTATTCTGCCCCTTATAATAATACTAAATGAGCTTATTTTCAAACATTTTCTCCTCAAACTAGAAATGAATTAAGAAAACAATATGAAAAATATATGAATCAAAAGAAAATTACTATTCCTTTTTTCTATTGGGTTTTCAAACTTAAAAAAAAAAAAAAAACAAATTATAACATTAAGAGATAAAGAAGGACACCAATTAGCAATAAAACACTCAAAAAATGTTCAAAAAAGAATTTTAACAATAACTTCAAAATTAAGTTCACAACCACCCTTAAATAATCATCAATTTAATTTTGACAATAATTCAATTTCTACATCACCCTTCAAAATTCTAAGAACCAAAGATGAACAAAGTCTCATAATTTACAAGGATATTAGACAAATTCAACAACAATTAAATTATACAAATCATTATATTCAACATTTAAGTCAACAAACAACAAAAATTTCTAAATTTTTGTTTTCTTCTGCCCCAAGAGGGAAGATAAGAGAAACAGAAACATTAACATCAAAATCTTCAAAAAACTCCTCAACTTTATCATCATCATCATCATCTTCCAAATCTTTAGAACAACCTTTTATTATTCATATAAATGCTGCAAAATCAAATATACAATTAGCCACACCAACAGAAACAATGTTAAAAGAAATACAAATTAGATTAGATAAACTCAATATTAATGATATTAATTAAAATAAGAACCAAATTCAAACTATAACAAAAGGAAAATAAAAAAATCAATAAAATAGAAGAACAATTTAAAATGTCTCCTGATTCAATAGAAAAACCCCCTGCAACAGTCAATGCAATTTCTAATAATTGTGTAAGTAGAAAAAATTATTATTCAAAACCCTCTTTTCCGAATGTTCAATTAGAAGAAAGAAATTATCAATTAGCTGCTAGTTATGATGGTAGTAGTTTTTATGAATGAAATATAGATGAAATGAGTGAACATCAAATAATTAATTCACTTCATGAAATGATGATGACTGCTAATGCTTATAGAATCAAGACTAGTAATTCTGACTTTCATGTTGTTGGCGCCTTAGTAATAGGATTCACTGGTTTACTTAAAGATTGGTGGGATCATTATTTGAGTCAAAATGACAGAGAATACATATTAAATGCAAAAAAGACAATAGTCAAAGAAAAAGGAACATCAATCCAATCTTATGAAGAAGATGTTGTCAATACATTAATATTTGCAATAACAAAACATTTTATAGGAGATCCAGTTTATTTTCAAGAAAGAACTTCTGAAATCCTTAATAATCTTATATGCCCAACACTTCAAGATTTCAAGTGGTATAGAGATATGTTTTTGGTCAAAGTTATGACAAGACATGATTGTGGAAGTCATTATTAGAAAGAAAAATTTATATCTGGTTTACCCACTTTATTTGTAGAAAAGGTTAGACAAAGAATAAAAAATATTCATAATGGTAGAATTCTTTATGAGTCATTAACATATGGAAAACTAATTACTTTTGTCAATAATGAAGGTTTAGCTATTTGTACAGATCTCAAATTAAAGAGTCAAATGAAAAAAGAAAAATAAGACAGTAAAAAGGAATTAGGAAAATTTTGTTCATATTATGGTTATGATACAATAGTTGCCCCTTCAAAAAGAAAAAATAAACAAAATAAAATAAAAGGTAAAAAACCATACACATAGTCAAAATTTCAAAAGAGTTTGTAAAATCTACTCCTAATAAATCAAAATCTTAAAAAAAAACAACTTTAAAAAGAAAACACCAACATGTTATAAATGTGGAAAGGTAGGACATTACTCAAGAGATTGTCAATTAGAAAACAAGATCAATTCATTAGAAATAAGTGATAAACTTAAAAATTTAATGATAGGATTAATGATTGATAAAGAAATTGAAGAATCAAGTGAAAATTATGACTCAGAAGAAGATAATCAAATACTGATAACACAAGAAATATCAAGTGAAGAATCAAGTCTAGAAGAAGAATCAGATAATAAAAAAGATTGTGATGATATTTGTGCATGCTCATATAAATCAATAAATGTGATTTCAAAATATTCAAAACCTCATTTTAATCTTATTATTCGAAATTATGTGTTTCTCATAAACTCAATATATTTTCAATTTTGGTATGATAAAGAGAAAAACATTAGATATTTGTTTTATTCTTCAAAAGAGATACTAAAATTTGAATTTCCTCTACAGATGGAGCAATATCAATTACATTTGGGAAATTTACTCTTCCAATAATTCCTAAAAGTAATATGTCGTTCAGGATTCATAAAGATATAGAAGGAGTAAGCAGATCACAAAAATACATTTTAAACAACCTCTAGAATGCAAAAAGTGATATTCAAAAGTTGGAAGCTTTAAATGTCTTATCTTTTCATTTTAAACAGCTAAACGATAAATTAGAAAGTTTTTCTAACACTTCAAATTCGGATATACATTGCATCCTAATGGATACAGATCTTGAAAATTTCATTTGCAGGGAAAAAACAAAAAAAATCTAAAGCTACATTTTCAAAATCTTTGCAAAATGAATTTCCAAATCAAAATGAAGTTCTAAAACTTTATGTTGAAAGCTAAGAATTTCAAACTTCTAGATCTTCATTTTTCAAGCAAAAGGTTTTGGATCTTCCTCAAAACCTTAGACAGATGATCAGTGAAAATGATCAAGCTACAGGGGAAGCAAAGCAAGAGCATATCATGTAATTTCTTGCTGACTGTAGCACTTTTAGAATTACTATTCAAGGGATGAGCTTTACTTGGATTTCTCATTATGACAACACTTACAATGATTGTCCAAAGATCGATCCCTTGTGTAAGGAAATTCCATTAGAAAGGTATGACTGTAAGTGTGCTCTTACTTACAGTATTTGCAAAGCCAATATTGACCTAAACAGCTATAAACTAATAATCATTAAGTTCAACAATGAGTCAATAGAACTAACTCCTTCTCTTTTCATGGATTATGGAGTTTTTTATCAACTAATTTTCTCACATCCTGATCAAACCGATGGATTTGGAAGAAAATTAGCAATCTGTTTTTAAATGTCTTCATTAGATAATTCAAATCAGTTGAACTCATTATAGAAAGCAAACAACCTAAATGGTTGAATGATGGAAGAGTTTACCCTGCTCAACACCCCATCCTTCTCAAAGCCAATCAAAGAAAATATCAATTGTTTGGTATAGAGAGCCCTTGACCCTAAACTAAATTCAGTCTCAAAAAACAAATCAGACATTGAAGGTCAATAATGATTTCAAGAAATCTTGATTCTGAGATTTATAGTTCTTCTAACTATAATCTTATTGCCGAAGACAACATTCAAAAAATCATTTCTTTAACTAATTTTCCAGAAGTCCCTCTTCTTTTCCAGACTCAATTTACTTATCTTGTTGATAAGTACAAAAAAAAATATGTTCTTGAGAAAGAAGCCCCCCGACAAACTTTTGAAAAATATCTCTTAGAAATGCTTAGTTGAGAGATATCAAACATTTTTTGTACATTTGTATTTATCCAGTAAAAAAAAAAAAGTCAAGTATGTAAAGTCTGAAAGTGTGACAAATATGTAAAGTTTTTTTTTTTTTTTTTTAATGAATAGTGTTTTTTTGTCTTTCACCATGACTCAAAAGCAACATGATGGAAAAGAAAAGAAAGAAAGAAATGAGACAAGAAGAATAAAATTTCTACGAACTTCATTCATGCTCCTGCACGTGGAAGTGGATTCAAAAATTTTCAAAATTGAAGACTCAAAACTTCTTTTCAAGTCCGAATCCTCGCCTATAAATAGAGCTGCAAAATTCATCAACAGGCAGAGTTTGGAAAGAGCTTGGCAAGAGAGCTTGATAGCTTGAGATAGTGAGAAATTGAGAGTTTTAAAATTCTCTCTTGTAATTTTCCTCCTCCAGTCTTTTGTATTCATCACACTGAGTCATCCCTCTGCTGTCAACAAGTTTATATTCAACAACTCTCTGTAATCAAGGTATATTTTCAATAAACAATATTTTCATATTTTCATATTTGTGTTTTTATATTTAAATTTCTACAATAAATTAGACAGAATTAGACATTAAATATTTCTGTTTTTATGCTTGGAGTTCATTAGACAATTAATTATTGCGTGCATGAACTGTATTTGATTTTTTTTTCTTCGTATTTTTTTATAAATGATTAAACAAAAGAAAATGATTTTCCTTAACTATTTTATTTATTTATTTTCTTAGTGCTTTTTGCTAACAAAATATAGGCTTAATGTTAAGGCAACACATATATTGTCTTTGGAGCATTACATGGAAAGAACAATTAGGCGTTTGAATAAAAGTGAATATCAAGTATATTATGTTTTCTCTTTTTCTTACATTTTAATACTGTTGCATATTAAATTAATTTTTAATTTCAAATATAATTTTATTTAATTTTGAATACATATAATACATAATATTTTTACAATAATTTACTTATAACTTTATAGTTTATTTTATTTATTTATTTATTTATTGTAACATCACTTAAAAATTCAATATAATGACGTTCAAAAGCATATTTACGTAGATCATATGAGCTGAATATTAAAATATGTTTTTTATAACTATTGGTATGTAGTTATATTCTTGAAAAGCAAGTATAAGAAATTTTTAAAAAAAATCATAAAATATAATATTATTTTATTTTGGACTTTCAAAGGTGACGATGAATCACTCACAAAATGTAATAGCAACATCGAATGTAACTAAAACTATAAATTTGTTGTCAAAATATTGCTAATAAATACATAGTTATATTTTATCAATCACAACATTAAATCTCAACTAAAAAAACATGACTTTAATGGTAATTGTGACTAAAAACACAATTATAATGGCGATGTATTATTACAACTAAAAATAAATTTTAGTGATACTATTGAGACTAATTTTTTGCCTTTTAATGTCAATTTTGCACTCTGATGATAGAAGTATTTTAAATTTATAACGGTTGATACTTTGAATAGATAAAAATTTGCGAGTCTCAAACGATCAAAGTATCCACCATGAAGAAAATTAATTGAGTACAAAGATTTACCTAATCCAAGCTTTCATCATATCCTATACAACTTGCCTAAAACCTTCAAATGTCAGTTGTCACATTTTCTTGTGCTAAATAATACTTTAAATCCACTTTAAACTTTAATCTATGCCTTTTATTGAATCAACTCAAAAGGAAACAAATATGTTGAATATGAGAGTAATGATGAATAGCACGATAAATCAACAAATTTTGAATGAAAATTTATCATTTAAAAATTTATTTTCAGCTCAAATCCATGTGATGTTCTTTTAAGGCAAACACTCTCTCGAATTACGTAAAAAAAACAAGAAGCTCAAAAATGGTGTTTTTCAACTTTCACAGTCGTCTTTCTTCGTTTGGAAATAAGACTTAAATATTAGGATTTTAAAACTTATCAAATAGTCAAGATTCATTTGGAAAAAGTTGAAGGAATGCAGATATAATCAAAATTTGATCTCTAAGACAAGAATAAAAAAGAATAGAATACAATAAAAACTATTACCCTTAAGTTTGATAGATCAAAAATCGATCTAAATGATTTAAACAATATATTTTACTCTCATTTAAATACTCGCTCTATTTGTTAATAAAATGATAAAGAGTTTAAAACACAGTTGATTAATGTTTGTCATCATCCAATACATAAATTTAGAGAGACGGTGAAAATTTTGACCCGAAATTACCACTACATAAATACGCTTAAATGTTTATATGCCCTTGTCATATGTTTTTTAATTTTCTATATGGGAATTGTCACGGTGATCATATCATAATTTTGATGATAATAATAATAATAATAATCCGTTTGACATTTTACAAATGATGATTTACCGTTTGCCTTTGATATTAAAAAAATGACTACACCAACCAACACGTGATCGAAATCCAGAGAACAATCTGTATCTTTCTTTCAGATTCTGTATGGAAATTATTATTTAATATTAAATGACAGGGTAAAGTATCAACCTATCAGTGAAGAAATTTCATCAGTCTGCTTCGGATGCTATGCTAAGAGAAATGCAAGTCTACTACTCTAATCCACTACAACGCAGCAGCAGGAGCGCTATTATTCCTCCAATCAAATGGCGCCACGATGATAGCAATTATTTAAATATTGATGGTGTCATTTTATTATTGGTAATTTTCGGAAATTTGGTGTTCGAACATAGGTGATAAGTACAGATTACGACTTGGGGATCTTGTCGATGTTCAATCATGGAGTGCCACGCTGGTGCAATTATTTGGGATGGACACGTGTGATGAGGTGGTTGGTTGGATTTTCAAGGGCAGAAAGTAACGGGTGTAGAGGATAATGGCTGAAGGTGGATGCATGGAGGTGCCACGTTGCACCTTCTCTTCGGTGCCAAGCTACAAGAGCCAGGCGTCTCTTGCGTTTGAGAATCTCTCTCTTCTTCGATGCGCTCTCTCACATTGTTAGGGTTTCGTGTTTTCTCTCGCTTTTCATAGAGAGAGAGAAAGCAAGAAAGCGAGAGAAAGTTTACTGATTCTCGCTCCTGTTATCTCAGATTCGGATCCTCCACTGGTTTGAATCTGAACAAGGTTGTCACAGGTCGGATTCTGCGATCCGATCCGATCACCTTCGGACCTAAAATTCGAAGATTCTGAGGAGAGATCTGTGACTGTTTGAATTTTCTTTTCTCTATTTTTCTTGGATAGGGATCTAATTCGGTTTTACCGGATCCGTATTTGAACATGTGTTTTCGGCGTTTGATTAATCAAGTGGTTTGAATGTATGATTTCGATCCGTTTTTGCTTAATATATTTTGTTTATTTAAGTTTGTACTGTTGTTTACTTTTTTGCTTTTGGTTTGGTAGCTGAGAAAATTGAAGAAGAGAAATGGAAAAAAATTGTGAATCTAAAGTTTTTATTGTTTTGATTTCCAAAAGATGGAAAACAAGTTAAAACAGGCCAGATAAGTGAGGAATCTGTGATTCAAGAGTTCAAATTTTCCTTGGTTTTCCTACATTTTCGCCGCTCACCAAGGGAGAGCATGAGCTGAGGAGCAAAGTGAAAAGGGTTTTCTGCGTCCAGCTCGTCTTCTGTTTTTGGTTTTCAAAAGCTGAAAAAAAAGAACCCAGCTAAACTAAGGCAGATGGTTGAAGAACCTGAAGTTCAAAGTTGAAAATTTGCTTTTGTTTTCTTCATTTTCTCAGCTAACGAAGGTAGCATATGTATAAAAAAATGACTCATTATAATACGATTCAACCTAATTCTGTGGTTTCTTTATACTATTTGGCAGTTATTTTGGTTAATAAAGGCCATATAGATGGTATGCAGCGGCTGCATAAGGAATGTGATTGTTCAAGCTGGCCACATTGGACAATCAGCTGTGAGAAGCGTTCGATTAAGAGCAATCTATAGAAGTTTGAATGCAAATATTGGATTGAGGTATACCTGGAATCGACAGTTTAGGAGCAGTGTAAAGATGATGGTTGATATGGCGAAGGGGGAACCTATTATCAATGTGTTGCCAGAGAAAGAGGACGATGGTGGCTATGCCAGTGGAGGATGGAAAAGGTGATAAATGCTTCTTTCAATTTCAGATTATTTGCCTGTGTGGTAGAAAGCTTTATTGTAGGGTCAATGCATGAATGAAGCAATATATAGAACTATCTCATTGTTTTTTCACCTTCATAGCATGTGTTTTAATTGCTAGTTGATTGAACATGCATTGTGTTAGGTTAAATTATCAATAGCATGACTGCTTTTGAACTGATATTCTATTGATTTTTCTAATATTTTCATTTGTTTTGGTGTTAAAGTTTCAAAGTAGATTCATCATAGGGTGAGTTATGGATGGAACTATCTATAGAACAATTTCAGATTTTTTCACTTTTTGTAGAATTTGTTATTATGGCTGGTTGGAATTGGATGTTCATAACTTCTCATTTACAAACGTGTGATATCATATTTTTAGTTCTCTCCAAAATATGAAAGTGAATTGAAATATGTTTTTCTCTTTCCTCATATCCTCCCTCCAAAATTATCTACTTTTTTTTGGGTTACAAATGGATGTGAAGTTTCTGTTGGCTGTGTGTTATGTTTTGGAATCTTCCATAAACACTGTTGGATGATCTGAGTCTGTTGAGATTTTGATATTTTCTTTGTTGCTGAGAATGTATATGTTTGATACTAGTGACTACCTGTATTAGTATGAACTGTGGTCAGCATCACTCTTATCTTTGGTTTCTTGTCTGATTGACAGTGAAGACGGAAAACTGAGCTGTGGGTATTCAAGTTTCAGGGGAAAGAGAGCTAGCATGGAGGATTTCTATGATGTTAAAATGTCCAAGATTGATGGGCAAACAGTTTGCCTTTTTGGAATATTTGATGGTTGGTCCCTTGCCTTGGATAGGGCTTTGATTTTTGAGCTATCTTTTCTATTAAATAATAAGGATACCGACATTATTTCAGTTTTTGACATGGCCCGGAAAGTGTCAGAGACGGCAATAACACGACAAAGTGAATTACTAAACAGCGCCAGTTGTTGAAATGGTTTTCAGCATACATGTGTCTGACTTGTCGAAATAAATGCTAAAATTGGAGTGCCCTATTATGTCTATTTTTCTTAATTTATGGTAATCATTATACATGCACATGATATACCAATGCATGGAGCAAACCTAGGGTTTTGTGACATGTTACACTCAATGGTTTTTACCAGGAGGCTGCCGAAATAAAAGATCAAGCAATTCTTATAGAATTACTATGTGATCTACTGTATGCAGTTTTGTTTAGAAAATATCTTTCACAAAAAACAAAAATCAATAGGTTTGATCCGCATCTGATTTAAGATCTCAGAGGTGTCACCCAGTAAATGATTTGAGTTTTAACCCTCTCCACATGGTCTGTTTGACCTGATGTTTCAGTTATAGATTGTAATAACCACCCAAACACTAAATCCATGATTTTAAGCTTCTTTTTTCCTTCCTTTCCTTATGAAAAGAATGAAAAGGATTCAAGTGTTTACAATTATGAGATGTCCTAACAGGTCATGGTGGTTCTCGTGCTGCGGAGTTTTTGAAGGAGCATCTCTTTGAGAATTTGATGAAGCATCCAGAGTTCATGACAAATACCAAATTGGCTATAAGTGAGTTTAAGTTTTCTAACTCTCAATTGTTATGCATGATTTTTTCTGTGCATTATCAGGATTGTGTTTTTGTAGCGTATCCTTTTGGTGTCACAGTTTTGTGCAGTATTCCATAGGTTGGTATGATATAATTACACCTAAAGTTTTTTAGGATAGGCTGAAACAGATGAAATGACACTCGGGATTTGTGTCATTTTCTTCTTACATTTAGTGGGTTCTGCATGGAACATTTTTCCACCTATCAGCTTATGCGTGTATGATAATTTCCATAAACTTGCAGGTGAAACATATCAACAAACTGACATGAATTTTCTGGATGCTGAAAGAGATACATACCGAGATGATGGTTCTACTGCTTCCACAGCAGTGCTTGTTGGTAACCATCTCTATGTTGCCAATGTTGGAGATTCAAGGGCTGTGATATCAAAAGCTGGAAAAGGTATACTTAAGTCATATGTTGTCTTTTAGTTTTATAAGTCTTTGAATGAAGTTCCCAGATATTGTTATGGCATGCAATTGCATTATTTGTTAGCATTTGGGATAGCTTGTAAACGTAATTAGATTTAACTTATCATATATGGAGGAACTATGCAAAAACTGCAGTGGACAAGAAATGCATGGCATGATATGTCTTGGCCTGTGTGCAGAAAATGACATAAGTGCTACATTTCAATGCAGACTTCAAGTTAGTCCAATGAAAAGCTCATTAATGCTGCATTTCCATATTTTTTTATAATCACAATTAGTTGTGACATTCAATATCAACATTGCTGCATTAATGTGTCCCTATGAACTTCACATAAAATAATTCACAGATATTCTTAAGACATGATATACTAAAAATTTCAGGAATATAAGATCCTAGGCAATAACCATGTTCAGTGGTGAAAAATCAAAATTTCAGTGAGAACGCACAATTACTTAGCACTTAAAATGAAAAAAAAAAAAACTATTGGAAAAAAAAAAAAAACTTGGAAATTTAAATCTGAGACACTCTGCTGAATGCAAAGAGCTCCTGTTGCTTGGGGCTTTAAAATTTTATAGTT
The DNA here is from genome assembly GCF_004353265.1 of Vitis riparia. Classification (NCBI taxonomy): domain Eukaryota; kingdom Viridiplantae; phylum Streptophyta; class Magnoliopsida; order Vitales; family Vitaceae; genus Vitis; species Vitis riparia. The sequence continues at coordinate 20,335,731 of NC_048446.1, forward strand.
AAATGGTATCAGGGGTTTTTTTTTATTTTTGCAAATGCAGTAGCTTAAAAGTTTTCAGTACAACCAATTCAACTAACCTTTTGGGCCAAATTTACTGTTCTATTTACCACTGCCCTAAATATATGGAAAACTTGGCGTTGGTTAATTAAAACAGAAAACTGCCTAGATGTACTATCTGATACTAAATGCATGTTCCAATATATATTGCTCTTTATGGTGGCTATTTTATATGACGTCAATGTTTAAGTTTCCGGTCTGATCAGAAAAAAAAAAAAAAACAAAGGTGTATGTTTCTGGTACTTGTCCACTTGAATTTTTATATCTGTTCTACCACATATTATTGAGAATTGTTGAATCATGCCTGGAATTCCTAAAAGTAGTTTCTTTTTCCTGCTGGACAGCAATCCCTCTTTCTGAGGATCATAAACCAAATAGAAGTGACGAGCGAAAAAGAATTGAAAATGCTGGAGGTGTTGTGATGTGGGCAGGTAAAACTTAATTATGCATATAACCATGATGTTGTTATAGCAGAGAACTGTTGGTTGTCTGATAATCAACTGCCATGATAATTTCCTTATGGCTTGCAATTTAGCATAAATGTTCATGTGGTGGCTTTTGTGTGTTTTTTCTTTGGGGTGTGGGGGTTTTAGGTTGGTGTTGTTAATGGTTTGGGTCTTACCTCAATGTCTCTGTACTACATTGGACATTTTGGCTTATTACATCCTTTTGGATGGTGGAAAAAAGTGAGTTTTCAAAATTGGAGTCTTCTCATGTACCAAGTAACCAGGATCATCTCATTAACTCAAATTTTGGCATTTTAGAAGTGGGTACAGTCTAAATGAATTATGAACCTCTTCAGAACCCATATTCTAATGCTCTTTCTTTGTCATTCTTATGCCCTGGCTGATAGGTGCTGATAAATTTCATGCTCTGTTATTTGCACACAAGAACTTTAAAAGCATAATCAAGAGTCTGAGCTAGGAATGGTGTTAGCTAATAAACCTTGGCAGTCTTTTCTCAAGCTAGATTTGGGTTTGAGGATCCCATTCAAATCTGTCTCAAACCCAATTTTATCTGTTCCAAGGGCCAGGTTTACTCTGTTGGGTGACTGAGCTAATTAAATTAAATTTCTGTATGTGGCCATCTTGCACTGCCTATACTTGAAATTAAGGGTTTGAAATCCACAAAATTGCCAACATATCCCATTAGGCATGCCCCGGTTACCCAGTTACCCAGTTAACCCACCTCAATGTCATCCCTAGATGGATGATATGCTATGATGGTTTGGGTCAGTAAAATCCCTACAGACAGAAAGGAATGTGCATAGCTCCATTGAACTGTGATTTCACCTGAACAACTGAGCTTATCTTCTAGATCCACAAACCCATAAAAGGTTGTTAGTGTTAGTAATGATCTGTCACAAATCAAGGAAAACCGTTGTGTTTGTGCCCCACCAATTTGTTAGTCTGTGGTTCAGTGAGGTATGATCTTTGGGCTTCTTTTTAATTGTCTACCCAAGAACGTTAAGTCACCCAAAGGGATGCAATGAATTGGATTGTGAACACTGAATACTATGTGCACCTGGTCATATTTTGGTGATTGGCATATTATATGTTGATTTGGATAGTATGCAAACATGAAGCCCAAATGGCTGAAAGTACATTAGTATTCCTTGTCTTTCAGGAACTTGGAGGGTGGGAGGAGTCTTAGCAATGTCTCGTGCTTTTGGTAACCGCATGCTGAAGCAATATGTTGTGGCAGAACCCGAGATCCAGGTAATTCTTGAAACTTAGTATATGCTATATAGATGGGTGCCATGCTAATTCATCTTCTCACTATGGATGTGTTTTTAGTCATTTATATTTATGCTTTTATTTTTGGGGTGCCTAGCTATGAATTCTAATGGAATTTAAGGAAAACTGGATGCAAATTATAAATAATGCAGAAAATTATACCGATTTTCTAGTTCCATGTGTAAATATCCTGTAAAGGGAAATTATCCTGCTCCATTGATTGATTGTACCTGTTAAAATTATCTAAGCTGGCATCTTTCTTTGGGTTTGATTGCATCTCATATCTTTAGTAAACAAATGGATATAATAGAGCTGTTTCATGAGTAATATGGAGAAGGTCTACAAAACAGAGCTGGACAGGATCGACAGTTGGCAGTAGGTTACGGAGTTTGAGTTAAACATCACCTTATCTGTAACCTACTGCTGGTGTCGACTTCATGTGTACCCTTCAGTAGTGAAGGGTTACTAAAAGACTGAGCTCAAAGCTTTAATTTGGCAGTGTTGCAAGAAAATCTAGAAATGATTTGTCACTTTCATAGTCTGTTTAAATTAGTTTGCTATTGATATTTGTGAAGGGGTTGACATGGCTTCTGGGGGTCTGCACTTCCTGAAATCTTCAGCTTAGCAACTTTTGACATGATAGATGATTATGAGTGTGGGATATGCGTCTTAAGCTTCAAATACCGAAATACGTTGTCCCCATTTTTTATGGAAATTTTGTTAATTGGATGTGTTCACAATTCTAGGCATAAGCTGCAAGTGAAAGCTATTATTTCAAATGGTTGAAACTAGTGTTCTCCTGATTAAATTTTTTTAGTGGTCCATTATTTCCAAGTAAGCTACAACAAAATACAACATAATAAAAGGATCTATAATACATGTAGGTAGAGTTGAATGTGATCAAAATAATGTCCAAATGGAAAAGATCCTATTTATACCAAAAGTTTGCCAGCTTCCCAGAACACGTTCATATATCTAGAAACTGTAGTTCTACCATGGGAATGAGCTTCTTTCATGGCTTCCGTTGGAGTTCTCTTAATTGTGTAATATTATCTTTTGTGAACTTGCTTATTTGCATGACAAACTTAGAAGGTTTTTTAATGGGAAATATATGTATATATATATAGCAATTTCATTTCTATTAAAACCATCTTATTAATATATTCAGTAAAATGATCCTGCATATCCAAACGATTCCCTTCCAAAGGTAGGGTGGTTAGATGAGTGATAGATGGACATAGACCAAATCTAACATGTGAACAAGAGTCCTTATGACATTGGTTGCAGTGGAGATTATTTTCATGTTTTTTTTTTTCCGATTCTTTTCACGAATTGCAACTTATGAAGTATATATTTGCTTCAAATTTTTGTGGATTTTCAGGATCAAGAGGTTGATGAAGAACTTGAATTGCTTGTGCTTGCTAGTGATGGACTCTGGGACGTTGTACCTAACGAGGTTGATTTCTCTCCATCTCTCTCTCTCTCTCTCACACACACACACACACCCCCGCATGTGCACCACCATACTCGCCATCATCACATTCTTCTCAACTCATCAGGAGGAAAGAGCTCTGTCAATTCTACGGTTGATACATTGAATTGATCTACGGCTTGAACATCTTATTAAAAGGATGGGGCTACATGTACTACTAATTTTACAGTATCCTTTACTGCATGCATGCCATACATGCTAGGTGGTGATCGGATCTGAAAAAACAGTGGTTAGAAGCATTATTGCAGAAGTTCTTTTTACCCAATTACCACCTACCACATAAGCAGGCAGTCAAACTAGCAGTTCATCCAAAATTTTTGTATTGAAAACGTGCTTGTGGTTCTCCACCAAGGACATAAATATACATACCAATGAGTTCATCCAGGAAATAGTTGACCAATAAAAATCCCATTGGAACTGGGGTTTGTTGATGCTGCACCATGGTTGGCATTAGCATAAATTTTAGGGTTTCTGGTAGTACTAGACTCAACTTACCCTTTTTATCTTGTACACACTCTTTTCAGGATGCCATTGCACTTGCTCGAACAGAAGAAGAACCCGAGGCAGGGGCCCGGAAGTTGACGGAGACTGCTTTTACCCGGGGGAGTGCCGACAACATAACCTGCATCGTGGTCAGGTTCCACCATGAGAAGGTTGATCCCGATCCACCTAACATGGAGCAGGCTTAGAAACTTTAGAATATGCGTGGGGTAGGATTTCTAAAAGTCTAGGTAAATTAAAGAGGGTGGGCAGCGCCTGCACATGCATATGACTTTGGATGATGAATGTGTATATGAACAAAGGGAGGTAATTTGTTTATTCATTGGTTTGTTTTTCCGTTTTGCTCTTTGTATTATGGAGAGACTATGAACCTCTGATCGTCTTTTTTCTTTTTTTCTTTTTTTCCTTCTTTTCATTTCTTTTTCTTATTTATAAGTACATCTTGTCTGTATATCTGATTGTCTGTTTGGCAGTAGAGGTCTCATCGGGCATTTTCTAGTTTCCAATAGAATAAATAATTCATGCTTAGCCTCCACAACCGAGGAGCTAGCAGCTGTTATTTCTAATGTTTTGCATTTTCCCGGAAAATGGGTTGCCTTGAAGAACTTGTTGGAAGTGAAATTTGGAAATAGTTTTTTTAGAAAATTTTGAGAAAATGTGGATATTTCTTTCTTTGTTGGAAACTGCAGATTGAATCATGTCTGTATTATGGGCTACAGTCCCGGAATTCTTCTTCTGGGGCTGGTTTGACCCGAGCTTCTCTGTGCCAGAATTGCAGAGTATCAATGCCAGGTCCAAATTAGGCCCACTATGGGCCCAGTCGCTGTCCCTTGCTGTATCTGAAGCTTTGACGTATGTTCAATGAAACAGTAGAGCGCGTATCTAAATTTGAATGGAAATAATGCTATGGATGATGATGCTTGAACCATCTTTTTTAAGGCCACGTCGTAAAAGGTAGAAATAATGCTATATATTTTAATTAAATATACCATGTAAAAGCTATTTGCCAGATAAGCAAAGTGGTAAAAGGATTGGCCACTACCCAAAAGGTTATTATACTGTAGACCCTGTTCCATGTTGCCTTTTTCTTCTCTCTTTTTGGGTTAATGATCGGTCACTGCTTATGTGTCACATCTTACCATGCAAATCAAATTTTGCTTAAATCATGTTTTGAGGCAACATTTGATTGGTAGGAGTTAAATTACGTACACTGTAGCATGTGTCATGTTTAGTTTGCATAAAGAATAAAAATATATATATTATATTTTAATGTTAGATATATATATATATATATATATATATATATATATATATATAATATATATATATATATATATATATATATATATATATATATATATATTTGTAGACTCCATTTAGGCATGGGTCACTTTTTCTCTATTTGTTTTTGCATATCACATTTTTAGCCATGTGTCACTACCCCAGTGGGCCACGTGTCACATCCTTAGTGGCCATAAGGAATCAACCTCGCTTTTTGAAGCTGTAATAGGACTTTGACACGTGGAGGAACTTTCTGAAAGGGGGTCCCGTAGGCCGTTAGGGGGCGCGGATGAGAGAGAAGGAAAGGTGGTTGCTGCAGAGATCGTTGGGAAGGCAAAATCCGGGAAACGAGAAGAGGTTTTGAGAAAAAGGGTGAGGGGACAACATGAGGGTGGAGGACAGAGGAGTTTTTTTTCGGGGGGAAGGGAGAGGTGTTTTTCTGAGAGTTTTTTTGGAGCAAAAAGGAGTGTGGGAAAAAAGGAGTAAGGAAGCTAAGAACGAAAGTGCGTGGAGTTGCTGGGAAGAGTCCAGGACACAGAGCTGAGAAGGGAGATTTCCAGGTATGACCATTTGTTTCTTTTGTATATTTTCCTTTTTTTTAGACTGTCTAGGTCTGGTTCTCAGTGATTTTTCATTTCTGCTTGTTGGGTTGTTCTGTTTTGGTGATTACTGATTAAATGTTGGAAGAGTTTGCTGTGTTTTATGCCCTATTTTGACGAGTATTTTTCCATCTTAACTCATTGGATGTTGGACCCATGGATGAAATGATGAAATGGGTCCGATATGCTGGTTAAAGTCTCCATGTTCTTCTTTTTGTTGTTATCCTGTTATCTCATTGTTTTCTTTTTCCTCCCTGAGTGCGTACTCAAGGCTCCAAAGTCTCAACTGCTTTCCGTGAAGCTTCAAGGCTCTTAACCTTGTGGCTAGAATCTGGGTTTCTGTGATGATGAGAACAGGTCTTTTCAGTTTTCTCCAAGCTTTCACAGTCGGCAAACACCCGAGGTTGCATGCTACCAGGCATATTCGTCGGCTAGACGTGGAGGCACATCTGCTGGTGGCCTGCCCATTGTGTTTATGTCCATGCACATGTCTTCACTCTGCATGACCCCTATCCTTATTCTCATGCGAGCGTGTCGTCATCTCATCCCCATGTTTTTTTTCCCTTATCCACCATATCCATCGTTCGTCTATCCACCTTTCTCTCTAGGTCGTCATACCTATTTCCTCACTCGAGCTTGCAGGAATCAAGCATCCTCCACCACACCCATTTTCCTCTCATTCATTCTCCATCCCACTCACTTACATGGAGTCTCGCGGGCGCATGCTATCCTTCACTCCTTCACATACCCATTAACATTCCACCCGGGGAAGAATTCTGTCCGGCCGACAGTCCCCCCCCCCCTTTTTCCGGATGTCTCACATCCGGAATTTTGTCCGCCGACGTCCCCCTCTTCTTCGGATGTCTCACATTCGGAATTCTATCCGCCGCCATTCCATCTTCTTCGGATGTCTCACATCCGGGAATTCTGTCCGACCGACGTTCCCCCTTCTCCGAATGTCTCACATCCGGAATTCTGTCCGGCTAACATTCCACCTTCTCCGGATGCCTCACATCCGAAATTCTATCCGTCGATGTTCCACCTTCTCCGGATGTCTCGCATCCGGAATTCTGTCTGGCCGAGGTTCCGCCTTCTCTGGATATCTCACATTCGGCACTTGACGCCGGATGGGAGAAGAAGGCGATTCAACTGCCCCTGTCAAACATGTCCGGATCCTCGTTTTATAACTTTTTTTTTTTTTAAATCATTTCAAAGCATCCTATCTTTCATCCTTAGAATTTTTAAGATCACCCAAGAGTCTCATTTCCAGTAAAATTTTGTTGTCATCTTTCTTTCTAGCAAGCAATTTTCACAATTCTTCTGTTTTTTTAAAGTGTTTTAAAATAAGCATAGATTCAATCCCGTAATGGAGTTTATGGAATTAATTCATGCAAAATAAACGGGCTTTGGTGGGGGCCCGACATATATGACTTTATAATTGATTAATTGATTAATTTAATTGTCATGCATGGTTGATCTTATTCTGCTCTATGACATGCTCGAAATTATTCCTTAATTGTGCATTAACCTCTCTCTTGCTAGCGCATGGTGGCTCGTTGCCCAGGTACGCACTTACTTTCACTCTGGTCATTGTCTAAGCATATTTTGATTCTCATGTGTGCATGATTTATTTTGGGTACTCATTGATTTACTCGTCCATTGCCATGATTGCTTCACTTTATTAGTAGAGACCCGACTTTAGGGGCTTAGAGGGGTGCTACGGTTTTTATCGTACCTTTCCGATAAGTAACCTAACTCTCGAACCCGATCCGGTTTTTCACAAACCACCTTTTCCAAAACAAGGAGTCACACTTATGGTTTTTCTTTTTTATTTTGTTTACCCTTTAAAAAAAAAACAAAAATAAGTGGCGACTCCAAGTCAGTTTTCTTAATCAAATAAAATCAATTTTCCAAAATAAAAATCGAGCTCGCCATTCGAGTGGGAAACGCATTGAGCCGAAATGCGGGGTCCACAATATTTAAAAAAAAAAAAATACAGGCCATCTTAATATTTGTTATTAAAAGAAATATGGAATCTTTTTTTGAATAATTTATCATTTAATAAGCATTTTTCATTTTTTTTTTCATTAATAGTATTAATGATTAAACAATTTAAAATTTATAAATATAAACATTATATTGCACTATTAAATATATAAAAACATTTGTATATATTAAATATTTATATTAGTATTATTTTACCATGTATTTTATATACATTTATTTAATTATTATCTCTTTTGAATTACAATTTTAATTTTTTTTTCAATTTTTTATGTTTTACAAAATTTTAATATGAAAAATTGAAAAATAATAATAAAAATTAAATTCATAATTCATGAGATATATGTGTAACATTTTAATTTAGGATTGTATATTTTATTTATTTATATCCATATTTGATTGAACATTAGAATTATATATCTATATATATTCATAAGATATATATGTGTAATATCATTTGATTGAACAAATGGTAAAAGATTTTCTACACACTATTACTTATAAATTGAATTTATTTCCCTTGATGTTTTCATAGGCATAATCATTTTTACCCTTTCTTTTCTTTTCTTTTCCCCTTAAAGAAAATGAATGAGAAAATGCGAAAAAAAATTTCCTAAAGAAATGGGAAAAGTTAGTAAAAGTGTATTCTTCAAGGATACACTTCCTATTTTATTTTATTTTTAAATAAAAACTCCTAGAAAACTCTTTAAAAAAATACCTTTTGTTTTTAAAAATCCTTTACAATTTTTTTTTTTAATTTGTGGAAGTAAAATTTTTTTACTTCTTTAAATTTTAAAATATATTTTCAAGTACAAAGAGTACTTTTTATACAAGATATTCTACTAAAAAATCTATCCAAAAATACACTTAATGATTAATTTTTTTTTATTTTTTATAAACAACAAAACAAAAGAAATTTTTTTATAAATCTTATTTATTTTTAAATTTTTTTCCCTATATTTGCCTTTCTTCGAATTTTTCAAGAACCAACGAAGACAAACTAGTTAATACAAAAAATTTAGCTAAAATTATTTTTTATTTACATATCATCCTCTAGTCTGAGTTTAAGTCCAATATAGTCCATTGGTAGAAAAAAATGATAAGAATAGTACCCATCTTAAAATATTTGTCAAACTAATCTTTTCTATCCACGTAAGCATTCACATGGATTTTTTTTAAGTGTGTAAAACCATCGTTGGTGATTGTGGTTTTAAAAGTTTCAAAAATATTCTTAAAACCATATTTTGTAACTGTGGTTTAGAACCATCGTTGGTGACTATGGTTTTACAAGTTTCAAAAATTATTTTTAATCCATCTATGTTTTAATGATATTATGATTTTAATATTATTTTTAAAATATTTTTTACCATAATAACCATAAAACCATTTTTATTAAGGAATAACCTAAAATCATAATCATTGACATTAATTTTTATATGAAAATATAAAATTTTAAAATAATATAAATAATTTATTTAGTTATTTTAGAATTTAAAAATAATATGAAAACATAATTTTCTTTAATTCATATGTGATAAAATTTATAAAACAAATAAATATTTTATTTACCATAAATATATAAATTTTTATGGGAATGAAGACGAAATTATTTTCTCAAAATTTTAAGGAAAATATGAAAAAATAAAGATAATATATATATAATTTTAAAGCAGTTGTAAAAAAAAAAATTATTAAGGATAATTTGTAAATAAAAATAATTTTAAACTGACAATGAAAAATTGTAAGAAATTTTTCCCACTCCAAAAAGAATTTTAAGAAAATCTAGTACATCATTAAGAAATTTTGGTACATCCATAATTTACACTAAAATTAAAAATAAAAAGGCAAAGTTTTAAAATCTCATATTTTTTTAGTTGATGTATGGTTACATGAGTTCCCCTTAAAGATATTTGTGAAACCCCACAGTTAGTAACTGTGGTTTTAAAAAAAAAAAAAATTGTAAAACCACAATCTATGACAGTGATTTTTAAGAATATTTTAAAATTTTCTTACAATTTTCCATTGTCAATTTAAAATTACTTTTCTTTTACAAATTATCCTTCATAAATTTTTTCTAAACTTTTAAAATTATATATATATTATCTTTAAAATTATCCTTAATACAGACATTCCCATAAAAAGTTATATATTTATTATAAATAAAATATTTATTTGTTTTATGAATTTTATCACATATGAATTAAAGAAAATTATTTTTTTTAATTTTAAAATAATTAAATAAATTATTTATATTAATTTAAAATTTTATATTTTCATATAAAAATTAATATTAACAATTATGATTTTAGGTTACTCCTTATTAATAAGGGTGGTTTTATGGTTATTATGATAAAAAAAATATTTTAAAAATAATATTACAATCATAATACAATCAAAACATGGATGAACTAAAAATAATTTTGAAACCACAGTTACCAACTATGATTCTAAGGAAAATTGTAAAACCACAGTCATAGATTGTGATTTTAAGGATATTTATAAAACTTTTAAAACCATAGTCACCAACAGTGGTTTTACACACTTAAAAAAAAAATCCATGTAGATGTTTACGTGGATGCAAAAAGATTGACAAATATTTTGAGATTAGTACTATTCTTACTATTTTTTTCTACCAATGAATTATTTTGAACTTAAACACCTCTAGTCTAATGTCGACTACACGATGATGTTATACATTTTTCTCTAGGTGTCTTAATTTTTCAATATTTTTGGGGTAAGCAATGACCATCTTTCATTTTTATCTACCTATTACCGTCCACCAGGGAACTAAACCAGAAAACAGATCAAACCCTAAAATTTGTAATCTAAAAAATCCATCCTACAAAAAGATAAAAAGATGATTGAGATGAAATATAAATAAAAAATTAAAACACATTAATAAATATCGTACGTTTGGCGAAAATCCTGAAAAACCATTCCAGTGGTAACACCTTTACTGGCCTCTTATCACCCCTAACAACCAAAAGGTGCATAAGTACGGAAGGCCACACCTTTGTTAAGGTTTTTTCTCTTCATCTGATTGAGAGTCTGGACCAGGGACGTTGTCCACGAAGAACTCCTCAACTGCAGCAAGGAAGAAGTAGGTGTTAGTCAAGAATGGCAATAGTGAAAGAGGATTAGTCCAGGGTTTGATTCTTGATGCTGGTTGAATGCCGAGGTTTGGGTATTCATGGAGAGTCTTAAGGGCTTAGTATTGCAGGTTCCTCGGTGATCCAAAGAAAAAAAAAAGGAAAATAGGGACAGTGAATTAGTATAGTACTACAGTTTTTTCTTTTTAATTAAAAAAATTATTGGAAGCTGATAAAAAGAGTATGTCCACTCTTATGTTGTTCTGTGATTTAAATCTTTAGCTGCATTAACAGTATGTAACAGACAACATTGCGGAGATTCGATATTGTGCTTGAAGGTTAAGTAGCTACTTTGCATATGGAGGTATTAATATGAATATAAAGACCAGAGGCATTGAGTTAAATCAGTCACCCTCCCCAGTTGATAGCAATTAAACTAAGGAAAATCACCCTAGACACTGGTTAGCCCGTTTAGGAATATTTTCCCAACCGGTTTTTAAGAACAGTTATTTGTGTCTTTTATAACAAAGGTTTGTTTGGAAACTTGAATCTTATTAAACATATTTTCTGTGTTTCCACACATTATTTAAAAATAGGGTGCTTTATTTTCAATTATTTTCGATATTTGTATAATTATTTTTTAAAACAATTTCTAAAAAACAGGTCAAAGCAATTAAAAACAATTCAAATATGTTATCCTAAGACACCATTTTTTTCATAGTAAGTACTCAAAATACTGCCTTTTTGCCAAAAAAGAAATAAAAATGATCTAATGTATTTTGAGTCTAGAAAACGGTTCCCAAACAGGCTCCCAGTCATAGTATTAATTTAATACATTCCCGCCTATAATTAAATTCAAATCTTATTCAGGTTTCTACATTATGCAATGCATTCATCATAAAAATACACCTACTGAAAAGTGTTATCTAAATAGTCAGAGAAAGAGACATAAAAGCTTACCTATATCATTTTGTTCAGGAGAATCAAGCAAAATATCTGATTGTAGAAAGGGGGAACCAGAATAGTTTCCCAGTGCTCCAATATCTGTTATCAATACAAAGCTATCAGTGATTGGATAGTTTCAAGAGGTGGATAGAGTAAGGTAATGTTAGGTTTCAGGGAAGTACCAAACAAAAAGAAAAAAATATTAAGGAAAATGTTTTTGTTATGTTTGGTTTACCATGAAAAATACAAAATATATATATATATATATATATATATAAAATTAAAATTAGTTAGAAACTAATGTATTTATAGATTCACATAGAGATATGAAGCATTTCACCTTCCAAGTTTGGCAAGTCCACAGTTAGATCTGTAAGGCTAAAACTCCATGGAATATGAGCTAATGACAAGAATGATTCCCTCGGATTTCCAGTCCCACCATCTGGCCCCAGTTGCAGTCCTTCTGAACTTGACACATCAGATGTAAATGTTGAGTGAAGGGTGGATGCATCCACACTCATTCCTGATATCTCTGGAGCAAAAGAAAAATGGCCATTGGATGCCACTGATGGAGGACTCGAAGCCACCTCTGACTTAACTCCAGCAGTAGGAATACCGGGTACCGGATCAGATGCAGTTCTGTCAAGTAGCACACTCCAAAATGGAGAAAATCAGAAAGCTTCTAGCAGCTAAACATCCAAAAATGAACAGAGAAAGAAAACATGGAGTACTTCTAACATGATCCTAATAATTTTTTGTTCGTCCTGTTCAGTTATGCAATAAATTGCATTGTCCATATTTATACCTAAGTTCAGCAAATATGAAAAATACAATCTAAAAGGAGGTATGTGAAAACGCTTCTAGAACACAAGACATTGTGCAATATGGCAGTTGCTTTAGACATTATTTTCAACTGTTCATGAAAAAATTTTAGGCAATGTTTGGTTCTCAAAACATGAAAGAAAAGAAAAAGTGAAGGAAAATAAAAAAATAAATTTAAAGTTAATAAAATATTTTTATATGCTACTTCAAATTCATTTTATTTGTTTTAATTGTTCTATATAAAGATTAAATAATTTGGAAATTTATAAGTTTCTAAATAATTTTAATCATATTTAATTTTCTTTCATATTTTCCATGACAAAACCGAACATGAAAATATTATTTTCCTTAATATTTTTTTTTCTTTCCTTAGTACTTTCTAGGAACCAAACATAGCCTGGTTGTCACAAATTTGAATGGTAAATTAAGGGTCAAATAAAAAGAAAAAATACATTTGAAAAGACAAGGGAGCTTCAAGATCATCTACAACGTCCCATGTGCAAACACAATTATATCAAGTGAAGAAGGGACCAGGTTCGCCTAATCCAACTGTATGACATTTCATCCAACCAAACCCCTGCCCCTTTCATCTGCCTATCTCTACTCTTGGAAATGACCACCTCATAACCCGTTCTCTCCCTCATGCATATAGCATGTGACACCCCTAGGGGGTAGTCACATCTATTTTTTGTTGCATTGCTCTTTTTGCAATGCAAGCATGTTTGGGCAAAGAACAAGAATCGGTACCGGTCACACAAATGTACATGCAACATTCAAAGTCACATATGCATGCATAGTTGGGGACAAAAAATGTTCAAAAAATAAGGGGTATATGAACAAAGAAAAAAAAAAGGAAACTGAGCCAAGAAGAAATGGATATTAGGAGAACTTCTCACTCATTCGCAGCATTCATTTGAATAGGATGGAAATTTCCTGATGCAGGGATCCCCTTTACCACACGGGAAGAAGACATACTGCAGCTCATGGAGTTGATATGTGTAGCTGGAAGAGGAGGCTGCTGCAGAACAGGGTATCCCATAGGCAAATTGTTAACTGCAGTACAACAAAATGGCATTGAACTAAGATGATGATAATGATATGTTGACGATAAAACCACTACTGATACTCTTATTAGAAATTCAAAGAAACTGGAGCAATTCATAATTAAAGTAAAGATATAAATCAAAGGGTCATGAAAGCCACCTGTGTTTTTGAATTTTTCCTGGTTTTAGCAGTTTTGCAGGGGGAACTTACCAGGCATGTGATGAATCCCATTCTGTATGGGAGCCAGTGGAACATTTGGAGGTACTGGGTGGTTCATCAGATAGTACTGATGTTCAAGTAATTGATTGAACACAATAATTTGCCTCTTCAACTCTAGCCTTATGTTGTAGGCCTTGAAAAAGTCAGCATTTTCTTCTTCCAGTTTATGCCATACTAAGTCAAAGAAGAACATAAAGACGGATATTAGAAGCATTGGAAAAAATAAGTTGTAGTATGTTGTGAGTTCCAAGAGTTTCTAATGTGTTGCTGTTTTTAAGCAAAAGATAGAGGAAAATAAGCTGACCAGAACGATTATATGAATTTTCTTAGTATAGTTTGGAACGATCACCACTTGGCACTTGTGGTCCTTGGTGGTGGGCAAGCATAAACCCTTAAAATGAATTTCTATTAGGTGCACTTACAAGGTCTCCATTACTCCCTTAAAAATACTTGATTTCCCCACATTTAAAAAAAAAATATTTTCCAAGACCCAACCAATGCCCAACCCCCACCCCCTTGCTCCACCTTCACTGTGAAGCCACCCCTTCCCCACTCTCCCAATGAAAGATTCATGCATTCACCAATAATCATCATTACTTATAGTCAATGATCTTTCATCTGAAATTCAAGGTGCTTTTAGCTCCCAGGAAGAGGTGGAAAATGATGGCATTCACTAAGTTTCTTACACATTTAGAAGGACATCTGTAAGGCAGCTAAAAAGAACAACCTGAAATCACCAACAATAATGCAGTCCACATTCCTATGAATCCAGACCTTCAAAGCATAACACACACACACATATGTTGGTTTTTGAGGAAAAAAAAGGCCATCCATTCAATCTTTAGTCAAATTAATGGCCAAAGGCACTCATTTTTTTAATCTGAGAATCAAACAATGGTCACACTTTTATTATGATGCCACAATTTGAAAGGTGGCTGATATCAAGCTGATTATCTTTTGCACCATATATATGTGCACATAGTAGCACTAGGGGTTATCACATCATATTCCTTTTTGCCCTTGTCAATCTGTAATACTTCTTTACAAGGAAACAATAAATGAAACTCAGGGTTAATGATAAGCAACAAAATTCCCACATTTGGATGGTCAAAAGGAAATTGTAGAAAAGAAAGAAAAACGCTCACCCAAGGTTGTAAATCCAGGCTCTATTCTTGCCCGAGTCGAAAGGGTTTTTACAACCTCATCTCTGTTCATGTACAACTGTAGACACCGTTCTATCAAATTCTGGACCTAGAGTAGCCACCCAGTATTAGGAAAAAATAAAAAAATATGGAGTATTTCAGTTGAATTCTATTTGAAAATATAACAAAGCACAGACATTAGACAAACTATCTTACAAATTCAATATCTTGATGTGAAACTTTCCTGGTCTCGTTGTTTGAACTGGATACTGAACCTGAATCCACTACTGGACCCTCAGATGTGCTATTTTGTTGATCACTTTGTGCCTCATGTGATATTTGTGTTGAGGCTTGCTTTACTGCTGAACCCTGTAAATCATGTGAAGGTTGTCTTCCTTTAGTTATATGAAACCAAATGACCAAAAAAAAAATGCAGTTTTTGAGATATAAATCCAAGGAAAAGAAACAAAAATTAAGACTATTGTCTGGTTCCTCAAAAGTACCAAGGAAGGGGAAAAATGTTCGGGAGAATGATTTCTCATATTTGGATATCATTTAAAAAAAAAAAACCTCGGAAAAAAGAAGGGGAGATACTAAAAAATAAATCTCACCACTCTCTTTAAAAAATGGTGGGAAAGATACATTCCTCAATAATTTAATTTTCTTTCCTCAACTCTTTCACAGACAACCAAACACACAAATAATTTTATAATTTTTCCTTACCCTTTTTTCCCTTCTTTTTTTTTCTCTTTATTTTTGTCCTTCAAACGTTACAAGAACCAAGTATAGAGCCTAAGGATTCACATGGTAACAAATAAGCACAGGTTTTGTATCCATGAATGCTATAGAACTTATTCTGATTTCATCAACACAAATCAGTCAAAACTTGTTCCCAGAGAGAAACCTTTCATAAAACAATTTGATGGTAACATGGATATGGAATAGAACCAGAACCCCATTTATTCAGGATCAATAGTGGTTCCATTACTGCTTACAACTTTCAGTGATTGTTTACTTCGTTTCTCAGTGAGACCCAAAAAAATCAAGGATGCTGAAATGCATAAAAGAAAGTCTGACACGATTTAATATGGTGGTCATCACCTGTAATTTCTTCATTTCACTTCAATACATGTCTTTTGCTTCTGTTTGTTTGATTATGGGATCTTCCTTGCAGCTGCTCAGGAAATATGAGTAAGGCAGGGCCAAAATTGTTTAAAGCTAAACCCAAAATCCCCAAAATGAGCAAGTTCTCACCTGAAAGAAAAGACAGATCAAGAATTTATACATTACAAAGGTAAGATAACTAGTTCGATTAGCATGTTGTTCGACAGTAGATGCCCCAAAGTAGGAACAAATGCATTGTGAAATTTAGGGATTAAGGAAAAAAAATCAGAACCCCAAGAAAACACCAGCATGCTAAAGAAAAAGTTCTCAATCACAAATCCTCCCTTCTCAAATAATTAATAGGTAAATACAGTATATTTTTTTTCTTTGTTACCAAGAGAAATACTAAGCATATAAGATATTACTATTCTCAATATCCATCCATATATTGCAAATCTAATGATGGATTTGGAGAGCAATGACCCATACATTTACAAAACATTTTCATTCCAATGCCAAGCAAATAAATATGCTGAGCACCTTCTCCTTCACAGTAAGAGTAATCACTCCAGACAGGAAATATTTTATAATTTCTCCCTTGTTTTCTGTTCATCAATAAGTAAAATGTAGGCCTAAGAAATGCAAAATGAAGGGATAGCATAAGAGTTTCATTTAGTGGGAGCAGCTCATAGGTCAAAAATTGAAATTGTCTTTGCCAGGTTATATGTTTTGCTGGGGCATAGATGAGGAGACCTGACTGTGAAAGGTCCATTGGTTGCACAATATGCACCACAAGTTATAAACTTGTTGCAATTACTCCAAAAATCTAAGTACTGAGTTTTCACGCTTGATAATTTCACTTTATTTTCTTTCCTACATTTTTTTCCGCAACCAAACAGAGCCAATACAAACTACCAGCAGAGCACAAAGTGAACAGAAAATAAAAAAGACAGCCTCATAAGCATTATCTTTCGTCCTCCTAGGAGTATCCAGAATTAAGTTCTGTAAGGGTGGTGAGAAAAATGAAAGAAGACAACAGAAAACTTAGAAATATGAGACTCTAAAAATGATGAACTCCCATTTAGGCACCATCAATAGAGTTTGGTGTTTTCACAGTTCCCAAATAAAGAATTAGTATGCCTCATTCACTTTCCTTTCTTTACTAGACTTCCTCAGAAAAACATATTCTAACATTATTTTCCTGCCACCCTAGCCAAAGCTCTTGTCCCATATGGTTGCAGAGAAAACAATGCAACACAATAGAAAACTCAGAAATATGAACTCCAAACATAACGCTCCACCTGTGGAATTTGATGATTTCACAGTTTCTAAATACTGAATTTTGAATGCTTAATTCACTTTCTTTTCTTCTCCACGCTTTATTTACCAACAACATATGACAAACTGATCAACAAACAAAAAAACTCTCTCTATATATATTCATATATTTAGTTATAGTTATAGATTTATAGTTACATAGTTATATATACATGTCGACCACATTTTCCTTCAATCCTTACCTAATCTCAAGTCCCGTTTGGTTGCGGAGAGGACAATTAAACATAATTTAAAAAAAAAAAAAAAAAAAACTCAGAAATGCGAGAATCTAATTATGATGATAGCGCATCAGGCTCCATCAGTGGACTTTGATGATTTCACAGTTCATATGTAATGAATTTTTATGCTTCATTCAGTTTCGTTTCTCTTCTACACTTCCTCGGCAACCAAACAAAGTCAATCCACAAACAACCGACACGACACAAACTGATCAAAGAACCAAAAAGCTCACAAAGAACACATTCCGATCGCATCTTCCTTCATTTCTGCCAAAACTCAAGTCCTGTTTGGTTGCCGAGAAAGCAATGGAAAATTAAATAGTATTTTTATTAAAAAAAAAAAGAAAAAAAAAACTCAGGAATGCTAAACTCGTTACTCTCGAAGTTCATTATTTCTGCACTGTACAAAAAATGCAAATAGAGAAAAAAAAAACATAAAGAAGCAAAGGTGGAGGAAAATTAGGGTTCACTACGACTCCATTGAAGTGATAATTATCTCATAAATGTGAAGAAATCAAATGATAAATTCAAGAAATTGAGCGTTAAATTAGGGTTTTGTACCGTGAACTGAGATGATTTCAAGGTGTTTCCAGGGTTTTCAGAGCAAAAGCTGGGGCTGTGCCTGGGCTTAATGCAGCTGAAAGTAATGTATACAGAACCTGAGAATCTCAAATCAATGTGGATTTTTTCTAATCGTACCGCAGTTTAAAGATGTAATTTTGCAAAATACTAATATTTTTCAAAATTATCGTGGTTTGTGGGATAAAATCATTTATATATATATATTGAAGAAAAATATGACGTTTTAAAAAATTACTTATAATGCGTTTAGAAAAATATTTGTTGATTCTCTTACAAATATTCTTAAAGAAAATAGTTTCATTAAAGCTATGTTTAGCTCTCCAAAAATATTAAAGAAAAAATTTATATTAAAAAATGATTTTTTTTGTATTTGATTTTAATATGAAAAATATGAAGAAAAAAAAATAAATATAATTAAATTTAGTAAAAATTTATATATTTTAAAATTAATTAATTTTTATATAATAAAAAAACATAAGTGAAATATGTTAGAAGAAGTATATAAGAATAATGTATTGATTTTAAATTTATTTTTTTTCAAATTTTTGGTAATCAAACATATCCTAAAAACATTTTCACTAAGAAAATATTTCAATCCAAATTAATTTTTCCCAAGATTTAAAAAAAAAAAAATTAATTTGAATGCGATATAATTTAGCAAACAATTTTTTCACAAAAGTCGTCCTTTAGAGTGAGAGATTTATTTTATTTTACAAATATTAAAATATATAATAATTATAAAAATAGATTATTATTATTTTTAAAGATAAACTTGAAAATAAAAGAAAAAAATGATCTTTAAATCAAATAAAGAATAAATTATCGGGTTTTTTTTTTTATAACTTGAATAAAATGAATTTCACAATGGAATGGTTTTATTTTTAAAGTTTTAAAATGTTTAAAAATTTTAAATGTTATGAAGATTATTATATTCTCCTGAGAAGATTAAAAATTTATTTATCCTTAATATTTTAAATGGAATGAAAGTAGTTATCTTCTAATTAAAAATATTATTTTAAAAATATATTAAGTTGGAATGGTCATAATCCTATTATTCAATTTCCATGAAAATATATGTCAATTTAATAGTTTAGAAAAACTTTTAATTTTTTTTTTTTGTGAAAATTAATTGATTAATTTTAATTTAATAATTTAAATATAATTTAATTTTAATTATATCAAGTTATTAGGTATTAAGTTTTACCAAATGTCAACTAAAATAAATAATGATTTCTAAAGTTATAAAGTAATTATGAAAACTCAATCCAACCAATTTCATTACTTTGAAAAAATTATTGGCAGATTTATATTTTGTAGATGATAAATCACTTAGGTGTTGTTTGTTTTTTGATTGAATAAAAAAATCAAAATATTATTTATATTCAATTAAATGTAACTTGTTGATATCAATCTACGTAATTAAACTAAAACTATTTGATATAAAGTTCACTTTGTTGATTGATATAAAGTTGAATAGAAAAAGTTAAATATTTTGGTTAGTCAAAAAATAAACATCGTTTAAAAATTATGTATGAGTCTTATAAAATGTTAAAGAAATAAAATATTAAGAAAAAGTAGGAAAAAAAAAGAAGGAATTAAATATTAAAATTTCACCAATAATCAAAATTTGCATAAATCAATTGGACAAATAAAAAAAGTTAAAACTTTACTCGCATCACCGGTGATGGGAGCTCCATATGCTTTCATACAAGGCATATTACTTGTGTTGTTGACCTCATCAATCTCTTCGAAAAAACTTCTCTTCTATATAATTTTTGTTATATTTATATAAATATATTATTGTTGGTTAAAAAATAAAGTGTAAGAAGAGTTACACTTTTGAAAAAATAACCTTTGAAAATAAAGTGTAAAAAGGGTTACACTTTTAAAGTGTGAATTAAACACATGATT
This sequence comes from Vitis riparia, assembly GCF_004353265.1. Classification (NCBI taxonomy): domain Eukaryota; kingdom Viridiplantae; phylum Streptophyta; class Magnoliopsida; order Vitales; family Vitaceae; genus Vitis; species Vitis riparia. Next base: position 20,355,815 of record NC_048446.1, read on the forward strand.
AAGTTTTGAAATGTTACAAACTTGAAAGGTTAAGGAAGACAATGAGTCTTCTCATCTTTGTAACTTTACAAAACTTAAAAGGTATTTACACATATGATTAAGTTTTGAAATGTTACAAAACTTGAAAGGTTAAGGAAGACAATGAGTCTTCTCATCTTTGTAACTTTACAAAACTTAAAAGGTATTTACACATATGATTAAGTTTTGAAATGTTACAAAACTTGAAAGGTTAAGGAAGACAATGAGTCTTCTCATCTTTGTAACTTTACAAAGCTTAAGAGGTTAAGTGTAAGAGAGTTACACATTTGAGATTAAATCATGTTTAATGTGTGAATTAAACATATGATTTAATTTTTGAATGTTACAAAGATGAAGAGATTGAGGAAGACAATGGGTTTTTTCTCATCCTTGTAACCTTTTTTCAACCCTAAGAGTGCTATATATATGACTTTTCTTCTTTTGAAATCTTATGCAGAAAAGTGAAAAGGCTTGATCAATCCCAAGACTATTTCCATTAGTTCCCTAAAGATTTCTAGAGGTGGGAGGAAATAGAGTCTTTGGACAAAGTTCCAAGAACTTGTTTGAGCCTTTCTTGTGTTCTTCTTCTTGTTGTTCTTATTTTGTATCTTTGAGAGTTTCATTGTATCAAAGTGAGTGTGTGAGAGTGTTTCTTTTCTCCATTGTATCCAATTTTCGTCAACAATCAAAGACTCTATCCACAATGGAAGGAGAGACTATCAAGATTATGAACCAAGACCTTGTGAGGTTGGATCGTTTTGATGGTTCCAACTTCACTAGGTGGCAAGACAAGGTGAGATTCCTTCTCACAGCACTCAAGATTTTCTACATCCTTGATCCTACCTTGGCACCGTTACCGGAACCAAAGGAAAATGACACACCTCAAGTGGTGGCGGCAAGGAAGAAGAGGGAGGATGATGAGCTCATATGTAGGGGTCATATTTTGAACGCCTTATCTGATAGGCTATATGATCTCTACACCAACACCAATTCCGCGAGGGAGATTTGGGAGGCTCTTGAAAACAAGTACAAAGCCGAGGAAGAAGGTACCAAAAAGTTTCTTATTTCTCAATACATAGATTTCAAATTTTTTGATGAAAAGCCTCTCTTACCACAAATTCATGAGTTGCAAGTAATTGTGAATAAGTTGAAAGTTCTCAAAATTGAACTTCCGGAGGCCTTCCAAGTTGGTGCTATTGTGGCTAAATTACCATCAAGTTGGAAAGGTTACCGGAAGAGGATTCTCCACAAGAGTGAAGATTACTCCTTGGAGGAGATTCAAAAACATCTTCGCATTGAGGAAGAATCGAGATCAAGAGACAAAATGGTGGAAGAGTCCAATGGTGGGACTAACAAAGCCAATGCGGTTTCAAAGGCCAATCATCCTAGAGGTAAAAATAACAACGTCAAAAGGAATTCCGGAAATTATATGAGCCCCAAGAAAAATCAAGAGCAATTTAAGGGCAAGAAAGGTCCTTGTTTTGTGTGTGGAAAACCCGGGCATTATGCTAGGGAGTGTAGGTTCCGAAAGGACCAAAAAGGGGCTGTGGTGAATGCAATTGATGAGGAGATCATTGCAACACTAAGCGAAGTGTGCGTTGTCCAAGGAAAGGTGCAAGGATGGTGGTATGATACTTGTGCCACAATTCATGTTACCTATGACAAATCTCTTTTCAAGACCTTTGAAGATGCAAAGGGAGATCAAGAGGTTCAAATGGGCAATGAAGGAAGATCCAAGGTGCTTGGCAAGGGCACTATTGAAGTTGTTTTTACCTCCGGCAAAAAGGTTACCCTTACAAATGTATTGTATGTCCCCGATATGAATAAAAATTTGGTTAGTGGGGATTTGCTTGGCAAACCGGGTATCAAAGCGGTGTTTGAATCCGGTAAGCTAATTTTATCCAAATCGGGGAACTTTGTGGGAAAGGGGTATTCTTGTGATGGGATGATCAAACTTTGTACCAATGACAATATCAATAAAATGGCTTCTACTTCCGCTTATATGTGTGATTCAAATTCTTTATTTTTGTGGCATAATAGGCTTGCACATGTTGGTTTAAGCACTATTAAAAGGATTGTGAAATGTGGTTTGATTGCTTGTGATACCAAGAAATTTGAAAAGTGTGAAATATGTGTTAAATCAAAGATGATTAAAAAGCCTTTTCATAGTGTTGAGAGATCATCTAATTTGCTTGATTTAATACATAGTGATCTTTGTGAACTTAATGGCATGTTAACAAGAGGTGGAAATAGGTATTTTCTTACATTCATAGATGATTGTTCTAGATTTACCTATGTGTTTTTGTTGAAAAACAAAAGTGAAACTTTCAATGCCTTTAAAGTTTACAAAGCCGAAGTTGAAAATCAACTAGGAAAAAATATTAAGGTGCTTAGAAGTGATAGAGGTGGTGAATATTTCTCTAGTGAATTCAATTCTTTTTGTGAAGAATATGGCATAATACATGAGTGCACCGCACCCTATACACCTCAACACAATGGCATAGCGGAGAGAAAGAATAGAACATTCTTGGAAATGGTGAATGCTATGTTATTGCATGCTAAATTGAATTTCAATTTGTGGGGTGAAGCTTTATTGACTGCTTGCCATATTTTGAATAGAATTCCTATGAAGAAAAATGAGATATCTCCATATGAGTTATGGAAAGGAAGGAAGCCTAATATAGGTTACTTCAAAGTGTGGGGGTGTCTTGCTTATTGCAAGAAAACGGATCCAAATAAAACAAAATTGGGTCCAAGAGCCATTAAGTGTGCATTTGTAGGCTATGCCTCAAATAGCAAAGCTTATAGGCTATTAGACTTGGAGTCTAATGTGATAATTGAATCAAGAGAAGTAGAGTTCTTTGAGAATTTGTTGAGTGATAGCAATTCTCAAGTGCCTACTAGTGTTGGAGAGTCTCAAGAGGAGACACCTTCAAAGGTTGTTGAGCAACCCATTGTGCCTCGGAAAAGCCAAAGAGCTAGAAAAGAAAAAGTGTTGGGATCAGATGAGATTGATTCTCAAAGAATTTCCTTTTACTTAGTAGAAGGAAATAGAGAAGATATTATAAGAAAAATTCCTATAGTACTTCAAATAGAGGAGGATCCCAAAACATACAAAGAAGCTATGGCTTCTAGAGATGTTGCTTTTTGGAAAGAGGCCATCAATGATGAAATGGATTCAATTATGTCCAACCAAACATGGGAATTGGTAGACCTTCCACCAGGATCTAAACCAATAGGGTGCAAGTGGGTATTTCGAAGGAAATATCACACCGATGGTATGATTCAAACCTTTAAGGCTAGATTAGTAGCTAAGGGGTTTAAACAAAGAGAAGGTATTGATTATTTTGATACCTATGCGCCGGTGGCTAGAACAACATCGATTAGGATATTGTTTGCTTTGGCATCAATTCATAATCTATTTGTTCATCAAATGGATGTCAAAACGGCATTCTTGAATGGGGATCTCAATGAGGAGGTCTACATGGAACAACCGGAAGGTTTTGTTCTACTGGGAATGAAAACAAAGTGTGTAAGCTTGTCAAATCATTATATGGTTTAAAACAAGCTCCCAAACAATGGCACGAAAAATTTGATCATGCTATTCTTTCGGATGGATTTAGACACAACAATGCGGACAAGTGCTTATATTCTAAGACTTGTGATGACTATATGGTTATAGTGTGTCTATATGTGGATGACATGTTAATCTTGAGTGATGACATGAAAGGAATAATAGAAACGAAAAGGTTTCTATCCTCAACCTTCAAGATGAAAGATCTTGGAGAAGTTGATACTATATTGGGTATCAAAGTGAAAAGAAATAGTGGGGGTTATGCTTTGAACCAAACCCACTATATTGAGAAAGTAGTTAGCAAATTTAGTCATCTCAAGATTAAAAATGCTAATACTCCATTTGATTCAAGTATAAACTTGAAAAGAATGATGGTAGATCGGTGGCTCAACTTGAGTATGCAAGTGCAATTGGAAGTCTTATGTATACTGCTCAGTGTACTAGGGCTGACATTTCATTTGCAGTTAGTAAACTAAGTAGGTTTACTAGCAATCCAAGCGTGGAACATTGGAAAGCTATTGGTAGAGTTCTTAGTTACCTAAAGAATACCAAAGAACTAAGCCTCCAATATTCAAGGTTTCCTGCTATACTTGAAGGGTATTCAGATGCAAGCTGGATATCGAGTGTGGGAGATAATTTATCTACCACAGGTTGGGTGTTTACACTTGGTGGTGGGGCTGTCTCTTGGGGATCCAAGAAACAGACTTGTATATCACACTCAACCATGGAGGCAGAGTTTATAGCTCTAGCTGCAACTGGAAAAGAAGCTGAGTGGCTTAGGGATCTCATGATGGACATCCTTTTACTGCAAATAATGTGTCAACAGTGTCGATACATTGTGACAGTCAAGCCACTCTAGCTCGTGCGTACAGTGGAGTGTACAATGGGAAGTCTAGACATATAAGCATTAGACATGATTATGTGAGACAATTGATTCAAAATGGAATCATCTCAATCTCATTTGTGAGGTCAAGTGGAAACTTGGCGGATCCTTTTACTAAACCTCTTACAAGAGACTTAGTAAGGATAACATCTAGAGGGATGGGACTAAAACTCCTTAAATAAAACTCACCAATGATGGTAACCCAACTTAATACTAAGAAATGACTAGTCTTAAGTTCAATGGGTAAAAACAAGTCATTGATAAGTGGGTTGTGGCAGCATTAGAACATGTGAGTTCCATCCGTGATGATTAATGCTGGTTGTTACCGTTGGAGGGTTAAGCTTAAAGCTTTTAATGAAATTCAGTCTATGTGTGACAAGCATCTTAAAGGTAACAAGGATGCTGGAAGAATTTCACCTATGTGAACTTAGGGGTGGTGCCGCCTCTCATGAGAGTTAGAGTTTCTTTCAAGAAAGTTCATGAATGGATTGAGCACATGGCCATAAAAGTGCTAAGCAAGAAAATAATGGGCACTCGTGTGGTTAGTGGAAGTGTGTGTGTTGTTACCGGTTTCGTTACAAGGAATAACTGGTTCAATGCTACAAGCAACCTGGGATTTCAACGGAGCTTTGTGACAATTACACTAAGGTAAAATTCAAATCGAAAGATATTTTATTTTATGCATTTTCACTGTTAAGGTTATAAGGGTTGATGTTTATTTTTAACCAAGTGGGGGATTGTTATATTTATATAAATATATTATTGTTGGTTAAAAAATAAAGTGTAAGAAGAGTTACACTTTTGAAAAAATAACCTTTGAAAATAAAGTGTAAAAAGGGTTACACTTTTAAAGTGTGAATTAAACACATGATTAAGTTTTGAAATGTTACAAAACTTGAAAGGTTAAGGAAGACAATGAGTCTTCTCATCTTTGTAACTTTACAAAACTTAAAAGGTATTTACACATATGATTAAGTTTTGAAATGTTACAAAACTTGAAAGGTTAAGGAAGACAATGAGTCTTCTCATCTTTGTAACTTTACAAAACTTAAGAGGTATTTACACATATGATTAAGTTTTGAAATGTTACAAAACTTGAAAGGTTAAGGAAGACAATGAGTCTTCTCATCTTTGTAACTTTACAAAGCTTAAGAGGTTAAGTGTAAGAGAGTTACACATTTGAGATTAAATCATGTTTAATGTGTGAATTAAACATATGATTTAATTTTTGAATGTTACAAAGATGAAGAGATTGAGGAAGACAATGGGTTTTTTCTCATCCTTGTAACCTTTTTTCAACCCTAAGAGTGCTATATATATGACTTTTCTTCTTTTGAAATCTTATGCAGAAAAGTGAAAAGGCTTGATCAATCCCAAGACTATTTCCATTAGTTCCCTAAAGATTTCTAGAGGTGGGAGGAAATAGAGTCTTTGGACAAAGTTCCAAGAACTTGTTTGAGCCTTTCTTGTGTTCTTCTTCTTGTTGTTCTTATTTTGTATCTTTGAGAGTTTCATTGTATCAAAGTGAGTGTGTGAGAGTGTTTCTTTTCTCCATTGTATCCAATTTTCGTCAACAATTTTGTATTTCCATCATGCCAAATTTTAGTAAAGTTCACTCCATGTCGATTTGACTTCATTATTCATAATTTACTCAACGTTGCTTACATATGTAATCCCGCATTGATTTTGATGTAAAATAAGGCTTTTGGGTTACTTAATGAAATACCCAAGAAATCTCGATTAATTGTTTTATTGATCTATTTTCTCGTCTCAAGTCGTAAATGGAATTACAAATACAAGAACTATTTTTTTTTTTTTCACAACACAAGAGCCTTGACCCCGACCCAATAGATTTTGTATAACTTCGAGTCTTCATAGGTAATGTAAATCACAAGAAAATATATAGTCCTAGATGAAAATGAATGAAACAAGATTATCGAATTAATTTAATATCCTAACAATACCACTCTCGACAATTTTGTGATAAATATAGGTTACATAAAAATCCCTCAATACTCTTAAACCGAGTTTACATACTGCTCAATTTCGCTCGAATCTTAACCAAACATCCTAAAGATTAATTTTGGATATCTGCAACTTGTCCTAAAAAGTCACCTATGATATGCACACACTTTACCAAGCATACCAATGAGAAACAGTGTGAGAAAGCAAATTTAAAAAATGCAACATAGTCACAGTCCATAGTCCAATCAACAATAATTTAATCAATACAAATCCAATTATCCAAGTGAGGTAACTCTGAACCATAACATCAGGCAATAAATCAATCAATTATATGCTATCCCTCCCCCCCCCCCCCCCCCCCCCCCCCTTTTGTCACAAAATGACAAAGAATATAAACAAAGAACACATGATAAAAATAAAAATAAAAAAAATAAAAAAATAAAAAAAAGCTTGGAGAATTTGATTTTGTTTTTTAAATTTGTGCAAGACTAAGATATGTTGTTTTAGGGATATTGAGCAGTAAGAGCACTTGAGTTATCCTACTATTTTTTTTTAATAATTTTCTTGCCTAATTAAAACCCGAATATGTTTGGTTTTTGGAAAGGTTGAAGGAAAATGTGAGGAAACAAAATTGAGAGGAAAATTAAAAAGAGGGAAAAAGTGAATGAAAATAAAAAAAATAAATTTAAAGTAAATAAATTATTTTTATATACCACTTTAGTTTTTTTTTTTTTTTTTTTTTTACTTATTTAACTTTTTTATACAAATATTTAATAATTAAAAATATAAAAATTTCTTAATAATTTTAATTATATTTTATTGTCCCTTATATTAAAAAAAATTTTAAAAAATATATGACTAAGCTTATTCAATTTCTTATTAAAAAAATAATGTTCAAATTTTACAAATTTTAAACTTAACGTATGCAAATGATCAAACAATTGAGGATAAGCAAATATACTAACAATGAATGAAATAGAAATAAAGGGAAGTGAGATGCAAACATTATTTTATAGTAGTTCAGTCCAATCTTAAATTATGTTAACTCTCCTTAAGCTTCATTTGTGTGGAACATTCCGTTATTTCAAAGCTTCAATTCAAGCTTTCACTTTATATAATTGGATTACGGTTCAATGAACTATTTACAATTTTTACTCTAGTGAACATCTCTACACTTGAATCTCTCTCTCAAAGTTCTTAAATAAAAAAGAGATCAAACTAATCATAGTGTGCAAATTTAGCTCATCAAACACAATAGAAGCTACGATTGAATTAAGGCATTCTAAATTTTTATAAATGGAATTTCAAATGTACTCAAATTTAATATTTAAAAACTCTTTGGATAATAAACAATGGATTTCTCAAAATTAATTAAATGTGCTTTTGAGTTTATATAAGTGTGTGGGAAGCATGACAAATCCCATAGATACAATCAATTTTATCGATCGAGCAACCGATTGATTAGTCATCGGGGGATGAAAAAGACATTTCCTGATCGTTACAGTCAAAAGCTCAATTGGTTGAGCTAGCGATGACAACGGGACGAGGTTTTTCGGGTACCCGCCCCACCCTACCCCTAATGGGACAATGTTTAAATTTAATAAACGGGTTTAGGATGGGTATGAGATTTTTTTTTTAAACCCAGGGCGGGTTTGTGTATTGCCCCATCCCGCCCTGTCCCCCCTGTTTACATATAAAATTATTTTTAAAATTAATTTAATTTAAAATTTTATTTTACTATTTTTAATATATAGATAATAATAAAAAATGTTAATAAAATAAGTTATAAAAAATATAATAATTTTATTATTTATAAAATATATTTATTTTAATGTAATTAAAAATTTTAAAAGTAATTAAATTAAAAAAAAAAAAAAAAAAAAAAAAAAGAAGCTAAATGGGGTTTAATTTTTTAAACAGGACGAGGATGTGAATTGTTTTTAATAAACGAGGCGGGGTTGGGATGGGGACGACCTATCTCGAACCCGCCCCGTTGTCATTCTTAGGTTGAGCAAATGGTTGAAACATTATTCTATTATAAAGTGCAATTTCTAACTGGCCTTGATCATTTCAATTGGTTTCCTATTTTTTAGAATTTTTTTATGTAAATTTAGGACTAATTATCAAATGGGAACTACGGTTTGAAACTACGTTTATGTTTTCAAAACACTCGATAAATCCTTTAAATATGACTTTTGAGATGATTGGAGAATGACTTTCGTTTAAAACATAAATCCATTCATTTTTTAGATTTCAAGATCAATCTAATCATGAGATGAATGAATTTGAAAACAATGAAGTGCAGGCAAATTTTAAAATAACCCTAACACATCATGAAACAATCTTACCTATGACCATTAAGGTTCTTGAATGTGTTTAAGTCTTCGTTGATTTGAACTCATCCATCGCTTTAACACTTACTTTGATTTAATATCTTAGAAATTGAAACGTAAAATTCAATAAAACCATTAGTATCATTAATCTTATTTTATTATCATCAAAATTATATTAGAAGAATTTTAGGCTAACAAATGATTCTTAGACATTAAAAGAAGTTTAATAAAAAAAGTATAAATTTTAATACAAAGAATAGAATTTAAGAAAAATTTAGGTTTTATTTTTATTAAATTTTAAACTTATTTTTATTTTTATATAAAAGGCATGCAATTGTTAATATCACCATTCACTTGTTATTCCTTACAATTTAATATCAATTATTGAATTACATCTCTTTATTATTTTTTTTTAAAGAAATAATAATTCTTAATTTATACGTTATAAACTATGAACTTAATAGTGATCTAATAGATCTCTTTGAAAGTTCCATGGTAACTTAGACAAATGAAAAAAGTCAACGAAGAAGAATAACATGATATCTAATAATAATAATAAATAAATAAATAAATGAAAATAAACTAAGTTGTTGTTTGTTCTTTTAACTTTTTCCTTAAAACAACTTATTTTCAAATTTCAGATCATTTCTTTTTCTTCTTTTTTTAATCAACTTATTACTTATTTCCTAAATTTTTTTATTGAATAAAAAGACCAAAACATCTAACATTTTCTTAATACTAAAAGTAACATGTTGGGTTTTCTTTATTTTTTAATACTTAACATAAACAAAATATTAAAAAAAAAAACAACTTAATACTTAAAATTTTAGGTGAATCACTTAAAGAGCGGGGGAATTGAATAATGTTTAAATTTTACAAAATTTAAACTTAATGCATGCAAATGATCAAACAACGGACAATAAGCGAATAGACTAACAACAAATGAAATATAAATGAAGGGAAAATAGATGCAAACATTATTTTAAATTATGTTAACTCTCCTTAAGCTTCATTTGTGTGGAACATTCCATTATTTCAAAGTTTCAATTTAAGCTTTCACTTTATATAATTGGATTACGGTTCCAATGAACTATTTACAATTTTTTCTTTAGTGTACGTCTCTAAACTTGAATATCTCTCTCAAAGTTCTTAAATAAAAAAGAGATCAAACTAATCATAGTGTGCAAGTTTAGCTCATCAAATACAATAGAAGCTAAGATTGAATTAAGGCATTCTAAATTTTTATAAATGGAATTTCAAATGTACTCAAAATTAATATTTAAAAACTCTCTTAGATAATAAACAATGATTGCATAGGGTTTTCTCAAAATTAATTAAATGTGCTTTTGAGTTCATATAACTATATGAAAAGCATGACATATCCCATAAATACAATCAATTTTATTGATCGAGCAGCCCTTGATTAGTCATTAGGGAATGAAAAAGACATTTTCTGATCGTTAGAGTTAAAAGCTCAATTGGTTGAGCAAACAGTTGAAACACCATTCCATTAGAAAGTGCAATTTCTAACTAGCCTTGATCATTTCAATTGGTTCCCTATTTTTTAGATTTTTTTTTGTGTAAATTTAGGATTAATTATAAAATGGGAACTACGGTTCGAAACTATGTTGATGTTTTCAAAACACTCGATAAATCCTTTAAATATGATTTTTGAGATGATTGGAGAAGGACTTTCGTTTAAAACATAAATCCATTCATTTTTTAGATTTCAAGATCAATCTAATCATGATATGAATGAATTTGAAAACGTTGAAGTGCATGAAAATTTTAAAATAACCCTAGTACATCATGAAACAATCTTACCCGTGGCCATTAAGGTTCTTGAATATGTTTAAGTCCTCATTGATTTGAACTCATCCATCGCTTTAACACTTACTTTGATTTAATACCTTAAAAATTGAAACGTAAAATTCAATAAAACCATTAGTGTCATTAATCTTATTTTATTATCATCAAAATTAGATAAGAAGAATTTTAGGCTAACAAATGATTCTTAGACATTAAAAGAAGTTTAATAAAAAAAAGTACAAATTTTAATACGGAGAATAGAATTTAAGAAAAATTTAGGTTTTATTTTTATTAAATTTTAAACTTATTTTTATTTTTATATAAAAGGCATGCGATTGTTAATATCACCATTCATTTGTTATTCCATGCAATTTAATATCAATTATTGAATTACATCTCTTTATTATTTTTTTTAAAGAAATAATAACTCTTAATTTCTAGGTTATAAACTATGAACTTAATAGTGATCTAATAGATCTCTTTGAAAGTTCCATGGTAACTTAGACAAATGAAAAAAGTCAACGAAGAAGAATAACATGATATCTAATAATAAATAAATAAATGAAAATAAATAAGTAAATAAAATTATAAACAAACCATAAAATAAAGTCCCACATGAAGGAATCATATCTGGATCCCACTTGGTATAAATGGCCAAAATGTGATGCTTATTAGAAAAGTAAAAAGGAGCATCACATATCCATTTATTTTGGAGTAAAAAAATAATAAGTTACACCTAAAATATCTCAAGTGGGTCTCACAAGAGATTAGAGTAAATTCTTCACATACCTAGTAAAAAAAAAAAATTATCAAAATTTAACTTAAAAAAAAAATTAAAAATATTTAAATATTTTCTACAAAACATTATGAAAAATAATAAATTAAAGTATAAAAAATAAATGAGAATAAATATGAAAAATATGACTCAAGTACCAAGAAATAAATCAAAATAATTTAAATTCAATGGCCAATTTTTTTCCTTCTTGTAAGAAAAGGAGCCAAATTTTACCCCTTACCCGTTTTTTTTTTTTTTTTTTTTTTAAAGAAATTATAGTTATTTTAAGAAATATTACAAACCCAACTCAAGAGTAAAAAATTAACCATGGTTAGGGGACCAGGTTCCAACCCATTATAAAAAGGTGCATTAGGGTAACCAAAAAGTTAAATATTAACCAAACCTTCACTTGCTTTTTTGTTGTTTCTATTTTTGGGTGAGAGGGGGCATTTGAGGATTGTTCTTAGGTTTTCAAGGGTTTTGACAAAAACTTCAGTTACCTTGTGGTGAAGGTCTGTTGATGGCGCTTCTCAGATTCAAATTCCCTCATCTACAGTGACTTTCTCCAAATGGGTATCCATTCATGTCTCTTAATTTCTCTTTAGCTTTTCAAGGAATCTAGTTTTACTAATTATGGTTGAGTGGCGGTGAAGATCAGAGATTCTAGGGTTTCAGTTTGAAGTACTGTGTTGGAGAATTCAAATTCTGAAATTTGACCGTTAAATTTTTTGGTTGAGTCCTCTGTTTGCGTAGATCAGTTGCCAGTTTCTTGTTTGATTCTAGATTTTGAGTGAATTTTGACCTTCATAAGTTGTTCTTTGTTGCTCAAGATTCATTTCTAGGGTTTTGATTTTGTACATTATGTGTCCATGTTGTACGGTTGCTATTTTCTTATGTAGAAGGATTAATTCTGTTGTCTTTTGTTATAATTTGGAGTTCTGATTGGGTTACTGTTGTACATTCACTGGCGCTATATGAAGATTGAGCGTTTAAATTTATTGAAATTTTGGTAATGTTCGATAATTATTTTCTATTATTCTTTTGTCTTAAACTGAGGGGTGGTGATCCTTAAGCTTCAAGTTTTATAAGGTCAGGTTCAAACAAACAAAAGCCTGAATTCGTCAGCTCCGGCCGTGAGCTTTCAAAAATTTTCAGTTTAAAAAAAAATTAAAAAAAGTAAAAAAATAAAGAAGAAAAAGAAGTATATAGAGTCATTCTGAGTCCCTCTACTGAAACAACTCCAAAGCAGTATTGGAAATTTTAGGATATAGCTGAAGAGTTTTCTTGCTTCAGATCCACGTGTGAAGAGTTTCCTTGAGAGTTTCTTTGAAAGTGTCATATTTGTCTTGCTTAATTTTCCTCTTAGGTTGTTTAAGGTTTGCATTTCTTTTGTTTATATAATACCTATTTCTGTGGGTTTTTCTGCCTACTTAATTGGGAAAAAGGGAAAAGAAGAATTGTTCTTATAATTTGAGGTTTTAATTAGGACAGCCTGCAAAGTTGCCTTTAGTAATACTTTTCACCTAATTCCTGTTTTAATTAGTTCTTTATATTTTTTTCCATGTTGAATTGTAACTGTCTTAGAATGTAGACTATCCCCAAGCTGTAGAATCTGACAATTGTGGATGAATTGCTGCTAATTCATTGATTTTCTAAATTGTTTCAGTGAGAAGATTGGAAAAAAAGGGCATAGCTGCGTGAGGAGAAACGCATAGAGGAGACGTGTAGGAATATTATGGAGTGCAATAAGGATGAGGCCTCTAGAGCGAAAGATATTGCTGTGAGGAAGTTCAGAGAGAAAGACTTTTTGGGTGCAAAGAAATTTGTTTTAAAGGCCCAAAATTTGTATCCTGGGCTTGAGGGTCTTTCTCAGATGTTAACTATACTTGATGTGTACATCTCAGCTGAGAAGAAAGTAAGTGGAGAAGTGGATTGGTATGGGATACTTGGTGTAAGCCCCTTGGCTGATGAGGAGACTGTGAAGAAACAATACAGGAAGCTGGCTCTTATACTTCATCCTGATAAAAACAAGTCCATTGGTGCAGATGGTGCATTTAAGCTTGTTTCAGAGGCCTGGAGTTTATTATCCGATAAGGGCAAGAGATTATCATATAACCAGAAGAGGGATGTGAAAGGATCGCAGCAGAAAGTTCCTAGCCAGAATGGGGTTCCATCCGCACCTGCTAGTGCAAATGGTGTTCACAATTTTACCAGTGGTGTGGCTTCCAATGCAAGGACTCATAGCAATGCCAATCGTCCGAGCCCCACCTCGGTTCCTTCTCCATCCCATAGAAGAACTGATACCTTCTGGACTGTTTGCAATCGATGCAAGACACAGTATGAATATCTCAGGATTTATCTCAATCACACTCTGCTTTGTCCCAATTGTCATGAGGCGTTTTTGGCTTTGGAGAAGGCTCCACCTTCAAATGTTCCAAAATCATCCAAGTGGTCTTCCCGCCAGCATCCTCAGAGTTCAAATCATTTTGTCTCAAACAATAACTCATTCCAGACAGACTTCCAGTGGGATACGCACTCTAGAACAGCGGGTGTAGGTGGCGTGGTTGGATCAGCTTCCTCTGCTGCTCAAGCTGCAAGTGAGAAAAAGAAGAGAGGTCGTGAGGAAGTACAAGCTTCTGGATGGGAGAGGGGCCATTCTAAGAATATGAGTGGTTCATCTTCCGGGCATCCTAGTTCCAATTCTACTTCTGTTCTCAAAGGGGAAAAAACATTGAAAAAGAGAAGAATAGATGATGATGGCACCAATGGTTATGGAGGGAACATTGTAAATCAAACAGCCACTGGAAATGGAGGAACCGGTGCCGTGGGCACAGCTGGATTAAGAAAGGGCAGTTTTGAAACAGAAAGGGTTTATGGTGTTCCTGGGACTAATAATAAGCCCAATAGTTATAAAGAGATGTCACTGTTTGAAATTCGGAATATGCTGATGGAAAAGGCACGGAAAGAAATTCGCAATAAACTTTCAGAATGGAGCTCAACAGCTGCAGCCAAGGCTGGGAACAAAGAAAAAGAGAAGGTGAAACTGAAAGAAAAACAAAAAGGTGCAGTGAATGGTGATGGTCCCGATCCAAATAAAAATTCCAAGAAAAGAGACCAAGCTAAGAAGTTTTCTCCTGGCACTTCAGCTGCTGATACAGATAGCGAGGCCCCTGCGCCTATGGCAATCAATGTTCCAGATTCTGATTTTCATGATTTTGATTTGGACCGAACTGAAAGTTCCTTTGGAGATAATCAGGTCTGGTCCGCATATGATGATGATGATGGGATGCCTCGGTTCTATGCACTGATTCACAAAGTGATCTCTTTGAAACCATTCAAGATGAAGATCAGTTGGCTTAACTCTAAAAGCAACAGCGAATTTGGTTCAGTAGACTGGATAGGTTCTGGCTTTACCAAAACTTGTGGGGATTTTAGGATTGGGAGGCATGAAATCTATGATTCACTAAATTCTTTCTCACACAGGTTGGTTGAATGGACAAAAGGTACACGTGGGGCCATTCGCATACTTCCTAAAAAGGGGGATGTCTGGGCCCTTTATAGAAACTGGTCCCCAGATTGGAATGAAAATACTCCGGATGAAGTGATACACAAGTATGACATGGTGGAAGTCCTTGATGACTATAATGAGGATTATGGTGTATCTGTTACTCCTCTCATCAAGGTTGCTGGTTTTAGAACAATATTTCACAGGCATGAGGACCCCAAGGAAGTCAGGACAGTTCTGAGAGAAGAGATGTTTTGTTTCTCTCATCAGGTTCCTAACCGCTTGCTTACAGGCCAAGAAGCTCAAAATGCTCCAAAGGGTTGCCGTGAGCTAGATCCTGCAGCTACCCCTTTAGAACTTCTTCAGATAATTACAGAAGCTACTGAGGCACCGGTTGTGAATGTTGGAAAGGATGAGGAAGGGAGGTTGCAAAGTGCCCAGCAAATTAAGCTAGACAAAATGGTGGACTATGCTGCAAAATCTAATGATGGGGAGATTGTAGAGAACAGTGAACAAATCAAGTCAGAAGAGATAATGGGGCATGCCAAAGTAGCCAGGGAAGCAGGTGGTGGATAATGCTGAAAAGGCTAATTAGAATGCGGCAAGTGCTATTGGCATGCCTATCTAATTCTGTTCTTTTGATATTGCAAGCCTGACTGACATTGAAGAAATTGATTTCTTGTTGCCAAGTTGGATCCAAAATGATCTAGCATTCTTGGGTTTTTTGTGTCCATAGTATTTAAAACTGCAAATGCATGACCATCCTCAAAGTAAGTCTAACTCAGTTTTGTCTGCAAACTGGAGATAGTTTAGAAGATGAAGGTGCATGATTCTTCAGTGTTATAGAAGAGAAAGGTGAATGCTTCCCTACTTACTGGATCTCCCTTTAAGTTTAGGGGGTGTATATATACATATATTTCCTGCTGGAGCTGATTGTAACCCACAAAAACTGTCTTCTTTCAGTTGCAGCTTTGCATTTTAGCCTATGAACGGGCTATTATCTTGTTCTTTTACAATGATCTGATCCAATCAATTTCCTTTTTCTGCATTGAAACTTGCCGACATTGCCCCCCCTCTCCCACTTTTTTATTTCTTTCTTGTCCTCTATAGCCATTTGAAGACATGTTTCATGTTCTACAGATGAAATCAAGTGGTGAATTAGTGATCTCAGTTTGTTGTTTGAATTATGGGTATTATTGTACTAGGGTCAACCTTTTGACCCCTTCAATTGTTTTTGGTTCCATGATGGATCTTATAAACGACAATTTTAATGTTACTTCACTGCATTGATCTTTTCGGATGTTGTACATATTGCATTGCATATCGCAGTTGTTTTATAAATATTACCTTGCCTTAGAAATTGACCTCTTACCCAGGAACTCTTGCAAGAGCTGTTTGACTATAGAAAGTCTCTCTTGCCTTTGGCTGATCTCGGGCTCTGAGGATTTACCTTAGCCATCTTTCACATTCATATAATCCTATCTTACTTTGTCAGATCTTGCAGGTACCCATCGGATCTGTGCTCTAGCAGGTAAATTCTGAACCAAATCTGTTCGGTTTTGGAGATCCCACTCAGCTTGAAGAAGCTTCATCAGGATCAGGTATGCGGGCTCTTGTTTTTCCATTGTTCTCGGTTTAGGACCATATTGTCTGGTGAATGAGGCTGTCATTTCTTTTCATCGTCTCTACTCATCGCACTATATTGCATTTTGGAACACATGCAGCTACTAGCAGTGCAACTTGGGCGGTTGGCCGACCTAACTTTGACTTTTGGGTAGACTTACACAATCATTTTAAAAGTTAGGGTGGCTTGAGTTAAATTTTTTTCAACCCAAACTCGATTTGGGTTAAGGCTCGGTCCAGGGTTTGAACAACTTAAGTCTAACTCGAACCCAATTTAATATTTTAATAATATTTGTAACTTATATTATCTTAGACAATACCATGTATTTTATTAACTTTTTTTTTTTTTAAGAAAAAAATTCAAATTATAATTGTATCATATATTTTTTTTATTTTTCTATGAAAATATATAAATTTATTTTACATTTTTTGTCATCATCTTGAAATTTTGTCCCCTGTACTATTTAAACTTTGGTATGAATATATAAAAAGGCTTTTAAAAAACATTGAGTGGATTTTGAAAGTATAATACAATGAATCCGAGCTTAGAAAAATGGGTTGGATTGAGTAACTTGAGTTAGAGGTCGGGTCAGATTTTATAATTTGGGTTGAATTAGGTTAGCCACCGATTTGATCCGATCTGTCCCAGTTGCAGTCTTTATTTATAGTATTAGATAATTGGGCTGTCTGGTTCAAAAGCCCACTAGGACCCTTTGTTTTTTGGGCTATGGAATAGGCTAGGTAGGTAGGAAACATCATATCTGTGAGCCCAATCCAGGACAACCCCACTAGAGCTTGGCTGTGGCATGTTTGTGTAGAACATTGAAGTAGCCCCACCAAAGTTCAGCGTCTCTTTTGACCAAAACAGTTGTAGAAATTATATTATTTACTATATATTCAGGAACTTGGAAGTGTTGGAAAGTCCCAGGAACCTCTCCAAAACCCTTGAAATTTAGTATAGATGATTTCAGGAACCTTAGACTCATTGGAACAACCAACAAGCTCAGACACCCATGGATTAAGAATAGACAAAGCTGCTAGACAATGTTGGGCATCTATCCCAATGGACCTTTTTACATTAAGGTCATGGGCTTGTATCTTATTCTTCATTTATTTATAGGTAACTTGTAGAATGTCACCCGGTGTCCTCGCAGAAGACATCCATGGATGCCCAGAGTCGCGTGGTGCAGGCGGAGAATCTTAAGAAGGGTTTAATTATTATTAAGGGCATGTGGTCCTAATGAAGAGACCACCAATGAAAGTCTAAGGAAGTTGCATGAGCAAATTCCTTTATAATGGGGTCAAGTTCAAGGTATATGAAGGACCTCCTCTTCCCCTTCCTTGAATTCTAGAACAGGGCTGAGGTTGATGATAGTCTTTAGCATTGGTGTGAACACATGCTCCCATGTGAAGGTCTTCTCCTTCCCTTTCTTCTTCTTCTCTTATTAATTTATGAATTTATTTACATTTGTTTTATTTATTTTTGGGTGAGTGTGGAATTCTGGATGTCTTAGTGTGAATGATGTTTTGGGATTCTTCACCCAATAAAGACAAATCTTGTAATGATGGCATCTTTAATGAGCTTTATTTTAAGGAATCAGTGAAGATCACAAGGTGTTTTTAAAAATATCTGTCAATAGTCACTACCCTTGTTTGTTTGGCCAGAAAATATTTGGAATCTTTTATATTTTTAATGGAGTATTGGTGGTGTTTTTCAAATACAAAAAAGTTCAGTACTCCACCCTTTTATTTATTTTTGTATGTTCCAAAATAAAAGCATTACCTTTGTATGGTTACAATTACGACTTCACTCGAGTCATTAGCCCTACAATCAACATCCATCGATTCGGTTATCTTATTATGACTTCACTTTAGTCTTATGGTTAAGGAAATGACTTGGGGTATGACCAGTTCTTCATGTGTGAATTGGGGCGTGACCAACTCCCCAAATGTGAATTAAATTCATTGTCGTATGACTAACCAATGATTACTAACAATTTTAATTTTATACAGGTGAGTTATTGTAATTTGGATGTGAAGCAACGTCAAATCAAAATAACTAAGAAGCATTGCCTTTGGTATGGTTACAATTACAAATTCACTCGAGTCATTAGCCCTGCAATCAATATCCATCCAGTCGGTTATCCTGTTACGACTTTGCTCTAGTTTTATGGTTAAGGTAATGACTTGAGGCATGACCAACTCCCAAGTGTAAATTGGGACATGATTAACTCCCCAGGTGTGAATCAAATTCATTGCCACCTAACTGTGAATTGAATTCATTGTTATATCGTTGACCAATAATTACTAGCAATTTTGGTTTTATACAAGTGAGTTATTATAATTTGAACAGAGGACTTTAACCCATTTATATATGTGCGTATGTATACTCTCTTAAGTCCATCCCTACTATATAAATATATTATCAACCGTTCCTCAAATCCAAAGCAAGTAGGGTATAGTTTAGGATCTATTTCGTTTTTGAAAATAATAATTAAAAGGTAGTTTTTAAAAATAATTCTCAATTATTTTTAGGACAAAATCCTTACTAAGAGTTCAATGAAAAATGATTTTTTTAGGTTTATTTACCATGAAGGTAATATACATTTATTTATAATACAAAAATTTCAAAATATTCTTGATAGAATGTTTTTTTTTCTTTAATTTTATTTTGGGTTTATTTACCATGAAGGGTATATATATATTTATTAATAATATAATTTATTTTAAATAAATTTGTCAATATTTTTAATTGTTACTCAAAATATTTTATAAAAAATAATTGAAAAATTCGTTTTCTTTTTGTTATTAAGAGCTTGCCAAATGTGGTTTTTATCATTTTTCTGTTCTTTTTAATATAATAATTTAGAGAAAATAGTTTTCAAACATATCATTCACATAATTACCTTGTCTTGTTAGATAAATAATTACAATTTTTTTTTTTGAAAGTTAATTTGTATATTTTATGTGTTGAAAAGGAAAAGAAAGGAAGAAAATTTTATTTTACAGGGTTGATATACTAAAAAATGTTATAAAATAAAATTTCAAATCTTTATAGACTCTAGATCTTGATGGCACCTCTCTAAATTACCATTAATGAGGATGAGGGTTGATGGATTTACACATAATCGGGTTGATGGACTTACACATAATCGTATAGATATTGTTTGTTTGTTTTGTGCTTAAAGGGGTCATTACGATTTTAAAACATTTATAAACTTAAGATGAACTCATCCTTGTATATTATTAGGAATTTTATTCTCTATCCAATATAGGATATCATAATCATCTTCTTACACGCAGATAAACAAACATCCCTCATGAGGCAAAATAAACTCCACGTTAAGATTATGAATTAATTCTGATATCATTTGTAATATCTCGCACTTAAATGTATAGATATTGTATTTTATGAATTTAATGAACCTTCACGATTTTAAAATGCATTTATGAAGTTAAGAAAAACCTATAGATATAAAATGTCATAAACTTCATTTTTTTTAGGTTCATATCAGATAATATTTACATAGTTGGGTGTGGATTATTAATAATTTTAATTATTAAAATAAATAAGCATAATATTTTTATTCATTTAATACATTTGTAATATGTTTTAAAAAGTAGAGGAAAAAAAAAGATAAAATGATTTTCTTTATAAAAAAAAAAAAACTCGTCCATGAAATTACAAGTTGCATAAATTTATATATAAAAGGATTTATTTATGAGTATTAATTAAAATTTCGTTTAAATGTTTTTAGAAATAGTGTTTTCAAAGAAAAATTAGGTATTTAACAAAATTTAAGAAATGTTTTTAGAAAATTCACTTATAGTAATTTTTGAAGAAACACTAGATTTGTGATTCTTCTAAAATTGCTTTTAGAATTTTTTTTTTTATCTAAAAATAATATTAAATTCATTCTAAATTATTAATATTTGAAGTCATGTAGCATGTAAAACTCTTCCGTGCTCATGATAGTGGAAAAAAGGTTGTTTCACAATATTTTTAAAGACGCTTCTAAAAAATAATTTTTAAAAATAATCACTTATTTTTTAAAATAAAATTTTATTTAGAACCTAATTATAAAAGATGGTTTTTCACACTTATTTTTCTTAAACTTACTATATATTTATGTAGAATACAAAAGTTCTTAAAATATTCTCAATTTTATCAACTTATTATTAAGAATATTTTATGGAAATTAACTAAAAAATGCTTCAAATTTATTTTATAAAAAAAAATATTTTTCAAATAAGCTATGAAAAAAGAAAAAAGCTTTCAAAAATACTAATGAAAAAAATTATTTTCTATTGAAAGTTTGTAAAATATGTTTTATAAGTTAAAAAACTATTTTTTATTCTAAAAAAGGGAAAACAATTTTTAATAACAGTTACTAAACTTTTGGCCTCTTATTTTTCCTTTATACTTAATTTGGAATAATATTTTTCTAAAATTTAAGATAAGTTAAAAATGGAAATAAAATATATTAAAGAATAATTTGGATATATGAAATAATTTTTTTTATTGAGAAATAGGAAAATATTTCCTTTCAGAGTTAAGCTTGTTTTAGAAGCATTTTTTATATTAAAATTATTATAAAAAAAAAGGCTTATAAAAGAAAAAAAAAAGACAAAGTTAGAAATGAAATAAAAATTTTAAAAAAGACATTTTTTTTTTGAAACATTGGAGTCATAATCATATCTTTTAAAATGTAATATTAATATTATAAAAATAAATTATTAAACATTCTTATAATGCTTTTCTTCTACACCAAGTTATTTATTTTAATAAAATTATTCAAATGTATACCGAACTTTTCAAAAGTCCATGGGCATAAAAGTTAATATTTTTATATTAAATTAAAATAATTTCTTATTATAATCACTTAAATATAAATAAAAATTTATTAATTTAAAAAACCATCTAAAATAAATTAAAAAACATACCCTCAATCATTTTAGGCAAGAACAAGTATGATTGCAAATAGTTTAATTTGTCAACACCACATCAATTCAACAACTAGAATTTGTGCTTATTTTGTTAGCGTGACGTGATCTGAAGTTTCAATATAAAAAAATATTATAAGATTCTTCTTAATTTAAATCAATTATATGACTTTTCGTTAGTGGATATTCAAAGTAAGCACGTCATAATAATATTCAACCTTTCATTGTATATAATATGTATAATTTATTGTTCGTGACACATGCTTGCATGAATTCATTATTAAGAAATATATTACCATTATTATTAAGTCAAAATCAAACCAAAATCGTGTTAAAAAACTATGAGCATGTTTGGTAAGGTTTTTGAAAATAATTTTTTGATTTTTTATAACAAAAATCTATTTAAAAACTTAAATATTTTTAACTTGTTTTTAATATTTTTAAATATATTTTAAAAATAATTTTATATCTAATGTTTTATTTTAAAATATTTTACATGTTTGTATAATTATTTAAAAAAAAATAACATAAAACAACTAAAATGTGTTCTTTAAAAACACAATATTTTTTATTATTAAGAATAGAAAATATAAAATAGTTTTTGGTTTGTAAACGTGTTTTTTGAAATACAAAAAATTGTTTTTAAAAACAATTCCCAAACAAATATTATTATTTTTTAATTAAAATTTATATATATTTTTATTATTTCAACTTTTCTTTAGAACCAAAAATAGAAAATAATTTTTTATTATCCAACTTGTTTTTTGTATTTTTTTTATTTTGAAGAATAGAAAACTGTTTTAAAAAATAGTTTTCAAATTGATTATATTGTTTTAAATTAAAAATTAAATATATTTTTTCTTATTTCAATGACTTCCACATGTATATATAATGGGATGTTATTATCCATTGAATGTTCGGATTAAGTGAGACATAAAATTGAAATAATTTGTCACTTGTGATGATAATAAAGTTTACTATTTATAAGAGATATGACGAAATCACAAAAATATTTGTATTAATGAAATGTATTTTTTTATTTTCATATTTATTTTCTTATATTATCGATTTAATGATTGAAATGGTATAATTTATTGCTAATAATATTAAGAAATCCTACATTTATAAGAGAGAGTGGAAGTTTCGAAGAAGTCAAAAAGAGATTGGTAATAATTTCGGAAAAAGTTAAGGTTATTTTGGACAATTAACATTAATTTAAAATACATAAGAAAATTAAATTTAATTCAGAAGATGCTGGTACAAATTTTCCAATCCCTACTCCTCAACTCTATAAATAATCCTCGCTTCCACACTTCTCCTTCCCTCTCTCTTGTTCAATATTTTCTCTCTCTAGCTTTCTGAAGCACATTTTTCTCTCTTTTTCGAGCTCGTCTTCTTCGACTATTCAGAGGTCTAGATTCTCGACCAACTGCGAGACATCTGTAGGCTTTCTCGGTAAGTTTTTTTTTCCTTATATTTTATTGCATGCAGTCACTTTTTTGAAGAATCTGCACCTCGGACGTGTTGAATCCATTTTACTTTTGTAGCTAAAAAAGTATCGGAAAATTTTGAGATTCTGTCGCTTGAATTTTTCGTTTTTTGGCCCCCTGGAAAATTGGAAGGTTTACTCACTCGGCCTAGTGCAAGTCATTTGGCTTAATTAGGGGTGGGTGTTCAGAAATCCTAACATTGTTTTCCTCTATTTTCTCGGCAACCAAACAGAGGTTGAGAAAAAAAAATTATACATTTTCCGGTAGTTTCCGATGCATGTTATTGATGTCTTGCTATGCTAACATTGCGCGGTTCTCGCCTCCGGCAGCTTCCGGCGAAGACCGGAGACTGTCGAAGCTGGTTGAATTTTTAATCTCTCTTCGAAATATATGTGGGCTTAGGGTTTCCTCTGACGTGGGCCTTTTACCGGCGAGGCCGGTGGACGTGTCCATCTCGCTGTTCATGCTTTTCCGCTTAACCGCCACATTTGGCGTTCACTTTATTGTCAAATTTCTTATTTCGGCGCATTTTAGCGAAAGCCACTGCGATTTCTGAGGGGGGAACAAACGAAAAAGCGGTTGGTGTTCGTTTTTTTACCTTACGTATACCCTAGGTTTTCCACACGCGACGTTAACACGCGCAGCAACACTTCTCATCCCACCACTTGTGTGGAACTTAAAATTTGTGGTTTGAAAATTGAAAATTCTTCACACGTAGTTGGAATCCTCTTGGAGGCGAACCACAAATTCTACGATGGAAAAATCTTTGAACTATGACCCAAAATTATCTTATATATTTTAATAATTATCGAAATATTTTTCAATTTTTTTTTTGAATTTAAATTATATTATTATAATATAAAAATAAATTATTTTTCCAAAATTCGTAGCTGAAAATTACCCAAAAACAAATGTTAAATTTTAATTTCTTATCACATTTTTTTAATTCTACATTCGATGGTGAGCATCTCACGCGCCATGTTGAGTTACTCTATTGTATATGTGCTCACTTATTTTCAGTTACTGATTTCCTTTTTAAAAAGCGTGTACAATGTATGGTCAATGCATCCTACACGTGTCACCTCGTAAGGCCCGCATTTTGACTGGGCCAGAGGCCCAGTTGACCCATAGGATCCACTTCACGTCTCATCAGAGCCACATCAAGAACCTAGTTTCAAACCAATCACATCAGCCCATACCCTGGTGCCGCCACGTGTTCGGACCAGATTCTAGGGGCCCACAGAGGAGTCACTCTCCAGAGAAACAACCTCTACCTAATAAAAACGGTTGGTGCATTTTTTGACGGCGAGTGGTTTGGTGACAGCGCTAAAGTGGCATGCATTTTGCCGACTTTGGAGGGGCTTTATGCTCGGTACTTAAAATAATTGGCTTTTGTTTCTAAAAGTACAAATTTTGATAAATGCTTTTTAAATATTACACTATCATTGGTTCTTTTTCTCCCTTCTCCACTTCATTCATTGTGAATCTGATTATACTATTCTTAGTAACATTTCAGTGGATTTGTTTTGGCCATTATCTAGCACAATGATACCTTATTTTTTTCAGCTTTTGTATTGATTCACATACCTAAAGAGAAGCGCTTTTTTACATGGTACATTGAATAAATAGCTTACCTTTTTTTTTTTTTCGGGTTTTTTTAAATATTATATATGCTTCATCTAATCACTTTGTTCCCTAGTTGGTTGCAATGGGATTTGTCGAAATCTCTCGTTTGGCACTTTAATAGGTTTAGATTCTGATACGCTAGTTAGCGTCAAAAAGATTAAGAATATGTTTGGCCCGTGAGGGAAAGAAAATAATAAAAAAAGGAAGTGGAAAAGAACTAACAAAAAAGAAAATAAAAGATGTATTTAAAGTTAATAATTTATTTTTATATGTTATTTTTAACTTATTTTAAATTATTTTATCTATTTTATATAAAAAATAAATAATTTAAAATTATATAAACTTTAATAAAACTAAATATGACAAAATTATTTCTCTTTCATACTTTTTTGGAATCAAATATAACATTATTAAAAGTTGAATAATATGGTTTTTCAAAGAGAGGGCTATATGTGGGTTAGGTATGTGTGAACATGTGTAAATATCTCAAAATGATATAATTAGCCACGTTTTCGGTGACAATTAATTGATTTAAGATTATTAAAGAATTTATTTGATAGTTTTTAAAAAAAAACTTGAAGCGTGTGATGAAATTTAGAAAAACACTTTTAAGAAGTTGAAAAATGACTTATGATATTTGTTTAAATAAACATTTGATAGGTGAAATTAATAGACATGCATTTTGTTAAGGTAAATACATTATTATTATTGAAATGATAAACAAATAAGATTAGAATTTATGGGAAATATATGATGATCATCCATGACATGCAACTTCATTATGTGCATTCTTGAACTACATTGTAATATATGCATGCATGCATGCATCATATGAGAGGGAATATATAACTAATATCCAAGTGGTAGCCGGGTAGGTGATTTATCTAGACTCGGATGTTTCGTCCTATGCAGCATGGACGATTCCACTAGACTTAGCCCACAGACTCACCGGTCCAAACCGTGCGTAGAATCTGTAGTTGTGTCGACCCGACACTACCACACAGGTCCAACCCTTCTGGATCACCTCTTCTGCTAATGACACGTGACTTTTGTCTTTTTTAATTCACCCCTTTCTCGCCTAACAATTTATATTCATATATAATATAATATTTATTTTGTAAATATCTCTTTAGTCCATAATCTATATAGTCTAGTCTTCCCCTTAGGGTAATTACCGGGTTTTGTGCTTTCACACTTTCGGTTTGGAAAAAGGTCAAGGCTTTTTTTTTTCGGCCTTTAAAATAGAGGGAGACAGATCACTTCATGGCATCATAGGATACACGTGTGCTCACCTTACGTGTCATACGTACACTCTCTAGTCTCTAGGGTTTTTGTCCGTCTCTGGGTTTTGCCTTGTGAAAGCGCAACATGGCTTCTCGTTATTCTCAAAGAGGAGTTTGGCTTCTTTCTTTTCATCCTCATTCCCAGTACTCATGTTGGGTACGCTCCACAACATTTTCCCATCAATGTCTCCCCTCCTCGCTAGTCGTGTATATATATATATATATATAGAAGTAG
Organism: Vitis riparia; assembly: GCF_004353265.1. Taxonomy (NCBI): domain Eukaryota; kingdom Viridiplantae; phylum Streptophyta; class Magnoliopsida; order Vitales; family Vitaceae; genus Vitis; species Vitis riparia. Next base: position 20,381,878 of record NC_048446.1, read on the forward strand.
TTCACATCATATAATTATAGTACGTATCAACTTATACTTTAATTAATTTTTTGAACATTTTGAAAATATACTTTAATTTCCTTTCTTTTTGTCCCTAAAAGGTTTTTCCACATGGAACTTGTGTTTGATTCATTTTATTACCTCTGGATTGCAGGTAACATGCAGTTGCATCATAGGAAATCCCTTGTTAGAATAATGATGACGAAATTGAACTTCACTTTATTATAAAAACGGGGGGAAGTTGTTTCACCATTTTTGCTCGGGAAAAGACTTGTATTATTATAGTAGTTTTCCAGCAACGAAAATCATTCATATTTTATATATAGTGGTCGGGTTTCAATTTCTCTTAATTATATAAATGCATTTTAAAATTTGTAAGATCCAGTAAATTAGAACTTACGATATCTCATATGGATAGACTTTGTCTCTCGACTCTTTCTACCTTAAAATTTTGTAATGAGTTTCGTTAAAGGGGGTAAGGCCGAAGGGAGAGAGCTTGAATGTTGAATTATAGAAATTGGTATTATTTCTATATTCTCTCTCTCTATGTGTCTCGTTGTTTTCGAAGATTGGTAGGAATCCTATACAACACTAGTGCGTGATTTCAATTCCATTGACTAGATGAGGAGTTGGGATGAGGTAGGAGGAGTAAAGCTAAAATATAATGGAGTATTTTATGTTTCACAGGTCATGTCATAGTCATCTGAATCAGCTGATGGAACCCTACTAAGATACATTTACTTTCATAATTAGCCCTGTAATGTCCGAGTCATCCCTATTTAACTTATTCGATCCTGTTATTTTTTATTTTGTTCTCTTCCTGCTTTTTCTCCATTCATATTTCGAAAAAGGTTTCATTTGGAAAACGACGTCTCTTAAACTAAATTTATCTCCACTGGGCCCACACCTCTAATGATTAACACCTGTTGTGTGGTGGTCTTAAGTCTTAACACACAATTGCTTGGAAGTTGCCTATGAGTATGTCTTTGACCCATATTTTGTTGTGTTTTTCATGGGTGAAAGTGATTTTCATTTTTCTTGTGGAAATAAAAGAGACCTTTTGTTTTTTCTTTCAAGCCAAACAGGAACTCTGAATTATTCCTAGGAGTTATTTTTCTCTTTATTATTTTTACTGTTATTATTATTATTTATGTGGATCTAATTGTGATTGGGCCTTTTAGCCCGCTAGGCCTGTACAGTCAAGGCCTTATAAACATGGGCCAAGTCTTTCTGGTTCTCACGGCCTAACCTTTGACCATTAACAGAAGGCCACATCATCCGATGAAGTCTAGCGTGTCTAATCCTAGGTCCTAATACCCACCACTAATCAAATAATGTCAAATGTATTTTGTAGACTTCTACTTCGGTCACATTGTTTTCTACCCTCATCCAACGGCTTATATTTCACTACAAAATATTCATCAATGAAGATAATAATTAGGTACTTTAGTATTTTTCACATTCCAAAAACAAAACAAAACAAAGATATCATTTCCTAATATAAATTAAAATGTAATAATAAGAAAAATGCTTTGAGAACATTGCCATTGTGGGTCCCACCTTTTTTATGGATAAAAAGGTTGGGCATATGGCTCAGTGTAACATGGACCTCAAAGGTGGGCTTTAGTAAAGCCTTGAAGATGTGGACCTTAGCCCACTTGCGACTTATGCCGAAAATTGCTGATCTATTCATGAGCTCTCTTTTGTGGGCTGATTTTAGTCTAATTGCAGGTCAAAGGACGCAGAGAAGCAGTCTAAAGTTACAAGAGTTACCTAGAGCGAATAACTGGGTCTCAGCCTTTCAGGTACGTAGCCCAGCCCATCATTGAGAACGTCTTGACATGGGCCTGAGTCAACCAACTGGGCCTAGGCAGATAAAATACTTTTAGGTTTTTAGCTACCACCAATATCTTGTTAATTGCTCTGCAATTAAGGTCGTGTTTGGTTACCTTTTAGCAAGCCCAAACCTCTTTTTTAAGCTTAGAATGAGAGGGATTTTTGTTTTTTGTTTTTTTTGTATAAGAAAATCTATCTTAATAATTTTATTCTTATAACATTTTGCTTATGGATTGGATTCATTAATATTTAGTATATATGTAAATTGGTATCCAAAAATAACATATCATTTTCATTTTTTGTTAGTAAAATAGAGAATGAGGAGAAATTTGTTAAAGGTTTGGAAGGCATTTGGATTCCTGAAAGCGGGGAATTCGCAGAATAAGGAAACAATGACAAGGGTTAAGAATGATGATTGCGATGCTACCACTAATGGCCTCTCTGATGAATGTTACAAGTCTTGGATGGTAAGGAATACTAGTGAAATCATTCAAATCCTCTTAAGCATACACATAGGTTAGGTCAAGTCAAACCTCTTGTTGGTTTTCAACTTTAATAATTCGCCCTTTTTCTAATTATGAAATGTGATCAGATGGAACACCCATCAGCAATAACCTCGTTTGATCAGATGGTGAGCAAAGCAAAAGGGAAGTCCATTGTTGTGTTTTTAGATTATGATGGGACCCTCTCACCAATAGTGGACGATCCTGATCTTGCTTTCATGTCTGATGAGGTACATAATCTTTGTCTTCTTAATCTTACCCTGCACCCTAAACCACTCTATCCTCTCCTCCCCGTTCTCATCCTTCCATTACGTTATAAACTTATAATAGATGCGTTCCGCTGTACGTGAAGTCGCAAAAAACTTTCCAACCGCCATTATTAGTGGTCGAAGCCGAGAGAAGGTAACATTTTACAGCCAAATCTGCTTATTCATCTGAGGATTTTGACAATTTTCACTGATTTTCAGCCAAATTTCTTTCTAATTTTTATGGATTATTACACCATTGCTGAAGTATATTATAAGATTTTAATTGAATTTAAGGCTGAATTTTGCAATAACAATTAACAAGCGTGTATGGGTCTTGTCTAGGTGTATGAATTTGTACAGTTAACAGAGGTATACTATGCTGGGAGCCATGGGATGGACATAATGGGTCCACCACACCAAGTTAAATCCTGTGACGCGCAGTACCAAATCAAAGCCCTTGATAAACAGGTCAACTTTATTTCCAATCATATTACTTTTTTTCTTCATTTTTTTTTTTTTTTTTTTATCTTTTTGGATATTTTTATTATAAAAATTAGTGAGATCAATCTGTGTAATGCAGGGCCATGAAGTAATCCTATTCCAACCTGCTAAAGATTTCTTGCCTGCAATCCAAAAGGTATGCCTCTAATTAATTTTCCTCTGCATTTCCCTCAATGTATTTATCACCCTCCATGAATTCATACATGTTTTCATAACAGATATCCAATGTGTTGGAGGAAAAAACCCAGAAAATAGAAGGTGCCCTGATAGAAGATAATAGATTTTGCATTTCAGTGCATTTTCGTAGAGTTCATGAGAAGGTAATCAAACTTCACTCCTCATGGTTTCCTAAGAAATCTGTACATCAGCTTCAAATTTTGCTACTGAAAGGTTGTGAGTCCTTGTTTTAATTGATTGTTGATTGTTAACATGTGTAGGACTATGACACCTTGGAGGAGAAGGTGAAGTCTGTGGTTAAAAATTATCCCGAATTTCGGCTGACAAGTGGTAAAAAGGTGCAGAAAATCTCAAGTTTTTTATGTGATGAAGTTTGTTTATGAAGGGCAAAAACATGGTTGGTTACTGAGTGTGATATATGATGATGGGCAGGTCATGGAAATTCGACCATCCATAAAATGGGACAAAGGCTGTGCGTTGGAGTATTTGCTGGACACTCTAGGGTTCAGTGACTCGAGCGATGTTCTCCCATTGTACATTGGGGATGATCGAACTGATGAAGATGCTTTTAAGGTATCCTCTATTTTCATTTGAGATCGACATAAAAGATAGTGGCAATTGGCAAAGTGGCATTGTATAATGTGGTAGTAGTATTTGTTGAAGGTTATACGGAGGAGAGGAGAAGGGTATCCGATCATCGTGTCGGCCACTCCAAAGGAAACCAAAGCTGCGTATTCTCTCCGCGACCCATCAGAGGTTTTATCCTTCTTAACTCATCTTGCAAAATGGAGAAACTCATTTTCTGGTCATTCTGTTGATTAGAGCTGGGTTTTAGGCGTTTACAAAAACAGGGGGAAAAAAAAGAGAAAGCGCTTTGGCCCTTTTGGGGTCTTGTAGATAGGGTTTATAAGAAGGCTCAGTTAAAAAGATAGGTGAAGGAAATATATGTTTGGGGGAAAGGAAAAAAAAGGGTGGTGGGGTTCGAGTAGGTTTCAATGTGTAATTATTTATTTGGCGATCCACATTTATTTTGTGGAGTATGAAAGCAGCCATGTGTATGTTTCAGCTTGTAGTTCAGTTTCTCATGAATGAGTACATCTTAATGTTTAGTGTTTAATTAGAAGCAATTTTCTCAACTTATTCTCAACAAAAAATACCATGCATGTATATATATATATATATATATATATATTTAAAAACTAATATAATATATAAAAATAAATTGAAAATTATTAAAATTTATTCTATAAAAATTTAATTGAAAACACTTAAAACTTGTTGTCAAATACTGTTAAATTATTGAAAAACTATTTTTTTTTTTTTTTAAATTTATCAAAGATAAATTAAAAAATTATTATTTTTTATCATAAAAGATAGAAAATTATTTCAAAAGTAGTTTCCAGGGAAAACCTTAGACCCTTTGTTTAAAAAATAATTTTATATTCATTAAAACAAAAAAGTAGTTTTTTGTAGCAATAAAACAAAAGGGACACATTTTAGGTATTTTTAATTAATTTTTTATATTAAAAAATAAATATATGACACCTTTCTAAAAAAAAATGAAGGTTTCATATTAGTGTTTTCAAAATGAGGCACAATTTCCCAATTTTAATTCATAATAATAGTAAATATTGAAACCAATCGGTGGGAGACTCAGGACATGAAAATGCATACGCATTAAGTGTGGCCAATCTTACAAGAAAGAAATAGTAGAAGAAATTCACACAAGGCCAAAATTTGAACTCCAATTGCTTCTACAGGCTGTTTGCCAGGGAAAGAAATTTTGTCCAAATAGCTTGTAGCTTTTCTAGACACGAACTCCACATTGGCAAATCTCCATCACAACGAATTTTTCCCCAAAAACCTCAAACCCTAGTGGCTTTCAAGCTTTACCATGATAGCCATGGAGTTTATGTATAAATGAGGAAAAGAACTTCCCAAGAGGAGCAGTCTTCTGTGATACGGTTACCAGCTAATTGACCTCTCTCAATTGGAAAGCAAAATAAGAACAGACTAATTAAACAGCACAAAATGCTTATAAACACAGACTAATCGTAATGTAAAAATCACAAACCATGCCAAAACACAAGATGACCAAAATTTTGGTCAAGATTGAAGACCCAAGATCAACCCAGGTTGCGCTTGATTAGCTGATTTCTTAGCCTGGGTTTAATGCAAAATAATCAACACGTAAGATATCATTCAGAAAATGTGTCAAAAGTAACAAGGATTAAGAATTTTTTTTTATCTAATTTATCTCTTGACAATGATAATTCTACATTATGCCATTTGAAACAGGGCTAAAACAGAGGGGGGTCACCCTAATGGACAATTGAACATGAGTTATTTGTGATTTGGGGGAAATCCGAAATACTAATAATACATATAGAACAGAGCAAGTCTGTGATATGAAGAAGGAAAGTAAAACCTTTAGTGCTTTTACCTGAAAGGAGATCAGATCCCTCGAGAGTAAAGACACTACAAACCTCTGGCTTCCTCATCTTTGTCATCCCACTTCTGTACCATGGCTAACTCTGGCTGCTCCCCGACCCTGTTTTAAAGAAATCAAGCCAATACCTTCCCTTCCCCTATTCTGCTTCTACCACAAATGGTTGTAGGTAAAATCTATCTGATTCTGTAGAGTGCAAATGACCAGTTGGGTGTGTTACCTAATGGTCATTTACCTGAGTGCAGTCGATGGATGAATGAAGAAGACTGATACTTCCCTTGGGTTGGCCATAAACCAGGCGGTCTTGTAATGGGAGGGTTTATCATTGTAGTTGCTGTCTCCCACAATATCTCCTTGGTTCGGGAAGAGAAGGTTGTGGCAGTTCTTCCTTTAACTGTTGATTCCTCTGGGTCAAGGTTCTGCTGAAACAGTTAAGTCCCCCTGTAAGGACAATACATCAACAATATCATGAGCAAGACCAAGAAAATGGTAGGAACAAAATGATAGAAATGGAAATGGAATGCTTTTCCAAGTAGGAATGTAAAGTTACTGCTGATCAGGCCAAAACAGAACTCTCAAGGTCCACTCATGTATCAAAATAAATCATGGCCGCCAGAAAAACAGGGATGCTAAACTACGTGAAGTAAAGAATGAAGGGACACATGGAAATATTCCACCTGTGTGAAGCCCCAGGCGATAGAAGGAACAAACATATGGGTTGAAAGGAACCTCTGAGAAACTTTGGTGGTGTTATCTGCCTATTACTCGCAGCAACTTTAGATGAACTGGAAGAGAATTTACCTTTGAATCTTGGGCGAAGAGGGCTGATCTGGTGAAGAAAGTGCAGAATCTCCTTGGAAATTTCGCAAATCATTGACCCCCCTTGATGAAACTTCACTGAGTTGAGACACTTCATTTATACCTGAGAAATGAACAGGCCCAAGAGACCCAAACTCAAGCTGATCAGTTGGAGACGCATAGCCCATGTTCTGGTCATATGGATACAGCATAACTACAGGGGCACACCAGTTCCAGATGGAGAAACACCATTTGGATTCATGACTGGCATTGGATACATGCCATATGCCATATTGGCAGAACCACGGTTAGTGGAGTTTGAGGAGCTAAGAGGACCGTTTTGGGAGTAATATGAGGGGAAAGGTTCATGCTTGAATGTATCCCATGATCTATCAGATTGGCTGTTACTTGATGTTGACCGATCAATCCTTGAGTTTGGCTTATCAACTTGGTTCCGACCTTGAGCACGACCAGAAAATCGTGGCTTAGAGTTGATGTTCCAGTTTCCGTCCCTGTCACCATGGTGATCCTTCCTATCGTAACCATAATGCCCCCTGTGGTTTCTGGTATTTGAAGATTGCCGGTCCCTAAAAGACATCTTCTGAAAAAAGGGGAAATTACAAAGGAAAAGGAATCAATTCCTGATGAAAATGGCAACATAAAATTGCTCTAGAGAGCTGGATCAAGTGGAAAGAGGTTAGGATGGGGATGTGGGAGAGTCCACATTTGGGTCCTTGCAGGAACACAAAACAGAAGGCAATAAAAAACGTAACATTCAAAAACATGCATTAGGTTTATGGAAGTTCAACAATATGAAACAAGCATTAAGAGAATATCACAACTTGTTATATATTTAAACAAAGAGTATCTACAACAAAAGAAAGAAAGACATACATGAAAACCACACCCTAATTTCAATAGGCAGCAGCAGCCAGAAGCTAACAATCTGACATTAAGGAAACAATTTTACATGAAAAGAATATCAAAATAGTTCAAAAATCACCTGAAATGCCCAAAAATACAACTCACCAAGAACATCTCAACTTCTTAGATAACCGAATATTTTTCTCTCAGGGAGGGAGGGAGGGAGGAGAGTGTCGACACCCATCAATTTGAGTCAATTAAGGGTAGTTTGAATGCAGAGAGAGAGAGAGGGAGGGAGGGAGGGAGAAAGGGAGTCTACACTCTTCAATATGAGTCAAATAAGTGTAGTTTGTTAAATAAAGTAACAAACAATGAATATAGCTCAATTGAGATAAGGAAAGATATTGAACAAAGACTAGTTCCTGTCTTGACAGAGCTTACGCACTCATCACTTATCCTTTCATCCTACTTGCCTGGGCAAGATTTCAATAACATGGCACCAAAGTGGTAACTCAAATCACCAACATAAATTGTAAACCACATTCATAGAAATAAAAACAAAGTTTCTAATTCAAATCACCAAAGTATTGAACATAAAGTGGAAACCACATTCATAAAATTAACAACTTTTTTGAGACAGAAAACTTACAGGATTTGGCAAGTAAGTCCCAGTCCCACCACGATATCTAGGAACTTCATCACCATAATGTTGATAAACACCAGTAGGCCTATTAGACCCAGGCTGGAGAGGTGAAACAGGAATGAGGCGAGGACCATAACCCATAAGCTGTGCAAAGAGGTTCATGTTTGTAGATAGAGGTCTTCCAGGACTGTCCCATGGACCCTGAAAATACATGGGTGGCATAACAGAAGAAGGATAAAGCAAAGGCTCATGATTTCTGGTATTCAGGCAAAGCCGCCCATATTGCAGATTCTGCCAATGACTAGCAAAATCACTGTTCAGAATGTCTGACTCGTGCTCATCAGAAGGCTCCATAGAAGCAGGCCCTTTCATAGAATTCAAATTATTGAAGATCTCTGACTGATCAAGGTTCTCAGGTGAATCCAAGTTCTGATCAGACTGGCTTGCATTAGAGTTACTAAACTCCTCATCCCCATCTAAATGGCTTGTTGATGAACTGGAATTTCCCATCTCATTTGGGAAATTATATACAGGAAAAGGAAGCATTGCTACAAAAGGAATCGGTGGCCCCATGGGATAAAATGCAACAGGTACCATTCCATGGTTATCAGCTCCTCTCTGTCTTGAATCGGAACCCACAAGCATTGGAGAAATGGGAAGCATTGAACTTGATCCACTCATCTGTGCAGTTTCATAACCAGGAATTAAGTTAGTACGAACATGTGAAGAATCAACAGTTCCAGAAACTGTACTTTCTGCCCCCTCATTGCCTGCCGTTGACAATTGAATCCAGTTTCTGCTGTCATTATCTGGCAGAGAAGAAACATGCTCAGCCAATTCACCCTCATATTGCCGCCCATTCTTACCTGACCTATACGTGGTAGAAGGTTCTGCAGAAGGAGCAGTTCTCCTTCCCCGTCTGTCCCTTGCTGACCTTGAAACCTTTGAAGGTGATTCATCCCAGGAACCTTCAGAAGACAACTTGCTTCTTGCAGGAGGGGCCTGGGAAGCAGGTATAGATCGTGAACTGGCAGCAGAGTAAACATCAGTTCCTTTGATGTTTTGATATTGGGAATTGTCGCCATAGTTTTCCCTGATTAACCCTCTGTTTTCTTTTGTTACTCCTTGAGCTTTCATTAAATAATTGTCAGAGCTGCTTGGTCGAGATGAGGTACCAATGTTAAACCCCACTGAATTTCCATTATCAGGATCAAAGTCTCTCATGGAATCTGAGTCACGCTCAGACCAGAAACCATGATCATTATTCTCCTGATTAATTTCAGTTGATCCCAAATTATCATCAAGCGGTTCAACCATTTCTTTATTTGAGGTCATTCCTACACTAGGAAAATATTGAGAAACTGGCAAAGAAGTTAAACCTTGAGAATAATGAATATTTGAGCCCCAAGGAGGCCCAAATGAAGCCATATTTGTTGGAATCATACCAGCCACATTTCTGTGAGCATGTCCTAGTGAAGCTAAAATAGAAGGCGATATTGGAACCGGCAGATGAGCAGAAGCTAGATTTACTGGCATCTGAATCTGTCCACTAAAACCATGAACCCTGGAAGCCATCATGTTTACACGATCTTGCTCTTCCTGGTGCATCTGCATGGTTTCAGCAACAGAAGGATGGTCTTCTCCTACAGTACTTAAGCCAGATTCACCATGATAGCTATTAGAAGCACTATTTGAATTGACAGCAGCATCAATACTTCGATGGGATGAGCCATGCCTTGAAGATGGTGAATTTTCAGTTGAAGATCTAGCACTATGGTAGTCTGGAACTTCAGAACCCAAGTTTCTTCTCCTGCTATAATCAGACCTTGCAGGAACCGTCTGGCCTTTTCCTGTTTCTGATGTCCTGTTACGCCTTCCTCTGGATGGAACATCGCTAGATGCATCAGTAAGCTCAGGACTAGAATGTGTCCTGGCAAACTGATATCTGGCATGCACTTCATTTCCCAAGTAATCTGGTCTAGAACTTCTCCCCTTGTCAGTATGAATGTTCTCATTGGAACTTGTACTCTGTGCAGTCTGATGATTCTGATCGGCAGTAATTGAGCTAGTTAAGTTGGCATAGGCCTTCTGGTTTTGAGTATGAGAAGCAGCATATACAGCAGCAGTCCTAGAAATTTGTTTTGATGGATAGTTTCCACGCTGTGAAGAAACACTGTGAGAAGCATGAGAACCACGAGTCACCTCAACCTCAGACTCGTGACTAGTAGAATTCTCTTTCACTTTCTTTCTGTTTGGATTACTCCTGAAACCGTCAGATCCTTCAATATGATTTGAGCTAGCCTGTTGCAAACCATAAAGATCAGGACTAGGTGCATCAGGGCGATCGCCTTTCCCATGTCTTTCCCATGTGTTCATGAAAAACTGGTTGACTTCCGCAATGACATTGTCCTTTGGACAATCAAGTAATCGGGCTAGTCTTTGAGCCCCAAAAGCAAAAGCACTACGAATCCTAAAAAAGTTACCTGAATGAAAATATAAAAGCAAACAGTTTGAGGAAACAAACAGATGAAAGGCCATTGAGGGAAAAATGCTCCAAATATTTTGTAGGATAAAATCTTATCAGGCAGCTAAAATGCATAAACCACCACTAACATCCATATCAAGAGAATTAAAACATCAAATAGGAAGCATGGCAAGAAAATGAAAGGAGTTTTACCCCAGATGCCAGCTGGGCACTTGCAACATACAGCATGGTTTTATTTATATTCTTACTAACAGCATCATAAATAACAGTCGTGGTTCTGGACGATGTTCATAAGTGACACATTATTTCAGCTTGAGTTTAGAACTTAAATACCTTTACTGACACTGCGTCCAAGATTATTGTTTGTACGCAATGGATCAATGACATTAAAATATTTGGAAATGAAGGGTTGCTCTGGATTTTCTTGTCCAACAGGCAAAACAGCATATACAGAGCTCCAAGCATCAAGATATAATTTGCTGAGTAATAACTCCCCGCTATCCTTTCGAGGAGGGTCCGCTGTAAAGTATTTTCAAAAGAAAAATCAGCATCAAATGACCCAACTTTATTTGATGATGAATGTCATTCTATCAGGAAATACATAAAGTTTATAGTTAACCCTCATGTACCTGTCACATCAGGAAGCAAACTAATGGGTACTGGACCCCACAGACTAACACAATAATTTTCCCAGTCAAATTTACTGAAGAACTCCAGGAAACGATAAAGTACCTGTACATGTAAAGGAAAATCTTCAGGTGGCTTGGGCAAAAACAAATACAGATTGATAAAGATTACAAATGTCACTATATCACCTCAAGTGGCCCAGCAAAAGAATTATTGAAAACACGAAATATGTACAAAACCAATGTCTCCAGAGCGTAAGTCGAAATAAGTCCATGATGAGCGCCCAAAATACGGCTCTCATAGTAACACCAAGCTTTAATCAATATTATGCTGCGCTTGAACAGGTGCTTTTGCCTTATCAAATGGTCAACCTTCAAAAGTGGAAGTTACTATTTAGTGAGAACTATATGAGAGAGAGACAAGATGTACACATTAGAATCCACCAAAATAATTTTGGAGTCTGGTATCCAAAACAATAACAGCTCTCACCTCCTCAAGGAAGCAAAGAGTACATAACCCACCAATCTGGTTAAAGGATATGTCCACTACGATATTTTCCACTAGGCACTTTATTATCTTGACCTAGAAATAGATAGGCACCAGAAAGAAGAGTGAGTTGAGAAAGATTTATATATTAGGAATTAGAAAATCCAACAGCAGTATCACAGAATTTACAAACTAATTAAACATAATGATCAATGGCAAGTAAGCGAAAGAAAAGCATGGAGATAAGTAATTAGTTAAAACACAGCCCACTTGAGCTCTCCAAAATGCAAAACCACCCCAGTATCAAGTTGAGCTAGTTGAATACATAGAGAAAGGGACAATATGGCTAATGCCAAGCAGAACAGACAATATGGACTATGTCTCTCCTCTCTCTTATTGAGGACTTCCATGCTACACAGACAAAAAAAACATGCTGACATCTCGCCATTCAAGAATTTTATTTTAGGAAACTATTACAAATAAAATATACACCATGGCTATATCAAAAAATTGGAAATAACACGTTCTATACACAATTGCATGAAGCAGAATTGCAACAACATCCAATGATACAGTGAATAGGATCACATATGGGTGTTGGGATGGGTCAGGGGTGGGGGGGGATGAGGATGGTGGTGGAGGACTGCCAATCCTCATTTGCCTTGGAGGAAATCCTTCCTCTAAATTGTATTTAGAAAGAGAAAACTCTAATCCAATACTAATGATGCAGGACAGGAAGTAAAATGCAAGTACAGTAACGGCGTAATTGAAAGAACTCTAGGAATCTCTCCTAGAAACCTTTAGGCTTCACACTCGAGTGCTCTTTGTATCACACAAAGAAAATAGTGGCTGCTTGAAATTTAATCATTTATTCATTTCAAAAGACTGATCAACTACTATGTAGAGCTTTTCTAGGGACTCAGAACTTCTTGGAACTAGTTACATAGTAGTAATGCAACTTGAAAATAACAAAACTTGGACTGACTACTAGACCACATTAAAGACCCTTGGAAAATGACAATATTAATGACTGAAAGTAGTAACTTATAACCATTGACTAGGCCATAGTTTTAAAAGGCTCAAGGCGCAAAGTAGTCCTGGAGCTTGAGGCGCAAGGCGCACCTAATGCGCGGACTTTAGTGAAGTGAGGCGCACCCTAATTTATATATATTTTTCCTCTATTTTTCTCCTATTTTTCCTCCTCTTCTTCGTCTTCTTCACTTCTCCACTGCACAAATGAGACTATGGCAAAATTTGAAAGAGTTGTCGGGTTGAAAACAACCAGAAAAGGGGGCTAGAAGGGAAAACAGGGCCAAAACGGCGTTGTTTTGGCCTGTTCTTTTTAAAATAAAAAGGGCCAAAACGACGTCGTTTTGACCCTTTTAAAAAAGGTCCAAAACGATGTTCGTGTCTCAATGTTACTTAGCCGAATGTGAAGGATATTAAGCTGGTCCACCATCCAAATCGGTATTGACTATCAGTTAGTCTTCCTCTAAAACTCCTAGATTGTGTAGCCATGATATTACCCTTGCTTTGATACCAAAATTGATGTAGGACAAGAAGCAAATTGCAAGGAGAGTAGTGGTGTAGTTGAAAGAACTCTAGGAATCATTCCTAGAAACCTTTAAGCTTCACACCCAAGTGCTTTTTGTATCACACAAAGAAAATAGTGGTTGCTCAAAATTTTATCATTTATTCATTTTCAAAAAACTAATCAACTACTATATAGAGCTTTTCTAGGGACTTATAACTCCTTGGAACTAGTTACATACTAGAAATGCAACTTGAAAATAACAAAACTTAGACTGATTACCAGACCACATTAAAGACTCTTGGAACATGACAATATTAATGACTAAAAGTAGTAACTTATGACCAATAACTAGGCCTATAATTTGATTTCTGGAAAGTACTTTCGAGATTGAACCCATATTGAATTAAGATCCCAACTAAACCCATTATCATTCAGAGTGCCAAATTAAAGTTTGGGCCTTGAAGCCCACTCCTTTGCGCCTTTTATAAACTTTTTTGATGGGTTTGCACCTTTGATAAACTTTTAAAGGTGGTTGTCACTGTCTCCATCAAATAAGCCACAAAGTCCCATTCTTGTCTTTATTTTGTGCAGTCAACATTTTAATTAGTGGAACTCACTTCATTATTCAAGTATATGCCACTAACTTACTTTGGAGGAGTAAAAGAGAATAATATCCAGAACAACCATCAAAGATCCTTTTGAAGCTTTACTGCTTTCAAGCTATACAATTCAATAGCCTCAAAAGTCTTCACTCTCCTCATCAATTATAATCAACAAATATAAGAGTGTGCTTTTACATTGGACCCAAAAATATCTTATGCTTCACCTATTACATTACTCAAACGTATCCATTGAACAAACACTTGGAAGGAGCCAACCCCAATAAGATGTATATGCTTATGTATGACAAGATCATCTTAATCAGTTGTTGGTAAGATACTTCTTAAATAAAATAGAAAAAATGGCCAAGAAGGATTAAACAACATTCTGCCAGTCCTTCCAATTTGACTGTAAAGTGGCAAAAAGCATGACAACATTCTGCCTGTCCTTCCAATTTGACCATAAAATGGCAAAAAGCATGCTTGTCCACACAAAAGGACTGTAAATGCCACTATACCAGGTACCCAAGGTACTTGGAAGTCAACAAATGACTGGATCCTGAACCCATGCCATAAAATTCTAGCCAAAACCTGCTCTGGATGGTCCAGAACTTGAGGACATTTTAGGAGCCTTTTAACATGCTCAGTGTTTGATTGTAAAAGTATCAATCACATAGAAAACGGATAGGAAATCACATCGGTAGTTGACATAGTAGCAGATAATGTGAATTAAATGCAACATAGACAGACATTCTATAGTTGAAACAGAAACGTGATAGATAGGGCGTACCTCTGCCTGGATGTATTGAACTTCTTTTACACGGAATTCAGCATCCCCACTCTTTTCTTCTCTCTCTAGAATATCCCGTACCTCATTAGCCCAAGTGTCCTTCAAATTTGGGCTGGTACTGAATGCTGTTAGATCAATGTCCCCATCTGGTAGATAAGTCTTGAGGGGTACAGACCCAAAGGGGAACACCTGTTGCCCCAAAAACCCGGGAAAAAAAATTAAACAAATTATTTGATATCCATGGCAAAATTAGTGCAGAAAGCTCTCTTTTCTCCCCTCCTTTTGTGCTATAGATTCCACAAGTGGGACATGCTTGAAAGCACAAATGCTTGATAGTCTCACCAGTTTGCGATATCATTTCATGCAACATGACATCAGTAGAGCCCATAACTTAATGGATGAATGGCAGGGCCCAAATGAACTTCAACAAAATTAAATAAAGAAATCAAAGATGAAAGATATATAGGTACTTACCATGACAAGCGATCACAATTTAGGTCAAACTTGGCCCATTTGGTATGTACTCTATGATTCGTAAGGAATTTAACTGTTCTTCCAAATATTAATGAGTTTTTCCATCAGCATCTAATACCAAATATTAGTTATTGAATGTCAAATCTTTCTATTACCCGGTTTTGAGGTTTTCTTTGGTGAGCTTTACTGCTAGTCAACCCATCCATGACAATTCTCCTCAAGACTAACTCAATTACTCTTTTATGGTTGATTTGAAGGAAAAGAACACATGATATATAATTTATAGTAGAAAGTCCTTGATGAAAGTTGTGACTCTAGTTAACTTTAAGTCATTAATAAAGGATCCCATCTGGTTTCGGTCTTTTCTCTCTAGTTCCGGTTTCTCCAATCAAGGATTTCAAGGTCTTATTTTTCATTATTGCACCTATAAATAACACATTCAGGACTCAAAAAGATAGATTTTCACATGTGGCTTTAGATAGGTCCAACATATGAAAACAATGCACATTGGCAGATAACCATGAGTGAGAAGAGAGGAGGTTTGATACAATGTCTACTAATAGAGCTTAAATCTTAAAAATAAATAAAAAATAACACATTGCTCGGAAATTTGAAATTTTTTTATCTGGGCATTGCTAACATTTTGGACATACTTATCTTTTTCTGATGTGCAACTTAGAAAAGCCAAAAAAGACCTCCTATATCTCCTAATCATATAGTCTAAATGGTGCAAATTATGGCAATGAACATGAGATCCAATGTTGTTTTCTCCATTATATCCATGTTCTTAAATGGTTTTTTGGACAGGTAATAATTTACCCCATCAGACCCTACCAACTCAGCCGAGACAACATCCAATCACCTTAATGCCCCCTCTCAGGTTACAAGCTCACATTACTATCCTTGACATGTTTCTTGAATGATAAAATCACTATCTCCAGAAACATAACAGGTTTGGCTAAAGTTAGGTCAAGATCTCATACATGATGTATTTTACTCTGAGATAACCCATGCTAGAGAAGTAAAGCTTCTTAAAAATCATGTCACAATCCAGAAAAAGGTTTAGACAATAACAATGCATGGGAATTCTCCCAATCAAACAACATATATTCTTCAATTATTTTTTTTGACAAGTGAGCGCATATATATAAAATCAGGCAAAAAGCCACAAAGCATACAGGAAGTATACATAGTAGCCTACGCAAAAACAAAAACAACACTCACCACCCCTTAGGGAACGGCAAGCCATTCCAAAAAACCTAAAAGCGAAGAGGACTCCTCTCCCATATACACCCTAGCCCAACTCCACAAATTACAAACAAACGAATTCTTTAGCTTCTGAATAGCTAGAGAGCCCCCCCTAAAAGCTAATCTATTTCTCTCCTTCCAAACCGTCCAAAAAATACACAACGGAATGGAAGTCCAAATCCTTTTCCTCTTTTTCCCCACAAAAGGGCCCCTCCAACTTACTAACATCTCTATGACTTTCTCTGGGAACACCCAATTAGCCCCAAACAAGGCCAAGACAATCTCCCAAAGAGCCCTTACAACTGTACAGTGTAAAAGAATATGATTTACAGTTTCCTTGACCAAGGCTCGAGTCCCACATCTCATTTACCGATGCGTTCCTTTGGACCGCCAAAGCAAACAACTAGGGAAAAGCTTGGGACAGCGCCTCATTTCCGCACCACAGGTCAGTCCAGAACCTTACCTTAGTCCCCTTTCCCACTTTGAATTCTATATTCTCCCAACACCAAGACGACTCCTTCAGGATATCCCTCCAAACCCCCACCCCAAACGTTCCGCGGGCCTCCTTTGTTCTCCACCCAAAACCTAACTGGCCATATTTCACCCCAACCACCTTCCTCCAAAAGATATCTTCCTCAAAGGCGAACCGCCAAATCCATTTCCCCAACAGGGCCTTATTCAAGAGATCAATTTTCCGAATACCTAGACTGTCTGGTAGTGCAACATCTAAAAAATTGTAATATTGTTCCTTTAAGCATACTTCTACAAAATTCAAATATTTCTTGTTAACTTTCAAATACATGATCTTAGACAAACCAAAAATAAACTATTCAACAAAAACCATGCCTATTTGGAAAACCCAATCTTTTGAACACAAGATATTTGTTTTTCTTCCTCTCTTTGCTGTGCAGCAACTAAAGGGGGTGGTAACAGTATGCATCATAATCAAAGCCAAAATGCAACCAATTGAAAAAATAGCAAATTTATGGCTTTTATACCATGTAACTATTCAGGGATGCAATTCTCAAAACTCATTCATTTTATTTAGCATCACCCAGTCGGACAAAAGGAAAATGAAAATCCAAAATAACAATGACAAAGGTGATAATAATAATGCTGATAACAACAGCATCAACAATCCAAAATGATAGCAACAATGGTGATAATAATAGTGCTGATAACAACAGCGTTAATAAAAACAACAATAATGATATTGGTACCTTACAAGAGAAGCATTTCATGATGAGACTCTTCACATAACTCGCAACAGCCTCTCTGCGTTCCTCAGAGGGTTGGTTAGGCTGAATGCAGGCAATCAGCTGTTTAGTTCTCTCTTCAGCAAGTGACAACCTCTCCTGGTCAAGTGTTCTAGTCACAGAGGCTGCTTCATTGGGCAATAGACCATTTGGAGAAAAGCCATTGGGCTGTGCCCAGCCCTCATGACCACCCATGCAATATTACCCGTTTGCAGTCCCGTACTGTCTTGCAGCTCCACGTCTATGCCTTCTTTGAGAGAGAGAGTATTAGCAAACTTTATCTCACAATTTGTGGCAGAAAGTCAAAACATCAACTCTATAATGCTTTTCACGACCTTCCTTTTGGTTGCTAAGAAGACTGAGCAAATTGCTGAAAAGGAAATCAAAATTATCGCAACTTGGCCAAGTATTAGGGTCAGTGGGATTGATACTAGGTTTTCAGGGATCAGAATAGGATTAAAATTTACTAATTTCTTTTCTTTTGTATCTCCCAGCAACCAGACAAAGCACAAAATTCACAGCTTTATATATATCCATGATCAAGTAAAAATTTCCAACGCCGCATCCAAATTCAATTGTTTGAACCAAACGAGGAGCATATTTTCCAAATTATAGGCTTTGGAATCCAAAATACTACCAAAAATAAATAGCAATGCAGGAGTGCGAAAAACAGCAGTAAAATTATGTGCATTTCATCTTCAAAATACTTATATACAAACTCCATTTGGTTGCTGAGAAAATACAGAAAAAAAGGGCAAGAAATTGAAGGCCCCAGTCTCCATTTAACCTAAAACAAGTATTCCCATTCTGCTCTAACAAAGAAAGGAACAAAAAACACAAAATATAAACCTCAAACCCTCGATTATCTTCCCCTCGCCTCAATTTTCTCGACATCCAAAAACACAAGGAAGACAAAACGAAACCCAAATTCGAACAAGAAATTAAAAAAATAAAACCCTAACCTCAAACTAAACACGATCAATCCAAAGCAAAAGTGAACGAAACCCAAACCCGAAACACCCCCAAAAGCTCCCCATTCCATAGACGCATAGTAGCGAAGTTCAATCGCAGCCGTTGATCAACCCAACAAAAAATCCTCAGAATCAAATTCGGAAGAAGAAGAAGAAGAATAATCAATCACAATACCTGTGGAAATGAATCGCCAAATCGGAGGAAATCGCGGCGTGGGCGGAGAGATTTCCCGGCGACTGGAGGGCGGAGATCGCAGGGTTTGGAGATAGAAAGCAGAAGGCCTTCTGGCGTGGGAAAATTTTAGAGAAAATGACGAGAGAGAAAGAGAGATTGAAGGGGGTTTACTGTAGCCAGGTATATTTTTTCTGTTAAGGTTTTAATGGGAAATTGGTTATTATCGTCTGTTGCTGACGTAAATTGGAAAAAATGTTTCCCACCTATGCGCCACCCGATGTGGTATTTTTTTTGTTATTTTTATATGATATTTATTATTTTCTTTTTATTTTTGTCTCATAATTATTATTAATTATTCTTTAATGACTTGGCTGTCATATTTACATTTTAAATAATTTAATACTTTTTAATTATTATTTTATTTCATAAAATTACACTATTATGAATTAATTTCCACTAGTGTCTTTGTAAGATTTTGTAAATTTTTAAATATGTCAAAAAAATTATTTTTAATAAATTCAAATATGAAGTTAATTTGATTTTTTTTCTTTATATAATCGTAAATATTTTAGGCCCACTTGTTCTCAAGAATCTACAAATATATGTTTGAGTGGTTTTATTAATAATAATTCCAATAGGAATAAATAATGAATAATTTAGGCTCATTTACTCTTAGAATATTTACAAATATATGTTCAATTAATTTTATTAAAATAATTTAGGATTTACAAAAGAGTTTGTTACGAAATATATGACAATATTTTTGTAAAAAAATCATACCCAATTGTATAGATATTATTTGCAATTAACTCAAATGAGTTATTACAGTTTTAAAACACGTTTATTTGATAAAAAAACTTCATAGTTATATAGCATTATGAACTTTATCTCTTACCTAATATGAGATATCATAAATAACCTTCCATGTAAATACGACGTTCGGATTACGAGACCAAATAAATCCCCACATAGTAGTTGAGGATCAGTTTTGATACTATTTAAAATGGTTCACACTCAATCGTACATAAATCATCTATTCTAGACTTAAAAAAACTCTCACAAGTTTAAAACATGTTTATAAGGTTAAGAAAAGATCATACTTATATGGTGTTAAAAACTTTTTTCTCTATTGATACTATACATAACAAACATCCTCTATATAAACACAACGTCCTCATTGTGTCTCATAAGATTATAGGGTTAAAAAAATAAACTTTCCTTATGGGCCCAAATAAACTTCTATGCAATGATCAATAATCGATTTTGATACAATTCGTAATGACTTACACCTAACTGTATAAATATTGTCTACTTTAGGTCTAAATGAACTTTCATGGCTTTAAAATGGGTCTACTTAGTTAAAAGGAGTTTATACTTATGTATCATTTTGTTTTTTTGAATCATGTAAACGTGTTTTAAAGCCATAAGAGCTCATTTGAATCGAGAGCGGAATCTATATTTATGTAGCATTATGCTTTTTCGAACCATATAAACGTGTTTTAAAGTCGTGAGAGTCCTTAAATCGAAAGTGAATAATATTTATATGGTTGGGTGGAAGTCATTATAATTTTTTAACTTATACAAAAAGTTGTTTCATGTTTAATCCTAAAACTATCCTTTTAAATTATAATTTCGACATAAGTTTCAATCGAAAAGTGTCCCGAATTATGGCTTTAAATCAATTTCATAAAAGTGCTTATGTTATGTAGAAGTAAATTGAAGAAGTTGATGATGGGGATGTTCTTTCCAAGGGCCTCCCCATCAGTTGGGCTAATTCGAATTAAATGACTGAAGGCCCATCAGTTTAGGCTCTCTGTTTCTTATCTCCGTGGGCTGGGCTGATCTAAGGCTTAGTTTAGAGCCCAAGCGGATTTTATAAATAGAAGAAGAGTGGAACCCGTTTGAGAGCGAAAATGAGAATTTATTTTTTATTTTAACACAAAATATAAAATTACAAAAATAATATTGATTAGACGTTTTTCAAAATCCATCTAAGTGATTTTGATTAACCTAAATAATGTTTTTTTTTTAAAACATGTTATACAACTAAAAAGCGATTTTTTAAAAGAATCATCTATAAATAATTATCCAATAATTTAATGGTCCACATTCAACTCTATAAATATTATTCACTCTAAACCCAAAAGGGT
The DNA here is from genome assembly GCF_004353265.1 of Vitis riparia. Classification (NCBI taxonomy): domain Eukaryota; kingdom Viridiplantae; phylum Streptophyta; class Magnoliopsida; order Vitales; family Vitaceae; genus Vitis; species Vitis riparia. The sequence goes on from NC_048446.1 coordinate 20,402,692, forward strand.
CCTTATGACGTGTTTACAAGTTTAAGAGAAAAATAAACTTACCGTCACTTCATTCCTGTCCTTTCACTCTGTAGCTGGTGAAACGTGGGCCATGACAGACTGTTGTGATGACGTGCAAAACTTGCTTACTTTTGTCAATGATCCGGACAAACATATCCGGATAGGTTATGTCGGTTGTTCGGATGTAATGTTTGTGAGTGTCGTGTGCTTTTTCTTTTAGGAAGTCCGGACAGGAGAAGCGCGTCACGTGTACTCTTGGGGAAATCCGGATGGGGATACTCCGGATAGGATTGCGTGCCACGTGTCATAAGGGGATGTCTGCCACGTGACATCAAGGGGATGAGTCCTTACAATATGTACATGATTGAGTGTCGGTCATTACAAATAAAGTTTAAATGATATTTTAGATTTTTATAAAATTTTAAAAGTAAGTTTTAAAAATTTCACCTACTTGGAATAGATAATTATATATTCTTTTAATATAAATACAACTATGAATATATTGGAAGGACCAATGTATTTCTAAATATCTTGTTACAAAATTAATTTTCGCTTTTTGAAATATGTTGTTAGAATTTCAACTTCAACAATCTACTATTTTCACTTTTGGAAAAATCATTTTTATACCTTCTATTAATTGATAACAAACACGGTAGGTGAATTTGCTACAACGTTGACTTTATGGGTGTAAGTAGAATTGAACAAATGGAAAAGCAATCGAAACTAATTAAAATCAATCATATTAGTTTGATTTTCAATAATTATAAAGTTCGATTCGATTTGAAAATTAACTTTATCAATTTAGTTTTATTATTTTTAAATTGATAAAAATCGAATCTAACCAATATTCTAAGACTTATAATTGTTTCATATTTGTTAAGTTTTTTTATATTAGACTCTATTAAAGTAATTTATTGGTCTAAATTAAAATATTATTATATTTTTTTGGCTAAAAAATTTAAATATATTTTAAATTATAAATTTAAATTAGTTCTAATTAATTTTAACCGTAACTTAGATTAGAGCTTAAATTAACTTTCATCAAAATCAATCGCAAATCAAATAAATTTTAATCAAGTTTGATTTGGTTTGGTTCGATTTTTTTCATCACTAAAAGGTGAGTTTATATTGTTTAGGTTAAGAATTCTCTCTCAATTTTCTCCTTTTTTTTGAATGGTAATGGAGAATGAGGATGACGCATTGCATTATGTCACTGCCCACAACTCTCTCTCTTACCATTGGACTGTTACCTTTTCAACAAAATCTTTGGAAATGATAGAGTTCTTTGAATTAATGGGATGAGTCAAATTTCCAAATTTAGGTTTTTTTAACAAATAAAAAAATGTTTAAAACATTTGTTCCATACTAAAATATTAAAGTTTATTTATTTATTTATTTTTAACATTGTCTTATTTTATCTATTTATTTAGTATATCAAACTAAGACTAACAATTGATATTCAAGCATATCACAAAAGTTCCTTTTAATTAAGAATATTTATAATAAGATGTTAGAACTGTTTGAGAATATTTTTAATGTTTGTCTTAATTTTTTAAAATTAAATAATAAAAAATATTTAAAATTTTAAAATAAAATAATAAAAATATAAATTAAATAATATTTTTTTTATTTAATTGTGAGAATACAATATTTTAGAATGTTTTTATTTAATTTGCAATTAATTGGATTTTTTTAGTTCCAAATTATTCTTAAAAATTTTAAAATTTATTAAATAATTTAAATTATTAATTATGACGCACATATATAATTCAGAATTGATAAATCTAGTAAAAAATTCAAAAAATATAATTATGTGTATTAGATAAATAGTAAAATTGTGACTCATAATATATGAATTTTGATTTATTATTTTTATAGTAATTAGATCTATTTTCAAGTTCCATTTTTTCAATTGTTAAATCTACTAATCAATTCAATAAAAAGTCTCACTTTATTTGAAGTTCATTTCTTTAGTGAGAAAATGTATAAGTATATAATTATGTGCAAAAGAAAAATAATAGTTATTGTGAGTCAATTTTTATCCATAAATTATGATATTAATGGGTTCACTATTTGAATTCCAAATATTTTTAAAGATTATTAAACTCATTAATAAATCTAAGACATCAAGTCTTGTTTACTTTGGAGTTTATTTGTTTGATAAAAAAAATGATTCTATGTAAAAGAAAAACACTAGAGTAGTTCGAACTAATTTTTGTCCATAGTTTTTTTTGTATTAACTGTATTACTATTTGAGTTTTAAATTATTTTTAAAAATAATTAGACTTCTGATTGAATTTAATGTATTAAGTTTTATTTAATATAAAATTTGTTTACATAATATATATTTGAATTAAATTATTTAAATTTTGATTTAAATTATTTTTTAAAATTATGACTTTTTAATGTTATTGAGTTTCAAGACTTTTTAAACTAATTAAATTGGTTTTTGAGTTTCAAATATTTTTAAAAGTTAATAAATTTTTGTATCAAGTATAGTTTGATTTAAAATTTATTTACTTAATGAAAAACTTTAAAGAAGTTAAAATAAATTAAAACAAACACGTGTAATTTAAAGAAAACTTATATTTGAATATTTTAGATGTCGGGATTGGATCATAGAGAGAGAAAAACACTGGTATAATGTTGAATTTTATTTATTTTTTAAAAACAAGCAAAAATAACTTTTACTTATTTTCTTATTTTCTATTTCACTTGGTTTTTAAAAGCTAAAAACAGAAACAACGACTAAACAGTGTTATAAATTTTTAAAAATAATTTTCTATTTTTAAAAACAAAAAAACTCTATTATTAATCATACCACCCAAAAGGCTTAAATTATACATATGATAAAAATATGTATTACATTAATAAAAAATTACATTAGTTGAATTTTTTTAGCCATTTTATTAGTTAAAACAAATTATGACCATTGAATTAGTAAGAAAAAATATTTGAATGGAAAGAAAAATTTTAGAATATTTATAATTGTACATGTATAAAAACCCACGTGGGTAGAGAATGTTTAATAAGGGAATAATTCTTTCTTTTGTCCAAGAAACTTGCTAGTAATTTTTTTCCTTCTTATATTTCACATTTATCTTTAAAATGATATAGTTTATTATCTTCAAGCCACATGCTAATGTCTTCCTAAGGAATCTTCAAAGTAATTTTGGTTTGTTCTTCTATGTTTGTCAATGACAAGAATAGGATAAAGAAAAAGGACAAAAAAATTTTAGCCCTTTTATGCCTTGGTAAGAAAGAATATATCTATCACTTTTAATTTAAAGATAAGACACACATAAGAATAAAATATGCCCAATATGATGTTGATTTATTATGTCTTATTTTAAATAAAAGAAGAAATTAGGTTTATTTTACTTAAGTATATCAGATTTAAAGTGTGAGGATTAAAATAGACAGTATATGAGAATGAATTATTATAAATGATATCAGAATCAATTTTTAACCCTAATGTGACTCGATTAGAACTTTATATTTGTACGAATGTGAATGCAATATTTCATATTGGATCTAATACTATTATGCATGTAACTGTGAAATGCTACATGTGAAATTAGTAAAGCCTAGTTCATCATGTTTTCAAAAGTATTTTTTCTTCTTATTTTATTTTATTTTATTTTACACCTAATAAACCCATTTTGATTTCATTTAGATTCCAAAAAACATGTTAGAATCCTAGTTAATCTTGTCCTTTGAAGTCCATCTTACCCTACCAAAAGATTCTTCCAAGGAACCTTCCAAGTTTAAAGTGTCATTTTTCTTTAAAGCTATAAAAGATGGCTTGAGAACCTCCTTTTGGGTGGTTTGTATAAGTGAAAAACAACTGCATTTAGTGGCATACAAAAGAGGACCCACTCTCTTTACAATGAATTTTTTACTTTTTCCTCTTTTTTTTTTGGGAAAATGTTGTTTTGTGCATTGAAAAAGCATTGGAGGAGAGTGAGACAAGTGTTTCTTCTTCATCATTTATGGGAAATACTTTTATTTTGGTGCCATAGTATTTATTTCATATCAAATAACACTTTTTGGTATCATATCAAAGGTTCTTATTCCATCTCAATTCCATGCATGTAAAAGAATATGATTAAAAATATTAAAAAAAACCCAAAGCATAAAAAATATAATCAAGAATACGAATAACATAACTCAAATACAAATACGAAACTTGAATGTTATTTCGTTTCATAATAATTGATTTTAAAAACTTTGGTATAATTCCTTTTTGATGTGATGAAATTTTGATACTATTTTTAACTTGGTAAGAATTTACATGATAAGTTGTTATATTCATATTAGGTTATTAGATGATTGAGGGATAATTTCAAAAAATAAAATAAAAAATTGCTCATTATTTTTAAAAATGGATTTTATGGATGACAACCTTTAGAGATGCATAATTAAAATACTATATTTAATTCACTTTAAAACTTATTTATTAAAAAAACCCAAAAAATAATATAAAAAAATTAGCATTTAATTTATTTGGGTCCCCAAATTTAAAAATAAAACATGAAAAAATTAAAAATTTAAACCCCCTGAATGAAAAATAAATAAATAAAAAATCATATCTACAAATTGAAAATATCTTCTTTGTGGAATGGGTATATGTTATCACTAAAAAGGACCACTAGAGATTAGCCACACAAAAACATTTTTTAATGACATAAACTATTGATTTATAAAGTATAATGAGAGGACTTTTTGGAGTTAGATGCAGAGATTATAGAGTAAAGACAATCTCATTAATTAAATTGTAACAATGGTGGGTCTGCACCAAGCTTAAATATCTTTATTTTTATTTTTATTTTATTTTTAATTTCAAGTACTTTTCACATACAATATAATGAATACTACAAAGATATCAAGAGATTATACTATGCCCATTAATCTTATTAATTTAATTCTTTGTGGATACCCTCTTGGTGGTTTATGGTTGTCCACAAAGCAAGTGATTCTTATTGATTTGATTAATTATAATATCATTAATGGATCCACAATTTAATAATTCAACAAATTATGAGATGAATTGATGCTTGATCTTTGTTGGGTATGTTCCATTTTTGTTAACCACTAGTTTCTCATACATAGGTGGAAAAAAATTAATTTTTTTAAAATTTTTTTAATTAAGAATAATGTTCTAAGTGGAAGATTCCACTTGAAAATGTTAGATTTATTCAAATTATTTCTTTCTTATTTATGAGTTATGTTAAGTTCTAATTAGGAAAATATGGCAATAATAAGCTCTAAACCATTCAAATTTCTTTTCTTTTTTTCAAAAGAAATTATTGGAAGTGTTTTGCATGAGGTTTTATATTGTTTAAAAATAGAAAAATCGATGACTTAAAAGCCCATTTTAACTAAATTTGTGATAAGACATCTCAATAAAAATAAATAATAATCATATTTTTTATGAATTAATTCATTAAAGCAAAAAAAAAAAAAATCAAAATTAAATAAGAGGTTCTATGCATATTTAATTAAACTTTTATATTTCTAGATAAATGTCAAAATCAAATCTAGATGTTGTGATGAAGTGTAACCAATAACTTTAAAGATAGGATTTTAAAATTTTATAAAATTCCCACACCAACATCTTGGAATAGAATTTTGATGGGAATTATAACTACACCAAAGAAAAAGAAAAAAAACCCTAAATATGACCTCAAAAGCAAATGAGAAGAAGACATACACTAAACCTCACATGCCACTTTTGGGTTCATATAGGGTACAAGGTCCACCAAAATCCTCAATATGCCCTAAGGATTTGTTGTGCCCCAAAATCTTCAATCATACAATTTGAATGCAGAAAAGCCTCAATGGAGGCATGACACATAGCCCCACAAAGTGGAAAATGTACTTCACTTTCACATTCCCATGCAGCCCATGTTGTGCACATGGAATCATGCAAGGCCCTAGTCCTCAGAATCTAGACACCCACAAGTGTCAAAAGCCCTACAAGTCAAGCACTTGGGTGTTCCATTTTCTCCATGAAAATTGCTTCATTTTTGGCCTCAAACCAAACCCTAAATTTTCCACCCACTCCCTATATGTACTTCTATGAGGGTTTTCACCCACCATGTAGATGGGTGGGTTATATGTTATATATTCTATACTACTAAAGGTGATTTGAGTTTGCAGTGTAATCTTGTCTCTTAACCAAGGTGCGTGCACCTTTATGGTTTAATGGGCATGGGCATGCCTTAATGGGAGAGATTTGAATGATTTTTGAATCATGGGATTGTCATTTTTCCATTTTAGTTGGTCAATGGTTTGGCCATTGAGTCTTGTCGTTTGGACAATGTTGGAAAAAAATGTGTCTCTTAAAGACCATTGTACTAATGGGGGGTTGGCACTATTCACTATTATTAGCATTATTATGAAAACAACTTCAATTGATCAAGCATAATCAATAGTAGAGTAAATCCCAATGACCAACCCCTTAAATTAGGGAAAAGTCATTGTTATGACCATGTTTGAATCATGTAAGACTATTTGTCACGAGCAATCTTTTTTAGACTTATGTAAAATTGATGATCACATTCCTCATAAAATAAGATTATGATATTATATTATATTATCAATTTGATAAAAAAATCTTGGGTTGTGTTTGGTTTTAAGAAAGTATTAAAAAAAATAATATTAAGAAAAATGATTTTCTTATATTTATTTTTTTAATATGAAAAATAAAAAAAAGTCAAATATAAGTAAAATTAATTGAAAATTTATGTATTTTAAAATTTTTAATCTTCGTATATAAAAGTTAATGTAAGTGAAATGAATTTAAAGTAGTATATGAAAATAATTTATTAACATTAAATCAGTTTTTTATTTTCCTAACTTTTCATTCTTTTTCATTTTCTTCTTTATTTTCTTGTTCCCAAGAATCAAACATGGCTTTAAAATGTTAAGTAATGATGAATAATCATACATGTGGAACAAATTTGAATTATAACTCTAGCATTTAATGGATTGTAATTATGAGTTCTAAAAGTGATGAAGAAGGATATTTATATGAGAGAGGATATTAAACTTTTACCAATAAGAACAACCCATTAATCATTGTTTGAATTTGATAATTTTTTTCACATATTTTTTTCTTAATGAACAAATTTTGGCTACATTGCCTAGAGGTGACATATAAATGCAATTGGGGCCCCTAATTAATGCCCATAATCTACTATTGCATGCAATTTAATTCACTAAAACATGAGAAAAAAGTCATGGTGCACTTTGAAAGCAAAAAGAAAGTTTTTAATTTCTATGTAGGTGGATTAAGAAGGAAATATTACCATTATTTTTGTGTCTTAGATTGTATATTTGGGGACGGATAATTTAATTTTATACCAAAAACTTTGTAATGGTTTATCAAATGAAATTAGGGTTCAAAACACGCCCAAAGATGTGGGTATAAATTTTAATAATTGATTTTTTTTAAAGCTATCATATTAATGATTTTTTTTTAATCTATTTAGATGATTATGTAACAAAAACTATAACTTAAAAAAAGAAAAAGATGTAATAAGTTATGAATAATATTGACTTTGTGGATATATGGTCACCATCGACTACGCTTGTGTTTATTGCAACCATAGCTTTTATTTGGTTTTACCTTTTTTGGGGGGTTTTTTTTTTTTTTTAATAATTTGAAATTGGGTGGTGATGTGAGGGTTAGGAAGAGAAGAGATTGACATGTGAAAGAGAAATAAGTAAGGAAGAGAAAAGGAACAAAATTAAGATTAGAGTTTTGAATAAGGTTCTCGGAGGCAACAAAAGATAACATGGTTTTTTCGATATATTTTTTTTTATAAAAAAAACTAGAGGGGATATGCTTAATTTAAAAAGTATATGCTTAATGTAAAGGGATAAAAAATAGAGTTCTAATTTGATTAGAATAACTTTTTTTGTTAGGCAAGAAATGACTTTCATAAGAAGTAAGTTTGTTTTCGCTTTTGCATTAAACATTTTTAAGAAAATTTTTAACTTTCAAATAATTAATTCTAACATAACCTAAAGTTATAATATTTAATCTTTTAAGCTTGAAGCTTTTTAAGAGGAATTTATACCTTTATGCTATATTTGATTCCCGAAAATATAAATAAAAGAAAAAAATATTAAAAAATAATTTTTTTATATTTGGTTTATCATGAAAAATATGAAAAGAAATCAAATATAATTAAAATAAATAAGAAAAAAAGTAAAAAAAAAAAAATTAAAGAAGTATATAAAAATAATTTATTAATTTTAAAACTATTTTTTATTTTTTCTGCATTTTTTTCCTTCTTATTTTTTTTTATTTCTCTCTCATTTTTTCCTAAATTTTTTTGAAACCAAACATAGAGTTAAAGATACTAATAGATAATTTTTAAGGTGGAGATTTGCAATTTTTAAATTTTAGACAGTAGAAAAGTTTATTTTAGAAGTTGTGGTGAATAGAAATTAAAAGGTGAGCAAATATGTGAAGGCAAAAAATGTTTGAAAAAGAGCCAAACAGTCCATATTTACATTCAGCCACCTTTTGCGCTATTTAATCCAAGGCAACTCAGTTGGTCCCATGTCAGCCAATTTCTTTGCTTGTTGGATTCATTTTAGAATGATTCTGGAATCATTCCATTTTCTTTTCCTATTACCACTCTTATATTGCTGCTGCCAATATTCTTTTAAAAACACTTTCCCTTCTATCACAATCCATGGAATAATGAAAGCCAAAGGGCCTTGTGGTCCATATGGCATCCAAATAATTTGGTCTCCTTTTTGGAATAGGGGAAACACAAAAAACACTTTTCCCACATTTTTTTTCTCTTGCATATTTATTGAAGTAAACACTCACTAAAAATCTATACTTATCAAAAGAGGGAAACCTAACCCTAACTTCATAAAGTTACCCAACATCATCATAAACCTAATTATAATCATAATTTCACAAAATTATCTAATAACACGGTGCCACGATGAAAAAGCGATAAAATTTTTCAAAATTAGTGGAGAGGCACAATTAAGTTAGGCACAAGCAACACCTTGTATAATTATTAGGTCCATTTTTTATTATGAAATCGATCAAGACATGCTCCAAATTTAGAGAAAGGACAAAGCATTGCAATATATCTTCCCTAACTAGACCATTTCATTCCCTTTTGAGAAGGTTGACCGCCTTTTTGTCCATCTACATGATAGATACATTTTACTTATGAAACTACATTTAGATTATATATTTTCTAAGCCTTAAATTTATTTTTATTATGAAAAAAAATGATTAGTTTGATATATTGTTTTTTGGTTCTATTAAGAATAGCTATAGATATATGTAATTTTGTATAATATTAAGGTTTTTTTTTTTTTTTTTTTTTTTTTTTAAGTTGGCTTTAAAAGTGATATATAAAGTGGAAAAGGTGATCTTGAAAATAGGAGATTTGATTTTGATGAAATCTGACATATTGACATGTATTGAATTTTGGTTCCATACTAGAGAAATTTCCAAAATCAAGGAAATAGTTATCTATTTTTAGTTGATGTAACGATTGAATGATAAGTGTGTGGACAAGCGCAAAGCTTTCCTACGCATGCAAGTTTGATCCTCGGTTAGTGAAAGACATTAAACAATGGAATGCAATATAAATATACAAATTCATAGATAAAAATGTATGTATTATGTAATAAGTTATTTTAAAAAAACTATATCTTGGATATAAATTTGATCTAAAAGTATGAAACTTATGTTGGCCATGACTTAAGATTTGGGCCTAGATAAGGTTGATTATTAAAGATGATAATAGGATAAGATATTCGGGTAATCTACACTAACTCACCTTTATTGAATGGGTAAGTATGGAGAGGTCTCAAATAGAATAGGTGCAAGTTTGAGTTTAAATGCTTCAATTTGATCTAGGTTAGGTTGCAAGTTGGGTTATATTATAATGGCTAGCCTCACTTTGTCCAAGTCATTTATGAAAAATCATAATTTTCATTTAAAAGTCTTGATTTTCATATGATTCAACCTAGAGGAGCTAAATCCAAAATTGTTACCATGTTACTGCCTTCTTCTTTCTCCATCGTTGACGACAACTAACTCCTCTCAATCTTTGCTCTAATTCAATAAAAGAACTTAAGACCTTAATCTCTCTTAATGCAAACTTAATTTTCTTTTATTTTATCTAGTCATACCATGTATAATAACTATTTAGTTGTTTCTTATTTATGTTTTATATCATAAAATAGATGATGATCTTTTGGTGATAATCAATTTTTTGTTTATCGTGCATGAGCTAAGTTCACAACAGAGATACTAAACTTTTGACGAGAAAAAATGGCTCATGACAAAGATGATTAACTTTTGGTGATGAAAGATCTACAAGTGTTAAAACTTGTGAAGAAGTATATGAGAAAGAAAATGACAACCTATTGATAACGAAAGCACTTTACGTGTTGAAGTGCATGAGAGGAGTGTAAGACAAAGATGCTAATCTTTGACCAACGAAACATTTATGGTCAAAGTACACGAGTTGAATGTGTTTTTCTTGTTTTTCTTTTTAATTATAGTTTAAGTAACCTTCAATTTGGTCACACATCAAAGTACATGAATTGAGCATGCTTTTGTGATGTTGTAACATTTAATCGAGTCAATGCATCTAAATGCATGAGATCAAAATATTCTCGAGGTTATACCAAAGCTTTTTGCCGTAAGACAATGAATTGCAAAGTTTAGGTTCGTAACTCTATCTATGATTGATTTTAGATTACAATTATTAAACCTCCATGAATTTGAACAAAATTACAATCGAGCTACTATAATAACAAAATTACATGAATGGTTAAGTTACCCTTTTGATAATATATTAATTTGAAAATGTTGAAGTTGTTTAATTACTTTTTCCTTTCTTCGATTACGATATGCATGATAACCGTGAATTTGTTTTTTTGTTTTTGTGTTATATCATGAAATAGAAGATAATTTTTTGACGATGATAAAGACTCACACATTAATTTAATGCATGATAAAGAAAATAATCTTTTGATGATGAAAGATATACACCCATTGACATGCATAAATTGCATGATAAAAGTGACAACTTATTGATGACAAAACATTTGTTTGTATTAAAAGTACATGATATTTATTTTTCTTAAAAGTACATGAGATAAGTACATGACAAAAATGATAACCTTTTGTTAACAAAACATTTATATACGTAACGTGCATGAGTTGAGTATAATTTCCCGATATCACCACTTATGCAACATTTAATTTGCTTATGCATCAAACAACATGAGTGGAGCGTTCCTTTTTGACACCTTAACTTTTGTAACTCTCAATTCGGCTATGTGTCATAATTTTCTGATACCACCACTTAAGAAACATTGAATTTGCTTATGCATCAAACAACATGAGTTGAGTGTTCCTTTTTGAAACCTTAACTTTTGTAACCCTCAATTTACCCTTGTCATAATTTTTCGATACCACCACTTATGCAACATTTAATTTGCTTATGCATCAAACAACATGATTTGAGTGTTCCTTTTTGACACCTTTAACTTTTGTAACCCTCAATTTGGCTATGTGTTAAGGTGCATGAGCTAATTGTGCCTTTTTAAAGCTACAATTTTTGTACCATTCAATCAAGTCAAGGGTTATACCAAATCTTATGTACTACAAGACAATGATTTACAATCATATTCATTAGGCCTTCACAAATTTGAAGAAAATTACAATCAAACCACCCTAACAAATACAATTACATAAATGATGACGTTACCCATTTGTAACAATTCCTTAAATCGATATTTTTTAACACTAGGTTAATTTTTCATTAAACATTAGAGAATACTAATGTAATTTTTATTTTTTATTTTTACCAATACTTCCATTTTGGGAGGCGCATTCCCCTTAAGTTTGATGAAATCCTCTTGTATGATATAAAGTAAATAAAAAAAAATATCCCCCATCATTTGAAATTATTGAGAATCCAATGATTATTTTAATGAATAAATAAAAAAATTCCTAAAAAAGAAATTAGTTTGACTTTTCATTAAATTCATTTTCCTAATATGTAGTTAAATATGTTTTCCATTAAAAAATAACATATATTATATAACTTTGCTATAAAATTAAAAATATTTTATATTTTCGATTTTGTTATACTTAGTTTAAGAAGTTTTTTCAATCTTTGAAACATGATAAATTTTGCTTTCAAATAACAATATTTTTATCTTCTATTTTTTGAGGTATAAAATTAAATAAAGGTAGTATTAACTTATTTTCTAAAGTATAAGAAATCATTTCCAAGGTGGGTTGGTGCAACATGCACATAAATTACCCTTTATCTATTTACATTTCTAAATAAGATTGTGAAATTTAACCTTAGCTTCTTGCTACTTATGGCAAAATAAAAAATAAAAAAATCCTATACCTTCACCTATCTTTGTTTCTTGAAAATTTGGAGGATAAATATTAAAGAAAGAAAAAAACATGAAAAAATAAAGTTGATAAGTTATTTATATATGTTTTTTTAAACTTATTTTTTCTTTTTATGAAAATATTAAATAATTTTAAAATATATAAATTTAAAGTAATTTGAATGATTTGATTTTTAATGATTTTATGGCAAATCAAATATGAAAAAAAAATATTTTTTAATAAAATTTTCTCCTTCATTTAATGCATTTGGGATAAAATATTAAAAGAATTTCCTTAGAAAAAATAATAAAGATAAAAAAAAAATACAAGACTCTTTGCAACTGCTTTGAGAACAATTTTTTTTTTTTTATAAAAAAAACATGATTGATAACTAAAAACTATTTTGTGTTCTTAAATATTTTGAAAAAATATTTTTTAATTATTTTTACTTGTTTTCTTATGACAGTTTTAAAAAATAATTATATAAATATATAAAATGATTAAAAATAAAATAATAGATATAAATTTATTTTTAAAATATATTAAAAATATTTTAAATTTTCAAATAGAATTTTATTTTATGAAACATCAAAAAATAATTTTTTAGAATTAAAAATAGTTATCAAACCGTGAGACACCACATTTTATATATATTTTTTTTCCTCACATTTTCCAAAGGTAACAAATTAGAAGTTCACCTTTTGATTAAATCGAGAATGATCTTTTATAATTAGAAAAGGAAAATGGATGAAAAAGAGAATAATTTTTAATAATAATATAATTTTTGAATTCCATTAGATCAATCTTCCCATCTGCTAACCAAACCTTCCAATCAGTCACGTGCACCTGACCTTTTCCGCACGCATCCCCGAGTTTTTTTTTTCTTTCAGCGAAAACCCATCGCCATTTTCCCCCATGCGCGTGCGCAACACCTTCACCAATACGTGATACAGAGATCACGCAGCTTCGTCTCCACGAACATTAACGACCGTGGGAAAGGAAGCGTTACGGTCTAACGACCCCATACGGTATTCAGAGCGCGTGGGACCCACTGCTTGATAAATTAATAATGATAAATGTGATGTGGGGAAGATTCGAGAAGCGTGTAAAAGCTATGGATGAGCAAGAGCCATGATAATACGACAAGCAGGTGACCTAATCATTGTCATGGATATATCAACACGTGGGATTCTTATCCATCGTTGATTCATGCTTAGCTCCAAAAAAATGTTAAAGTTTTGAAATACGACAAATTGATCACTCCTTGTTAAAAAAAATAAAAATTTATAGATTTTATTTAATTTACTAATAATATTTTTTGAAATTATTATTAATAATTTTATTTTTACATATTATTTTAAATTTATTTTACTTATTTAAAAATTAAATAATTTAAAAATATATAAATTCTTACAAATCATATTTCTCAGTACCATGTTGAGAAATATTTTAGAAAATTGATAAAAAAAAAACAAAGAAAAAAAAGAAAAAAAAATAAATTATTTTAGAAATTGTTTAAAACTCATTTCACTTTTTTTTATTAAATAATTTAAAATGCATAATTTTATAATTAATTTTAATTCATATATTTTGTAACAAATCAAACATAAAAAATTATTATAATTTTTGTTCTTTCTTTAATATTTTTTACTATTAAACATAACATTATACGTTTTATCAAATAATATTTCCTTATATTTAAATCCCGATCTTTTTATATAAATCTATGTAAAGTTTTTATCAGATAATATTTCTTTATATTTAAATCCCGATCTTTTATATATATTTATGCAAAGTTGAAGACTTTAGATTTTGATTTTCTTGAAGAATCAAGATTGCTTAGAATAAGTATCAATTTGGTAGCTTATAATTTTCTCATTTCATAATTATAAAATAATCATAAAAAATTATCCAAAATAAGAATTTAATTCACTTATAAATGACGATTATTTTGTATATTTAATGATGTAACCTAATAAATAAAAAAATCTTAATTTTTATTCAATAACAAAAATATCAATTTTTATTTTTTTATTTTTTTATTTTTCGTTGCTTTAAGATTGGCTTTCTGGGAAATGGAAAAGCCGAGGATATGGTGGCGCCTGCGGCGGGGTGGTGGTGGCGGCGACCTGAAGGAACATGGTTCAGTGACGGAGGAATTATATACTCAGCTGCACACTGGCTCGTTACGTACACTCTCCGATACTTTCCCATGTAAAGTAGTGTAGGTGTCGTTGGTAATCTGTGATGGCGCGTGGAGAAGCCTTTTTCTCTTACAGCCTAGACCTTTGAAAAAGAGTAGGAAAATGGAATATTTATTATTAAAATAATCAGCAAGTGGTATAATATTTGTTTTTAATTGGAAGCATAATGACAATACTACCCTTCCTTATCAAGTAATGTCTTGCAGGTTTTGTGTTAGTTGGATATCCTGCAATCTTTTTTATTACGTGGATTTTACAGTTGTACTTTTAATAAATATATAATTTTTTTCATAAAAATATTTTATAATTTTTTAAATATTTATTCACAATTTTTTTTTAATATAACCCTTTTATAAATCCATAGTTTCGCTCTGTTGAAAGAAATTCTGTTTTTTCTTAAGAGTGATACGTCTAAAGTGCTTTTAGTACGGTTGAAGTACTTTTTAATAGTATTTTTGTTTAAAAATATTTTTATTTACGATAATATATTAAAAAATAAAAATATGATTTTTAGGAATTATTTAAAATAATTTTTTGTATATTTAAAAAATTTATAAATAATTATAATACGTTTTATCATGATTCTTAAAAATATTTTTAATATTTATACTTTAAAATATTTTGAAGGAATCACCTCTTTACAAAAATATTTTATTAAGATGAATAAATATTCAGAAATTGGATGATTTTTTTGTTTTTTTTTGGTTTGTTGATTTGTACGATGATTTGCTCTAAATAAAATAACATATTCCGACAATTACACGTTAAGTAGGTCCAATAATGAATGAATTTTGACATGCAACAACAAAAGCAGCCATATAAATTGAGCAATGTTACATAAATGGGAATTAAATGGACCACTTTCTACTATTATAACACACATAAATGATTCCATTTTTTGACGACAAAAATGACCTTATTTCATCGCCGACATTTTCCCACCAACAAAAGGACAAAATCGGTCGTTTATAGTTTTTACCGTTACGTTCTCTTTACAATTTAAACCGGATAGGCACGTAAATAGACAATGAGGAAAGGGCATTTTGGGCATAAAGCATAGAAACAGAAAACGACAAAATATGCCACAGTTGTAAATAAGTTCAATTTTGAGGGTACAATTAAGTCTGGTCAGGGATAATACGTGACCAACGGCCATAAAGGGATTGGAAAAAGCAGTTTTCATTACCAGCAGAAAAAAATAAAAAAATTTATTTAAATTATTTTATTGGAATTATTATTATTTTATAGTGTGTTGAAGCTATAGAGCTATGGCGGTGGGGTTCAGAGTCTTCTTCTAATCTGTTGAGAGACTTCATCGGAGACGGTGGTTTCCGGCGACTCTCTCTAGGGTTTCGGCGACTGAGAGAAGAGGCGTTTCGCGGCGGCGGAGTAGGTGGAGGTGGCGGTGGCCGCGGTGGTGGTTGTTGATGGTTGTTGTTGCTGTTGGCGGTGGTGAAGATAAAGAGAGGCGAAAGATACAACCATGAACGGTAATGGATTGAGCAGTATGGAGTCGGAGTACATTCGGAGGCACCACAGGCACGAGCCTGCTGAGAATCAATGCAGTTCTGCTCTTGTTAAGCACATCAAAGCTCCTGTTCCTCTCGTAGTCTCTCTTTCTCTCTCTCTCTCTCTACATCTCCGTCTTTCTCTCTCGAAAAATTTCATATATGTATGTGTATATATTTATGTACGTATTGATATATTTTGTGGTTTTTATTTATCTTTACTTGTTTGCTTTTTTCCCGATTTTCGCTCTCTAGAATTGGATTGTGTTTGTGGAAGATTTTCCTCTCTAGGTCTCTGTTTGGATCGGTGGGCTAATATGTGGATTGAGCTGGTGGAGGTTGTGGAGGATCGGTGTTTGGATTTGAGTTTTTCTTGGGATGATTTCCTAGTTTTTTTCTTTTTTTTTTTTGTGATTTATTATTATTATTTTTTATATTTCGCTTTTTTTTTTGGGTGAGAGGTAATTTGAGTTGCTTTTGTTGATCTGTGGTGTTTTTGTTTCATTTCTGATGATTCTATTGAATCTGATATTTCGGTCTTGGTGTGTTTGATCATTCGGACTTCTTTTCTTTGTAGGAACAAGTTCTGGTGGTTGCTTGAGGATAAAGCTGAGGGAAGTTCATAAAAGGAAAAAAAGAAGAAAAGAAATTGAATTTATGTTCTATAACGATATTTAGTCTTTTCTTTTTTTCTTTTTCTTTTGGTTTCCAAAAGAGGAAGCCTCATCTCTGCTAAAAGAATGACTAGGAGGAGGTCTAGTTCTTTGAAGTCCAAAACAATAAAAAAAATCTGAGACTCAGAATTTCCTTTTCTTTTCTTTTCTTTTCTGAACTTCTCTCAGCAACCAAACAGACCAATTCCATATGAAACTTAAGGAAACTGACATTTTAGGATTGTGTAATTGCAACAAGTTTCAATTTTGGTCAAGCCTGTTGTGGTTTTTGATTGGGGCTTTAAAGATTCCTTTTGTGTTGGGTTCAACAGTTTTCCTCATCGGGAAAAGAAAATATTTAAAAAAGGGATAACTGATAAAGAATTAATCTTTGTGAAACAATCTGGTCTGCAATGATTACAGAGCTTGAATGCTATTTTTGTGGAAGTTGGAGCATATATCATATTAGATTCTAGTTTAGTTGATTTTACTGTGGCTACTTTAATTGGCTCCTGCTTCTCATAATTTGATCAGGTTTGGTCTTTGGTGAGGAGATTCGATCAACCACAGAAGTACAAGCCATTCATCAGCAGGTGCGTTGTGCAGGGAAACCTTGAGATAGGGAGTCTTAGAGAAGTTGATGTCAAATCAGGACTTCCAGCCACTACCAGCACTGAAAGGTTGGAGCTTCTTGATGATGACGAGCATATCCTCAGCATGAGGATTATTGGTGGAGATCACAGACTCAGGGTATAGAATTACTCTCTTTCTTGAAGTTTTCTCTGTTCACTTTGCATGAAACGAATTTGGCTATTGCTTTTTGGCTCAGTTCGTCTGTGATTTCCTAAAAGAGTTCATTTGTGAAGTTTTTGGCTTGTTTCCTCTTCATTTGTGGGTTTCAGTAGAAATTTATTAGACTTTCAGCTTGTGCACTTAAGATGTGAGCATAGCATGAGTCATCTAAAATTTTATTCTTCAAAATATGGAAAATCATGTTTGCAGTCCGATATGTTTTTGAAGTCACAATCACAGTGTTCCCATCACAATGGAGCATAGTAAATTGGGGTTTCTCAGAGCATGGTTTTTAACATTTTTTTATATGGTGTTGAGATTGATTCATATATGATGTTAAATTGAATGCCCCGGAATGTGAAAACAAATTTTGTAGAAATCCGTGTGGTGCTTTAATCTCCTGCCAAAGCAGTGACCCGGATTCCTAACAAATTTTGTTAGGAATCCATATGCACTGCTTTGATCTCCTGCAAAACCATTGCCTGCATTGTCCTCAAACAATTAAAAAGTGAAGCAGGATTGAATTTGGATAACAGTGCTGATCTCAACACTGCTTTAATCTCCTGCCAAAGCAGTGACCCGGATTCCTAACAAATTTTGTTAGGAGTCCATATGCACTGCTTTGATCTCCTGCAAAACCATTGCTTGCATTGTCCTCAAAAATTAAAAAGTGATGCAGGATTGAATTTGGATAACATTGCTGATCTCAATACTGCTAATTTAATCTTTTTATCTGCTTTCTTCTTTCTCATGATGCCTGTACTCAGTATTTTGGAATCACCTAGTTTTCCACACCATGACATTAACTCCGTATGATTCTTAGAAAAGGAAAGGAAATGCTCAAAAAATCTCCTCCTCTATTACATGCATTTTTCCCGTCAATAGTATAGTGTGCCTATTTATCTTTCCAAATCTGGTATATCTCCCTGTCAAAATTATCTAGTGTCAGGTGACCTCACTGTCCAGATATTTTGCATTCTTTTAAGGTGATTAGAAGAAAAATATAATTAGCAGTTGAGAAAATTTCCTATCTGGTAGGTAGAGAAGGAATGGGTAGTTGTGAAAATTTCTAATTATGGAAATTCAGGTGATTCTACCAAGAGATGGTATGAGCATAAAAAAATATAACAATGCTATCTCTGGATTGTGGTTCCATCATTAATAATGCTGCATATTGGGCTGGATATTTGGGTCAAACAGTGACGAATTGGACTTCAATTTCAATTGTCCTGGACTCTGGGCCAGATATGCACCCCTATATGCACACCCCCTTATACGGTTGGCAAACCAAGAAAGGTATTTCCTGCTAACTAAGGTGGGCCTTCTGAAACAAGTTATTGGGACAAATATCTAATTCCACACAAATCAGATTATCAAATTTGGTGAATTTTCTGGAATTCAATATATGAAATCATTTGTTTATGCTGATGACTTAGTCAGAAGCTTCAAGATTTCATTGCAGGAGCTTAGTAGTATGAGAAAGATATGAGTTTGCTTTCAGATTGCTGATCTCTCTTTCTTCTGTAATAAGCCAAACCAACTGTGCTGCTTTTTCTTCAACCATATTTTCTTTTTCAGAACTACTCTTCTATCATTTCCCTCCATCCAGAGATCATTGATGGAAGACCCGGGACTATGGTGATCGAGTCGTACGTGGTGGATGTGCCAGAGGGAAACACCAAGGACGAAACTTGCTACTTTGTTGAAGCCTTGATCAAGTGCAATCTCAAGTCACTTGCTGACGTCTCAGAGCGGCTTGCAGTGCAGGACCGTACTGAGCCCATTGATAGGATGTGAAAGTGGGAATGGGGAGTTGTTGTGGAAGGCTCTGATCGCCATGGATGAAGCTTCCGAGGCTTTCGATTCTCGGGGGTTTTGGAGACTGACTGGTGGTAGCCCTTCTTCCATCTTCCAGATACACTCATTCTCTCTCTCTTTCCTTTTGTTTGCTATGCTCTTTGTCTTCCTTTTAAAACTATGCTGGTTTTCCTTGTCTTTGGTAGCTCAAGAACCACAGCTCTTATAAAGGTTTCTTAAACCTGTTCATGAATAAAAAAAGCTAAAAAGAAAAAAAAAAGAAAAAAAAGAAAAAAAGAAAGGTTAGGTTCTCTTTATCTGTGGTTTTTCAGGGTTTTGTCAGTGGCGGTGTGTCATGCTTTGTCGTTGTATATATACGTGCTAGAAAGAGTTTATGTTTGTATATGCGGTTGCAGTTGATGAAGCATGGAGGAGGAAATGAAACTTTATAGGCTTAGCTCTGAGTCATGGTAGGGAAGCTTGTAATTACTGTTTTATCAGTTCTATGATTATCTTAATCTTAAGCTTGTTCTTTAGGTGCCATGGGATCCTAATCCTGAAATTCGAAAAAAGAGGGAAGTAATCCTTTCGGATTCTGGTCGGAGGAGCACCATCAGAACTATTATATGAAAATTAGCCCCATTTCCTACTCATAATTGCTTATGCCAATTTGTGGTTTTGCCCTGTTTTTGCTAAGCCACTCTGCGATTTTGTCTCTCTACTAGCTTGTTTCTACTTTCAATGAAATTTCTGAAATTTGGTGATGGCTTTCAAGTTCATTCTTGTATGTTGCATAAGCCATGGCTTATTTGTTCCGAATTCCGAGTTCCGGGTTGCCCTTTTTTCATGAAATTGAATGATATGGTGAATTATATGTGTATGGATATGGATTGTCATTTTGGAACTACCTTTTTAACTGCATTCTTGCCTTTTATCTGAAAATGAAGCATGAAGTGAAAAGGACAGAAAAGCATCTAGATCGGATCCATTCCCTAAGGAAATGCCAAATAGTGTATGCCACTAAATGAGGTTTCGAAAGAACTTGTTTCGGGTGCCACTGAAAGCGAAAGTCACGTGTAATTGGAATGATTCCATATCTCTATGATTTGAGCTACTCTTTTTATCTGTATCTTTCTGAATCATTAGCCCATGAATGATATAAAGCATTAGCATTCTCACTCAGAATGTATTCGTTGAATTCCAAAATTGTAATTAGAAAAGTCAACCATATGTGGGAATTTTTGTGGACTTCAGAGCGTAGATTTACCAGAAAAGATGCGTGTAGGGTTCAGACTACAGCCGTTGATGCTCAGCTCCAACGAAAAATAAGCTGCGTAGGCATGCTAACCCAGATTTCCATATCCAATTTCAGACCTAGCTCATCAGAGTATTAACTTTTAGGTTAGTTTTTGGAAATTTTGTGGAAAATATTAGGAAAAAAAAATAGAGAAAAATAAAGGGAGAATTATGTTTTAGGGGTAGATGGATCCCCAAATTAATAAAAGATCTGTGTAACTTTTCAAATTGAGTTGAAGGATAGGACAAATATACCCTTTAAGAACACATAAAATATTTTATAAAATTAAGTTAAATAATTTTTTTTCAAAAATACTAAATTAAATAAAAGTGGTTTTCAAAAATATTAAATTAATTTTTTTTTTCAAAAATATTAAATTAAATAAAAGTATTTTTCAAAAATATTAATTTTTTTCTCAAAATTAACAAAGGGCATTTTTAGAAATACTGAAGGATAATATCTTTCAACTTAATTTTCATACTTTCATTGAGTCTTGGGCTCAATTTAAAGAGTTACACGAATCTTTTGTTAATTTGGGGGCCCATCTACCCCTAAAATATAATTCTTCCAAAAATAAAAAGAAAGAAAAAGTAAAGGAATATATATATATATATATATATATATATATATATATATATATATATAATAAATTATTTTTAAATTTTATTTTATTAATTTATTTATTATAAAAAGATTTAATAATTTTAGGAAGTATAAATTTTTAATTAACTTTAATTACATTTGATTTTCTTTGAAATTAAATATGAAAAAATCTTTAGTCCTCAGGAATTAAACCTAGTGTTAAAACTTTTTTTATTTATTAAAAGCATATATTTTAATTTTTTATTTTTATTTTAATAACCTCGGAGCCTCACCATGGCAAGGTCCTTTGGGCCCACCATGGGTCACCAAACCCCAAATCACTAGCACCAGTCAGCATCGTGTAATCCGTCAGGGCCAGTAATCTGCCTCAGCCAGTGTTGGATAATCCATACTTAGTATCAAGTAATTTGTCACCGTCGACACCGGGGTGTAATCTGGGAATTGAATTCCCAGTGGTAAAATATCAACAACCTAACGGGCTAACTCATCCATCCTATACCACATTCTTGGTGCACACTTTCCAGGCTGAGTTTGAGTTCTAATTCAGCAGCCTGGAACATGATCATATCCCAGATACTCTTTAACTCCTAACTCTTCTATCCAGCAAGTATAGAACAAAGTGGTGATGTTTAATGGTACTATAAAAATTTCGGCTAAAACAGGAGCATGGCATATATCTCACGAGAGGATAATGAAAATTGTACAAACCCGACTAAAAATTACAAGAATAGGAGTAAGATTTTTTTTTCTTTTTTTTTTTTCCCCGAAAAAAAGGGGAAAATAGATAAATCATTTATTCACTAAGGTTAAGCAAAAGAGTTCCTTCCAATCTCAAAGAATTCAAAATTTCATCCCGAATGGGAGAATAGCAAGGATGAAGTTATGGTTTTCCTATCAGATTCTAGGCGGGGTTGTCTCGATGGGATGGATCATAATAAATGTCGTACTCTGGGTTTTTCCGACAGTTGAGAATGCAGGGGGGAAATAATAATTTTGTATAAATAAATTTTTTTTACCTGATGTGATTTGAATACACTGTACAGAGGTCCCCCTACAGGTTTTTAGTAGCTTACACATAAAGATGAGACCTGCATTTTAAGCCAACGCCAGCTCCTCATCCACCTCTGGCTGCGTTTGTTGCTCAGGCAGCCGGCCTTCTCGGTAAGGAAGAAGGATGCGTTTGATATCTTCTGCATTGAGGGTTTCACACTCTAAAAGTGCGTTTGCCAAGGCATGTAGCGCCTTCTCGTGCTGAAAATATGTCAAACATTTTTAGAGTTAAGTGAAGCCCCTTAAGATCAAAGCTGGAAGCATCTAAACACTGAGAAAGGTTTCTGGTTCTTCAAGAAACCAAAACTATACATAAAATTAGAGTCATTAATTCTAGTTATGACGATGTAAGTGTTGGTGTAGCCTGAAATCTGATGACCTAGGTCTTGTGTCAAAACTGTTTTTGAAAATAGTTTTTTGTTTTTTTTCAACTAGAAAACAGTTCCTTGATAATTTGTTCTTAAAATAGGGTTTTTTTGGTGCAATGTTCTGAATAACAACTAAAAATATGGAAAATTCTGTGAAAACTTTTAGTACATAATTACTTTAATGGAAAATAAGCCAAAAAAAAGCTATTTTTTATATTTGAGTTTCCAAACATAATTTTATTCTTGAAAACAAATGTAAACTGGTTCTAAGAACTGTTCTCAAAACCTGGTTTTTGAGAACGATCCCAAACTGGCCCCTAATTTTCTCTCTTAGCTTACTAGTTAGAAGAACTATAAATTATAGAGATCTGATGGACAAACCTTCTTTAGCAGGGCTTTCACACGGTCATAGGCTTCTCTGAGGAGCTTCACCACCTGTACAAACCCGAATGAACATATGAACAACCAAAAACAATTATCATATTTAAAGCAGGATGGGGGATTCAGATATCAGAAACATACTTCTGCATCAATTCGCGATTCCATTTCTACACCTGGTCGATCTTTGATATAAATTGGCCCAATTGTATCACTCATCCCGCAAGTAGATACCTTGCATAGAAAGGGTTGCTCTCAGCATTAAGAGAAATAAATGAAGAAAGCTCTTATTAAGAGGTTTCAGCCATCAGCTATTCCTTAAGGCTATGTTTGGTTCTTGCAAAATTTAAAGAAAAATGCAAAGAAAAGAAAATAAAGAGGCAAAGCAGAAGTAATGAAAAAAGTGAAGGAAAATTTAAAATATATTTAAAGTCAATAAATTATTTTTATATATTACTTCACTTATTCCACTTCCATATAAAGATTAAATAATTTTAAAATGAATAAATTTTTAACAAATTTTAACTATATTTGATTTTCTTACGTATGTTCTATATTAAAACCAAACATGAGAAAATTATTTTCCCTAACATTTTTTTTCCTTAATACTTTCCGGGAACCAAACATAACCTAATATTTTGAGGTATTAGAAATTCCTAGGAGGCTTTGAACTCATGGTTTTTCCAAATTCCTTAGTGAAACTGCTCTATGTTACAGAAACAAAATCCAAGAGTTAGTATAATTTTTTTTTAATGGGTAAAGAAAAGTCGTATATAAAGTAAAGAGGAGACACCAAAAAACAGTGCCCTCAAAGTATATAAGAAGTATACAAAAGAAGTCAAACGGCTCAAACCAAAGGAGGAGGGATAGAAACAAAAAACATCACCTGCCCTTACTTAGAGCCTAACCAATCAATGAAGCTTAAAAGCATAAAAGGGCTCAAATCTATAAACACCCTACTCCAAGACCACAGGTTACAAACAAAAGAATTTTTCAATCTTTGGAGCGAAAGCTCCTCATTGCCAAACGCTAACAAATTCCTTTCATTTCATACTGTCCAAAATATACACAAGGGGGACATTTGCCAAGCCTTTTTACGAGCTTTCCACAAATGACCCATGCCACCCAAGGAGAGTTTCCTTCACTGAACAAGAGAGAATCCAAGACACACCAAAGAAGGAGAAAAGAAGATTCCAAAGAACCCGAGTCTTTGCACAATGAAGAAGAAGGTGATCAACCGTCTTTGCTTCAAAGAGGCAAAGAAAACGCCTATTTGCCAAAAAATGGCCCCTCCTTTGAAGTTGGTCTAGAGTTAAGACTTTCCCCCAAAAATCCTCTTAAGCAAAGAAAGCCGCATTAGGAGGTGCGCTCGATCTCCAAACACTACCACTAGGGAACAAAGGAGAATCTCCGGGCTCCAAGATAGAATAAAGAGATTTGACCAAAAAGGTCCCACACCTCAAAGCTATCCAAATCACTTTATCTTCTTCATCCCTGTGCACCCTAAAAGCTTGGATCTTATGTAGAAAACGCTCCACCAACTCTAACTCCCAATCATTAAAAGGCCCTCGAGAAAAGAGAGGTTCATCCACCCCCATCACCTTCAGGGTTTCCAAATATCAACCACCCAAGCTTCCTTAGACGAAGAAGGGGTAAACAATGAGGGGAAGGACTCACAAAGTGGCTCATCTCCACACCACTTGTCCACCTAGAATCCCACTCTCTGACCATTACCCACTTGGTAGGCCAACCTGCCCCTCAAATAATTCCACTCCTTCCTAATAGCTTTCCACAACCCCCCACCATATCTCTCACTCACCTTGCGGGAGTGCCACCCCCCATCATCATCACCTTACTTTTGACTGATGACTTGCTTTCAAATGGCCTCTCTTTCATTGGCATACCACCAATTCCACTTGCATAAGAGAGCTATATTCATCAACGAGGGATTTCTCACACCCAAACCACCTTTCCTTTTCTCCAAGCAAACCGTGTTCCACCTAACAAGATGCGGTTTTTGCACAAGAGCTCCACCACCCCAAAGAAAATCCCTTTGAACCTTCTCCAATCTCAGCCTCACTTGTCTTGGCATGCAAAAAAGAGACATGAAATATATAGGCATGCTAGACAAAGTGCTTCGAATTAGAGTGAGTCTTTCTCCTTTTGAGATATACCATCTCTTCCACATATTGGGAATAATTAATATTATTAAATGCATGGACTTTGAGAAAATAAAATTACCATATATTGGGCAAGCTCTGTGGCTGTGTTTAGATCACTACTTGCTCCGGTTGTGACATGGTCTTGACCAAAGATAAGCTCTTCTGCTACTCTTCCTCCCATACAAACATCAAGACGAGCTAATAACTGCTTCTTGCTAATTGTTGTCTCATCATTTGAAGGAAGCTGAGTAACCATTCCCAAAGCAGATCCCCGAGGCATAATTGTTGCCTTATGAATTGGATGAGCACCATCTGTGTTGAAGGCAACAATTGCATGACCACTCTCATGATATGCAGTAAGCTGAAAAGAGATGAAGCAAAGTAAGCACATAAAACCAAAAACCGTGGTGCAGAGGCTCTGAATGGATCTAATCAAATTCAGAGTTAGTAGCAATTTACAGGGATATCCCAGCTCAGAGAAGGCCCCTGACTTAACTATCTTTAGCACCTATTGTTCGGGAAAACACATCCTTATCCTTCTCAGTATTTGGTTCCCTTCCCAGCCCCCAAAAAAAAAAAAAAAAAAAAAAGACGTGAGAGGAACATAAATATGCATAAGCCTTATGGTTGAATCTGTGACTCCACAGTAATGAGGTGAAGCATCAACCGAGTGAGTCACAGGTTAAACAGCTAGCCTTGACAGGTCTCGTAAATGATATTCATACCTTCTTTGATTCTTCTGATAAGAACATTGTTTTCCGCTCTGTTCCCATGATTATCCTATCTTTTGCGAACTCCAATTGTGAAGCATTTAACTTGTCAGCACCTTCAACAGCAGCCTTAATGGCAGCTATGTTTACCAAATTTGCAAGATCTGAGTGAGAAGCAATAGAAATGAGAATCATTGATGAGTGGGTCCTGACATGTCCAACCAATTTTTGCAGGGATGCATTCATAGGCTGGACACCTGCTCTCGAGAATCTAAATGAATGAAATGATATTTGAATAGAATGAAAAAGAAAACTCACCAGCCCCATTGAACCCTGGGGTGCCACGAGCAATTGCTTTGACATCAACATCATCAGACAATGGTTTATCCTGCAGATAGAGCTCCAATATCTCTTGACGGCCCCTCACATCTGGATTTGGAACAACAATCTAGAAGCAAATTTTTGTTAAATTTCACTCTTTCCAAAAGCAGAAAAAATTTAATTCAGAATAAATTGATGAGAAAATTTAGAAATTATCCCAAGAAGACGCTCTTAAATAGATTCACTACTCACCATAAAAGTCTAAAGTTAAGCTGCCACTATAATAAGGAATTGAAATCATATGTATCAAAAGACTTATCGATCTCCAAGTATTTATGGGCACCAAAACTAAATGGTAAATACATTCAACTGAATGATAGAATTTCAAGGTTTTTAGGACAAGGTAAAACATAAAAGTGGGGGAGGTTTCTGTTAAGGAGAAGTGCATCGATAAGACTAAAACATGTCTAGTTAATAGAGTGCATTTGAGGTTTCACGTTTGTAACAATCAGCATGATGCCTAACTTCTTAGGTATCATTGTAATTTGCCAAGAAGCTGGACCAGATAAACATTTAAAAGTTGAGATAAGAAGTCAGCCAAATGGAAATAATATTTGGGAAAAAAAAAATGACACCTAAGATAATAGAAATATTCACTTCGTTTTATCACAAAAATCATCTTCAGTATAGGATAAATTATTCATAATGAACAGTTTTAAGCTTCAAGACTTTGCAAACTATTATGATACAGAGAAAATAACTTACATGCCTGTCAAATCTACCAGGTCTTGTTAAAGCTGGATCAAGAATATCAGGCAAGTTTGTTGCTGCCATCAATATTATGCCCTACAAGAAAAATATTATCCAAGTTAAAAAATGCAGAAAAATATTCACTAATAGCACAAGTTTGTCCATATGTTACCTCATTCTGTTCAAAACCATCCATTTCAACAAGCAGTTGGTGCAATGTTTTTTTTGTATGGCCTTCCCATTGCTTTCGTGTAGATCCAACAGCATCTATTTCATCAATGAAAATGATGCAAGGAGCCTATGAAATAAGAAAGTACAAAAAATGAGCTAAAATTTAATGGATCTCCAATTCCATATCTGAATTAACACCATGTACATAAGTAAAAATCTACATAAAGGGAAAAAAAGGAAACACGCTTCAGAGGCATGAAAACAAAAATTAAATATTAATTTCTCCAAACAAGAGAGAGTTTAGAAGTATGTGTTATGACATACAAATTGATCACAAAGATGAAAAGTACCACACTCGATCTCATATTCACTGTCAGAATAGTCATTGATATTCAAATGTTTTTATTTGATTAAACCCACCACAAAGGGTGCCTCTGAAACAACTTACCTTTTTTTTAGCTGCTTGAAATAAGGATCTTACACGCCGAGCACCAACCCCAACAAACCTGCCACACAGAAAGCAACTTGAGCTTCAAAGTACCTGACATCTATATAATGCCTAAAATAATAATAGAGCAACTTCCAGATTCAATCTCTATCAGTTTACTCCAAAGCCATTCATACACAAAAAGAAAACCTTTCCTCCAATCACATGAACAGAAATCTTGGGGTTACTAGTTTTTTATGTTACGCTAACTAGCAACTACTGCAAACCAGTTGGTCAAAACGGAATGGAGATAGATATCATGAATTTTGGCAAGAAAAATAATGCCCCCATATGGAGAACCAAATATTTATTTTCCATTCAAACCTCTAGAAAACAACCACATAAAGGCCTTTTCAGTAGGTTATTCAAATCTAATAGGCAATCATGTTAGTTGCTGTTTTCAGTAGCCTAGTAAAATCAATTAAGTCAGTGCATGAGCACTACTATGTTTTTAGCTGCCAAGTAACAACAATCCAAACTGCTGTTGGTAACCATTTGTCAACAGCTGAAATGCCATGATGACCAATCCAACAACCAATGAAAAGAGGCTTGGACTAATCCAAGTGCTTAGGACAGTTAGTTATGTAGTATCAAAAAAGGCTTCTAAGTCTATCCAATAACCTAAGGGGCAAAACAGACTCAAAAGAAGCTTTTGAGCAGATTTGAGGCCAAAATTATGAACTGCAAGGAAAACTGGTTTGAAATCATACTACTTTATAATTCAGGATTTAAAGGGTCTCACAAAAATTGGCCTGTAAGGTTGCTTCTCAAAGGGTGACACAGGAAATATGACCTACCAAAAAAAAGGCGTGGGAATGTATACCACATATGGAAGAGAAGAGATCCCAAAAGATCTTATAATATAACAAAGTAAACAAGGGAAACATTGCTTAAATGAGATAAGGACAACACACATCAAGCAAAAATTTCTATGTCATTGGAAGGGCACATGGTCTCATGAGAGAAATATGCAAGTATAAAAGGAAATTATCCAAACCAGACCAGAGTCCCGTTGTGGAGATAACATCCAAGGGGGAAGGGACAGTCTAATGATTTGGTGGAGGGTTGTCATTTGCCCTAGAGGAACTGAAGTCCAGCCAAAAAAGGCTTCTCTGTTAAGAGTACTTCCTTGACATCCATCAGGACAGTATCTCGATGCCAATAAAGGAGAAGATCGACCATAGAAAAAGTGAACCTGAATATGGAGGATCCAAAAGAACATCTGAAAATATTTTTGAAGGCTTTATGATAAAAAATCAATGGAACTTTGACTATCAAAGGAAACAACTGCCATCTTATTTAACTAGACCACAATGGAATAGCTATCAAAGGAAACAACTATCATCTTATTTAACTAGACCACAACGCAAAAAGTTCAATAATTCAAAGTAATTATCATCATCATTATCATCCAAACAAGTTAGAAAAAGAGAATATTCCATAATTTGGTTTCACCTGGCCCTCACAAAAAGCCAGCATCAGCGATTAACAACAGAACTAAATTACTATAAGCTAGTGAAGCTTGTATTAAGGAGAGCAGAATATGGCTCACATTTCTTCAAATTCAGAACCTGCTCTATAGAAAAATGGTACTCCAGCCTCTCCAGCAATAGCCTTCAAAGTTCCAAATGAATCAAACCATAGATTAGAATGTAAAAAATATCATTGATTAAATCAAAGACAAATGAAAAGGGCAGAGAAATTAATATGGAAATTCAAAACATCAGAGAAGCTCATATGCAGACAGAAGTTTAATATAGATAATGTCTCTTTGTTATTACAAACTTATAAAGCTCAATGGCCACAAAATCAATACAAGCATGGATTCTCATCCATCTATCGAAAAATTTTAAGATGCATTCAAAAGCATAAACCATTACTTCATCTGATCAACAAGTAGTCAATGTTCCATCATTTGGTATGCAAGGCATGTATGAGAGAATTACCATAGAATACCACTGGTAAACAAGAACCGATGAGGACATGAATTTCATTTAAGCATGAACTGAGCTTGTGCATTAACTGTGGCACAAAAAATAGAGCTTGTACTTTTCCATGACACTTCATTGTATGCATAAACATAAACAGTAAAATGCTTTTATTTCTATTTGTTCAAATAAAGCTTGGAAGCCCAACAGAGACCATGAATTTCTAATCATCTCAGAATATTCATTGACCCACTAGTATTGACTTCAATTTGCAATAGCCACAATTCAAAAAATGAATCACTCTGCAATGTCACATGCAAGAAAAAGAGACCAATCATGCCAATCAAGCTCAATAGTACTAGCTCATAACCCGTTGGACAAGCTTTAGAGGCAAAAGGCCAAGAAAGGATTAAGCTGATATCCACAGCCCAAAGAAGTAATTAAATTGCTTACATTCAGCTACAAAAAAGAAGTCCATATATATATATATATATGAACCAGTAAAGGACCATTTGAAAGAGTAAATAAGAAAGAACATACCTTGGCAAGCAGAGTTTTTCCTGTGCCAGGTGCTCCTGTCAAAAGAATTCCCTGCAAACATGTATGATTTAGACTAATATAATAAAACATTAACCCAGCAGAAGTGAACAAGCAATGGACAGTACTATATATATAATTAAAGTTGTAATTCAACATGGACAGTAACCAAATTTGGGGCTATGATTCCATACTCCAAACAAGAAGATAGTGGTGGAAGTACATGCTCTAACATGTAGAAGCATTAAAGCTAAACCACTGAATCATAAATTTACACATATATACTCATCCACAATTTATTTATCTAGGCAGGTAACATAAAACCTTTTTTTCTTATAGGTTAATTTTTGTTCCCATTGGGACTTGAACCTCCCACAAACCCTCCCCAACCCTTTACCACTTGAGCTAGCCCTCAAGGGTAGACAACCCAAGACCTTAAAAAATCAGAGAGATCCATCATCCATGGTATTGAGCAGAATATATGCATAACCATTTTGTGCAATAAGATTATGTACTTGAAGAACAAAATGTCTTCTTACAAACCTTTGGCAATTTCCCCCCAAGTCTAGTAAACTTTGCAGGGTTTTTGAGGTACTCCACTACTTCCTCAAGCTCCTGTTTTGCATCATCACAGCCTTTCACATCCTTAAATGTCTTAACATTCTGCAGCAAAGGCAACTACTCAGAGAAAAATAGCAGGACTACAATTAACTGGCATGCTTCAAAAAACAGGATGGTCCATATGAAATGAATACAACTCTAAATCACTTGCACAACTTGCTCAATAGACTTGAAATCTCCAGAAACACTCTTAAAACATATAATACAAAACATGTAACATCAGATATCCACCTTCTCCGGCATAACTTCTTTATTTAACTCTTTAGGCGCATAGGAAGAGCTTGAGCCAACACCTGATGCACCTATGCCACCTAAGCTACCTATGTACTTCTGGAGTGCAGCAGCACCCATTACCCTGAAAGTAATATTCAATTAATAATAGAAACGGGAACAATAATCAGTCAGGGAGCACATAAACCTGCATGAGTGTGAGTGACAGTGCAATAGACTTGATTCTCTTTTTTAGACTACTTTGTAAAGATGATTGTTTACAACTCTATATGAAAGAGAGATGATAGTAATCAAGTAGACTACACAAGGAAATGGAAAGCTCATACCACACCAAACCAACAGCAACTGTGAACAAGATGGTTGAGATCAGCTCTTGTGCAAAACGTGATGATCTGCTTGAAACTTTAGGATCAACCTAATAAAGGATACAACATAATTTAAAATTTTAAAAACAAAATATACACACACAGAAACACACAAGATCCCAATGGAATCTAGGGAAAATAAGTTAAAGAAAATGACTAAAATCATCAGTCTTGCAGCCTATGATCAAAGATCATGACAGAAGCAAATTTGTATTAATTCTTTACCCTCATACCAAAAAAGGGGAACCAAAACTACACTTTGTATAATACTTACCATCACAACATGCAATGGCTGCTTCTCAGATATGCCAGGGTTCAAAAAGGCTTCATCCATATTTCCTGAGGCACGCTGCTTCAATTCTTGCAACTACACACAAAATTTAATAAGCATTTAAATGAAACTATCACATCAAAGACAAATTTGGGGAAATACCAAAGCGACATATTTGAATCCAACCATGATAAATAAGATTCAAAAGGAAAAAAAAAAAAAAAAAAAAGGAACATGCAGCCAGCCTACTACAAGCAAAAGGAAGAGCTTACACAAAAACATTAAGACCAGTTTTAATAATTAGATGAGAAAGTTGAGATGGATAAGCAAGAAAACAGCAAAGAAGTAAAATAAAATAAGGGAGGCTAAACGAATTGGAGTCAAAAGAATACAAATGCCACAGCAAGTAACAGTTGGCACAAGATGAAGGATCTAAAGATAAAAGGGAACAATACAATGCAACAAGGGCATCAATATGGTCAAAATGAATAACATACACACATATCTGAAGAGAACTTTTGAATGCTTTACTAAGATATGGCATTAATACATTAGAGGATCTAAAATGTCATTTATTTTGCCTGAATAAAGCACAAAAGCTAAAGCCCCTTGCAAAACCTACATCAAGGAGAGTAATAACACATAAATTATAAATTTATTCACCCATTTTATGGTCGCATCGCCTATCTGTGTCTGCGCAGAGTGGGCTTCTAGCCTTCTCAAATTTCATGCTTTTTATATGGATTTTATACCTTTGTTATCCATGTATAGGCCACTATCCAGTCATATCAACTTGCATGACAAAGTGACTGATACTGATACTTCAAATAGGTGCAAGGTCAAAATCTAATAAGAAATAATAAAATGAGAACCTATAAATGACACCTCACATCAGAAGACAATAAGAATGCTACCATGGGTTTTAACCTTTCATGGTAATTGAAAAAATGACCAAAAAATAACAACAATAAAGGGAACACTTGATTACCAATGTAGGAAGGCTAGAAGGTTTTCCAGATTGCTCATCTGGAAGATATTCAGAAATTGCATTAGTGACCACTAGAGCTCGAAGATATTCTGCAACTCCTCTACTGTCTACTGCATGATCCCTTTGTTCAAATCTCTTGATGACAGACTCAGGACTGAAAAAAAAAAAAGAATGGAACAGCTAAGCACAGTGCTTTTTGTTAATCACTTCATTTGTAAAATAAAAATAAAATATAAAACATGCATAAAGTTATTGTGATATTTGACGACATCCTAACATACTGCTTAGCTTTGGACTGCCACCACTCGCAGCACTGTTCTACTGCCTAAAACAAAAATAGATTTCTAGTTGACACACTAAAAACATCTTCAGCAAACAGGCTAAAGGGATAGAAGTAACGCTTATTAATATATTTAACCAATGTTCTACCTTCATTTTACCTTATATAACACTATGTTTGGTTCCAAGAAAGCACTAAGAAAAGAAAAAAAATTACTAAGGAAATTTTTTTCTTATGTTTGGTTTTATCATGGAAATTTTTTTAAAAAAAATCACAAATAGTTCAAATTAGTTAGAAACGTTAGTCTTTTCAAACTTCAAATTATTTAATCTTTATATTGAAAAGTTAAAATAAGTGAAATGAGTTTGAAATAGCACATAAAAATAATTTATTAACTTCAAAATTATATTTGGTTCCTAAAAAGTACTAAAGAAGTAAAAAATGTTGATGAGAATGATTTTCTCATATTTTGTTTTAACATGAAAAAAAAATACAATTAAAATTAGGTAGAATTTTTTTTTCTTTGATAGATAATGAAGCAAATTGTATTAAAAAGAGCCACCAAAAAAGCGATTCCAGGTATACAAGAAACAAACATCCCACTGCCACCAAGGCTCAAACAGGAGTGAATTAATAAATCATAGGAACTTTTAAAATTTTAAATTATTTAATCTTTACATGGAAGATTTAAAATAAGTTAAATGAGTTTGAAATAACATACAAATGGACTTCAAATCTATTTTTATTTTCCTTCACTTTTTCTTTTCTTCTACTTTTCCTTTCTATTTTTCCTCAATTTTTTCGGCAACCAAACATAGCTTAAATCTGTTTTTTGTTTCCTTTACTTTTTGTTTCCTTTTAGTTTGCTCTCTATTTTCTTTTCCTCGCATTTTCCCTCAAATTTTTTGGAATCAAACATAGCATAAGGAACCAAGAAAATTCACCATTCCTCTCCTATCAATGGTGCAATACTTGTTAGCTAATTTAGATGACCTCCATATCATCAACAAAATGCACTTGATGAAACTGGCATAAAACTAAAGGCTTTTTCAGTTGAACAGTCTCGAAACTTTATTTCATTTTTCCTTTTCTTGTCATGAGGCCTCTTGACAAACTCTATGATGATGATTCTCTAAACACTATCTGTTAGAGGGATTTTTAGAGAGACCTTCTTAGATTGTTTTATAAGATAAAACAAGGTACTAATGGTACCTTTCCTTCCTAAGAAGGAAGAAAAGAGGAGGAAAAAAAAAGACTAGCATTTAGAAAAATGTAAGCTTATCATATTTCAGATTCTAAAAGCAAAGAAACTTAATCGAGTCTACAGAACCATTCAAAAACTCAACCACGGTTTCTCCATTTTCTTCTGAAGCCAAAATCACAGGAACCACAAACTGTTTTACTCCGTTTTCTAGTAAACCAAACAGAGCATAAGCTAAAATCCGAAAGCCATAAAACCATAACCTGTGTTTATTGAGTTCAACCAGCAGCGCGCTCTGCTTCTCAACATCCTTAGGATTCGCATCCGCCTCCGAAATCAGCCGCTCCAACCGCTTCTCCTGCCGCCAAAACGGCCACCAACTGAACCACTCCGACCCCAACACCTTCTCAAACCATGTCCTCACCGCTCCCCACACTCCCATCGCAAACACCACCACCGCAAGCCGACTCTTCTTCCCCTCATTCTCCACCAAACCCTCACTCTTCCCCTCACTCTCCACCGCCTCCAATCCCGAAACCCCCGGCTCCGCCTCCACCAATCCTCCCTCCGATTCCCCTGAATTCATCACCAAATTTTCCACTTCCTGCCACTCACCCTCCATCTCCGCCGCATCCGCCGCCTCCGGCTGCAATGTGCATCGAATTGACAACCGGTGATTGCGAAATCTCGACTTCGGGGAAACAGCTTTGAATGCAGAGAAAGAAATCCTACAAACAGACAGTCTAGAGAGACAAATACGCCTCGCAGACGAAGAACAATAAGGCTTCGAAAAAGCCAATGAAGGTTTGCAGATAAGAGAAGCTTGAAGAGTGGACATGGCTACTAAGCACTTAGGGTTTCGCAGGACAGACAAAGGGAGATTCTCTCTTCGCTTCGCTTTCTCTCTCTACAAGTTTCCGAGCAAGCGAGATAACAGAGATAGGACGAGACAATGGAAACGCCGTTTTATTTTGTATCGAGAATGTGAGCCACAAGGAGAGAAAAGTCGAAGATTAGAACTCCAGGAGAGAAGCTGAAAGCAAGGAAACCTTATCCCTCACCCCTCTATTGAAAATATTATTTCTTGGCGCCCCACTCTCTCATTTACTCATCACACTATTTTATTACATAATTTAATTTATTTTCCCATTTTTTTTTCCCCTCCTTTATTAAGTTAATTAATTATTATTAATATTATTTTTATTTTTAATGAAAATTTTTGAGTTATTTTTCATTTTTTTTTAATGATTTTAACCGTACTACAACAGTTATCGGATAAATTTAAGGTATTATCTGTGGTATGATTCCAACTCGAGAATGTGCTTTTATAAAAATAATTTAATGGATTATTTGTTTTTTCAATTTGAAAAGTTCGGTCTCAGACTCTCAAAGAAGGTTCGGTGTTATTTTTTTATTTTATTATATATATAAATGAAAAATAAATTATATTAACCAATGCACGTGTAACATTACATTAACTGCCAAAAAAGAGGACCTTGTCCATTGACCAATTTCTGTGGAGGAAGCTCAAAACAATCTTACTCATACAAAGTGGAGATCCTTATCCTCATTGGATTTATCATTAAATTTCATAAATAAAATTATTACAAGGTTATTTAATTAAATAATCTCTAATTTGAAAATTTAATTTTTCCTTTTTCATATAAAAATAATCTTATTTTTTAAAACTTACACATAAATAATTTAAATTACGAAAAACATTTATATAAAAAATTAGTTATTTTTTAAATTCATATATGGGTTGGAATAAATTTATAAATTTGAGATATTTTCATTATTTTAGTCAATTAATTTTTATTATAATCCTCAAAATTATTCTTATTTTTTATTAAAAAAAACCATTTGTAAGATATAACCCCAATTATGAAATCAATTGCATAATCAAAATTATTTATCTATTAAAAAATAAAAAAGTAAATTAGTATTTGCTTGAATATATTTCTTATATTTAAAAAAAAATAGAAAATTCCGTATAAAAATAAAACATCCTATACAAAAAATATATCTTTTAAAATTACTTTTAAAAAATGTTAATATTTAAACCATCTAAATTTTTTTATACCTCGATTTTTTTAATAAGCTTTTAAAAAGATTATTTTTTTTCTATCTTAAAGAATTCTTATACCTTATATAAAAATTTATACCATTTCTAATTTTCAAAATAGAGCACAAAGAAATATCCAAATCGACACTTAACAAGCAGTAAAGAAACAGAGGAAAATAAGAGGATTTGTGGGGCCTAGGCACTGTGACCCTTTTTTATCTGAACAATCACATGAGAAGCCGCAAAGGTTTAGGCCACAAGAACGTAATGATAATGGAGAAAAATAAAATATTTCACAGTAGCACAAACGGAAGATCAATTGGCAACGCAAGGCCGCATTGCCCGGAACCTTCATTTCAAAATCTAGAAAAAGGTAAAAAAGAAGAGATTTGAATTTCTGGAAATGGGAGGTTCTTCCCCACATGTAGAGGCTTAGTTTGGGTGATGGACATTGCCCTCTCCCTTGGATTTGCAGATTCCATGGAGGCAGGCTGCTGCTACCATTCACAAGAAGACTGATACCGACATTGGAAAAAAAACTGATCTGAGAGATGATGATGTTGTTGTTGCAGCTGATCAATGGCTGTATGGGGGCATTGCTGCTGACTTAGGTAGGCCAGTCTGGGTCTGCATTGGCATCATTCCAGGGACTGGTTGAGGAGGCATGGTCCCAGGTGGCATGTAGGGGTGGTTGTGCTGCTGCATTGGCATGGACTGAGGTGGTGGTGGTGGTGCTCCTGCTGCTGCAGCAGATGTGGCCCATCCTGCTGAAGGCTGATGTATCACCTGCTGATCCGAAGGTGAGGCATACTGGGCTCCTTCAAACTGATGAGTGGAGGGACCTGGAATTGGAACTGGTTGTTGGCCCAGAACAGAAGGTTGGGAGCTCAACACGGGGCTAGTGTAATCTCTGCTCCTATCATTGTTGACCTTTATACTGAAATTACAATATACCAAGCTCCTAACTTTAGGACATCACCTTATTTTTCAAGGAAGAAGCAAACCGGTTGTAGAGATATTCTGGTTAAGTAGTGCTTTTTGTAAGAAAAGTTACAGTACAGAATATATTCTTTCCTTTCAGGAATTCTAGAAGAAGAGTCAAACGTCATATGACTTCAGTTCTCAAGCTTATATCCCAAGAAAACAATCTTCATCTTTGACATAAAACAACTCAATGTGTACCTTTATACTGAGATCTGTATGGCGTGAATATGAGATGTGGAGCTTGCAAAACCCTCCATCATAAATGCAGTGTCCTTCCAAGGCTTCCTTAGCAACAATTGCTGTCTGAACGTCTGCAAGTCCATTGGATTGTCAATAGACCCGATAGCTCATTCTTATTTAATATATAAACAAACTCCTCAAGATATTTATTAGAAATTCTGATGGATTTGAAATCCATTTTTCTTAAACAACCACTCCTAAAAACAGGATTCATGACCACATTTGGAATAGTTTTTTGCTTTTAACTTCCAACCGCATGGAAGCCCTTTTCATAAAATCATCCAACCACAAGAAGCTCCTATTGAACTTGAAAAAGAGCTTTCAACTTCAAAAAGTCAATCCAAACAGACCTCTGAATTACATTTCAATGCATAAAGAAAATTAAGGCATCAACAAAAACCATATGAAAAGCAACTTCCACTTGACCAGGAATGAGTGATTGAGAAGTTTGAGTCAATGTTATGAGGTTCTATTCTCCCCACCTTTTTATGGAAAGTAATATCAGAAAGGATGAAACACATTGATTCCTTTAAAAGACACCATAAAAGCTAAAAAGAATTTTGAAAAGGTATGGACTATGTTTATACATGAGACAAAGTCACCATTTCTTTTCTTTTTCTTCTTTTTTTTTTTTTGGTTGTTGTTGTTGTTGATAGGTGAGATGATAAACATGAGACAAAGTCACCATTTCTTTTCTTTTTCTTCTTGTTTTTTTTTTTTTTTTTGTTGTTGTTGTTGATAGGTAAGATGAAGACACATCTTTGATAACATGTAGCATTTTACATCTTATGGGTTGCCCAGATAAACAGGGTTGTGAAAGGAGTATGAAATTATTGCCTTTTAAGAATTCTCCCCTTACATTTAAAAGAAGAGAAATCAATAGTCAAGAAAGGTATAGAAACTCATTAACACACAAGTGAAACTAGGAGAAAATCGGGTGTCAATCATTGAGAACGAGGAATTGCTCCAATTTCTCTATGCATTGATTTATGTCATTTTTCTACAGATGACCATGTAGGAACTTGGGCTAGAACTTGCCTAGGCATTTCAACATACATGTCAGTAAGGTTTGAAGGTTACCAGGGTATTGAATCAAAGCCTGAACTCCTCCATTCTTATCAAACATTGCAATCTTTTGGATAGGCCCAAAAGCAGAAAAAACCTGGCCATAAAAGAGCCAAAGAATCAATATTGAGAAAGGAATGATTAACAGAAAATGTTAAAAATCATTGGTCAAAGTAGATACCATGTGTAAGACATCCAAGGTGACGGCATACTGCATGTTCTCAATAGATGCAAGAAGAACATTACTTTCAGGTTCTACTTTTCTTCCATCAAAACCCATGCTAAACTGCATTGATGACAAATGAAAACTATTTAATTTAACCACTAAAGACATCAAAATATCAGTTAGTTCCATAAAAATGACGCAAAAATCTTATACATCAGATGGCAGAAGTATGGATCGCCGCCAATTGCATGTTAGTGCACTTCAACACACATGCAAATGTTTAAAGCAAGCACTCTTAGTTACCTAAGGTTTTGTGCATAAAGGAAGAGCCAAAGAACATATCTTGCATTGGCTCAAAGTGAAATGTATTTTGGGCACTTGCATTTACATAGGTGCAATTATATGTGCTATCTTTATATTTCAAATTATTCCAGCACCATTTGACACCTCAATGACTCAATTAAACACCTTACAGAGAAAAGCTAAGCATAACTTAAACAAGTTCTACTTAGCAGCAGCATTGTCTCTGTAATTCTACACTAAGGTTTTCTAATGTGGGCAGGTGCATAGGCCTACAACATAAACTGATCTCATAAATAAAAAGACACCCATTATATCTAAATCATTTTTCCTCCATGTTTCCATTTGTGTCCAAAAAATTATGACAGTCCCCATTATGTTTCCAAGACCTATTAAATGCTTTTCCTTACGAGGCCAATGAAAACAAATCATTGAAATAAAACATAATATGAGGAGAGAGCATTCAACACAAACATTTTTTTGATAAGCAACAGCAGAAAATATATTAGAGAAGGCCGAAAGGCCGCATCGCATACAGGAAGTATACAAAGCAGCCACAAGGCCAAAGAGCCAAAAACAAAAACACCTCACCAGCCCTTAAGGGGTCGCAACCCACTCCAAGAAGCCTATGAGCGAAGAGGACTCCTCTCCCCTATACAACTTAGCCCAACTCCACAGACTACTTACAAAAGACTTCTTGAGAGTCTGAATAGCCAAGAGACCCCCTCTAAAGGCTAGCCTATTTCTTTCTTTCCACACCGTCCAAAATATACATAACGGAATGGTCTTCCAAATCTTCTTCCTCTTTTTGCCCACAAAAGGACCCCGCCAACAGAACAACGCCTCTTTAACCTTCTCTGGAAACACCCACTGAACCCCAAATAAGGCAAAGACGATATCCCAAAGGGTCCTAGCCACTGTACAGTGTAAAAGAATGTGATTTACATTTTCCTCTTCACAACCACACAAAAAACAACAATTTGGAATACATGTAATATCAAATGCTTGTTGGAATACATGTAATATCAACTTAGCCCAACACAAACATTGTAATAGTTTCAATAACAGATATTATCAAATGCTTCTGAAATTTTTGCTGGCCATACTAGGGAATACATGTGGATGGATGGGTTATATTTGGCATCTGAAGCCTCTCATGAGAAACAAAATAAACAAATTGATTGACCCTGGAATGTATATAACAAGTAATCAACATGTCATAGTATAGGTATGTCATCTTCTACTCAAAATAAAATTCCAGAACCTTACTTGACCACTTCCATCTATGGCTGATGAAGCAACAGGAAGATAAGGGTTAGTGTAGTCCCTGAATTTGCAAAAAGGAAAAATATGATCAAACAGAGTGAACAGAGGGTAAGAATCAAATTTGACAAAAGAGGCAAAAAGGAGTCAGCAATGAGCTAAAGAAAGAGAACTTGTTAACACAAAAACCAATACTTGAACCTGGATACCAAAACGGCCCAATACAATACACACATATACCAAAAAAAATTATAAATCAGTAATACCTGCTGCGGTGGCTTTGGAATTTCACACTCAAATCTGTGTGTGCAGAAAATGTAATCCTAAGAGTGCATGGTCCCAAATGCTCTGGAAGTAGGTACCTAATACCCAAGACAAGAAAGGCAGTTGATCATCAAGCAGGTAAATTGAGTGCATATAGCATATGGATGCATAGCAATAACAGAGTAACACAAGAACGTGATAGGAAATACAATTTTCCAGTCTAAACTTTGAACATAAAAGAAATAAAAAAGGGTATGACATAAAAAAGTTTCAAAAGTCTAGAAGTCTATCTGAAGTTTGATTGGATCATTTATACCATAAAGATTCTCAAAAATAGGGCCAGCAGATATCCAACCAAGTGCATATGCACTGAGGCTACAATCATAAAGTTGGAGTACAACCAGTGTCTAATTAACAAATGTTTTACCTCGGGATGCTCCTTCCATCCAAGGCATTTTTTGCAGCAGAGGCAGTTTCTGAATCTGAAAATTGCACCAAAGCCTGACAAAGATAAGCAGACTCAT
Organism: Vitis riparia; assembly: GCF_004353265.1. Classification (NCBI taxonomy): domain Eukaryota; kingdom Viridiplantae; phylum Streptophyta; class Magnoliopsida; order Vitales; family Vitaceae; genus Vitis; species Vitis riparia. Next base: position 20,443,648 of record NC_048446.1, read on the forward strand.
GTTTGGAGGTAGAAGAACCCATTAATAGAAACCACAACAGAACTGAGTTAAATTTATAAACCTGGAATCCGGCTGTCTTCTCAAAGGTAGTGATCTTATGCACAAATCCAAAAGCAGAAAACACCTGCATCACTGAAATAACTTCAGCAAGAGATTGAAACAATAATCCTACAAATTTAGGAGGCTGTTCCATCTGTTACCCTCTCTGAGTACTGTTACAGAAATCAGGAAATGTAAACGAATCCAGCCATCTATTTTTTGGCAAACAGAAACAATAACAGATTTTATCATCTATATAAACAGGTTGGCAAAATAATCAACACATCATCAGTGACAAATGAACATTGAGAATAACAAGAAAAAATATGAAATTAAAGATAAAAAGGATCACCTACACCATCAGTTTTAAACTTTTAACCAGTGCCAGGAAAACTGTAGTTTTATTGTTCTGTATCAAGGTCATCTGAAAAGACTAACTACCTTAACCATAAAAAACAGTTGCACCTTGTTGGAAACTGAAACGGAACCGACATGTTATTGATAAAGTAATAAGCTGTGAATTGCAAACAAAGGGCGACCACTGTTTGCCTATGAAACTCAGACTTTTACTCCAGGGGAATGTGAACTGTATCATTCATCTTCCACTCAGTATCACTTATTTAAATTGCATCAAATGAAGAATCTGAAACTCTTTACAGAATTTGAGATTTTGTGTTCTGCATTGGAAGGATAGCTTTAATTGGGACAATATATCAAAGTAATAAAAGTGGGCATTTTTGCATCTTTCCTTGGACTGAAAACAAACTTCTATAAGACTTGTTTATCCATTCCCAGATCACTGCAAAAGTAAGAAATCTCTAGGATTGAACTAAACCTTCCAATTATCAACTAAGAATTCTTCTCCTTCTTTTCTTATGATGCTCATTACAGTTCCTTGGACAAAGCAGTGAAAGCCAAGTTTTCTTGAAGCTCAAAACTTCAACCCTTCTATTTTTTAGTAGGCAAATTATACTTATACCTTTTTGGTTTGTGATGTATGTGTGTGTGCTTCCATAGAGGAAAACACAAAATCACCTCATTCTACAACACAATTATGAAACATCTATACCAAACATAAAAAATGCAGTGAATAATTGACCTACAAGTATGGCATTCTGGCACAGAGCATGCTGTATGGAAGGGAGAGGGATGCACAAGAGCAAAGAAATCAAAGCATCCTAAACTCTTAGAATGGTAGGGAGAGGAAGATAAGGAGGAAGAGTAGGGAAGAAAGAGTCAGTTTTAAGGAAAGGAGAAAGAAGACAAACACACATGTGCCCTTTCTCCCAATGCATTAAGCTGCCATCGAAGATATTGCTGTGACATGGGCCTGCTGATTCATTCACATTCATGTCAAACAAATGCCTTATGAAGCATCACAAACTACAACCTAATCATAGAAACTCACAGCAACATCCTTTTAGTGACAAATTTACCTCCCATAATTGTTAACAGAAAAGCATGCAACTTGCTTACCAAGTGTAAAACGTCAATGCTCACAAGGCGTGCATCAGCACCCTCGATTGTCACCAGCAGTACATTTCCAGCAACATCAGCTGATGTTTTGTTGTTTACTATTTCTTGCCGGTTGGAATATTGTAAGTAGACGGTTTTCCCCCGTACTTGAGCCGGCTCTGAAGATGAAGCATAATATGATATCATTGCAATAGCTTGATTCAAATCTGCCTGGAAAAGATTAAAAAATATAATAAGTTCAAATAGTTGACAGAATGGAACAGATATTTAAAAAGGACAAAGGGAAAAAAAATGGAGGAAATAGTGTGTCTAAGAAGATAAAGAACAATTCACACTCACAAATTCAATAAAAGCTTGATTCCTGTTTGCACCAACATTGCATTTTGTGTTGACAACTTTACCAAATGGCTTTCCCAGCTCAATCAATTCCTCCTCTGTGCACTCCCATGGCAAGTTCCTTAAATGGAGCACCTTGGATGGTGGTTGAGTGTAACGGAATTGCGGTTGACTTGATACAGATGCCATTCCGTACAATAACCCCAATTGGTTGAAGGACACCGCAGAGATATGAAGTCCTTTGGACCCCTATGATAAAAGAGTTGTTTGGTTATTATGTTCATTATATTCCAAAAATGTCTGCATATTTGCTATAAGATGCTAACTTGCGCGTCACACTTCGTAAGGAAATCTTTCCACCCCACAACAATGCCTATTGCCACTGCACCATATAACAGGATTCTAACAAAAACAAAGAGCACAACAAGGACAAAAGGCTTCAACATTTTCCATAACACTATGTTCTTGAGTGTTGTCTTGGGTTGTCATTCCAAAATGAAAAGTTTCAGAAAGAATTTCTAAACAAGATAAATATAACCTTGAAGTGCAGAAAATGTTTGGAATTGATGGAAATTTTCGTAAACATAACAAGGACAAGGGGAACAGTTTTAGATGATGCAATGGCAAGGTCAATATAATGGGAAATAAAGCTATTGGAATTTAATATAACCATCTTCATAGTAAGAGATGTAAAAAGGGCCATGCACTAAGACTTGAGGAAAAAAGGATCAAAACCTTTTGACCCACAAAATAAGATACAAAAACTAAAGCTAAGGCCCTTTATTAAGTGGTTGATAATACATTTCATATTGAAGTAATATTAAAACATATAATGCCAATACTTTTCTATTTCTTATATCTACATCATTTTCTTGAAATATCTATAAGTTCAAAACATTTGACAAATGATTCATAGGTTAACCCTATGTTTTGAATTGAAGCAAAAGCCCTTTCCTCAGCTGCTAAAATTAAACCTTCAAACTTTCAGAAACATTTCGTTTTTCAATCAGAAACATTTCATGGTTGAAACAAATTCAAACAAAAGCTCTTTTGAACTTCTGAAATTTGTCAATTGAAAAAACTCAGAACATTGTATTGTGTTTTTGTTTCAGTTAGCTAAAACCCAGGATGTTTTTTGAAGCCTATTGAAATTTCCAAAATATACCATGTCGTGTTTTGTTTCCACTAGTTAAAACTTGAGACATCATTTAAACTTTCATCACAACTGTTTACCAAAGGGAAAAATTTTCTGATCCAAAAAGCTAGAATCCCACATATATTTTGGTGGGCAGATCCAAAATATATTCATAACGAAATCAACTGGTTCACACCATTGAAATCACATTCAAAAGGTTAGATTTAACAGTCCACCAAACCATTTTTTGTTTGACTTTATTCTTTCAATAAACTGAAAGTACAGAAAAATCATATACAGAAAGTACTCAAATTGCTAACCAAAACCACATAACAAAATGAAAAAAAAAAAAAAGGAGGGGGGGCGGAAGTGGAACCAATCAACACGCGAAACACATAAAACTCCACCAGAGAAGGAAAAAAAAATTCAAAAACAACCTACAACATTAGCAGAAAACTGCAACTTCCAATAACAAATTAAATATCAAAATAAAAATAAAAATCAACACGCAAGCACATAAAATCCGCCTAAAAAAATATATAATAACATACATATTAGCAAAATTTCAAGTTCCAAGAACAGATTACACATTAATCTCATCATCGCCTGTTCGATTTCAAAGGAAAAAGCGAATAGTAACAACAAGAGCTAGATCAATAAACAATTTCGATGCATAGCTTTGGAGAGATAAATAGAGATCCAAGCATAATACCAGAAATTAGGGCAAGAACTAAAGAGAATTGAATATTTGGGTTGAAATACCTAAAAGACGAGAGGACCGAGGCCTCGTTTGCAATATTCACAAAATTTAGGGTTCACAGAGAACAGAAGATGAGATAATACTTCTCCTTTATCGCGATTTAGGGATGAATTTTGGCGCGGGTAGGAGTGCGTACGCGCACACCCTGCGCATGTTAACAGAAACAACCCCAAGAGCGTTACTCCAGGAGGCGTACGTTAGCTGAGGGTAGTTGATATCCAAATTTAATATATATATACAAAATGCATTAAAATTTTGAAAAAGTAAAATATATAAATTTAATAAAAATCCATACAATATCAATTATATATATAAAAATAGATTTTTTTTTTTCAATATCCAAACCTTTTATTGCCAAACCCTTAGCACTCTTAATTGAGACTCAAATCTCAAGGTGCTGACCAACTCACAACAATCAACACTGGTAAATTTAAGGTATTATCCGTCACATGATTTTATCTTATTTTTGTTATTAAGATATAATAAAATGTAAAAATTAAATTTTAAAATTTTTTAATAAACACAAAATATATATTTTTTAATTTTTGTTCTATTTTATCTTAAATAAAAATCCTTCAACTTAAATCACCCCGTTAAATGGAATTAATATCATTTGGTATGATGAAGTAAAAAAAAAATTGGCATGATTCAAAAATAAATAAATAAATAAAATTTTAAACCATATTTGATAAATGAATTTTTATTTTATAATTTTTTGTATTTTTAATTTCACACTTTTACATGTTTTTTTATGATTTTTTTTTTATTTTATCCTATTTATTTATATAACTTTATCATTTTTAAATTATTAATTTATTAAGAAATAATATATTAACTTATCTATAGCTTTTAAAAATTTATTAAAATAATACTAGACTCATAAATTTAAATATATAGATTTTTATTATAAAATCATATATTTTTAATTTTACAACAATAAAAGTATTAATTAATAAATAATAATCATTATATTAGCTTTTATATACTTATTTTATTATTTTAAATTTTAATAATGTCAAGGTGCAATTGCGTATCACCTAACAATGGAGAAAAAGATGGATAGTGACAAATACAAACTCTTAAATGTCAAATACAAGCCCCATCACTAAACCCAATTCAAATTTTTGGTAACTTTCCATGGCATATCACCTAACAAGGAGCATTGTAAGGTAAAAATCAATGGGTGGAACATAAAGATCAGAGTCAATCATCAAACACATGCATGCAAGGTTACGATATAAGCACCAAATAAGAGGAGGAAGAAGAAGAAATTAATCGAAAAACCGAGGCGGGGCGGGGCGGGTCGGGTCTTTATCGGTAAGCAATGCTGCTTAACTATGGCCTACAAGGACATCCCTGTAAGGAGTTGGAACCACAACTGGCAATGCTTCCTCCACATGTATTTTTCTCCTCCTCTGATCTTCTAGGATGAGAGGGATTTGGCCTTCCCTTTCATGAATCAGTCTCTCTTGTGCCCCTCCTCGGAGTTTTTCGAGCCTTAATCCATCCATTTGCTGCATTTTGAACACTTTCACCACGTTCATTAGGCCCCCAATGAAGAACAGTAGCGACCCAAACATGCCTAACCACACCCAAGCCATACCCTGCCAAGAAAAAAGACAGTCATCCAAGGTTGTCCCGCAATATTTCTATATGGAAATTTCAGCTAAAATTTCATGGAAACCCTTCATGATCATGCTAGAATGCTTGTTTGTCATGCACCATACAAGGCACGTTTTGCACAAACCTGAAAATTTTGATTAGATATCTCTTAAACTCGATAAATTTCATTCAACATTCCTTCGTTGGTTTTTGTTTTTTGGCTGAATAGAAAAAACCAAAATATTTAATTTTTTATATTCAGCTAAAAGTACTTTATTGATATTAACCAACATCATTAAAATAAATTTGTTATTAATAAGTTTAGTTTAATTATATTAGTTGATGTTAATGAATCACTTTTAATTGAATAGAAAAAACTAAATATTTTGGTATTTTCTAGTTAGCAAAAAAAAAAAACACTACCTTAGAATGGATACAATTTGTGGTATGCTTTGTGCTAATACAAATGCCTTCTATCCATTCTATGAAAATTTATGCACCAAATCATAAACCCGATTAAAGATTCTCTTAGATGCACCATTTCACATTTGCTCAAGTCTGTTTCCGTTTCTAGACTATCAAGTCATTCTTCATGATAGTTACTCAAAGCAAACCAATATTATGAGTTGGTAGATACTCGACAAATAGTTTTTCTTAAATACTTCTCTGAATTATTGTCCGTCTACTTCTAATCGTGATAGTTGTATAAGGGAAATAATTCAATTTAGTAACATGTAATGGCATAACATATAATTTTTTATACCTTTTTTTTAGCAAATCTCTTAAGAAAATAGAACATCGCTCTTTAGAACTTACCAATAAGTCTATACCATGATGAACGAATCGTGCTTGCTCATGGCAGTTTAGAATTGAACCCACCATGAACAACAAGCTTCCCATTAAGAATGGGATGTGGACGCTCTGCTGCAAGATTTGGATGTGTCCATCAGCTCTCTCGTAGATTTGGCATGAGTTATGGATCGAGCCGAGCACCCATAGAACAGGGCCAGCAATAAGCATGTTCAAAGCATGCCTCTCCAATTTGAAGTAACCATAGCCTTTCTCTTCCTGCAATTTTCAGATCCAATATTGTGACAATACATTGTTAAAAAGTTGGACCCACAAAGCCAAATTTGATTTTATAATGATATTATATGGTAATAAAAATTGGTAAAAGGTTTATATGATTCAAAATTCAAAATTAAGACGATCGGACAAGGTTTATATGATAATTTTTTGGTGCAAATGTTATAATATAATGCGACTAAAATATAAAATATTAAAATCAATATTTCTCAACTCAATGTACATAAAACCCTATTGTTTTTTCTTTTTCTTTTTGGGAATGATGGACACTATTTTTTTTATTTTCTTTATATAGAGAATTGAGCTCAAAAAAAGGGAAAAGGTGAAAATACTCTCAATTTTCAAAAGATTAGAAGGGAAAAGAATTAAAAAGCTTATAAAATGTAAAATATAAAAAGAATATAAATATTATAAATAATAAAGGGTCATGAATATATATGAGTTCATGTATACCCAAAATTAATGGTATGTTTAGTTGTGTGATTTAAAAGTAATTTTTTGTTTTTAAAATAACATGATTGTTGGTATGTGAAAACAATTTTTAAAAATAAAATAAAATAGAAAATAATTTTTAGAGAACAAGTATGAATTGTAATCAATTTTAAAAAATAAAAGGAGAATATGACCTTATTGAAACTTGTTTTTGAGTTAAAAAATTAAAATAAAAAGTTTTAAAAAACATGGCTAAACTGAATCTAGACATCATCTTAAAAGTAGATTTTTTTTATATTAAAAACTAATTCATTGTAAATGATGTAATTATTTTTCGCATAGTACCAAATTTTAATAATAAACAAATACAATATTATTATTATTATTATTATTATTATTATTTGACATTATTATTATTATATAAAATTTTAATATTACCCTTTCCTGATGAAACATTTCTATTCTATAAAATTTAATTATACTATTTTTATGATAAGATATCATATCTATATATGTGTTGCACCAAAAGTAAATTATTTATGATTGTTTCCCACTTTGATTCTTCGGTTCTTTTCCCCCTCCTTCGTAGGAAAATATTCTTCCTTCCCCTCATCTTAAGAAAGCATCCACTCTTCATGGCATTTCAAATACTTCAAGTTACCTAAATAGTTGGGATTAAGTCACTTAATCCACTGAATGCACCTCCACCTTATATACATATATATATATATATACTAACAAACCTGATATCAAGTTGACTTGCCACATTGTTATGCATTCTATTTATATATATATATTTTTTTTAAAATGATAATTGTGTTTTGGTCCCAGACCCAAAAATTAAGATGTGTCATATAAAAATTACATAATTGATGGAAATGATATAAAATATGAAGAAACTTATATATTATTCAAAACTATTTTGAATATTTCTATCATATTAAATATTATGATATTAATTTTTTTAATAATTATTCTAAAATTTTATTATTTTTAGAAAACTATTTTTAAAAAAATATATCATTTAAAAAAATAATTTTAACATATTTTTAGTTATTTTTTATATACACTATTTTAAAAATATATATTTTTTAAAATGTTTGATTTTAAATAATAATAATAATAATAATAATTTATTTTTATTTTTTGGAAAATGATTTATTTTTTTCCAAATCATTAAATTAAATTAAATTATTTTAAAGTTTACAAAATAAATAAAATTTAAATTAATATTTTTTTACTTTACATTTAATAAAAGTTATTTTTGAAAAGATAAAAAATTCATATACCAAAGCTTAATTTCTCGCCAACTAGGTTCAAAAAACACAATTTTACCAAAAAAAAAAATCAAATAAACTCAAAAATCTTTCTTTTTTTATTATTTATTGGGAAAAAAATATGACCAATGTAGAACATGGGTATGGGTATTAGATTCTGTGATGGTATATGCTTGAACGTACCTGAAGGAAGAGGAAGAGAATGCCCAAGAAGGAGAGGAGATACCCCATGGCCTGAACAAACGGAACCGAGAACTCCACAAGCCCAAGCTGAAGATCAAACTCCATCAACCCTAATCTGTAATCGATCCCGGCCATGTGCGCCACCAGATCATGAACATTCACCACAAACAAGAGCCCTAATCCTATCATCATCAGCGCAAGCCCCGATTTGGGGTCTCTGGAGAGCTGGGAGACGAATCCGCTGAGGAGAACGATGGTGGCGAAGACGTAGAGGCCGGCGTTTATGTACTCGAAGCGGTTCCGAGCGAGGCGAGTGCCATAGAGGCGACTCTCTCTGGCGGATGCGAGCTTCACCATTGGAGGGGGAAAATGTTGTGGAGCTTGAGATGGGTAGGGTGGATGATCGAGAGGTTTGAGTTTTGAGCCTGCGAGAAGTTGGGGGAGGTGTGGAGAGGGGTGGGTGAGGTGGCGAGTGGCGAGGGTGGTACGTGGCGTTGTGCATGGAGTAGGGTGAATGTTTCTTTGGGAGACGTGGCGGAGAGGGAGAATTGCCTGAGTTTGTGGAGACGCTGTGAAACGGTGCGTTTTGTCGGATTCCAGGTTTTTGTGGGGTTCCTCCAAAACGATGCGTTTTGAGAAAGATGAAAACGGTGTCGTTTTTTAGTTTCTTCTTTTCTAATTTTTATCCGTCTTGGAAGGTTGGCTCGAAAGCTTCTTGGCTGGGTTCGTGCCCGTGTCGGACTAGGCCACAAAATTTCATGTTGGATTCAGATAGCAATTGGCTTTAGGCTTTTTGGATTGGGCTCGTGTCGGGCTAAGTCACCCACACTGGGCTTGGCCTATAAGTATTAGAGTCTAATCGAGTTTAAATACCAATGCACTATATTTGGTTTCCATAAAATACTAATAAAAAAAATTTGAGAAAAATAATTTTTTTTGTTTGATGTACGATAAAAAAATCAAATAGAATTAAAATTAGTTAAAAATTTTATATATTTTAAAATTATTTAATCTTTATATAAAATAATTAAATAAATAAAATCAATTTTAAATTATATATATATAAATAATTTTTTTTTTCTTATCTCAATTTCCTTTCAACCAAACACAGGCAAGGCCATTTATATGCCTGCTCATGATAGGAGAAACAAGATGGACTTTACATTCTATTAATTCAAAATCAGTACAGCATTGCTCACGTACATAGCCATTTTTTTTTTCCTATGTGCCAAACAATGACCCAATTTCTCTCCAGAAAAGCTGATGGCTCCTGGGAAACTTGCCTTGAACCAATCCAAGACAGGAATTATAAAACGAATGCAACTACAAAACAAATTATATTACCCTTTTCAAGCAAATAATATTTACAGGACCTCTGATGGCAATTCTCATGTACTGAAATGTTGCAAATATTTCAAGAAAGCCGCTTAACGTTCTACAAGGAAATTAATCGCTGGAGATTAAGAAGCGGACTGGCATTAAAACAGGTGGCTAGATAGTACAAGAGGCTTGAGCTCTGCTTTCATCTTTGTGGACTTGCCTTGCAGGATGATATCCAAAGTAGAAACTGCATCCACAATGTGCTTGCCTTTGTTTAACATGATGCAACTTGCCCTGTCAAAGCAAAGTGGGGTGAGAGTTAATCCATCTTGCAGTTTATTTTGTTTGTGAAAACCAGGATCATTAGCTGTTAAGACAGAATTAGAAACAATGGTGGTGGGCATTTGATATTGATGGTGATGCATGGGACCATGGGAGTTGACAATTACTATCTAAACATGCATGGAGAAACACCTTTCCAATTATGGAATTATGCTGATTCCAGGAAAAAAAAAGGTTATATTTGGTTCTCAGAGAGTAATAAGAAAAAAAAAACAAGGAAAATAATTTTTTCATATTTGATAAAAAAAATAAAATACAATTAAAAGTAGTTAGAAATTTACGCATTTTTAATTATCTAATATTTATATAAAATAGTTAAAATAAGTTAAATGAATTTAAAATAGTACATACAGATAATTTATTGACTTTTGTTGAACTGTAAATAAAATAGGAGAATTATTTTCCTATTATATTACTATGTGTATAATCAATCTAATAGACAGAATTTATTATTTTTCATCTCATATTTCGTGTCAACTTTAAATTTATTTTTTATTTTCCTTTACTTTTTCTTTCCTTCTACTTTTTCTCTCTTTTTATTTTTTTCCCACAATTTTTTCGGGAACCAAACATAGCCTATTTACCGCCTAGCATCATAATTGTGACATCCTCTAGTCAACTAGTAGGAGGGGATATGATAGAGACTAAAGAAAGAGCTTTGCCTATCATCATAATTGGCCTCTAATTGATACATTTTGGCTTTATTTTTTTTTCCCCGAGGAAACTAAAAAATAGATTTAAAGTCAATAAATGATCTCTATATACTACTTTAAACTCATTTTACTTATTTTAACTCTTTTATATAAGTATTAAATAATTTGAAAATACATAAATTACTAACTAATTTTAATTATATTTTATTTTTCTTGATATTTTCCGTAGTATAATCAAGCATAGAAAAATCATTTTTCTTCACATTTTTTTCTTTCTTTAATATTTTCTAAGAACCAAACATAATCTTAAATTTTCTAAGATGCTCCAAAGTGAGAAGCAATGCATAAAGATGGTTACGGAAACAAGCATTAAATTTTGCAAAGACATTCTCTAAAAAATAAATAAAATAATCAGGAAAGAGTATCTAGTTTGGTCAGTTACCTTCTTCCATTGGCCACATCTGTAAGTTCAGCTCTAGTAGGCACGCCAGACTTGACAAGCGACTCAAGAACCTGAGTAGCCCAAATGACTGGTACATGGGCAGCACTACAAATCGATAGAATTTCTTCCTGTATATCCCCCAACCTTTCCCAACCGCACTCCACTGCAAGATCTCCTCTGGCGATCATAACTCCCAAGGGATTTGGTGATTTCATTGCCTCCAACAGTAAGAGAGGCAGTTTATCAAACCCACTGCTTGTTTCAATCTTTAACACAATTCCTAGGTTGTGAAGCTTCCTCTTCTCCAGCTCTGCACGAAGCACAACAATGTCACGAACGTCTCGGATGAATGAAATTCCCACCATGTCAGCATGAGCAGCAACAAATTCAAGATCCATGAGATCCTTTGTAGTGAGGCCTTCAAACCTGATATTGCTCTCCGGGATGTTGATTGATTTCTCTGCACCAAGTTTAGTGCCTCTTGGACTTGCATGAGTGATTGATACAATAATCTCTGAAGCACTTGTTCCTTGGATTACACCCCAAATCTTCCCATCATCAAAAGCAATGGGCTCGCCTGGTTTGACTGAATCAAAAAGAACACTAGATGGACAAGTTACCCTATAAGCATCAACTGTAGGTTGAGTCAGCTCATCCTGTTTGATTGAGCTATCTAGTGATATGATCAGCAAGTCTCCAACTCTTAATCTGACAAACTGCTCAACAGCGGGAACGTCCACCACTTCTCCAACAGAGGACTTGTGTTTCTGTCCCTTAATGTACAGTCCAGTTCCTGACTGAACATAAGCAGTCCTGTTGCACTCGGCCATGAATGCAGTACCAGCAAAGACAGGAAATCTATTACAAATCTTCAGTGTCCTTTTTTTTCCTCTTGCATCACGGAATCTCACAGTATCACCCAACTGAAGCTTATTGAGAAATTTTTGGCCATCTATAGATAGAATTGCATCAGGGGATATATGCCCAGCAGGGGGATTTGCTCCTTTGTGACATAACCAAACTTGAGCAGGTAGCATTATATCTCCACAAGCATTCTTCTTAGGAGAGATTTTAATCACACATGGACCAGCCTTCATGTTGCCTGTCCGTAGCTTTGGTCCAGCCAAGTCCATGAGAATTCGACATGGCTTCTCCAGCATCTGAGAGCTTCTTCTCACCCTTCTGATTATTTCACTCCAGATGCTCGGGTTTCCATGTGCGCAATTAATCCTAATAATGGTGGCCCCACTCTTGAGTATATCAGTTATAAGTGTTTCATTCTCAGTCACTTCTTGCCCAACTGTTACCATGATATGAGCAGTTCTTTCATCTGCAAGTGGGCCCAATAATATCTTCATATTGGAGGATGCTTTCTTCCTCATTGTATCTATGATAAATTCCCCTTTCTTTTGTTTGTCCAAACTTTTTTTATTGGAAATTTCTCCACAAGCATTATCTTTGATGTTCAGAGGGTAAGATTTCAGGTTTTCCAACATCTGGATGCCAGCAGTGAGATTTGCAATGACACATGGATTGATGGTTTCCAAATTCAGAAGACCTACAGATGAAAGATCTTCTTTGAGCTGCTCAACATCAAGGCATTTCAATGCCAGGTAATGGATTAAGTTTGTAGCACTTGCCATGTAATTTCTGCTAAGATAGAAACATGGCATATTAGAAAGTGCTCCCAAAGTGAAATGCTAGAAAGGTACAAGAAAAACTAAGCTTGGCTTTGGTTCTGAGAAACATGAAAACATTTTCAACTCATCCCAGCATTTCTGCAATCAAATGATCTTGAACTATTTTTTTTTTTTTTTTTTTGATAGGAATGATCTTGAACCGTTATTAACAGTAACTTTTCTAAGAAAAGATATCAATGAGTTTTCAACTACCCAAACTAAGGATACCGAATTTTCTACAAGATACTAAAGAAAATACCTGGCTAACAGCAAAGGAAATATTCATTTCTGAAGACGATTCATAAACCATAGACTAGTGATCACTTTCATAAATAATATTCAAACTGGCAAACACTAATTCAGTTTATTAAAATGAAAAATAAATTAAGAGTGCATAGATTACTACAAATAGATGTGAATAGAATGGCGAGTTTGAAGCTGCAAAATATAGACAACAAGATGGACAATCAACCAAATAATCCGAATCAATGTCACATAGCATATAATTAGATCATATGATGGATAAGTAGGCATCAATTTTAATACATGATGCAAAAATTTCATTTAACATATTATATAATTTCCATTTTGGATGGTTCATGATGTCATTAACTGGGGGAAGAAGCCAGGATAAGTAGTTCACATATCCCAGAAAAAAAGATTTACCAAGATAGAAAAATGAATTTGTTCAATAAGAACAGTACAAAAAAGAATATCGGTATAAAATTTAAATTGTTAAACTGTTAGAACGAAATTAAATATACCTGTGGCATAATTTAATTCGGGAAGCATTCCATTGTTCCATTGCCAATATATGCAAGTGAACAGCCTTTAGTTTGTCAAGAAGGTTCCCTTGGTTTCCCAGCTGCACAGCACTTTGAGAGAGATCTGCCTCTGAGAGCGTGATGGAAGCAACTTCCACATCTGGATCCCTAGAACCATCATTATATTCCGGGGCCATATGCATTTGATCTTCAATGCAAGACTGAGAACTGCCACTCTCAGATTCATCACTTTCTTTTTGCGCAGCAAAAACTAAAGTCCTTGGGGTTAGGCTCCCCTTCTCTTTCATGAATAGTGGAAAGATTTGATACCTAAAAACTGAATTTTTTACTTTTAGTCTAAACTGAAGAGCTCCGACATTCCCACTTGGCATGAAAGAGCTAGAATGTGAGAGATTAGCTGTTCGAATGGCCTGAAAAACAGATGAAGATGAGTTATGCCTAATGTAAATAGAACTAGAACTTCTGATTAGCCTCAACTTCATAGTTCCTAAATCCAAAATAAAAATATTATAGCTAAATAATAAACTCCTAACTTGTCTCATATCAACTGAACTATGGCAATTCACATGGATTGTCCAACAATCACTTATTAGATTTAAAAAAATTGATCGATATTAATATAGGACAACCCTAAGATGGTTGCCTACACTTAAAAGTAGATGGGTTAGGGTTTTGTTTTTAGGGTGTAAGGAAAGAAACAAAGAATAAAGTTTATGGTAAAGAAAAATAAAGAGAAAGAAGAAAAGATGGAAAACCTTGAAAGTCTCAATGGAGAGTTGCAACAATTACAATGAAAAAAATATAACATTATTAATGTCAATCAATTCATCTTTTTTATATGCATTGATTAGTCTTATTTATAGGCGTCTCTAAGAAATCCAAAGTCTATTAGGATTCTAATAATCTATTATGACTCTAATTCTAATTATCATATAACCTAATTAGTTGATCCTAATTTGACTCCAACAAATACTAATCCTAATTTAATCCCAATTAATATAAATTCTAATTGAAATCCAAAGTCTATTAGGATTCTAATAACTTATTATGACTCTAATTCTAATTATCTTATAATCTAACTAGTTAATCACTCCAACAAATACTAAACCTAATTTAATCCTAATTAATATAAATTCTAATTTAACTCCAACTAATATTAATCCTAATTTTATTCTAAGTAATACTAATCTACTTTAATTACAACTTATACAAATTCCCTTTCTTGATATATATCTTAGAGATTCATCCTCATCAGATATGCATACAAATGCATGCATATCTTAGATGTAGTAGATTTCTCATCAGATATGCATACAAATGCATGCATATCTTAGATGTAGTAGATTTTTCTAAGTAAGAGTATAAAAATCAATTAAAAAATCAGTAAAGAAACAAGCCCAATAGACAGATAACTAGGAAGAAAAGAAAAGCGGAAATGGGAGATGGCAGAAAATATAGTATTATAAAAAGCGTATCAGGTTATTAAAAGGGAGCTAGAACCAGCTTGTTTTGAGGATCTCCTAACCTTTCCCAATCTGGACACCAAAAGAGAGCGAGATTTCAAATTAGATGCTAATTCGCAAATTTCTTTCATCAAATGAAATAATCTCCAGGGTTTAAAGCTTTTAAAGGCCCAATTCAGTGCTCTGGGTGACTCCTACTCAGTGATCACAATATAAAATGTTTACAGGTTCAGAAACGAAGAACTTCTTTGCAAAAAACAATATACATACGCTTAAATATAACCAAGTATTATGACTTCGGGAGTTAGAGCAAGTGGATAATTACATGATTAGGAAGTGTGCTTCCTTTAGCACCACCACAGGTTGAAATTATACCCAGCGCCATCTATACGTCTATATGCAGCAACATATACAGTACGGACCTGCAAAGGGAAGGTAAGCAAGCAAAAAGTTCATATAAAAGTGAAGTTTTTTATCAAAATAGGCATAAGGTCATGGAAAATCTAAAATAGAACTGCACAATAAATCTATCATTAATCATTAAACACTCAGATTAAACAGAGACTATGAGATGAAGCTATTTCCAAAACTCAATCAGATGTGGATCAAAATTACACTAGTCATGATTTCTAATTTTACTTCAATAAATCACAAAAAGAATAAAGTTTTTTCATAATTCCATAACACTATGCAAAATCTTACTTCCATTTTTCAGCAACGAAACTAGAAAGTGATAAAGCATAATCTATTCTTCATTTCAATATCCAGACCAAACTATCAACAAAAATACCCTAAATTTACAAGATAAAAACTTCCGATTTTCAAATAACTCGCAAAAATCCAAGAAACAACACGCAAAATATTCTGCGAACATCCATTTTATCTCTACAACCTCTGTTTTTATCACAACAAACAATTTCACAGCGCCTCACCTGAAAATGTTCTATTTTCTCGGTGCAGGACTTTGCCGGAAAATGATAGAGAGAGAAGGAGATGAGAGAGAGTTAAAATCGATAAACCTAGAGAGAGAAACAGGAAAGAATGGAACCTTTTCAAATTTTCAAAGCCTTTGGGCGCACGAGAAAGACTCGAAGCTTTTTGGAACTCGGAAGATAAGACGATTCTCCTTTTTCTACAGCAAGAATTTTCTCGAGAAAGGAGAGGAAAATGTGAAAAGAGACTAGGGGGAGTGTGGCCAGCACATGCTAGATGCAATAAGATTCGACACGTGTCAGAATCTAAAAGGTCAATTTTTTTTAAAAAAAGACAAATAATAAATAGACGAGTAATTCTCGATGTTTACCCTTTTTTTCTGGAATTATTTTTAATTTTTATATAAAAAAATTCATGTGATATATTTTATTTTAATTGAAGATTATAGTCTGAAAAATAATAGTCAAAGAAAAAGAAATAAGAAGAAATCTCATAATTTTTTTATTTGATTTATTGAAAAAAAATATAATAAAAAAGTCGAAAATAATTAAAATTATTTTTTTTTCTATTTTCTTTTTCAAATATTTCCTTTTATTTATTTATTTTGAATAGGTGGTGGGGTCTATAAACGAGCCAAAAGCTTATAATTTTATTACTTCAATAATTACTTTTGTATCGTATGAAATTTGAGGGTGTGATTTTTGCTCAAAGGGAAGAAGCTTCTGGAGAAGCTTCCACAGGACAGCTGTTCAAGTAAGTCTCCAGACTCTCCACTAAGCCCAAAGTTATCCAGCTTTTTTATATAGATCATCACTACAATCTTAACGTTGATTTTTTTTTTTTTTTTTTTCCCTCTCTTGAGCTTATTTTAATAGCTTTTAAGAAGTGAAAAAAGCACTTTTCTATTCAAATTTATTTTCAAGAAAATCACCCCATTTTTAGCCCAAAATTTATGAAACATAATTCTAAATTTGAAAAAAAAAAAAATTAAGGTTATGTTTGGTTCCCAAAAAATTTGAAGGAAAATGCAAAAAAAAAAAAATATAAAGAAAAAGTAGAAAGAAAGAAAAAGTTAACAAAAATTAAAAAAATAGATTAAAAGTTGATAAATTTTTATTTATTTTTTACTTCAAACTCATTTTATTTATTTTAACTCATCAATATAAAGATGAAATAATTTAAAAATATATAATTTTTTAATTAATTTTAATTATATTTAATTTTTTTTATATTTTTCATAGTACAACCAAATATGAAAAAATCATTTTCCTTTGCATTTTTTTTCTTTTCTTAGTATTTTTCGGGACAAAAAAAAAAATCAATTTTCAAAGGTGCTCTTTCCACTTTGTTTGAAATTTGAAGAAAAAAATAAGAAAAATAAAATAAAATTAAAAGATTAATTTTACATTTATCTTCAAACTCATTTAATTATTTTTTTCTTTTATATAAAAATTATTTTTCATGATAAATAATGTATGAGAAAATCATTTTTATTAATTCAAATTTTAACAACAAACATATGTCCTATTAGAGATTAGAGACATGAGAACTGGACAAAGATATCGTTGCTGGACATGTGCCCAAACGTCTCTCTAGAGAACGAGATAAATTAATATGAAAGAAAATGTATCCCATGAAAAACTACAAAAACTTTTTTTTTTAAATTATTTTTTATTTTTTAACTTAAAAACAAATTTTAAAAAATATAACCAAACGGATTAATGCTTTCCTTTTCTAAAAAAAAATTAGTAAAAATAACTTATTTATTAAAAAAAATTATCCATTTCACTTTGTATTTAAAAATTGTTTTCCAAAAACAATATCCAAACAATAAACAGTTTTCTATTTTGAAAAACAAAAAACTATTTTTAAATAGCACAATTAAACAAACTCATAATGTTTTATTTTTAATCATTTGCTTGTATAATTATTTTTTAAAACACAAAAAATAAATAAAAACAACTAAAATATTATTTGAAAATATCTTATTTTATGCTTTCTAATTATCAAACACATTTTCCTTTTTTCCACAAAAAAATAAAAAACCACTTTCAAAATCAATTATCAAACATGGAGAAAAATTATAAAAAGTAATCTCATTATCAGTGTCTTGAAAGTACAAACACAACCCACACAATCACAAATTGCGTTTTCCCAGAACAGAGACGGCTCTCATTTACATATACATATATAGATATAGGGAGAGAGAGAGAGAGAGAGAGAGAGAGAGAGAATACCCATGAGCCATTAAGCATATAAGGTCACACAACTACCAGAGAGAGTGGTGAGGTAGGCAACTGTTATGATAGAAATGATGTTGCAAGTGGCTCATATTACATGCTAGATTTTCTCAAAACCCTCAAGACCAAAGCTTGGTTGAAACATCTACATATATATGATTATGTGATAATTGGCTATTTTCCCATACTGGAAGTGTTGTTCTTCTTTATCCTAAAAATAAAATAGGGACTGCTGCTAAAAGTTGGCTAAGAAACACAGATTCGTTGTGCTGGGGTTGGAGAATTGTGCAGAATGCTCACCTCCCTCCTCACAAATGAAGGTAATGCAAAAGCAGCCGAGTGAATCTGTCAATTAAACCACAAAAAGAAGAAGCTTGAATCATTTTCTGAGACTGCAAGTAATTGTTTCTTGAATTCTCAAAGAACAACTGAACTGTCATATATTTAACAACTGAGGAATTATCATTAGCATTCATGATCAATAGCAGTGGATATATCAATGAATTTCCTATTTGCTATACTGCATTGGGGCACGGAGAATTCCTCGGTTATCGTCTTCTGAATTGAGTTAAACTCAGTACTCTTGGGATTGTCTAAAGTAGAATGGAATAACTCATCTGGTTTTTTTACAATTGTAACAAGATTTATGAGAAAATATAAAAGCACCAATATGCCAATCTAGTTAACAGCTTTTGGGTTTATTCTATCCAACAATTACAAGTACTTAGAACTTTGGCCTTTTGAATTCCAAATTCCATAACCAATCAGGAGAGACCTTAAGGCTACGTTTGGTTCTAGAAAAGTTCTGAGAGAATGAAAATAGAGAAGGTTGCTATGTTTGAAGGAAATAAAATATAAAGGAAGAATATATAGAGAAAAAGGTAAGTAAAATTTATAAATTTTTTATCTTATTTGGTTGTGCAAGAAAAAGTAAATGGAAATGAAATTAAATTGTTGAGGAATGCATTTTGCTCAAATTTTTCTCACTTTTATCTAAGGAAAATACAGAGGAGTTTCTCTTTTCTTTAGTATTTTTTCCTCCACATTTTCCATGACATTCAAAACATAAAAAAATAATTTTCTTTAGCATTTTTTTTTCTTAATACTTTCCAAGAACCACACATATATGAAAAGAAAAAGATGAGAACTCTTTTAAAAAAGAAAAGGATTTTCTCTTATTTGGTCTTTCATGGAAAAGATGAGGAAAAACAAATAAACTATTGAATAATGCATTTTCCCAAAACTTTCCCCACCTTTTTAAAGGAAAATGAGGAGGAAAATCTTTTGGCAGTATTCCTCTCTTTTCTTTAGCAATTTTTTTCTTCCTCAGATCTTTCCATGTTGTCCAAACATAAAAAAAATAATTTTCATTGGCATTCTTTTTCCTTTCCTTTGTAATTTGCAGGAACCAAACATAACTAAAAGTTTGAGAAGAAGTAGATTGCCAAATTTAGAGTTAATTATGGAGGTTTCAAATCTTTTTTTGATGGACATGTTGAACCATAAGGAATCTGAAAATATTAAGTAGCATGTTTAAATTTTCTACTAATTTTAAATTTGTTCTGGATTAACCAAATGGTATGCACACATGACTTACCAACACAGCATCCAAGCAATTTCTCATCAACAAAGGAGATGCAAGGATGAGACTACATCCTGAGTTTTAAAATCAAGCACTTAAGCCTTACTACTGTAGGAGCAATCAGGAAGGATTTGCTGGTGAATCCAATAAAAATAGCAGCTAAAAGTCCATACTCAAGCTAAAAAAAGGGGGATAACACATTAATTTAAGCTAATTTGAAAGATGAGCAGGGTTCTTACCTCCGAGTTATAAAACCTAAGTTCTCTACCACACTTGAGATTGCCTTCTAACTTCTCAATCGGGTTAACAGGATGCAAGAAATCCACAGGTGGCCCCTCAGTTGAGCACAATAGAAATCCAATCACACCACTGTATAAAAATAGAAAAACAGTCGGCAAATAAGAATGACTTCACAGTTAGCCAAAAGTCAGACAATAAAAAAGAGAGAAAAAACCTAAACATTTTGTAAGTAATTATATCTAAAAATTACCCAGCGTCTGAATGACAAGTACAAATTTGCCTCAGAAAAGAAATTATATTTAAAAAAGGAAACAAATTTTTAAGTATCAACTTCACGGCAACAAGAGAACTTTGTAAAAGTTCATTCTATCATTTACATCAAGTTGTATGAAGCAACAATGAACATAACAACATTGAAGAATAAGCAGGACTAGGAACTTGATAGGGTTAAAAATCTTCCAAATCACCCTTACCATTTCTGGAAAGGGTGATAGACAAAAGAGAAAAAATTAGTAGAGCAATTAGCCATATATAGAGATCAATACATGATTACCTTGGATATGTAGGAACACTTGCCCATGCATAATGGACCGAACCCTTGAATGTTTCACGACAAATAGAAAGCATGTCCTGAATAAGATGTGTGTGGAGCCACATGCTTTCAGCCATGTTACAAAGAACACCACCAGGACGCAAAGCTCTGGCTGTTGTCTCAAAAAAGGGTCTCTCGACAAGTTCTTGAGCAGGACCTAAATGAGGAAAAGAAACCAAACAAGGGAAGTAAATAATTACCTTATTTGCCACAAATCCCACTTATTGGGATATTACACCTTGAAGACATAAAAAGTTCAGAATGAGAAAAAAGGAGGCCTTCAGATGTTCTCTCTTCTTGGTATTATAACAGTATCTTTCCTGAATTTGAGAAACGCTTATTTGGCCACCAGAGTCTCTCTATAGTTTTTATTCCAACCCCAACCCTGCTCATGGACACACTATACACACCCAACTTCCCAAGAAATAAATAGAAAAATTATGGAAAAGGACATACCCACAGGATCTGATGAATCAACAATAATTGCATCATACTTCCCTTCAGGTACATGTCTAAGAAATTCAACAGCTGCCAAAATCATGAAAATGAAATCAAGAAGGTACAGCAAGATTTGGAAAAAAGCAGCTGAAGTCATTATTCTAGTTACATGGAATAAAGTAAGATCTCTTTGAAATTATTTTGAAAATGAACATACCATCCCCAACATGAAGCTGGACACGAGGGTCTTCAAACCCAACGTATAACTGTGGGAAAAACTTCTTACACACCTACAAATAAACAACAGAAGGGAGTTGGTTTAAATCACAATGAACAAGCTAAGACCTAATAACATGAAATGGTACATCACACCATCACTTACATCTATAACCATCTTATCTATCTCACAAATATCAATAAGCTCAACAGAGCTATGGCGAGAAATTTCCCTAAGAACCCCACCATCACCACCACCAACAACCAGAACCTGCATCCAGTACTTCAATTAAATCCAGTATACAATCAGCTTGAAGGGAAGTTAGTGCAAAGGCATTAAGACAGAAAGAAATCCAACTCTACAAGCAATATAATCATTATTATTAATGAGGTACCATATAATACATATACATACGGGTGCAATTAAAAAAATCCCAATTTGAAAGAATTATAATAGTTTCCAATATACTTTAAATTAGGTAAGAATGAAATAATCATATCCCACAAAGAGTGATTGTTATCCATCTCATTTCAGTTTATTTTCCTTCTGTTTTTCTCTTCACTAAAAATATGGATATTTATGATAGGCAGGTTTGGAAAGAGGATAAGCATACTATTCCTTCAGATTCATTTGCAACATTACACCCCAGAGCTTCACCAGGCAATTGTATTTTCAATGTTATCATGTTTTTTGTGCAAATGATATGGTAGAATGATTCTCAAGTTTTAATTCTTACATATTTAAATGGTCAAGTTTGAGCATTTTGCTTCTCTCTTAAAGCTTCTTCACTTTATTTTATTGTAAAATCTAAAAAATAGCAAAGTGAACTAATTTCACATTAGTTTTAGATAAAAATACCTTTCCATAATGAAAAAAATATAAAACAATATGAAGAGTAAAACATTGGCAAAGATGGCAAATTAAAAATGGTTGTGAGAAAGATATAATCCAAGTCAAAAGGACATTGACAACATGGAATAAAACTCCAATGCTTGGAAATAGTGAAATTACTCTCTTGGGGGATTCAATTGAACAAAGGGGAAGGTGAGCAATCATCTCCTGATAGGCACATTCATCTTTCTCGCTCAACTGAACAATGCCATCAAGCACAAGCACTTTGCCATATGCTGACGACTGCAAATAAAAGAATCTGCATTAGCTAGCTAATATAGAAGAAAGAAAAGAAGAACATGACAGATAGATAAAAAATGGAAACTAAGTCAGCTTCGAACAACACTAGTATTTGGAGTTCAGAATGCAGAACCTCAAAAACCAGGATCTCTTGAAACTCAGACTTTCCCTGGAATAAAATATTTTCAACTTTCAGTGAATGTGCTTCTCCTGCAAGGAACACAAAAAGGTATCAGACATAAATAGTAAACTTTAAGTAACAGATTAAAACACAAGTTATTACTTTCTAGTAAATATGAGGTGTACAACAAGCTATTTCATCTATCCAGAAAGGAATAACTACTTTGATTGCTACCTAACCTTCTAACCATGTAGGAAACAATCATCCATCAACATGTACCTTCAAGCATTTTTCAAATCTTAGTCTTCATTTCAATTGCAAGAAAATTGAGGAAAACAAAGAGGGATAAAATTTGAATGTTATGTTTACTTGACCCAAGCCAAAGAGTTTTACTTGGAACAACTCATGGCAGTTTCTGGTTCCCAAAAAATAAAAAATCTAAGACTCAAATACTTCAGGCCTGTTTGAGAATTGTTCTAGGTTAGAAAACTATTTTTTGTGAATGGAAAATATATTTGACAAATGATAGAAAACAGTTTTTTCAGAATTTATCAAGTAAACATATTGTTTTTTAGAACAAATTTAAGGTGGTTTCAATTGTTTTTGTACATTGCTTTTGCAATGTACATAAGTGTATAGTACATTCATAGAGAATAAGCCGAAAAAATTGTTTTCATATTTGAGCTCCCAAACAAAATTTTGTTCTTGAAAACAATTGAGAACTATTTTTAATGAAAAGTGTTTTAAAAAATGTTCTTTAATAACTGTTTTCAAAAAGTTTGTTAAGCAGATCCTTAATTTCTTGTCTTTTCACACCTTCCCTCAACAAATAAATGGGGCATACAGGGCAAAAGGATAGAGGTTTATTGGTTTTTTTTTCAATTGTGAAATGTTGCAGAATATGTCTAACCAATCAGAAAAATCACCAAGTAATCATAATATCATCATAATGGGAGGAAAGAAAAAGGTAGACTCCAGTAATGCAGGTATAAAAAGTTAGGGGGGCCAGGGCTGCTAGTTGGAAACTTAAAGGGAAAAAATGTTAATGTGAAAAGTATTAAAGCATATACTATATTCTACAGTAAAAGAAAATCACAGACAGTTATATATTCTACAGTAAAATAATATATACCAGGCCACATCGGGTTGTTGAAATACATCAGATCGCCAGCTTTATCTGGAATAAAAAAGACAAGGAAGAAAGGAAGTTAAAAAAAAGATCCATTTACACCAATTGACATGCTTATATAAAATCCAAGGAAAATTCTGTAGAATATATCAATTAAAAAACAATAAAGCAAAAATAGAAATTGATAATGACCAGAGCATGACTGAGGTTCTGAGAACCACCCAGAAACAACAGTTGAATGGCATTTTGCATCATTCTCAGGGGCCGAAGCCTTAGCTTTTAGGCAACAAGAAGGAATGGCCTTCTTCAAACCCTTCCCATTACTCGCCTTCCCATCCATAATCTTCGGGCATTCCAAACCTTTTCCTGCGCCGCCCTCCATAGATTATCTTTTTCTTCTCCGGCTCCAGTCTCTAGAAATCAAAGCATATTTATAAGAAGAATGGAGTTTCTCATAGTAGAAAAGGCAGTAGCCATCATATTGAATGTTTCACTTCAAAATCCCATCAAAATATGGGCCATGTTTTTTTCCCAAGGCTATTCAGTTGCAGGGAAACTGAGGACAAAAAAGGAAATTTTATTATTATTATTATTATTAACACTCTCCTGGTCAGCTCCTAAGAGGAAAAAAAAAAAACATCTTTAATCCATTCTCCTATTTGATTGATTAATTAAAATAATGAAAAGTAATGTTCACACCATCTCTTCTCTATTTCTTTTCCACAGTTTCTCAAGAACCCACAATTCAGTTGAATCATTTGTCTGAGTTATTATTTCAACAGTTCAAAATTACACAAAAACTGCTTATAACATGATGAAGCCATAACACAGGAAAAGGTAAAGTGTAAGTATAAAATCTGAAGAATTTTCATAAGTTCAGTCCTAAACTAAAGCTTATATAATTCATAACCAACTCATCATTAAGAGAAAGGAAAGAAAATAATAAAAATAAATAAAATCAAGGAGTTTGAAAACTAGACTTCCCTAAAATATGGAAAATATAGCTTACGAAGATGGACTAAAAAAATATTGGGGTGCTATATTTTATACACAAGAAAAATCTAAACTATAATGCTTCAAATAAAAAATTAATTTTTTTCAGCAACTTGATATCAAATCAAATGATGATCTATTTTTACAGACTAATCACGGATTAACTAAAGAAACCACAAAAATTATAATTGGATTCTCACTCACGCAAGTACTTTATGTTATTGAGGAACCATTAAGTTGACCGCCTGTTTGGGCGCCCAGAAAAATAGTGGAAAAGAGAAAATTTTAACTTTTTGATTTCCAAGAAATAGAATATCAACTAAATAAAATTGACCGATGATTTTTTAATTCGGACTCCCAAACAACCAAAAAAAACTAATTTTTAGCACGCAAAAATTCCACTATTTCTTCCTACATTTTCTCAGCAATCAAACAGAGTGTACAGGAACCAACTCCCCCAAAAAGATCGGATTCAAGAATTCCAAACCTTTATTCCTTCACTGCCAAAAGAGAAGGCAAACATTTATACGTCATCCCGAAAGGAAAAGGAAAATCAGAACAGGTTTGTACAAAAGAAAAAAAAAAACCTAAAAAAAAAAAGCTAGAACAAAAACCTCAACCTTTTTTATAATTGGCAGCCAGAAACGTTTTGGCAGTTTCCACGACGACACGAAGCAGATGATTGCATAGCTCAGGCAAAAACTGCCGCAGAAGCAGCCAAAACACTCCGGCCCAACCATTCCCCTCATTTTCCCACTGCTTTCCCGGTAGCCAAACAGTCCCCTAGGGTTTAAAAAAAAGAAGAAAATTCCCTACAACCCCAATACTCAACCTTCACTAAAACTCACGAAAAAGTGAAACAAAAAGAGAAAAAAAATCGCACTTCCCAGTTGCCCCAAAGCAAGCAGATTCCAAAGAAACACTAACACACACATACATGTATCATTTACGTGTAGTAGTCACATATAGGAAATTATAGAGAGAGAGAAAGAAAGAGAGAATTTGCCTGAAGGGAACGCGAACTTGGGCAAGAAAGAGGGAAAGGCTAAAGCAAAGAGTCTTCGTTCCGGCTCCTCTCTCTTCTCTCTTCGCTGTTGAGGTTTGAGACAGGCTTTCAGCTCCTTTGGGCGGAAAAGGCTAATTAGACATCTATATATAGTCTCAGATTTGAGTGCCAAGTTGAATTCAAGTCTTGAGTTTGAAATTTTAAGATTCCAAAAAAAAAAAGAGAGAGAGAGAGAGAGAGAGAGAGAGAGAGAGAGAGGGAGATAAGATGATGTGTAGTGATGCTGCTTTTTGCCTTTTATTTTTTGTATTTTTTTTTTTTGTTTGGGAAAAATGCTGTAAATAATGAAATACAATAGAATAAAATTATTAAAAAGAGTTATTTTCCACTTTTTATTTTACATTAGGCCTAGATTATTATTATTATTTTTTAATATTTTTATCAATTTTAGAAATTAAAAATAATTATTTTCCTTTTTTACTTTTTTTACTTTTTTTAAGAGTTATTTTTTAAAATAATAAAATAAATATGATGAATAATGAAAAATAAAAACACTACATATAAATTTCATTTTTAAAAATATAGAAAATAAGTTAAAAATATTCTAAGCCACTAAAAGACTATTTGAAAACAGTTTTCTAATCTTCGTAACAAAAAATATAAAAATATATTTGATAATTAAAAATTATTTTTTATTTTTAGTTCTTAAAAAACAGAAAACAAAATGTTTTTTTATAATTTTTTTTGTTTTTTTTTTTTTGTTATTTTCACTCATCTTTTTATAATTGTTTTTAAAAAATAATTATGCATGTGGAATGATTAAAAATAAAATACTAAATATAAAATTTATTTTTAAAATATTAAAAACAAGTTAAAAGCATTTTAAGTTTCCAAAAATCAAATAACAGTTTTCAAAAACTATTTTTTTTTAATTATTTTTTAAACCAGTCACCAAACAGCCCCTAAAATTTTTTTAAATATTTTATTTTTATATTATTTAATAAAAAACCATAAGTATGACTTTTCATAATAAGTCTCCTCCTTGTTTAAAACAATGTGTTTTGACAAGTCTCCATCAAAATTGGAAATCAACTTGTGTAGAGTAGTTTAATTAATTAATTAATTAAATTTAATTTCTTAATTAGGAAAATATTATTTATATATTTTTCATTAAGAAACTAAAAATAAATTAAAACCCATTATTAATTTGATTTTTTTTTCTTTGGTATTAATTTTAATTAGTTAGACATGTCATTTTGAATTCTTCTTCTCATCATAAGACATGTTCCTATTGCAAAATTTGACTTTTGATCTTTGAATATTAGGGGAGTATGCAACATAATTTCCACACATTCAAAAAATGTGCCCTTTTTAGCCACCAAAATTAATTTTATTAAATTAATTAATTATATTATAACTTTTCCTTTAAAAATAAACATTTTTTTATTCAATCAACTGTTGTCTTTGGATTTGTGTTAGTGTTTTTATTTAAATCAAACTTATATATTTATTTCAAATTAATTGATATTAATTAAAAATTTTAAATAAAATAATTATTCACTATTTTTTTTTTATATTTGATAATCGTGAATGTCCACGGACCAGGTAAAACCTCCAGTGGCCCTTAGGGGACTCGAACTGGTGACCATTGGGAACAAACCCAACCAACTAAACTACCCCTTAGGGTTAATTACTATTTTTTTAAATCACAAATTTTCATAAAAAATTGTTTTTTCCATAAATTCTTTTACCAACACATCCAAATTTGCCAATTATACCTACATACTAAAAATTAATATGATAAAAAAAACTTATATATTTTTTAATTATTTAATATCAAATGATTAAAATAATAAGTAAAATAAATTCAAAATAACACATACAAACCATTTATTAACTTTAAATCTATTTTTTATTTTCTTTTATTTTTCTTGCTTTTGCTTTTCCTCTCTATTTTTTTCCTTTATATTTTTCCTCAATTTTTTTTTACAAAACAAAAATGACTTTAAAAATAATTTCTTCTTTATTTTTTATTTCTTTATACTTTTTCTCAATGTTTCTTTCTCTCGTATTTTTCTTCAAATTTTCTATAATGAAACATAACCTAAGCGGTTCAAAAAACTTTACGGAATAAAATTTTAAAATTACAATTAAAAAAAAAAACATTTTTGTTGTTGAAGAGCTTTCCCCAATATATTCAAAGTAACTAAAAAAAATCACTAAAAATCAAAACACAATAAATAAATAAAAAAAACAATTAAGAGGTAGTAATAATGTCCAAATTTTATTAAGATTCAAAATTAAAATTATTTTAGTAATGTTTTTTTTTTCACTAGCTTTTAACCACATCCGTTCCTTTCATACATAAGATAAGGCTTTGATTTGACCATTGATGCATACCCACCATTGTTACATAGTATAATTATATTACTTTATATGGTAAATAATTTTTAAAAATATATTTTCTTTGACCACATTAAAACCAAATTTACTTGATAAAAATGGTGTTTAAAGATTCAAAGGGCATTTGGATAAATACATAAATCGTAATTTCTAATCCATATAGTTAAGGGTTTGTTTAGTAACTGTTTTCGAGAATAAAAAAAATTATTTTCTTTTTTTCTATTCATAAAAATAAAAAAAATAAGGTGTTTTGATAAAACATCTTCTAATTATTTTCAGTTGTTTTATAAGAGTTATTTAAAAAAATAATTATACAAACATATAAAATGATTAAAAATAAAATATTAGGCATAAAAGTTATTTTTAAAATATATTTAAAAATATTAAAAATATTTTAGGTTTCTAAACGATCTTTTATTTTACAAAACATCAAAAAAACAGTTTTAAAAAATAGTAACCAAACAAACAGACCCTAAAATTATTCTCAAATTTATTTAAAATATTTTAAAGCAGGGTATTCAAACCTAAATTTAATCCAATAGTAATTATTTTTACTTCTATCTTTTCTATCATTCGATAACTCCGAATAATAATAATATTATTATTATTCAAATCACCTTGATTAGTCCACTTTATACTATTCCTCTTGGCCACAACAATGGGCTCACAAAATTTATCTTTTGGGGACATGTTGTGCCTGAAATGTGGTTAGTTTCTCACCTTTGGTAGTGCATTTTTTCTAAAGCAAGCCTTCAAATTTGATAAAGTAGAGGCATAGTGGAATCCACAATTGATGGATGAGAACATCATGGGTACTATTTCAGTATTTTGTTTGGTGTACCTTGAAGACAGAGAGTCTATCCATTAGGTCATGAAAATGACAGCAACAGGGTGAATTTTTAGTGTTGTTTTTAACACACCATCTAGCATGAGGTAAGAATCCATTGTGTACCTTTCCTTTATAAGACTTTAGCTTTTTCTTGAATGATTTTGGTCATTGCCTTGTAATCATTGCTGTAAAATTGACCACTTTGTACTTATCTTCCTATTTATGGGTAATTTTATAAAATAATATATAATATAACTTTATAATTTATTAAAAGTTTTTTAATAAATAAATTTATTATTTTTAATGAGAAACAAATTTCACATTAAATAAATTTTATTATATTATCAATTTTTATTATTTTTTATGAAATTAAAAGTTTGTTTCACAATTATTTTTTAGAATAATTTTATATTCTCAATAACAAAAAATAAAAAAATATGTTTAATAATAAAAAATTATTTTATATTTTATATTCTTGATAATATTTAATAAGAATTTTTTTAAATAATATCTTTTAATTGTTTTCACTTTTTTTAGAGTTGTTTTAAAAAATAATTATAATAAAATAATTAAAAATAAAACATTGGATATAAAAATCATTTTTATAATATGTTTAAAAATATTAAAAACGAGTTAAAAACATTTGAAATTTCAAATAGACTTTTATTATATAAAACATTTGAAAACAGTTTTGAAAATTTTTCTTAAAAATTATTTTTTAGAATTATTTTTTAAAATAATTTCTAAATAGAACTTAAATACCTTATATTTTAGTTATTTTTAAAAATTATTTTTTAAGAACAATTTAAATTTTTCTTAATTGTTTTGAGGAATAATATTTTGTTTGGGAACTAAAATATAAAAACCAATTTTCCTTATTTGCCCCGTCAAACTACAATACATTTATATATAATATAAAACTTTTTAAAGTATTTTTCATAATTTTAATTGTTTTGAGAAACAATATTTCGTTTGAATACTAAAATATAAAAAACCGTTTTCTTTACTTAATAAGCATTTTTTATATTTTTTTATTATTACTTAAAACATTCAATAAAAAAATAACTAAAACATCAAAAATTATTTAAAAAAATAACTCATTTTTAGAAAAAATTATAAAAAAAATTATTTTTGTCAAATTTTTATTAAACGTATTTTTTGAATTAAAAAACTGTTTTTGATTTTAAAGAATAAAAAATTATTTTTGAACGAGGGTCTTAGCCTTTAGGTTTTAGTTCTCTCCATGGACCATTTTTTAACGTGTCCTAAATCAATCTTCACATCATTTTCCTTAGCATTTCTCCCAAAAATTATAGACCTTCAATAAAGACAACCCTTCTCACGTGTTGCTTTTAGAAGAAGCTTTCACTTTTTGGCTAGACTTTTCCTCTTTTTTTTTTTTTTTTTTTTTTTTTTTTTTTTTTTTTTTTTTTTTTTTTTGGGTGGTTGTGACTTGTGGGTAAGTGGAGGGAGGTCTTCTTTTTAAGTCCTTTGATTCAAGGCCTATGGGTTACAAATTGGGGAAAAAAAGGGGGTTGAATGGTCCTTTTCAAAGGTTCCATGAAGTGGAGATTTGAACACATTTCCCCTAGTTGGAAAATGACTTGGGGGTTTTTTGGGGCAGCTACCAAACCAAAGAGAATCTAAAAGACCTCCAACTCATCTCTATAGAAAACGACACATTGCAAGATGACAAGAAACATATGTAACTTCTTTGTTAAAGTGTCACACGCTCCTGCTATTATCATGCAAAATTAAAATCCTATTCAGTGCTATACTTCTTCCTACCCAAGATAATGACAGTATACAATAATATATACGTTATAAAGTGATGTCATGTATACATTTTTAGGTCCCGTGAATTTGTATTTTATTTAACGACTTAAATTTTATTATACGTATGTAATGCTAAAGATGAAGACTCCAATAGGTACCTCCTTTAACAAGGAGGTAATAAGTATGTTGTTTCCATGGTAGAAATTACTTATTTATATTTGTCATTCGAGTCTTTTATGATATTTGACCGTTATCATTCGTGTGAATTATCCTCGAGCTTAAGTGCAACACTATCATCGCCTCAATCATCCCTCCTCCAATATTAATTATTAAATCGAATTCTAATCATCTCATCCGAAAATCAATTGATGTCTAGTGAAAATATGTTAAATCTTATTACATTCGATTATCATCATTTAGATGATCTATTATCAAGCTTAAAAGCAACATTATAATACCTTAACATTATTTACTAAAAAGAGTTTAAATTTTATATTACTAAATGTAAAATTTCCTTAAAATTATCACCCGATGTTCATACTTAGCAACTTGAGGGAAAAGGAGTTTTCATTTTATACCTAATAGTTATGAGTAAAAGAATATAATTTAATGATTTTCGACTTATTTTATAATATTTCAATAGAGTTTTCCCAAAGTCATTAAATTTTATCAAACATCAAACTACAAATAATCCTAAAATATTATGGACAATTAAGGACTTGTTTGATAACTATTTTTTAGAACAGTTTTCTATTTTATAAATAAATAAATAAAAACTAGAACACATATTTGATAATTAGAAAACTATTTTATGTTATTAAAAAAGAAAAAAAAAAGTGTTTCAAAAAACATCTTTTAATTGATTTTAGTTATTTTTACCTTTTTTTTAGAGTTGTTTAAAAATAATTATACAAACATGTATAATCATTAAAAATAAAGCTTTAAACATAAAAATTAATTTTAAAATATATTTAAAAATAAGTTTAAAACATTTTAAGTTCTCAAACAGACTTTTATTCTACAAAATATTAAAGAACAATGTTAAAAAACTATCATTAAAAACTATTTTTCAAAATCGTTTTAAAAAATAACTATCAAACAAGGTTTAAAAGTGCGTTCGGGAGTGTTTCTATTTGAATTATTTTTAATCATAGTGTTTTTACCTGTCAAGTGTTTCTCCAAAAAACACTACAAGTTATTTTTTAATATTACAAATAATTTTTCAAAATTTTATAAGCATTTCCTAAATTTTACTTCAAAAACATTTTTTAAGTTAAAAATGTTTCATAAAATTACTGTAAAGCAGAGTCTAATATATTTTTTGGCATATAAATTTCAAATCCTCTCGTCTAATATGTTAGAAAAATACTATAAAGGAATTGATATTATTTAAACATCAAACTATTTTTAAAAATAAAAAATAAAAAATAAAATATTAACACAATCACTCTAAAAAATGGGCACATCCTAAGCCATAAATATAATAGAATAAAGAAACGTGTCACACATAAACTCCTATGGTAGCAAAAGCTAGAGGGACATAACTTTTTCTCTTTTTTTAACTTTAGATATGTGCCTGTTAATTGTTATTGAGATATGATCTTTCTTTCTTTTAAGTACATACAAACCCATCTTGTGGTGTGACACATCTAGATGCTAGATTACTATGTGGGAGACAAAGATAGTGATATCCATATTATTTATGAACCACAATTTAAAAAATAAAATAAAATTAAAAAGAGTAATGTTTGTGATAATAGGGAATAATAAAGGCTAGTAGCACTAGTAATGAAATAATAAGGCTTTTAGTGCTAGGGCTTAATGTGGAAAAATCTATGATTATGTAAATTAATATGTAATATTTCATTATTATTATTATTATTATTTAGGTCACGCGGTCTTGAAAATTTTGATGAGAAAAAAAATAAAAAATAAGAAAGGAAATTAGAAAAAAAATTATCAAAAGTTTAATTTTAAATATAGAAATTAGAAACAAAAAATATAACTCAATATTTGAATTACATACGTGCATAATTAGAGTTAATTTGATTCAGACCCTATGAGATTTAGTATAAATACTCTATGTCTTGAGTTTTATCTGTAAACACCCTTATAAATCTTTTTTAAAATTGCTAGATATATCTATCTCAGATCTTTCTAAATAGAATAAATATATGGGGTGCTAACTAATAAAATTTAAAACCAAGAATAATTGGATATATTTATGCTAAACCTCGAAATCGGAATCAAATGAACTCTATATGATTATTTTTCTACTAATTTCATTGTTTTTCAAACCCTAAAATTGTTGAACAAGGAGAAAACACAACAATGGGGTGTGAGAAACATGACATCAATATAACAATGTGTGGACCTTGCATTTCGGCTCATGCGCTTTCACTCGATGGCGAGTTTGTTTTTTTTATTTGAAAATGATTTATTGATTAAGAAAATGACTTAAAGTCGCCACTTATTTTTGTTTTATCTTTAAATGGTAAACAAAATAAGAAAAAATCTTAAGTGTGACTCCTTATTTGGAAAAGGTGGTCTGTGAAAAACCAAATCAGGGTTCAGGGGTCAGGTTACTTATCGAAAAGGTACGGTAAAGACCGTAATACCCCTCTAAGTCCCTAAAAACAAGTCTCTACTAATAAAATAAAGCAATCATGACAATCAATAAGGGAATCGATGGATACTCAGAACGATCATGCACACAATGCAAATGGTAGATATGGGTCCATTATGTTCTTTCATTTTTCATATTCTCGATTGATTGTACCTTGGTGCAAATATTTAATATTATATTTTTGTGTCACACATTATTCCATTATTTTATATACATGTATTTCACATTCCAAATCAATTATTAGACTTTATGTTTAATTTTATTCTCATTTTTTTTTTTTTTTTGGATACCAACCACTCTTTTGACTCCACGAGAATAAATATATTCATTCAAATCTAAAAAAGAGTGGTCATTTACAAAAAAAAAATGATCTAAGACCAAACCTTGGCCATTATTTGTCACTATTTTTTTTCAATTATTTAAAATTTTATAAAAATCTTGAAAATTTTAAAAATGGTTTCAAAGTAAATTTAAACTATTAAACATATATCAAATTAATATGAATGACTCCTAAGCTGAGGTGTAATTTGGACGGATCGGCCTTATCTAACTTAAACCTAACCAGATGTTGGATGAATTTGAACAATCATTTTCAATACTTGAGTTGAGGTTGTGTTAGTTTTTTCAATCTAAACTCGATTTAGGTTGAACTCAAGGCAAGGTTCGAACAACTTAAGCTTGACTCGAATCTAATTTAATGTTTTTATAATATTTATAATAAATAATATCTTATATAATAATATTTATTTTCTTTTTATATTTTTAAGGAAAAATATCAAATTATATTATATCATATATATTTTATTTTTGAGAAAATATATAAATTTATATTTATTTTTTTGTTGTTATCTTTATTATATAAATTTTCATATATATACATAGATTTTTTTTTTTATTATAAAAAAACATTATAAATAAATTTTAAATTATGTAACTTGTTTAACTTCATAGGAGTCTAACTTGAACAACTTGACTATTAAGTTAAATAAATCAAATTTAACTTGAGTTTAGATAAATAAGATTGGATTAGGTTTTGGTTGAATATCTCTCGTCTGAAGTTAGGTCGGGTTGAACTTAAATTGATTATTATTATTTTTTATTTTATTTTATAATTGGGTTGTATTTGAATTAGTTATATAAAAAAAAATTATATGCACAAGCATTTTGGTAGAAGAAAAAGAATAGTAACCCTAACCCACACTCAATGCCAGAGATTCCATTCCCATTCTTTTTCCCATGAGATTTCCATCATAAACAAAAAGGTTGAAATCAATGTGATTGGACAATTTCTTTATGCCATGTGGGACAATTGAGATATGCCATGTGGTTTTTACAATAAAATATTCATTTTTTAATGGACAAACAAAATAAAATATAAAAATAAAAAGACTGTTATTCCCCAAGCTCAAGAAGCCAGCTCCTTCTCTTTAGAGGGTGAAAAAGGAAATTCCAAAGTCTATGCAGAGTGGTTGGTGAAGGGCTTAAGATTCTAGAATAAACTATTTATTAATATTATCTTATAACAAATGTGGAATTCCTTTATCATAAGGGTGGAGAATAACTAATATAATATATTATATAAAGTTGGTGACACTATTAATTAGAAAAATAATGATTGATTTGTGTAATTCATTAGATTTTTATGTTGGTCCACTATGACCTTGGACATTTCTTTTATATAGTATTGACTTCTAAGTCTATAAAATTAGAAGTAGATAACTTATTCAATTTTAATGACTATATTTATAGAACTAGATAGAATTTTTTTAATTTTATAAGAATATCTTAAAAATGATTATTAAATTGAATATTTTAGAATGGGTGTTATTTCAAAATTAGATCGGTGTCGAATATAGCTTTGAGTAGTGCGCTGACTATAGTTTTGGGTAATTAAGTGCGCTGACCTAATCCAACCCGATATTTTAAAGTTAGAGAGAATAATTTTTGGGAGGTTTTTTTAATTACCTATCAATTTCTATTGGAAATATAAAAAAAAAAAATGAAAACTTTTTCGTTTTTGAAAAAAATAACAAAGGTTTTTTATTTAGGCTCTTGTGAAATTTTTGTATGATTTTTGTATTTGCAATTCTATTTACAACTTGAGATAGAAACTTACTAGTAAAATAATCAAATTTTAATTTTTTTTATTAACAATAAAAAATAATACATTGTGCTTTCTTAAAAAAAAAAAAAATCTAAATGAAATATATGAAATCATAGTTGCAATAAAATAAAATAAAAAAACTAAATATTGATAAGAATAATAATTAGGAATTATTTGATCATTTTTTTTTCATATAAGAAAGGGACTATTTTGAAAGTAATTTATAATTGGAGATCAAATTAATTAAGAATGAAAGATTCAATGTATTGAGATTTATAATATCGACCTATTCATGACATGACCTAAATAAGAATTTGTCAACAAGCATCTATGTAATTCTATTTATCGTTTTCATATAAAACTTTTTTCTTAAATCATTGAAATATCATTATTAATACAACACTGACATTATTTGATATATGATTCCAAGAATAAACTCTTTAGATTCTATTAATTCATATATTATTATTAAGTACCTAATACAATTATTAAATAAATCATTATTTGAACTAAAGGAATAGAAAAATCCTTAATATGACTTGCATAATTCATAATGGATTATAAGGAGATAATTTGAAAAAAAAAAAAATCATAAAATAACTTATTATAATGGTGTTATTTAAACTTTTTTCTACCATAATTAGAAATGGTAAGCTTCTTAGTTTTGGCCAGAATTAATAAAAAATAAAATTTTATTATTAATAAAAAATAAAAGGAAGTTTTTTTTTTTTTCACTTAATTATCCAAGCAAGTGGGAGTGAAAAACTAAGTATAGGATAGTGACTTGAATGGATTGGTGGCTAACTTGAACCTAATTTGAATAAAAAATAATCAATTCAAGTTCAATCAAATCTCGATCTAAACCCAATTAAATCTCATTTTTCTAAACTCAGATTGATAAAATTGAATTAGATCAGTGTTAAATTCAAATTGATGGAATTAAATTAAAGTTGATTATATTAAACTCAAATTGATCTAATTAATTAAATTATATAATTCAAAATCCATCCATATTGATTTTTTTTTTTAAATTCTATATATTTATACAAAAATTTAAATAGTAAATAAGACAAAATTGGAAAATGACAATAAAAGAAAAAAAAACTTATAATCTAATATTTTTTTCTTAAAATTTAAAAAAATGAATATTATTATATAAGATATAAACATTATAAATATTATAAAAATATTAAATCAAATTTAAATCCAACTCAAATTGTTGGCTTAAACCCGACCCAAATTGAGCATACGTTTTAAAAAGACTTAACTAAGAGTATTAACATATTTACTCAAACTCATCCAAACATTTGTATCAAATCAACGGGTCCAAGAAGCACCAAAAATTTCATATTTTTCACTACAACCATTCCAATTCAAGCTCCAACACAATTGAAGATTGCTTTCCCTGAAACGAAGGCAATATAATTCAGAAAAGCAATTCAAAGAAAAGGCAATATAATTCGGAAGAACAATTCAAAGAACAAGAAAATTTTCTTTCATATATATATATATATAAGCAAAGGCAGCGAAGGCAATTCGGTTGATATAATTAAAACCCTAATCAATTGAATCGTTGGTTAGTCTCCCACTTCCAAACTGTACATTTCATCTCTCAGAACTACCAACTTCAAGTAAGCCGATAATCCGATGGCAAAATCCACGATTAACCCATGATTAGAGCGATGTTTTGAAGCTAAAAAACTTGGGCTATTCACAGAAATTTCCAGTTTTGGGTTTCTTCAGCTCAACTACTATGGCACTTATGTTATCTCTACTACCTCGTCCCATTGCCATCTCCACCAGCAGCGTGGCTGCCTCTGCAACTCGACTTTTCGCTTCAATTGCATGTGATGATCTTCCATTTTCAATCTTCCGAATTCGCCCCGCTTGGCCGTCCAGACATCTCCTCACAACTTGACATGCTACCTCATTCGATATCACGTCCCACAGGCCATCGCTTGCTAGAATTAGGAACTCGTCGGCGTCGGTTCGCTCACTCACTGTGACTTCTGGTTCTGATATCACAAATGGCTTGAGGTGCTGGTCGCCTGTGTTCAAGTCCCCAATTCTTGTGAGAAAATAAATTTTCCAATTAAGGGGAAAACTTCTTACAACATGTATGAATGACAGCAGAAGGTGACAAAAGAACTAATCTAAGCATGCAGATCCATGTTTGTTTCTGTAGAACTTTTTTCTTGATCAACTTTTTGGGAACAAAGATAAAGTTCATCAAACTTATCTTTTAAGACGATTATAAGCCGAAAACACGAAGAATGAGAGATCTGTGGGTAATCGTTTATGAGATGATCAATTAGTTTTAGGAGACCGATTCGATTCTCTTGTACAAAATGTGAGATAATTTGTACATGTTTGTGACACTGGAATAGAGAATGGGAAAGAGAAATCAATTCCATTCCCATTCATTAATGTGTTTTGAATTGTTTATTAGGCTCGGAATAGGAATAAAAATTCATTGTTATGAAAATCAAATCCCGACCCCATTAGGATTTTTATTCCTCTTTTCTACTAAGGATTATAATTCACCCCATTCTCATTCTATTTCCATTTATGTTCTTACATAACAAAGCCCTAAGTATGTTTTGGGAAATCGATTCCATTCCCATTCATTAATGTGTTTGAATTGTTTTTCCAAAATGTCATTGTCGAACTAAATGTCAATTTCACTATCATTTTAATTCACCTCCATTCTCATTCTATTTCCATTCATATTCCCACAAACCAAACACATCCAATACATTTGCGCTTAGGACAAAGCTTTAATTGACGATTATATATCGATGTAATTAATTAATTAG
Source organism: Vitis riparia (assembly GCF_004353265.1). NCBI lineage: Eukaryota > Viridiplantae > Streptophyta > Magnoliopsida > Vitales > Vitaceae > Vitis > Vitis riparia. The sequence goes on from NC_048446.1 coordinate 20,481,834, forward strand.
GATCTCAATTACTAACAATTAAGCACTAACATTATAGAGATCAAATTGAAACTCCATAAAAGACTAGCATATAAGTAATGTAGTGGATTGATTTGTAATTACCTATAGATCTCGAAGTGGCAAGTACTCCCAAGACTCGATATCCGTCCCAATTTATGACTCTTCCTCCCGCGGCTTCTACCCTATCCAGTTCATCTGGTCTGTTTGGCTGTCCACAAAAGACAAAGGTTTTTACTTCTACAAATCTACTGAAACCCAAATGTTATGGTTTTTCTATGAAAATTTGTCCTTTAAATGAAAGATTCTATATTGCAAATTCTGTAATTAATTTCTTGGATAATGAAATGGGTTGATTTGCTGTGCGTTTAGAATATACTATTCATCACTGTTCATGTGTTTTTTTTTTTTTTTAAACTTTTTTTTCGTGGGAACCAAACAGAAAGAAGGATATTCTTTCTTTTTGTAGAGGGCTTTATTTACAAATGTCCAAACAGGGCTAAAACCATAGGAGAATACTGATAAGTATAAGAGGTTTACCTTATGATCGTTTGACAAAGGCACGGCGACACCATCTCTGCAAATCACAGCTCTGGAGTCGCCGCAGTTGGCCACCACTACCACCTCCCCGCCCACCACCGCCACCACCGCCGTCGATCCCACCGTGTTCACTGCCCCGTTCTCCTTCCGGCACCACCCTCCACTCACCACCTCGTCATCCACTTTCCCAAAACATCTCTTCATCGCTCTCTCCCACCCACCGCCACCACCGCAATTCTCCTTCTCTATCTCCTCCGCTAGCACCCTGTGCAGCCTCTCTCTGCACACTTCCGCCACCCTAACCCCGCCATGCCCGTCGTACACCCCAAAGAAGTCGTACCTATCTCCGCCCCCGCTCCAAAACCCCAGTTCCACCCTCACCGCATCCTCCATTTCCCTCCTTCTCCCAATCACCGACACCGTTCCGTACGACGGAGGCGGAAAACTTCGTGCAACCTCTGTCTTCTTAGCCGGAATTGCGTCGTTCTCCGAGGACGACGGGGATGACGAGGAAAACGACAGCGATATCTCTGTCGAGCAGTCTTCCACATTGGATTTCTCTTCCTTCTCATCGACGCCGGTCCCGACCCCTACGTCGGTCTCAGATTGGCATTTCGGCTTCATTCGCCGGAACTCCAGCCTCCTCCGTCGAGCATTCCTGACTCGCTGTGCATTGAGTCGACTCAGTCTCCTATCATCCGACGTCGTTTTACTGACCATCTCCCTGCATGAAACAACCCCCAATACTCCAACCCCAAATACATAGCCTAAAAAAGAACAAATCTCAGCCGTCCATTCTCCAAACCCTCCGATGATAGCCACCTGGGCAGATATGCGGCGGTCTTCTAATGGAAACGGAACCACTCTCTTGGATTATTTACCAGGAACGTGGACGGCATGGATCAAAAGATGGAACACGTGGAGATCGGATCGTACGTATAGTGATTATCGTGGGGCCCACTTGGGATCTGGAGAGTCGCTACGTGGCGAGTGGTGTTGTCACGTGTCTTTAACTTTTTCTGATAAAGAAATTTTCAGCTGTCAGATTCGGGGGGAAGATTTGGTGGGACACGTGGCGAGACTGTGGGGGTCGCGTCTGGGGGCTGAATGTGGGCGCTTGGGATTTCGTGTTGGATGTTGGGAAATTGAAAATTTTTGTTGCGTGGTTTGTTATGAATATTTTAATCATTTGAACTTAAAAATATCTGGAGTGGTGATTAGACTACCTGCGTGGGACATAGCTACCTCACCGCTGCAATCTTATTGGATGGACATTTTTGGTCTTTAGTTTTTGTATTTAAAATTAGAATAGCCAGAGTTATTATTTTTTTAAAGTTTTTTTTTTTGAAAACCAGACATTAATACTCACAATTCACATGTATAAATGGCGAAAACAAAATTGTTTCCAAAGATATACTTCTATTTTTTGTATTTTTTAAAAATAAAACATAAAGGTTTTTTTATTTATTTTGTTTTTCATTTGTATTATTTATTAAACATGTTTTGTAGTTTTAAATTTGATACTTATTTTTTAAAAATAAAAATTTAAAATATATTGGTAATTATGCAATAAAAAAGTAAATGTTTTTGTGATTTTATCATGATTTTTTATTTATTATTTTCCAATATTCATAGGTTGCTTGATAAAATGTATTTAGTTGGTCACTTTTAATATATCCTTAATTAATTTGTATAATATATATGATATTGTCTTTGTATAATATTATTAGATTATTTTTTAAACATATGTATTTATAATTTATTAAATGATTTGCAAGTATTTACAGATGATATGAAAAAATAGTTACAATGATTTTCATAATGTTATAGAACTACAAAAGTGAATGCATATAAGATTTTAGACTAAGCTTTACGAGGATCTAAAAGATAGATAATAGACATCGACATGTCCAACCATTCTTTTGAATAAGATAAATCTATGTTTGGTGTTTCACGAAAATGTTGTAGTAATAAACCTGTTTCAATGTTTTCAAGAATGTCTATCTTATTAATAAATTGATGGACAATTTATATCTAGTTGTATATAATTTCCAAAATACGATAATGTGTCAATCGCATTAAGATATATTATTATTGGATTAAGTATTTCACCATTACTTTCTTTAGGACTAAATGTAGTTCAAGGTTTTTTCAAAGGTAATCACTCGAATTTTTTGGAAGCATATAAAAATAATTTATTGAGTTTAAATCTATTTATTTTTATTTTATTTTTTCATTTTCCTTTTAATTTTCTGGGAATCAAACATAGCCTTTATGCATATCTTCTAGTTAGATAAAACATAAAATAATATTAATTATTTATTCATAGTTTCTTCTCATAAAAAATTTAGAAATTATAAAATATTTCAGTACTTTTTATATGGTTTTTGCCCATGAGAAATTATAAAATAATTTTACTATTTTTCTTCACAATTTCTACATATGAAAAATTATAATTTACGTTATAAGATCAAATAATAATAATAAAAAATTATAAAAATGGTAGGAGAATACAAATGGGAATTTTGCCATGCACCTTCCTTGAAATTATGGAAATGGTGACTAAGTAGTTAAGGTAACAAAATCGTTTAGTCCACGGCTAAAAGGATTCTCCACAAGTAAGATCATAACTACACGGAGTCTTCCACGAATTTTCCTTACCTTTTCACTTGGAATAAGGAAGAAGATTGAAGGAAGATTACCTCTCATTGACCTTAAATTTCAAGGTTTTGTATAGGCTGAGGGTAATTAAGATTATCTCTCAAAAATATGTTTTGTAGAACAATGTTTTTAAAATACATTTTTTTTCTAAAAAAAAAAAGAAAAAAGAAAAAAAGTATAAATCCTATTTTAATAGTTATTTTTAAAAATAATTTTCCATTTTCAATAAAAAAAAATAAAAAAGAACAGTTGACAACCAAGAAACAGAAAACAATTTTCTATATTCATAGGTTGCTTGACAGGGGAGAATGATATATATAAGTTAACAAATGAGTGTTAATTTCCCTTAGAAAATTTTAAAACATAAATTTTAAAATTAATATTTTTTTGTTGCTCCTTTATTTTTTTAATTTGTGTTGTCAAAATTTAAACTTGAACTACAAAAGTGAATACATATAGGATTTTAGATTAAACTTGATGAGAATCTAAAAGATAATAGACATCCACATGTCTAATCATTTTTTTGAATAAGATAAATCCATGTTTGGTGTTTCATGAAAATGTTGTAGTAATAACCCGATTTCAATGTTTTCAAGAATGTGTATCTTATTAATAAATTGATAGAGAGAGTTGTATCTATTTGTATATAATTTACAAAATATATTAACGTGTCAATTGCATTAAGATATGATATTTTTGGATTAATTATTTCTCCATTACTTTTTTTAGGACTAGATGTAGTTCAAGGTTTTTTCGAAGGTAATCAATCCAATTTTTCTGAAGTTCATAAAAATAATTTATCGAGTTCAAATTTATTTTTTATTTTTCTTCACTTTTTCTTTTTATTTACTTTTCCTCTCTATTTTCTTTTCCTTACATTTTCCTTAAATTTTCTAGGAACCAAACATAACATTTCTGGATATCTTCTGAGAAGATAAACATAAAATAATATTAATCATCTCTTCGTAGTTTCTTTTCATGAAAAATTTAGAAATTATAAAATATTTCATTTCTTTTTATAAAGTTTTTACCTATGAGAAATTATAAAATAATTTTACTATTTTTCTTCGTAATTTCTACATATGAGAAATTATGATTTAAGCTGTAAGATCAAATAATAAAAAAAATTATAAAAATGGTAGGAGAGTACAAATAGGAATTTTGTCCTGCACCTTCCTTGACATTATGGAAATGGTGACTAAGTAGTAGTTAATGTAGCAAAAACGTTTAGTCCACGGCTAAAAAGATTCTCCACAAGTAAGAGCAGAACAACATGGAGTCTTCCACGAATTTTCCTTACTCTTTCACTTGGAATGAGGAAGAAGAAGATTGAAGGAAGATTACGTCTCATTGACCTTAAATTTCAAGGATTTGTATGGGCTTAGGGTAATTAAATTTTGGTAAATGTTTTTGTGGATAAACCAAAAGTAAATTATATATGTAGTCACCCACAATTTCCTGTATGTTCCCTTCCATTAGTTATAATTTTGAAGATTTAAAAACTGTTTTTAAGAAATATTGTATGAAAATATATATGCTATTTTGAAAAAAATAATCAAAATCCTTTCTTAATTTTTTGTGTTCTAAAAATTATGAGTGCTTTGTTCATAGGAAAGAGTTACAAAATAATAAGGCTTTTATTTGGGAAGTGTTTTAAAAAATAGTTTAGAAAAATATTTTGATATTTCGTAACAAAAAAAAAGTCTATCTGGAAATTGAAAATGTTTTTAATTTATTTTATATGTTTTTAAATATGTTTTAAAAACAAATTTGATATATAATACTTTATTTTTAATTATTATTTGTATTTGTATAATTATTTTTTTTTAAAAAGTGAAAATAATTAAATGATATTATAAACAAAAGATCATATTCTCTATTTTTTAAGAACATAAACATGTTTTATATTTTTTGGTTGGTGAAACAATGAATCGTATTTGACAACTATTTTTTAAAATACTTTTTATTTTCTAAAACAAAAAAAGAAAATAAATTTAGATTCTATTTTAATAGCTATTTTTAAAAACTTCAATAAAAAAAAAGAAAGTACGATAGACAACTAAGAAACAGAAAACAGTTTTCTATTATTAAAAATATTTAGTTATTTTAAGTTGTTTTAAAAGACTATTTAAAAAATAATTATATAAATATGAAAAATGATTAAAAATAAAATATTATATATAAAATTATTTTAAAACATATTTAAAAATATAGAAAACAGATTAAGAATATTTTGATTCTCAAATAGATTTCAACATAATTCCAAAACAAATCAATCACAAATGTTCCCAAATCAACCACAATGGTTCAATTTATTATACATAATAGGGTTTTGCAGATGAAGGCAAACATCCTACTTTTACAAGGATGCAGCAGATATCAACTACATTCATATATAAGCACTTTTATTCTGTTTATATGATATCAAAACAATAAAAAATGTCTTAGGCTCTGGGCTGAAAGCAAGTTTGCCTAAATCCAACCAGAGAGGCTCCTTTTTGAAGAGACTTTTCATAGAATCTGAGAGAACCCTTTTGAGCTTTAAGCTTGAAAGAAATCAATCCATGCATTGCTTCTGAGTTTGTGAAAGAAGATTCCTTCATATTGAATCTACCGTACCCAAGCAACCTCTTCAGATTCGTCAATGTTCAACTCAATCATTCCCAGTGCCAACAAGTTCGTGAGACTGGCGTTTAGGCAATGGCCCTGCCTTGAACATAGAACTTGTGTTCGGTAGATTTCATCGTCTGTACTCGGTTCCATGTAGATTATCATTTCCATGTAGGTTATCACCAGTAATCATTACAAGAGCACACCCCATTCTTTATATGATGAAACCGGTTAGAGTCCCTTACTACTATTTCTCTCCCTGTTGCCATTGAAATGTACTTTATTGCAGTATGGCAATCGCCACAGACGCGAAGATTCTTAAATATCCTGATGGGTTTCGACTGGATTGTGCTTATAAGCCCAAATGCCACTGCTATTTTCTCACTGTGTTGGAACAAGAATTGCTCCTTTTGTTCTTCTTCTATGTCGTGAAGAACAAAGTCTGTGTCAGGGATGTAACCCATCTCCTTTATTTTGGAAGCCAGTTGGTCCAGTTCTTGATAAATCTGCCAGGCTTGAGGGTGGGAAGTCTCCCCTACATGGAACCTGTGCACCCTATTTTCTACCTCAATCCAACTACAGCCAGCTTCTTTGATCAAATTACGCTCTTTCATACTTTTTCTGATCTTCACTACGTCTTTCCACTGACCTGCTGAAGCATGCAAGTTTGATAGTAAGATATATGCTGCTGGGTCATCTGGTTCCTGCTCAAGAATCATCTCTGCAGCATGTCTTCCAAGCTCTGTATTACCATGAACACGGCAGGCTCCAAGCAGTGTTCGCCAAACCAGAGCATCAGCCATGAGGGGCATTGAGTTAATGAACTCCATGGCTTCTACAAGAAGTCCAGACCGGCCTAGTAAATCAACCATACATGCATAATGCTCCATTCTTGGGACAATTCCATGTTCTTTGTACATTGAATTGAAGTGTTTCTGTCCCTCAGAGATCATACCAACATGGCTACAAGCTGATAATACGGCAACATAGGTGATCTCATTCGGCTTTGTCCCTGTCTCAAGCATTTTATGGAACATTTCCAAAGCTCTGGTTGCAAATCCATGTTTTGCAAAACCCGTGATCATTGAAGTCCAAGATATCACATTCCGATCTTCCATCCCATTAAAAACTTGAAAAGCAGCTTCAATGTTACCACACCTAGAATACATAGAGATCAAAGCATTACAAATGCATTGGTTTGACTTGTAGCCTCCCTTCAATAACCGACCATGAATCTGCTCACCTTTGCCCATTGCACCTATACTTGCAGCCCCACTCAACAAGCTAGCAAATGTAAAAGCACTGATACCAATACCAGTATCTGCGATCTCATTAAAGAGTAGAAAAGCTTCTTCAGACTTCAAGTTCTTGGCATACCCATCAACAATTGCATTGTAAGAAACCAAATTCTTCTCAAAGAGAATATCAAAAGCTTTTTGGGCATCTTCCATTCTTCCACTCCTAGCATACATGCTAATAAGAGAATTCCCCACACAATTCACTGATGCTATGCCCAGTTTCACTGCATAGCTGTACACCTGCTCACCTGTATATGGATCAGAAAGGTTTCCACATGCCTTGAGAACACTTGAAAATGAGAAATGATTAGGCCGTATATGACCGGATATCATCTTGCAGAAAAGTTCAATAGCTTCCTTATCACACTCTCCACTTTGCACATACGCTGTGATAATTGCAGTCCAAGACATAACATTATGCTCAGGCATCCGCTCAAATACCTTCCTTGAATCATCCACTGACCCATCTGCTGCACACTTTGCATACATGTCCACCAAGCTACAACCAACACAAACATCCAATGCCAATCCCAAACGTATTACTCGTGAATGCAATTGCTTTCCTAGTGCTAACAATCCTAATTCTGTACAAGCAGAAAGGACACTACTATATGTAAAACGGTCCGGTACATAACCACTCAATTCCATATCTAAAAACAAATCAATTGCATCTCTTGCACAACCTAATTGCGCAAATCTAGTTATCATTAAAGTCCAAGTAACCAAATTTCTCTCAGGCATTTTGTCAAACACCTTATAAGCTGAGCCCAAATCACCACTACCCTTCACAAACATATCAATCAATTCGCACCCAACACAGACATCAGCCTCAAGGTACCCGGTTTTCACCACAAACCCATAAATTATCTCCCCAACCCAGGCGTAATTGGCGTTTGAACAAGCCCGAATCACGGCCGCAAAGCAATACTCATTCGGGTAAAACCCCAATTCAAGCATATCAAGAAATGTCCAAATTGCTTGCAACTCCATACTGTTATTCGCAAAACATGAGACCATCGCACTCCATGAAACCAAGTCTCTCTTATTTCCCATTCCCTCAAAAATCAACCTAGCGGTTTCGGTGTCGCCACATTTTGAGTACAAGCTGATCAGAGTGTTCAACACAACCGAGTCGAGCTCGAGTCCAGACTGCATTAGCTTCCGGTGGACGAGTTTCCCGAGTTGGAAGTTGCGGAATCGGATGCAGGACTTGAGGAGGATGGAGTAGGTGGTGAGATCTGGTGGGGCGTTTTGCTGGGTCATGAGATCAAGGGTGGAGAATGCATGGTGGAGGCGGCCCACGTCGAGTTGGCGGATCAGACGGTTCTTGAGGGGCTCGAAGTTGGGGTTTTTGAGGGAGAGGGAGGAGGGGATAATGTTTTGGCGGGAAGGGTTTAGGGTTTTGGAAGAAGGTGGGAGGAGGGGTTGGGCGGGAGAGGGAAGAGAGAGAGTTATCATGGTCTTCCCCTAACGGCTAGTTTGAGAGAAATGAAGTTGTTCAACGCTTCAAGCTCATAAAGGAGGAGTGTTTGGTTTACAAAAAGGATTTTTGAGTAATTGTTGGATTAATATTTGGGCAGGGGTGGAAAAATTTTATTTCGATTATCTTCTATTAATTACTATATTAAACCTCGAGGTAACATTTTTATTTGCTGTGGTATAAAAAAAGTTAAAAGGGTTTTTTTTTAAAATTGTTTTTATCAAATATAAAAATTAAAATTTCAAATTTATGGTAATTTATAAGAAATTAAGAGTGTATTTTGGGAATATTTTTAAAATTAGTTTTTCAAATTCAAAAACATGTTTCGTTATTATTATTATCATTTTTTGATAAAAAATAGTTTTTGAGAAATAATAATAAAATTAAATTTATTTTTTGAAAGTTATGGATAACTTTTATTTTAATAATGAATTAAATTACCTATATTTTATACTCTTTGAATGAGAAATGAATTTATGATAAATTAGCAAATATGTCATCAAGAAATACTTTTTTTTCATGTTTCTTAAGAAAATTTAAATTTTTATTTTTATGAATTGTTACTTAAGAATCAAATGTAAAAATTATTTAATTTAAATAAGAAATTAATCTAAAATAAATCCCAAAACTTCAAAATTGAAACTATAATTTTATCACATAAGTTTATTATTTTTGTCTCATAATTTATCCAATTTTTAACAAAATTAAATTTCATAAATTGTAATTATTCAGATTTAAAAATTTAGACAAAAAAACCTTAATATTATATTATAATGTGATTGCCTTCTTATGAATTTTCATTTTCTTGTTTATTGCTCACTTGCTTTCCCATGATAAACTACATTTCTTTTTGCCTTGTCTTAATAAATCAAGAACTGTTTTAGTTATTTGTTTTAATCTTGAAATAAAATTATTTAGATTTTATGTATTAAGAATCAATGTTTCTGAAATTGATTGATTATACTACTGCTAAAGGTAAGATCATATCCTATAATGACTTAATTTTAATTGTTTTCAAAAGAATTAATGAGAAAGACCTTTAAGAGGTGTCAGTTTTCAAATTTAGAAATATATAACATTGTGAGTAGCAAATGTGGTTAACTAGGATTTTTTTTTTGGATAAAAAGAGATTACGAAGCATAATGCTTACAAAGTCGATTGAAAGATGAGTCATAATAATATTTAAAATTAAATTTTTTTAACATTTTTAAGTTACAAGTATTAAAATAAGATAGAAAAACTTGACACACTCAAAAAATGTTTTCTTGTTATTTTTTGGTGAAGAGACAACCATTAATGAATTTTTTCCACAAAATTTATGGGAAGGAGCAATGTTGAGGAAGATGCATGCCAATTAGAAACAATATTAAACATAGTTTGTAATAACAAGCTCTTAAGAAATTGTATGAAAAACTTTAGGTCATATTTGTTAACAGTTTTTTAAAATAATTTTTTTATTTATTTTAAAAAGAAAAACATGTTTACTAATAAGAAAATAGGAAAATTTTCTGATTTAAAAAAATAAAAAGTAAGGTATTTTTTGAAAACATTTTTGGGTTGTTTTCAATTGATTTCACTTATTTTCATTTATTTTTTGAGAATTGTTTTAAAAAATAACTATACAAATATAGATAATAATTAAAAATAAAATACTACAAATAAAAGTTACTTTTAAACAATATTCTAAATAGGAAAAGAAAATTTCAAATTTCTGATAGATTTTTGTTTTATAAAATATTAAAGAACAATTTTTTAGAATTATTTTGGAAAAAACTTTCCAAAAAATCTTCAATTTCATTATTTTCATAAAAAAGTGGGTGATTTTGATTGCAAGAGATTTTATAAGGGAAGGGCAACTAAATGGCAACTTATAGTTTCTTATTTTCCATGGAGAACATGCATTGACTTTTTCCATGAAACACTAGGGAAGGAATAATATTTAAGGTGTCAATTAGAAACATTAAGCATTGTGGGACAATTTCTTCTAAGAAGCCCTTCAGAAAAAAATCTTCAAATCCTTTGACTTTGATGATTCTTGTTTTCAATGGAAAATGGTGTTATTGGTTTCATAAGAATAAGGGGAAGGGCTCAGGAAGGTGTCAACATAGAAAAATTAAAATGCTGTGGGATCGTTGATGGAAATTAAATAAGGGCAGACAAGCTTGAGTAGTTTCTTTGGTTGTTTCCTACCATGGGAATCATAACCAATGATTTCTTGTTTTCCATGAGAAATGGAACTGGTTGGGAAGGTGTCAAAATAGAAACATTTGAGTATTATGGGGTGGTTCATGTATTTAATAAGGATAGAAGCAAGGGTAGAAAATCTTGACTGATTCCTTTTGTGAGTTTTTTTCCATGGAAAACTAGGCAGGAGAAAATTTTCCACAAAATGGGGTAGGAATAATGTCTAGAATGTGCTGACTAGAAAAACTAGACATGATGGGGATTGATAACCAATAATTTTTTTTTGTGAGAAGATAAGTGGTACTATTTTCAAAAGAATTATTTAGAATAACCTTTTAGGAAGGTATCAACAAAAAAATAATAAATATTGTGGGGTAGTTGATGCATGTAACTAAAATAGAAAAAGGGTAGAAAAGCTTGACTCATTCCTTCGGTAATTTCTTATTTTCCATGGAAACACAGGCATCGAAACCATTGTCTTTTGTTTTCCATGAGAAGATGAGTGCTATTGGTTTCAAAAGAATGACTGATAAGGACTTTTAGGAAGGTGTACATCAATATAGAAACATTAAGCATTGTGGGGTATTTGACGTATCCTGCAAGAATTGAAAGGAGGAAAGCTTGATCGATGGTTACACGATTTCTTATTTTCCCTGGAAAAATTGGCTTTGAAATTTCTCCACAAAATTTATGAGAAGGATATGTTTAGGAAGGTCTTAATTAGAAACATTAAACCTTGTAAGGTAATTTCTATCGACAAGCTCTTAATCAAATTCATATAAAACTTGACTAATTCTGTAATGGATGATTTCTTATTTTTCATGAAAAATGGGACTTATTGTTTTCAAAAGAATTAAGGGGAAGGCCAAAATTAATTAATGGGAAGACCATAAAACTATCAAACATATAGAAGACTGTTTTTTAACTATAGTTAATGAGGAAATCATAGAAAAGCTTTTAAAGCACTATCTCTCGTGTGGTTCAATTCACAACTACGCTTTTTACTCTAAAAATGGGTGTTTATCCCAAAGAACACAGGTTGTCTTTTAAAGGCAAACTCAAAGCAGGATTTTACTTTGAAGCTAACTAGCTAAAAAGAGACAATTCCTAATGGAGTTGGTTGAACATGTCGTTTGCATCCTATTGGTGAGATCAATCAAATAGGAGATGTTTGAAAAATATCATTGTTTCCCTTTTACCTTGTAGTGGTTTTTGCAAGTTCTTCATAGTCATGACTTGTTAGCTATTATTTATGAATTTGAAATATACCTATATAAGTTCGTCCAAGACTCTTAGGAAGAAGAAACAACAATCCACAATTTATAATCTAGAACAAATGGAATTAATTAGTATATTAATTCTTTGTTATCTTAAGAGCACATGAGATTCACTTCTTCCTAAAGATATCCTGTAGTTATCTATTGATTGGGATGGACTCTACTCTTCTTGTATCTTCTCACTTGGGGCTGCAAAGTAACAATCCCTAGTTGGAACTTAGAGGCTAAGTATTGATTTATGGCAATACTATATCTGAATTATACTGGATTGGAATGCTTCTGAACAATCTATATATTCTATCCTCTTAATTTCGTCTTATTATATGGAGAGACAATGTTGGTACCCTAGCTCAAGTGCAGCACATTCAGGTGTTGATTACCACTTTTTGATCATTACATTTTTCTTGGATTGGGTTCATCCACATCTTTCAACAAGGAAATCATTCACTTAGTCTCTTCAGCAATAATTAAGCTGAGAAAAGTAACCATGACTTGGGATATTTTGTGAGAAGAAGCTGCTGGCTGTTCTCTTATCCTGTTTTTTCCTTGTCTGAATGCCAAGGCACCAATATGAAAAAAGAGAAAAGAAAAGCAGATGTATTCAGTGAATGCTCTTTGGCACCTTCTCCGAGCGGGCAAAAATTGATGTGTGACCTAACCATGGAAGAAAATATCGCGATATTTCGGCGATATATCGCCGAAATATCGTGTATCGAAGGACAGCGACACGATATTTCATGGAGAAATATCGGTCCAACGATATTTCGGAATAAATCGTGAAAAATCGCCGATTTCTCGCGATATATCGGCGATTTTTCACGATATATCGCTTGGTCAACGCGGGTCAAACGAAGTCAAACCCGCTACAGTGCAGTCAACGCGCTACAGTGCCCCCCGCTACAGTGCGCCACAGTGCCCCCGCTACAGTAAGCTTTCCATTTGCTGCCGAGGGGATTTGAACCCCAAACCAAAAGGTTTGGGGTTCAGCCACTTACCGTTTGGGCTAACCAAGGATGAAAATATCGGTAATCACGGATATATCGGTACTTCGATTTTACGGATATATCGGATATATCGGAGATATATCGGCGGATATTTTGGAAAAAAATATTGATAAGCTTAAAATTGTTAAAAATTCATAAAAATGTAAGGAAAACCTCATAATAATATAATTAGAAGTATAATAGACATTCTAAAGTTATTTTATTGAAAATTTTGATATATGTATATCATGATTTATTATATTTGATAATAATATCGTATGTATCGATAAAAATATGAATTTTATAAGTGTATATTTATTATTAAATTACACCTAATATTATGATATTTGATTATAATATGTCTAATTTTAAAATATATATTAATATTAAAATATGATCCATTTAATTCAATTGTATTAAACAATATAAAATAAATTATGATATATATATAATTTTTTTAATATTTAATTAATTATTAATGATATTAAAAACATTATGAAGAAAATTATATAATTTTTATATTTTTGGTAATTAATTAAAAGATCTTGTATTTAATTATAATTAATTTGCTTTTTAAAATATTCTTTTAATATTTTAATACTGAGTTTAAGTATATATATATGTTTTGCACATTATATAACAAGGGGCTAGTTAGCCCAAACGGTAAGTGGCTGAACCCCAAACCTTTTGGTTTGGGGTTCAAATCCCCTCGGCAGCAAATGGAAAGCTTACTGTAGCGGGGGCACTGTGGCGCACTATAGCGGGGGCACTGTAGCGCGTTGACTGCACTGTAGCGGGTTTGACTTCGTTTGACCCGCGTTGACCAAGCGATATATCGTGAAAAATCGCCGATATATCGCGAGAAATCGGCGATTTTTCACGATTTATTCCGAAATATCGTTGGACCGATATTTCTCCATGAAATATCGTGTCGCTGTCCTTCGATACACGATATTTTCTTCCATGGGGCTAACTAGCCCCTTGTTATATAATGTGCAAAACATATATATATACTTAAACTCAGTATTAAAATATTAAAAGAATATTTTAAAAAGCAAATTAATTATAATTAAATACAAGATCTTTTAATTAATTACCAAAAATATAAAAATTATATAATTTTCTTCATAATGTTTTTAATATCATTAATAATTAATTAAATATTAAAAAAATTATATATATATCATAATTTATTTTATATTGTTTAATACAATTGAATTAAATGGATCATATTTTAATATTAATATATATTTTAAAATTAGACATATTATAATCAAATATCATAATATTAGGTGTAATTTAATAATAAATATACACTTATAAAATTCATATTTTTATCGATACATACGATATTATTATCAAATATAATAAATCATGATATACATATATCAAAATTTTCAATAAAATAACTTTAGAATGTCTATTATACTTCTAATTATATTATTATGAGGTTTTCCTTACATTTTTATGAATTTTTAACAATTTTAAGCTTATCAATATTTTTTTCCAAAATATCCGCCGATATATCTCCGATATATCCGATATATCCGTAAAATCGAAGTACCGATATATCCGTGATTACCGATATTTTCATCCTTGGACCTAACCCATGAATGTTAGACCCAGGGTGAGGAATTATGAGGTGTTATAGATTCCATCTTTCCTAGTTTATAGTCCACTAATGCTATGTTTGGTTCGGGAAAGTATTAAAGGAAAAAAAATGGTAAAAAGAATAATTATCTCATGTTTGATTATATTATGAAAAATATAAAATAAATATAATTAAATTTAGTTAAAAGTTTATGTATTTTCAAATTATTTAATCTTTATTTAAAAAGTTAAAATAAGTGAAATGAGTTTGGAAAAATATATAAAAATAATTTATTAACTTTCAATCAAATAGAGATTGAAATTTTTTTGGAAGAATGCATTACTCTCAAGCCTTCAAGATATTATTATGTTGATATTAAGAGGATTATGAATCAATTTAAGGACAAATTGGGTGAAGCATGTTATGGACTGTACTTAAAGGACAGTTTTTTTGATGAAGTTCTTGTTGTTGTCAAGATCCTTCAACAATTTCAAGGGAAATGGGGAAGAATTCATTAATGAAACGAGAGAAATGAACAAAATCCACCATATTAATATTGTTTGCTTAGTTGGTATTTGTGCTGATGGATTTTGTCGTGCCCTTGTTTATGAGTTCTTATCTAATGGATCTTTAGAGAATTTTATGTTTTCAACAACTATTAAAAAATGCTCACTTGGTTGGGAGAAACTTTAAGATATTGCTCTAGGCATGACCAAAGGTATTGAGTATTTCCACCAAGGTTGTGATCACAAAAGCATCCATTTTGATATCAAGTCTCATCATATTTTAGTGGATTATAACTTCAATCCAAAGATATCCAATTTTGGCTAAGCAAAATTATATTCTAAGGGGGAAATTGCTGTTTTTATGAATGCAACTAGAGGGATTGTGGGTTAGATTGCACCGGAAGTATTATCTAGAAATTTGGAGAATGTTTCCTAAAAGTTAGATGTTTATAGTTTTGGAATGTTGTTGCTTGAAATTGTAGGAGAAAAAAAAAATGTTGATGTGACAGTGATAAACACTAGCCAAGCATACTTTCCAGAATGGATCTAAAATCATTTGAATAAAGGAGAAGAGTTGTAGATTTGGGTTGAGGAAGATGAAGATGCTAAAATAGCAAAGAAATTAACAATTGTGGGACTTTGGTGTATTCAATGGTATCTAGTGAATCGTCCTACTATGAAACTTGTGGTACAAATGTTAGAATAGGAAGGTAGGAGACAATTTAGCCATGTTGCCTAATCTTTTCACCTACATGAATCCAATGAGAACAAATGCAAGCTAGCCTAGAAGATCTCTTCAACAAGAACTAACAATGATCTTAGAACTAGAGTGAAAAAAAACCTAGTATTTTTTATTTTGTATAGTGTAGGATACGATGGAACAACACAATCTTTTAAGTTTATTCATTTCTTTTTTATATTTTCTAGCCCATTTCTCCATTTTGTGCTAATTTATATTCTCCTTGTTTCTTTTTTGGACTACTTCCTATGCTAAATTTTCCCCCCTTTCATTTTCTATTTCCCAAATTTGGATGGCAAAAACAATGTCATTTTGTATCTCAAATTTTCACCACTTAATGGTTTTACCTTTGAGAAGGTCTCTTCATTAAAGACAAGAGTGCCAGATGGAAAGACCTTATGTCTTGTCTCTTTGAAAAAAATGATTAAGGAGTCTTGACATACATACAATTTGAAATAATATTGAGATATGTGTTAGGACAAGGAGTCTACATTGCATTCTTTGTCATCTTCAAATTGAACAATTTCTTCATCAGATGCACCTTATTGTTTGCCGACGGCTTTTCATTCATACCGGACAAAGCCTTCATCAGATCTGCTGTGGTCTTCCCCTTTACAACATTGTGTGCAATAGACCTAGATATAGTTAACCTAATAACTCCTAGAACCTGTCTGTCAAGAAGCGCCAATTCTTCAGCCTTCATACTCTCAGGTTTTATCCTCAAAAGAGGCAGATGCAATTTCCTCCCATAGAGATAATCTTCAATCTGCATCCTTGAATATGCAAAGTCTGTGCCATTAAACTTTTCTATTCCAACGCCTTTCCTGCTTCCTCTGCCATTGCTCCCACTCAAACCTAACCCTAGGCTCTGATAACAGTTGTTGTGCCAGTGAAAGCTTTGATGCCAACAATGTTAGTTTAAAGAACTCAAAGATAAAATAATCACACATACGGTACATGGGGTTTTAACGTGGTTCGGACAACCATGTCTACGTCTACAGATGAGAGATAATGATTCCACTATACAATAGAGAATATTACAGAGGACAGAACAAGATACAACTATTGGGTTCCCGAAACATCCCATGTTTCCCCACTCTTTGTATCCATACCTTACTACGAGCCCTCTCGCTCCACCAGGTACCTCCCATTCTTCCTCACATCTTTATCCACCTCGTATAGTCTCTACGGGTCCATCTCCATCTCATAACTTTTTCCCCTCATGACCTAGAATATTTATAGAGATATTTCCAACAACCTTCCTTATTCTATAAGGAAGTCAATATTACAATAATATATCAACCTAGAAATATTCTATATAATATTCTTTACAAAAAAGGAATCTATACTAATTAGGAATTTGGGACACTTCCTAACATTTGTGTCTTCTTCCGTCTTTATTCTTTGATCCCTCATTCTTTAATAAGTTTTATGTTGACTTCTATCTCTATTTCCTTGATAGTTTAATTTTGTGTCTTTTTCTTTTTCTTGGTAGTTTTTGTTTTATATCTCATGCTACTTATTCTTTTTTGAGCATATACCTTTTCTATTCCTATTGAGTTTCATAATGTCTCTATGTTTGAACTTGTTCGCATTGATCATTTCCACAATGACACAAATAGTTTTCATGTAGATATTGGTATTTGGTACTTCGATTAAACGTTACAAAGCTCGATTGATTGCTAAGGGATTTCTCAACAGTATGATTGCTAAGTTGTCTACCAAGTCACATCCACTTTTGCATTTTTGATTTTTGATTTACAAACTCTCAATGCTTTTTGCAACTGCATCATGAGTTTGTGGGGAATGTTAAAAGTTATTAATATATTTAGTATATTAGAACTATATATTTATTTATTTAGTTACTATATCATAATTATTTTCTTTCTTTTTAGATGTAAAGGTAAATTAAATCTTTATCTTTATTTTTTTATTAGGCCTATTTAAATTGTAACCATGTTGTACTACTTTTAAAAAACAAGAATTCATAATGAGAAATCCTACATTTATTTTCCTTTCTCTTTTTTCTCTTTGAATCTTGTTTGGATTTTGAACACAACTGTTAAATTTTTTCTAAGAAAAAACACGTCCTCCAAATTCTTGCTCCTCAAGAATCATACTTTGCCTTTCAAGGGTTTTTTCTTGCTTGTGCAAAGTTGGGACTTGAAATAGTATTTCACATTAAGAAGGCATGCCATGAAAACTGAATTTCACAGTTCTGTTAATAACTGAGATAAAGTAAACTCTTCATATTTTCTTCCTTCCAAGTTTTATGATGACTAAAATTTTCTAAATGGTTTAATACACGTACAGTATTGAGAGAAGAACTTGGCGATTGCAATCTCCACTATTTTTGCAACATCAGCATGATTGGGAAGGCTTTCTCCACTCAAATCTATGTCTCTATTTTTTCGGTTATATTTATGTCGCTCACTTATATCTGTCCACATTTTTAATCCAATTTATATTTCTTTCTTATTAGGAGCCTGGATATTTCGAATTATCGGTAAGGTTTTCAAATTCCTACTTTTAATTCTGTGTAAAAATACTATAATGAGAATTTCATATGAAAACTCATGAAAAGTACTAAATTCGATTTTGCTTATTCAAAATTTTACTTTGCTGCAAAAATATTTTTATATTTGGAATTTACTTAATTTGAATTCAATTCAAGTACATTCACAATACAAAGAAGGCAAAACAAATGGAATTGAAACTGGGGTCTCCATTTACAAGGCCCCACATCCATGCAACCAACAAAACAAATTGCAACAAGACAACCACCTAATGTTTTCCTTAAACTTTGATAATGGAATGCATGTAGTCATTAATTTGTTTACAATGATCGTATTCCTTTTTCTGAAACCTTTATTCATTTCACATTTGATTTATATTCGGTCATAGGAAGATTTGTGTCGGGGATATTGTGCCTATTTGCCTATTTAGTCTACAAGTTTCGACGAAGACATTTATCGTTAGATGATGATGTTGAAGAATTCTTACAAAGTTATAAAAATCTTCAGTTGATTAAGTACTCATATCTAGATATAAAGAAGATGACTAACAAATTTAGTAATAAATTAGGACAAGGAGGCTTTGGCTCTGTATATAAAGGAAAACTTCGAAGTGGTCAAATTGTAGCGGTAAAAGTTTTGGTTATGAATAAAGCTAATGGACAAGATTTTATCAATGAAGTAGCCACAATTGGAAGGATTCACCATGTTAATGTAGTGCGACTTGTTGGATTTTGTGCAGAGGGATTAAAATGGGCTCTGGTATATGAATATATGCCTAATGGGTCCCTTGATAAGTTTCTTTTTTCTAAACTTGAAAACAACATTCTTTTGAGTTGGGAAAGATTATATAAGATTGCACTAGGTGTGGGTTGTGGGATTGAATACTTACATCAAGGTTGTGACATGCAAATTCTGCATTTTGATATCAAGCCACACAACATTCTTCTTGATGCAAACTTTATCCCAAAAGTTTCTGATTTTGGCCTTGCAAAATTACATTCAATAGAAGAAAGCATTGTGTCTCTAACTACTGCTCGAGGAACATTAGGATATATTGCTCTAGAATTATTCTACAAGAACATTGGAGGTGTTTCATATAAAGCTGATGTGTATAGTTTTGGAATGTTATTAATGGAAATGGTGGGAAAAAGGAAGCATGCAAATACATGTCTAGAGCAAAGCCAAACATACTTCCCGTCATGGATTTATGATCGAATAGATCAAGGAGAAGACATGGAAATTGGAGATGCCACTGAGGACGAACACAAGTATATAAGGAAGATAGTCATAGTTGCATTATGGTGTGTACAGATGAATCCCACGGATCGTCCTTCAATGAGCGAGGCATTGGAGATGCTAGAAGGTGAAGTTGAACTCCTGCAAATGCCCCCCAGGCCTACTCTATACTCCAGGGAGATGTCAGTTGAGGATCATATGAACAATCCAGTCGGGGTACCAATTTCTTCACGAAATGCGACAATGACGATCAGCTTGGAGGGAAGGTAGTGCCTCGCAATAGCTATTCACCTTGAATTATCTAATAATCCATTTCCCTTAAAGCATGTTTATAAGGATCAGAAAGGTTTCCACATGCCTTGAGAACACTTGAAAATGAGAAATGATTAGGCTGTACACGGCCAGATATCATCTTGCAGAAAAGTTCAATAGCTTCCTTATCACACTCTCCAATTTGCACATATGCTGTGATAATTGCGGTCCAAGACATAACATTATGCTCAGGCATCCGATCAAATACCTTCCTCAAATCATCCATGGACCCATCTGCTGTACACTTTGCATACATGTCCACCAAGCTACAACCAACACAAACATCTGAAGCCAATCCCAAACGTATAACTTGGGAATGCAATTGCTTCCCTAGTGCTAACAATCCTGACTCTGTACTAGCAGAAATGACACTACTATATGTAAACCGATCCAGTGCATGACCACTCTATTCCATATCCAAAAACAATCAATTGCATCTCTGGCACAACCCAATTGCGCAAATCTAGTTATCATCAAAGTCCAAGTACCCAAATTTCTCTCTGGCATTTTCTCGAACACCTTATAATCTGAGCCCAAGTCACCACTACCCTTCACGAACATATCAATCAATTCACACCCAACACACACATCAGCCTCAAAATACCCGGTTTTCACCACAAACCCATAAATTATCTCCCCAACTCATTGAACAAGCCCGAATCACGGCCACAAAGCAATACTCATTTGGGTAAAAACCCAATTCGAGAAAATAACAAAATGTCCAAATTGCTTGCAACTCCATACTGTTATTCGCAAAACATGAGACCATCGCACTCCATGAAACCAAATCTCTCTTATTTTCCATTCCCTCAAAAATCAACCTAGCGGTTGCGGTGTCGCCACATTTGGAGTACAAGCTGATCAGAGTGTTCAACACAACCGAGTCGAGCTCAAGTCCAGACCGAATTAGCTTTCGGTGGACGAGTTTCCGGAGTTGGAAGTTGTGGAATCGGATGCAGGACTTGAGGAGGATGGAGTAGGTGGTGAGGTCTGGTGGGACGTTTTGCAGGGTCATGAGATCAAGGGAGGAGAGTGCATGGTTGAGGTGGCCCACGTCGAGTTGGCGGATCCGACGGTTATTTAGGGGCTCGAAGTTGGGGTTTTTGTGAGAGTGGGGGTTGGGGAAAATGTTTTGGCGGGGAGGGCTTAGGGTTTTGAAAGAAGGTGGGAGGAGGGGTTGGGCGGGAGAGGAAAGATAGAGAGTTATCACGGTCTTCCCCAACGGCTAGTTGGAGAGAAATGATGTTGTGGAAGGCTTCAAGCTCATAAAAGAGGGAGAGCTGCCCAAAAATGATTTTTGAGTATTGTTGGATTAATATTTTAGGAGGGGTTGCAAATTGAATTTTGGTTGGCTTCTTCTAGTTACCATGGTAAGCCCTAAAATTTCAAATTTATGGTAATTTATAAGAAAATAAGAGCGCATTTGATGTGTGATTTAAAAATAGAAAATAATTTTTAAAAATCCATAACTGTTATAAAATATGAGATTTTGTACCACTATAATAACTTGTGGATGATCATCCATAAATATCTTTTGTAACTCCCTATAAAAGGGAGAGACCACTAATGAAATTTAATAGAGTTTTTCTATGCATTCTATTCTCTTCCTATATTCTAATTTCTCTTTCTTATTTTCTTCTCCTTTCACTTTATAATTTTACAACACGTTATCAGCATGACTAGTCTCTATAAAAGAAATAGAAATATTTTTCTCTATTTAGAGAAATAGAAAGGTGTTATCCTTTTCAGAGAAATAGAAAGACTCTTTTATCTTCTTTCTTACAAAAAGGTATGTGATAAACTTATATCATGATTTTCTACTTTATTACCTTTGAATCTCTATTTTTACTTATTTTATTCAAATGCATAAACAAGTACAATCCCTATAACCAGAAGTTATGGGATAAATTATAAATTATAGAGTAAATTCATAACCAGAAGTTATGAAAATATGTACAATCCCTATAACCAGAAGTTATGAGATAAATTATAAATTATAAGGTAAATTCATAACTAAAAGTTATGAAAAATATGTGCAATCCATGTAATAAGAAGTTATGAAAAATATGTACAATCCCTATAACTAGAAGTTATGGGATAAATTATAAATTATGAGATAAATTCATAACCAGAAGTTATGAAAAAAATATGTGCAATTCATATAACTAGAAGTTATGGGGAAAAATTACAGAATTACAAATACATGACCAAATGTTATGTATATAATCCCCAATTATTTATTTTTAATTATACGGTATAACTGGAAGTTATACCAAACAATATTATAGCCAAAAGCTATGAAATAAATAAATGTTCATAACCTGAAGTTATGCACAAATCTACTCAATGAATAGTTCATAGCCTGAAGCTATATACAAATTTATATAAAAAATAGTTCATAGCCTGAAGCTATGTACAAATTTAAATATTTTCTTGTTCTGATAAAATAATCATAGCCTGAAGCTATGAAAGATATTAACTTTTAATTTCTTTGATTTCTTTTAATTATATTGTGCAACCAGAAGTTATACATAAATAGTTCATAGCCTGAAGCTATATATAAATTTGAATATTTTATTGTTTCGACAAAATGATCATAATTCAAAGTTATGAAAAATATTGAATTTTTATTTTGATTTTGTACTCACTTATTTTTCACAACAGAAATTATGGAAAACAATTTTTATTAACAATAATTTCATAGCTAGAAGCTATGCATACAATTTATAATTCTCTTGTATAACTAGAAGTTATTCAAAACAAAATTGTCAATGAATCTTGGAGCTATGATCAAAGAAGGAAATCAAGCATCCTTGCAGGATCGCACAAAAACACTGATTTTCCTTCGTTATCATCTCCATGAAGGTTTATCAAAAAATGAGTTTTTGATGAGAAATCACCAATCTCGTCTAATTAGATCTGAATCATTCCCTGAAGTGAATGCAATATTGTCCCAAACTCATGGACGATGATGAGGACATTGTCGTGGAAGAAATCCCCCATACCATGGTTCTTATATAAATAATTTACCAAATTCTCAGAAAATGAAAGCCTTATTGCACCACCAGAAATGGAATAATATTGAGGTAAAACAAGAAAATGGGAAGTGTTTATAAGACAAACCTCCTAAGAACCATGAGAATAAGTGTTATGGATGTGGTATGAAGGGGCATTGGTCGCGTACCTGTCGTACGCCCAAACATTTGGTCGATCTTTACCAAACATCAATAAAAGAAAAGGAAGTTGAACTGAACAACTATGTACCTAGAAGATATATAATTTTTTTTTAATTTTGTTATATAACCAAAAGTTATATAAATATTATTATTCATAACCTAAAGTTATGAAAGTAAGAAAATTAATATTTTTTGTGCTAATCAAAGGTTATGCCAAAGTTGTTAATATGTACTTCTTATAGCTAGAAGCTATAGAGAACGAAATTGTTAATTAACAATTTTGTACAACTTTATGAAATTTATATAACCAAAAGTTATAATGAAATATATTATATCCTGAAGCTATGATAACAAACATATAGATAATATTGACATATTATTAAAGGATTAATATTTTTGTATATAGGTAAGTGTTTGATAGTTTTTATAAATTTCTATTATTAGAAGTTATACTGTCATTAGTAGAAAAATTTACATATATTATTGCATGTTGCCACATATGGTATTTTTATTAATGCAATAATTTCATTATCCAAAATAATTTTGAAATTACAATAGGTTCAACTATTGTTCTCAATATATCATGTTATATCTTTACATATATTATGTTATATCTTTACATATATATTCAGATGGATTTGTAGTATTTCAATTAAAGTTTTGAGACAATAAGATGCTTTAAATTATGATATGTTCTCTTGAAATTTTGATTTATGAATTAATTTTTGTACATTGATTTAGATCATAATAATATTTTGAATAAAATTATTGATCTATCATTACAATTAGTTTGGTTATTGAAATGCTTCCTTGTTATTTCATGTATAAATTGCTCCACACTTACAAAATCAAATGTGTGAGATTATTTAAGAAATATATAACTTTAAATTATCTTTTCATATTTGTTTTATTGTGTTATATATGCTCTCATTGCGTTTACGCAAGTTATTAAGTTAAGTCATCATTGATGACTAATATTTTTCCATTGATTTTAACTCTTTCTCTATGATAATATTTATTCAATTCTATAAAGACAAAGTCTTTATGACAATGTTTTATAACTTGTTACTTTGATGAAACTCTTGTCTCATTAATTGCACAACATTTTTGACAAACAATGTTAATACTATATTAGGTGATAGAAACCAAATTAAAGGCTCTAGAAGAGCTTATACTATGTCACTAGTAGTATTTGATTCCATGTGAATGACACTTTATATGATGATAGATCCAGAAGAATCTTTTAAGACCAACTTGGTCCCCCGGGGTAAAAGGTCATATGGATGTACATTACAAAACCAGAAGTTTTTAATTAGTGACTAGTCTACCTATACACTTAAAAAGGTAGAACGACATGTTGGGTAGATTATCATTTTAATGAGACAATTTTCTCATCGTTAGGAGGAGAAACCAGTTCCAGAAGAACGACGTGAAATTATTTGGAATGGATTGACTTTGACTCATCTTGATCCTCATATAAATCAATGTGAACTAGAAGTTCAAAGAATCATTCATTTGCAAAATCTTGCAAATCAACTACAAGATGCATTCATACAAGGAAAGTGACAAAGTCATATATCTCGACTGCAAATACTCCAGCACGGATTGATGTCCCTATAGGACAGTTAACAAATGAATCTAAGATACGCTTGAAACGTGGTAGACCTGTCAGCTCAAAAGGATGTAACTCCTTAGAAGAGGAGAACCCAAGAAAAACTTAGCACTTTAAAAGAGGCCATCAAAATGACTGATCAGTTTAAAGTTGATAAATCTATAGCCGTAGAAGAGGCACAAATAATGCAGAAGGCCCTGAAGAGGCACATATTGAACAAGAAGCCCCTGAAGAGGCACATATTGAGCAAGAAGCCCCTGAAGAGGCACATAGTAAACAAAAAGCCCTGAAGAGACATAGGTACCTAAAAATTATGAGATCTCAATAAGTTATGTATACACGAGAGAAAAATGGGATCAAAATTATATTATTTTCACTTCCCAAGTGGCCTCCATAAGGAATGATGAAGATCCTGAAACACGAAATGTGGAAGAATGCCGACATATAAATGATTGGCCAAAATGGAAAGAAGTTATACAGACAAAGTTAAAATCATTAACAAAATGAGAAGTTTTTGGACCTGTAGTCTAAACACCTAAAGATGTAAAGCCTGTTGAGTACAAATGGGTATTTGTACCAAAACGCAATGAGAATAATGAGATCATAAGATATAAAGTGCGATTAGTAGCACAAGGTTTCTTGTAGAAACCTGGTATTGACTATGAGGAAACATTCTCTCCTGTCATGGGCGCAATCACATATAATTTCTTAATTAGTTTGGCAATCCTAGAAGGACTAGATATGTGTTTCATGAATGTTATTACAACATATTTATATGGATCCATGGATAATGATATATACATGAAAATCCCTGAAGGATTTAAATTGCCTAAAGCAAGTAGTACAAAGCCTCGTAGCATGTACTTAATCAAGTTACAACGATCCTTGTATGGATACAAGCAATCTGGACACATGTGGTACAATCGCCTTGGCAAATACTTGCTAAAAGAAGGGTATATGAATAACCCTATATACCCATGCATCTTCATTAAGAAATCAGAAACCGAATTTGCAATTATTGCAGTGTATGTTGATGACTTAAATCTTGTTGGAACTCCTGAATAGCTCACAAGAACAACAAAGTACTTTAAGAAGGAATTTGAGATGAAAGATCTTAGAAAAACAAAATTTTGTCTCGGCCTGCAGATCGAGTATTTTCCAAATGAAGTTTTAGTACATCAATCAACATGTATTAAGAAAGTTTTGAAGTGTTTTTATATGGATAAAGCGCATCCTTTAAGTTCTTCAATGGTTGTTCAATCACTTAATGTGAAAAATGACCCATTTTGTCATTGTGAAAAATGATGAAGAATTACTTGGTCATGAAGTACCATATCTTAGTGCTATTGGTGCACTTATATATCTTGCCAATTGTATAAGTCCAAACATTGCTTTTTCTATCAATTTATTAGCAAGATATAGTTCCGCTCCAACTCGAAGACATTGGAATGGTATCAAACATATATTGCATTATCTTCGTGGAACTACTGATATGAGTTTATTTTACTCAAGGGAATCAAAGCAACAATTGCTTGGATATGCATATGCAAGATATCTTTCAGATCCTCATAAAGCTCGATCTCAAATGGGATATGTCTTTACTTATGGTGGAACGACAATATCTTGGAGATCAGTCAAGCAAACAATGGTAGTCATATATTCAAATCATTCAGAAATTCTTGCAATTCACGAAGCAAGCCGTGAATGTGTATGGCTAATGTCAATGATCCAACATATATAAGAAACATGTGGACTACCTTCCATTAGAGACAATGCAACCGTGTTACATGAAGATAATGTTGCTTGTATTGCACAATTAAAGGAGGATTCATAAAAGGTGATAGAACTAAGCATATCTCCCTAAATTCTTCTATACTCATGAGCTCCGAAAGAAAGGTGAGATCGATGTTCAACAGATTCGATCATGCAATAATCTAGCAGATCTATTCACAAAGGCGTTACCTTCGACCACATTGAAAAAGTGAAGGTGTGACTTTGGAATACGAAGATTGAGAGATCTACCATTTGAAATGTTGAAGAAATCATAATCATGTTTACATGAGGGGGAGAATGATAGTATGGATATACTGCACTATTTTTTCTTTCGTCCAGGTTTT
Organism: Vitis riparia; assembly: GCF_004353265.1. Classification (NCBI taxonomy): domain Eukaryota; kingdom Viridiplantae; phylum Streptophyta; class Magnoliopsida; order Vitales; family Vitaceae; genus Vitis; species Vitis riparia. The sequence continues at coordinate 20,508,669 of NC_048446.1, forward strand.
GTCCCATTGGGTTTTACTGGCAAGGTTTTTAACGAGACAATTATAGTAATCTAAAAGAATGTTGTACTCTTTTTCCTTCACTAAGGTTTTTTCCCGTAGGGGTTTTCCTAGTAAGGTTTTAATGAGGCATATTCTTATGATCATTCAAGGGGGAGTGTTATAAAATATGAGATTCTGTACCACTATGGTAACTTGTGGATGATCATCCATAAATATCTTTTGTAATTCCCTATAAAAGGGAGAGACCCCTAATGAAATTTAATAGAGTTTTTCTATGCATTCTATTATCTTCCTACATTCTAATTTGTCTTTCTTGTTTTCTTCTCCTTTCACTTTATAACTTTACAACAATAACATTGTTATTATTTTTTTATTTTTTCGTTTTAAAAATAAAGTGAAATAAATAGTAACTCCCTATATATAATAACTTAAAACTTAAATACTGATCCAATCAATACAAAAAAATTTATGAATAAAAACTAGTTTAAAATGACTATTATTTTTCTTTTATATAGAATTATTATTTTTGATTTTTTTCATTAGATAAATGATTTCCAAATTAAACAACACTTAATGTGTTAAATTCATTAATAAATTTAGAAAATTTTAAAAATAATTTAAGTGACCCAATTAATATTATAAAGTTATGAATAAAAATTAATTTATAACAACTCTAATATTTCTCTTCTGTTATGAATAAAAATTAATTTAGAACAACTCTAATGTTTCTTTTCTATATAGAATCATTATGTTATGATTTTTTTTCACTAGGTAAATGAATTTCAAATTAAATAAAATTTAATAGGTTGGATTTATTAACAATACTTTAAAACTCAAACAATATTCTTATTAATACCATAATTTCATGGATAAAAATTGGTTTATAATGACTATATTATTTCTTTTCTACACATAACTATATTTTTATCTAGAAAAATAAACTTAAAATCAAGTGATACTTTTTATTGAATTTATTAGTGAATTTTTTTTTAAAATAATTTGGAACTCAAAAATAAATCATTTTGTCATCAAAAAATAAAAAATAAAAAAATATTAGAGTAAAACTGATATATGAGTTATGACTTTAATATTTCTTCTACATACAACTATTTTTTTTAAAAAATTTACTAGGTAAATAAATTATAAATTAAGTAAAACATAATTAATAATTTAAATTTTTAAACAAATCCTTTAACTTTTAAGAATAATTTGTAATAAAAAAACGATCAATTAATTGTAGAAATTGAGTACTAAATGTATGCAAGTAATAAAACTTGACTCATTTACATGTTAAAAAATTAAACTTTATTCATTAATCATTTTAAATAAAATGCTATTGACAATTATTATTTAAATTATTATTATTATTTATTTTACACAAATTTTTTTTTTTTTTTTTGCAAAAATATGTTAATATTATTATGTTTCTAACATATAATAAAATAGTATATTTTTTTATTAAAAATATAATTGATGATTTTATTATAATATTACTATTCATGTTTTACTAAAAAATATTTCTTTTGAATTTATCTGTAATACAAAATTATTTTCATTTTCAATAAGACTTCAATTACATTTAATTAATGTTATATAAACTGAATTTATAATATTTTTATAAAATCAAAATAGAAAATTTATTTTTAAAAACAACTTATCCAAACAAGTTGGTTTTATTTTTATTTTTAAAGTATTTTTTTATAAACAACTTGAGAAATACCTTATTTTTATAAAACATTAAAAAACTGTTCTCTATTCTTTAATTTAAAAAACAATTTTTTTAAAATCATGGCCAAATGGGAAAAAAGTACATATTTGATTTGTATTAAAAATAAATACTAAAATAGTAATTTTTGTTTCACTAGAATAAAAAATTGTTTCATAATTAAAAAAATTATTTATCTTTATCTCATATATAGTTGTAAATTTATTTTTAATGAGAGTTAACTTGAATTTGATTTTATATTAATATAAACTAAATTTATAAAATTCTCATACAATAAAAATAAGACATTGTCTTTAAAAACAATACAATTCTTTCATTCGAACAAGTTATTTTGTGAATGCATTTGCAAATGCTCTTGTTTTTTAAAAATTCAAAAAACTGTTTTGTTGCTATTTAAAAACAATTTCAAAAACAAGTTTAAAAACATAGCAAATGACCCGAGAATTGCTTGAGGTTGTTTTGAAAATAACTTTCAAACTTAGAACCATATTGCAATTGTTTTGCGAAAAGACAATTGTTGATAACTTACAACAAAATTAAATCTATTTTGAAAATTATGGACAACTTTTCTTAACAACAAATTAAATAACTATATTTAAGCAATTTAAATGAGAAATAAGTTATTGTAAATGAGTAAATATGTTATTAAGAAAAATAATATGAATCATATGATTCAAATAGTTCTCTTTTCGTCCTTTTTTATTTTTATTTTTATTTTCAATTTCTTTGAAATTTAATATTTATTTATTTTGATGAATTATTACTTAAGAATAAAACAAGACAATATAAAAATCATTTAATTTGAATAAGAAATTAATCTAAAATAAATCCACAAAATTTCAAAATTGAAATCGTAATTCTTCTATTGCGTACCTCATTATTTTTGCCTCATAATCTATCGGATTCTTAACAAAATAAAATTCCATAAATTATATTGATTCGATCCTTCATTGAAAATGGAAAATAACAATGTTTAAACTCTTGTCGTAAAGTAAAGTCAAGATAAAATATTATCAATTCTAATGATTTTTTTAATTAATTAAAGAGAATTTTGGAAATTATTGCCTTACATTCTCATTGATAATGTGGAATATTTATATATAAATACATTTCAGTTTTAGTATAATTCAAATTATGTCTTCTACTCTAATTCAAACTTTATATTTTACTCTAATTCAAACTAATAATAAATAAATAAATATTAATAGTTAAATTAAGGATAAACTAATCTTTAAATTATTTAGTTTCTCTATTATACCTCCACAAGATGGGGCTCTAGGAGGAGAGTTCAATCTTGGCTTGAAGAGTGAGAAATCATGCATATGGAAGAGGCTTGGTGAGCACATCAACTAATTGATCTTTAGAGTAAACATGAACCACATGGAAAGCACCACTTTGAACTTGTTCATGAATAAAGTGATAATCCAATTCAATATGTTTCATGTAGGAATGAAAGATCGTATTGGAGTTGAGATGAGTAGCACCAACATTATTGCAATAGATCACAAATACTTGTGGAACATAAGCACTAAGTTGAATAAGAAGTGAACATACCCAACGTAATTTTGTAGATGTATATGCAACAGAACAATATTCTGCTTCAATAGAAGAGTGTGCAACAATTCTTTACTTCTTAGAACTCCATGAGATAGGATTACGACCAATATAAACTATGTAAGCGCTTATAGAAGTAAAATTATCTTTATTATCAACCCAATCAATATCAGAAAAGGCATGAAAAGAGAAGAGGAGTTGTGATAAAGAACTAAACCATGATCATATGTGCCACAAAAGTACCGAAGAAGTTGTTTGACAGTAGTTTAATAAGCATTAGTAGGGTGATGCATAAATTGTGAGGGTTTACTCATTGTAAAAGCGATTTCAGGTCGAGTGAGAGAAAGATACTGAATATTGCCAATAATAGTCTGATACTCTGTTGGATTAGAGAGGATGGTACCAATATAGAGTTCAAGAGTTGGAGATGTAGTAAGTGGTGTGGTGCTTGGTTTAACATTTGACATGTGAGTGTGAGCTAAGAGATCGCCAATATATTGATGTTAGAGAGAAATAATCCATGACGATGGTGTGTGACTTTAATGCCAAGAAAATAAGAGAGGGACTCAAGATCCTTAAGGGAGAATTATTGGGCAAGATTAGGATGAACTTTTACACGACACCATCATTGTCACTTGTTATGATAACATTATCAACTTAAACAAGGAGATAAACCATGACACCACTAGTGTTGAGGACAAATAGTCAAGTGTAAGTATGAGAGTTAGTGAAGCTAGAGGTGAGAAGAAACTAATGGAACTCATGATACTAAGCACGTAGTGCTTGCTTGAGACCACAGATAGCTTTGTAAAGTTTGCACACATAATTAGGATGATCACAGTCAATGAATCCCAATGGTTAAGCCATGAAAACATCTTCAAACAAGTGGCCTTAAAGAAAAGCATTATTAACATCAAGTTAGTAGAGAAACCAAGCATGGTTGATTGTAATACTAAGAACAAGATGTATAATGGTGGGTTTGGCAATAGGACTGAAAATATCATGATAGTCAATGCCTGGTCATTGCTGAAATCTTTTGGGACAAGATGGGTGTGGACCCGCATTTTTCACATGCGTCCCCACTTAATCGGCAAGACTCGCTTTTATATTTGGTGAAAAATTTGTTTTTGAAAAAGTCGGAGTCACCACTTATTTTATTTTATTTTTTAAAAGGAAAAATAAAACAAGAAAGAAAACCCTAAAAAGTGACTCCATAGTTTTTTGGAAAAGTCTGTCTTTGAAAAACCCGAGTCTAGGTCCGAGGATCAGGTTACCTATTGGAAAGGTACCTTTAAAAGGTAACACACCTCTAAGCCCTATGAAGGTCTCTATTGACTAAGTTGAGGGAAATGTGACAATTAATTTTTTGATCATGGATACCTAGGTAGGCTAAGGTGATTTTAAAAAATAGCATGCCAAACAAGATCAAATCACAATAAAGGAGAGTTAGGACGTGTACCTGAACTGCTTCTCAAGCGCAATCATAAAACATCAAAGTTAGTATAGAAATATAGCACACAACATGTATTTAATCATAGTGAATCAATCATACATCTAAGCATCAAAGGATTACATCAAACATAAGTATAGTCTTCAATAGTATACATGTTCATAGAATTCCAAAAAGTGAGCGATAAAGAGTGCACCTGGATAACATGCATAATTTATAAGATTCCTAAAAAATGTTAGAATGGTTAGAACAAGTATAAATTATATAACACCTTTATTATGTCTAATATATGTGACAAAGCCAAAATCGAGCTAAGATGAATCAAATGACTCAAAAAATAATAACAATTCAAGCAAGAACTAAGTCATTAACATGCATATAGTAAAGGGAGCATCACAAAAATAACTTCTAAAAAAAATGTCTTGGAGTGGAATTTAATCACAAAAAATTACTGGAAACAACTCCTACACATCTAGAACAAGATACCAAAATCCAAATGCTCATTCAATTGTCAAATTGCAGCAAAGACGCCCAAAAGTTCCAAAAGGTCTAGATTAGGTAAAAAAAAAATAGTGGCATGCATAAACAATTTTTTTTTTTTTTTAAATAAGACATCACATAAAATCATAAAAAAATCACATACATTGTTCAAGGTGTCTATATCACAAAAAAAAAAAAAAAAAAAAATTCAGGGTTGGGTAGTACTCAAAAATATTTTTAAAACGCTTCAACTAATCAGATATCTATATTCCATCATGCACAGTAGGTACACATTTGAAAAATCATATCTCCCTCAAAGAGGCACATCTTTCAATATTTTATGTGTCTAATATCAATTTCAAGAAGCCTAGATTTGAGGAAAAATATTTGACCAAATTTAAAAAGTCTTATGGTATTTTATTTTTGCAAAAGGGTCTTGGGTGTCCAGAACTGGGTGAAAACGGAGCCCCCTAAAGACTTGTTTATATCTTCTATTCTTGAATGACTTTCTAACTCAAACGAAACTTTAAATTCAAGTTCAAGAAGTGACGAAAGTCATACAAGTTTTGGAAAATTTTTAAAAACATTCCAAAGTTGCTAAAACAAATTTTAAATCTAAAGGGTTAGTGACTGAGTGAAAACTAGTAGCAAGGAGGAGTTTTGAAAAGTTTCTTATGTAGGGGTTTCACCAATTCCCCAATTGGTATACACAAATATAGCCTAAAATCATCCCATTTATTTGGGACCACAGGCTTTGATTTGTGTTTTATTTAAAACCAAAATTTTCATTGAAAACCGAGAAAGATTCGAACTGACCAAAATAAGGTTGCATGTTATTTAAGAAGACGAGATTTTGATTCTAAGGACTCTAGATGAATTTTTTTAAAATAGATTTTTAAAGGGATCTTTTAAGAAAAGTGTTTTATTTTAAAATAAAAGAAATTAATTTGAAAACAACAAGACATAAGGAATAAAATATCAAGCAAAACCAAAATAGAACAAAATCACAAAGTAGAGTTTTTGACAACCGAGAAAATTGAAGTGGTGGGAATGGAGGCCAATCTTCACTATTTTCCAATGGCCTCCGAAAATCAAATTAAAGATAAAATTATTATAGCAACCAACCAAAGATGTTTAGATCAAGTAAACTAACATTTTAACAAATGCAACTTTCAATTTACCACCAAAAATTACATGCTGACCTTTTTTTTTTTTTAAAAAAAAATCTAACTTTCATTCTATTACTAAGAACTATGGAAAACAAGTGTCTAAAAGAAAATTCTATCTTTTAAATGATCACCAAGAATAAAAAAAAAAAAAGACTTCAAGAAAATCTTAAACTAGCATAGATAATCAAGAACTAATTGTTGGAATTTTAAATGCATCTAAACTTAAGATAAATCAATCAAGCACTTAGAAATGAGTTTTAAAATGAAACTAATAATATGGGATTATCGCAATTATCAACTTAGTTTCAAAGAAATAATAAACGTCATCGGGATCACCAAACAACATCTAATAATCTAAAGAACCACATATAACGACATAGATCATCAAAAAGCAGTAACTTATGGCTTGAAATCGAATAAAAATTAACATGGGTTTTTAAAATTAACTACTAAGGATTCAGGGAATAAAAAAACATCATGGATCAATATAGAAAAGAATTCTTAAGTATGCACTAAGGGACCGAAACATGTCATGAGTGTTGATTTATAAAAAAAAATAGTTGATTTCCAATTTGATAGTTTTAATGTATTTTATTTACAAAAGAAAGTTTTGATTTAAAAAAAAATGTTTTAACTTCATTTAAAGAAAATGCTTTTTTTTTTTTTAAAAAATTATTTACAAGAAAATAAATGTTATTACTTTTGTAAAATAGTTGATTTCTAATTCAATAGTTTTAAAGTGTTTTATTTATAAAAGAAGGTTTTGATTAATTTAAATAAAAAAATGCTTTAATTTTATTAAAAAAACCATGATTCTATTTCATTTACAAAGGAAAGAATTTCCTAGGAAAGAAAATGCCCAAAATAATAATAATGACAACAAATTTTATTTATAATAATAATAATAATAATAATAATAATAATAATAATAAAACCTCATAAAAAAAATATTCCACATTTTTAAAAATATTTTATAAATATGAAAATATCTTTTATAATTTTATTTAAATTTTTCTTGAATAATTTTTTTTAGACTTTATTTTATTTGCAAAAGGATGATTTCCATAAATTTTTATTTAGAAAGCAAAGAAATTATTATTTTTAAAGATAATCAATTTTATAAATAAGATAAATAATTATTTTATATTTTAATCCAAGAAAAGAAAAAAAAATGTTTAAAATAATTTAAATATTACGATTTTTTTTTTATTTGAACAAAGCTATCATAAAAAATTATCCAAACACTCAAAAATTCTAACTTTTCCATTATCATCAAGAATTATCCAAGACAAAAAATTAAGCACAATATAACTTTTCATTAATATCCAAATTATTGAAAACTAAAAACTTACAAAATATTCTAACTTTTCATTAACATCACAAAATTATCCAAAACGAATAAAAAATCTAACTTTTAAACTATCATCCCAAATTATCCAAGACAAATTCTCACACAAATTAATATGAGATTAGCAATAATAATAATGATAACTAAGATAAAAAATATTCAAAAACTAACAACTAAAAATCCTAACTTGATTTATATTTTACTTAAACAATCATTAATATATCTCATATAAATCCATTAGATATTTTTTAATAAAACAAAAAAAAAAAAAACTTGCCACTCACATATCCTACACACATTCATAGGAATTTTTTTTTTAACAATCTCATGCCACTAACATATTCTGTAACTAGCTACATTCTCAAATGGAATTTTCAAATCAACTTTTCAATTTCTTATTATTGTTTCTTTCAAAGCCAACACGTCACCCACATACGTTCATGGATTCAAATTTTTTTTTTTTCACAAATCAACATCCCACAAACATCCTGCAATCTGCCACATTTTACACCTTTTAAAATTCATACCATTAGTTCTTAGAGTTAAAAAATATATCCATTAACATCCATCTATGTTAGACACATTCATTTCGTTCATACATAAATAAATAAACAAATCAATTAAAGCCATTACCTTGTTACACGCTGATCATGCATTTATTCCACTCATTCAGTTTTTTTGAATTGCAGAAAAACATCACCCATTGACGCCTCTCACTGTCGACCATATTGTTTTAAATTCATTTGATTATATATATATATATTTTAGTTCAAGAATAGCCATTAACTCCATCATAGCCTGCCATAATCTCCTACACTTACTTGATCTTTAAAGTTCAACAAACAAAAATAAATAAATAAAAGTAACAAGATTACTAACTTGTGAGTCGTCAAAAATTGATGACCCGACTTGGAGCTTGTTCGGAAGCCACAATTGATGGTGCGTGGATGTATCCTTTTTCCTTTTCTCTACGGTGTAGCTGTACCTCTCTACTTGCCGGAATCGTGTGGCTGTTCTGAAAATTTTCCAATGGTGCTCTCTCACTCCCGGAATCGTGCGGCTGCTCCGAAAATTCTCCAATGGTGCTCTCTCATTCTTGGAATAGTGTGGCTGCTCCGAAAATTTTCCAATGGTGCTCTCTCACTTTCAGAATCATGTGGCTGCTCCGAAAATTTTCCAATGGTGCTCTCTCACTCCCGGAATTGTGTGGTTACTCCGGAAATTTTCCAGTGGTGCTCTTTCACTCCCAGAATCGTGTGGTTGCTCCCGTGCTCCAAACTGTTCCTCTTTTCCCTCGGTGCGGCTGCCTCAACTTTCTTTCTCTTTCTCATGGTGCCTCTTTTGTTTCAGATGAATAGCATGCTTATTCTAATAGCAAAAAACGTCCAACATAGAGAATCTCTCGCTCTTCCTCCAGAACGGTGCAACCGACTTTTTCCCTAAGATGTGGGTAAATCTATCTTCAAGCTCTCGCTAAAAAAATATCCTCCACCAACCTGCTCAGAATCGTCTTACTCCTCTTTTCCTTCTAGAATGGTAAGTCTTCTTTTCATGTAACGCTCACTATTTCCTTCATCCATGCGCGTGATGTTCTCCCAACTGTCCCTTGTATTTTTCCAAAAAAACTGGCTTCATTCATTCACTAGAACACTGGAGATCTCTCTTTCACGTGCTGCTGAATCACCCTTTACCCTCATGGTGAATATGTGTTGTCCATTTTTAAGTTCCCGCATCACTTTTCAATGGTGGTTGCGTGTGGACCTTTCTTGCAGATTTCCTCCAGCTCTCCCAAATCCATAGATGCCTTTAAAAGACATTCTTCTTCCCATTCTGATTTTTCATTCCAAAAAATATATAGCCCATTGACCTTCTTTTTCCTTAAAAAAAATCTGACCTTGATTCCCCATTCCCAAATATGTAATCGTTTCCTCATGCAAAAGAAAATAAAATAAACTTAAAAAAGTAAAAAAAAAAACTAATGAAAATCGTGAGATTGATAAATAAAATAAAAGAAGACTAAAAAGAAAAGAAAAGAAAAATAAAAAAAGACTAAATTACGTAATTCTATGATTTAATAATACAACCACATGTATATTTAAAGTCAAAACAATTCAAGCAATTTTCTATTAAATAAGCAAATGAATAAAAAAGTAAATAAAATAAATATAATTATAAAATGCATGCAATAATAATAAAAAGATTAAAAATAAATAAAATAAAAAAATAAAAAAAATTAATAAATAAGATAAAAAATAAAAAAATAAATATATAAATAAAGCACGTGCTATTTATACAAGCCATGCAACCCTACTTGAGAGGTGACCTAGGCAAGACTAAGTAAACCTAAGTGGGCTAAGGCGAGCCAAAATGGGCCAAGTGCACCTAAATGGGCCTAGGGTGGTGCCTAATGGGCCAAGTGTACCTAAGTGGGTCTAAGGTGGTGCCTAATGGACCAAGTGTATCTAAATGGGCCTAAGGTGCCTAAGTGGGCTTAGGGTGGTGCCTAATGGGCCATGTGTATCTAAATGGGCCTAGGGTGGTGCCTAAGTGGGCTTAGGGTGGTGCCTAATGGGCCAAGTGTATCTAAATGGGCCTAGGGTGCCTAAGTGGGCCTAAAGTGGTGTCTAATGGGCCAAGTGTGCCTAAATGGGCCTATGGTGCCTAAATGAGCCTAAGGTGCCTAAGTAGACTTAGAGTGGTGCTTAATGGGCCAAGTGTATCTAAATGGGCCTAAAGTAGTGCCTAATGGGCCAAGTGCCTAAGTAGGCCTAAGGTGGTGCCTAATAGGCCATGTGTACCTAAGGTGCCTAAGTGAGCCTAAAGTGTATCTAATGGGCCATGTGTATCTAAAGGGCCTAGGGGGTGCCTAATGGGTCAAGTGTATCTAAATGGGCTTAGGGTGCCTAAGTAGGCCTAAAGTGGCTACTAATGGGCCAAGTGTGCCTAAATGGGCCTAGGGTGCCTAAGTGGGCCTAAGGTGGTGCCTAATGGGCCAAGTGCACCTAAATGGGCTTAGGGTGCCTAAGCGGGCTTAAGGTGCCTAAATGGGCCTAAAGTGGTGCATAATGGTAAAGTGGTGCATAATGGGCCAAGTGTGCCTAAGTGGGCCTAAAGTGGTGCCTAATGGGCCAAGTGCCCCTAAGTGGGCCTAAAGTGACTAAGTGAGCCTAGGGTGCCTAAGTGAGCCTAAGTCTAAATTAAGGCTGCTAAGAGTCATAACGGGGTTAGATAAATCCCCTCAACCAAAGTCCCCAAGGTGGCTTAGAAAAGATAGACTATAATGGGCCACCAAGGAATTGCTGTAAAGTACCAGACAAATACCTAATTGGACATGTGCTAGGAGGACAAAATGGAGGGTCTACAATGGGCTTTGTACTTGTCAACAGAACTATCAAGTAAATGCTTAATGCGAAAAATCCACTTACACCTAAGAAGATTGTGCTTTGGTTTTGGGGAAACAAGTTCCCATGTACCATTTTGAACAAGAACATCATACTCTTTTGACATAGCTTAACGCCATGTGGGATCTTTAAGGGCTTGGGTGGGTGTGGTAGGTTTAAGATCATTAAATTAAGGAGGAAATTTGAGTGGATATGTTGAGTTTTTGAATGAGTTTGTGAATGTTGTTTTTGGAGTAGGTTATAATAACTCAAAGTGAATAAGGATGCGAGGGTGAATGATGTGGAAATGAGGATGTAGATGACTTAATAGGCATTAGATTTGCACACGGATGGGAGTCAAATATTGGAATTGCATGGGTCAACGGTGGAGACAACATGTCGGGCATCGAGGAGGGCAAAATTAAGACACTAAACACAGAAGGGAGCCAATCAGATAAGGTTTCTAATTGCGGATGATTGAGATGACTTTAAAGAGAATTGAAATGAAAGATGTTTTCAACAAATTTTACATGACAAAAGGAGTAAATTTTGAAGGTATAAGGATTTAGGCAAATATAAACACTTTGCGTGAGAGAATATTCGAGGAAGACACATGGTATGGAGTGAGGTGTTAGTTAGTGTGGAGACTATGGACAAAGCCAAGGATAACACAAACAACCACAAGCACAAAGCTTGGAATAGTTTGATTGAGATCCAAAGAGTTTTGCATATAGAGAGAAAGGTGAAGAGTGAGAGTTAACATGTGATTAATGAGATAGGCAACAATGACAAATGCATATGGACAATAAGAAAGAGGCATAAAAGCATGAGAGAGAAGAGACAAACCCATTTCAACAATATGACAATGATGATGACGATGTCTAGAATAGCCATTATGTTATGGTGTATGTGAAGGAGTGATGAGATGAAAAATACCATTAGTTGCCAAGAATGTGGCAAGCATTTGATATTCCCCACCATTGTTGGAGTAGAGTGTGATGATTTTTTGATTAATTTTTTTTTCATCAAGTACTTTCAATAGAATAAAAACATCAGAGGTATGAGATTTCACTTGAAAAGGTAAAACCAAATGTATTTTGTAAAGTAATTGACAAAGATAATATAGTATTTGAAATCATCAAATGAATGAACAAAAAGGTTTACACATTAGAAAGTAATATTTCAAGAGGTTAAAAAGAAACAATTAAAGAAGTAGAGAATGATAATTTGTGACTTTTATTGCATTGATAAGCATTGCAATTAAAGGATAAAGATAAATGACTTGACAAGTCTAAATTAAAGCTAGAAACAATGTGCCCAAGAATAGAAGACGATAGATGTCCTAATTTATGATGCCATTTAGACAAAGTGGTCTTGACACTTAAGAAAACAATTGAAGGAGAAGACCTGAAAGAGGAATCTGACTACTCATACACACCATTTTTAGTTCAATCCTACAAAAGGATTGCCCTTGTGCGTGGATCCTTCACATGAAAAGTAGAAGGTGAGAATGTAATTGATGCATTATTAGATTTATAGAATTTGGAGATAGAAATAAGATTCTTTTTCATGATAAGAACACAAAAGACATTATTTAAATAAAAGATATGAAAGAGTGTAGAAAGAAATGTAGAACTAGTATAGGTGATGGGACGACCTATGCCATCATCGATCACAATATCATCAGAGCCGTCATAAGGAGTATGAATGGAAAGATAACTCAAGTCAAAGGTGGCATGGTGTGATGCTCCACTATCAAGAAGCTAATTTGGAGTATTGGAGTTGTTTGTAGAAGCAAAGTTGGTACGAGGTTGCCATTGTGGTGACGGTTGTGTGGCTGAAGTTGGAGTTGTTCGACATCGTCCAATAGGTGGGACTTGCCAATATGACCTTGTACACTATAAGCTTGACAGTAGCCATGATAAGGCTTAGTAGGTGGTTGATCACTACGTAAGGCAGATGATTTAGCCCGATGTTCAAAAATACGAGGAATGAGGAGTTTGTTGGAGGTGAAGGATGCCAAGATCCATTATAAGGGTTCCTAGAATTGGGTTGTGGGTTCATCGAATTGATAGGGTTTATTGCAACCATTGAAGCTTGACCATATGAGACTGATTGGCTTATGAACATGGGAGGTAGAGAAAGGTAGTCCTAAGAGGATACTGCTCTGATATCATAATTAATTAATTAAAGAGAATTTTGGAAATCATGGCCTTATATTTTCATTGATGATGGGGAATATTCATATACAAATACACTTGAGTACTATTATAATTCAAACTTTATTTTCTACTCTAATTGAAACTAATAGACTTTTACTCTAATTCAAACTTTATATTCTACTCTAATTCAAACTAATAATAAATAAATAAATATTAATAGTTAAATTGTGGATAAATGTTTGAATTATTTGGTATCTCTATTACTTTTCTTAATTATATCTCCAAAACAATCATACTCATTTAAATATTCACTAGAACCAATGATTTCAATTACTTTTGAAAAATAAAAAGTTAAGATTTGATACTCTTTCTTAAATTAGAAATCCAAAAATCTCAATTACAAAAAATATTTTAATCACAAATCCATAAATTTGAAAATATATCACATAGAAATAAGTGTTAATTTATTTATTTTTTCTAAAATTTTCTTAATAACCAAGTAATTAAAAACTTCAATTATTATCCAACCACCAATTTCTTAACTAATTACATAATTAATCATTACAAATCTTTTTATGGTAATACATTATCATATTTTGATAAGATATTTGGAAATATGTTAAATTACTACTTCTTAAAATTAAAATATCAACAATTAATTTAACAATTAATAGTGTTTGAACAAACAACTTAAGTATTTAATGGCATTCATTTATATTCAATTAGTAAAACCAATCTTATGATACATTAAAGGTTTGTAAAGTAATGATATATGTTCTTTTTGCACATACTAACAAAATTGTGTTTACTGGATACATAAATAGTGATTGGGTATGTGTACAAATAAATGAAAAAGTACATAGGGTTATGGATTTAATCTTGATTTGTCTTGGTCATCAAGAAAACAATAGATGATTGTTTTGTCAATTGCAAAAACGAAATGTATTATAGTTACTAGTGATGCTAATTAAGTAGTATGGTTGCATTGTACGCTTTATGATTTAAAACATACTCAAGAAGTTTCTACAAAGATGGATCACAAATTAGCAATTATATTGACCAAAATATCCAGTTTTTAATGGAAGAAGTAAATACATTGACATCATATTTCACTATATTCATGAATTGATGAAAGATAGTTTGAGGTTTGTTCTTTTGAAAATTAAATTATAGATGTCTTTACAAAATCAATTAAAGTGAAACTAATGTAAGAGTCCAAAAGAAATCAATGTTTATTTTATTAATATTTGATTGTTTGTTGTTTAGGAATTTGAATCTATTAGAATTAATATATATATATATATATATGTGTGTGTGTGTGTGTGTGTGTGTGTGTGAGGGGGGGGGGGGGGGGGGGTTGTGCTAGGAGTGTATTTTTTTTTTTTTTTTTTGGTTATAATTTATAGTGAAGTGAGGACCCTCGGGGTCAAGTAAGTAAGACAAAATGGAGGTTTGTCCTTGTATGTGGAAGACACGATTCTTCTGTCTTTAGAAATGTGCTATAGTTTAGATGTGATAAAGGAATGAAGGTGTGAACTTCATATGGTGGATTTTTGTGGAAAAGTTATATATAAGAGGGAGAACAAACTAATTTTTTTTTTTTTTTTAATGTTTTACCTGATTGACTATAAAAGGTGGCCAATGTTGAAAAATGAAGCATTATGGAAGAAAAATAGGTGACGTATAAGAGGACATGGATAGGTCAAGTTTTTTTTTTTTTTCTTCATTTACTTATTATAAAGGTAACCAATTTTGAAAAATGAAGCATAGTGGGACAATTTGTGTATCTAGACAGGCCAGGTGCCATTATTAATGGACATTTCAGGATGTTTGAAAGATCAATGAACATTGGAATCTACCAAGCAATGTAGAACAAAAAATTGACTTGGCCTCTTCCTCTTGTACATAATACACTTTTCCACAAAAATCCATAGTTGAGAAGTCCACACTTTCCCTTTATCACGTACATCAAGCTCATTGCACATTTCCAAGGAGAGAGGAATGAAGTCCTCTAAAGGCAAAGAAAATCTTCCATTTAGTGCTAAGGAAATTAACTCAATGGGTTCTTATTTTAAAATTCAGTCAACAGAAATTAACATTGGACTACATATGAATTATTAAAGGAGTATGATCCTTGCAACATACCATTTGAAAATTCTGAATTTTTATGTACTTTTAAAAATTTTACACTAAGAATGAATTATTGAGAGATACTTGGGGGTGTATTATCCTAGGCTAAAAGAGCTCAATATATTTTGTAAATCTACTTACAGAGATTTAGAAGCCATACTAATGAGTTATACCATTTAGAATATCCCATCTGTCAATAGGAGAGGAGCAAAATCCACTGAATTATCCAAAAGTCAAGGCAACATCTTCATATCTTCATAGTAATATGGTGTTGTTTATTATTTCTCTATTCCTTAGAAAAAATATTATGACATTTTTTTTATTATGTTTTAATTTACCAAAACTTTTTCATGTGGATAGATAAAGATCACAATAAATTTAAAATAAAATATATAAATTATACTTTAGGAGACCAGAAGAGACTAGGGATATAGATTAAAAGCAAGATTAACATAGCTTCAATTCAAATTGGAAGCTTTATATTTTTACATATGAAAAATAAACTTTATATATTGATCTCAACTTGGTAAATTTTTCTTTATTTTTAAAGATAACTTATTTTTTTTACAAGAAAATGCCAATATAAGATATTTTGTGCAATATCTTTACCTAAACAAATAGAAATAAAATAAAATAAGAACTTATTCTTTTCAAGAATATAAACTATAGAATGAATATCTTAATTAAATGATACTTGTCAAGTTATCGAGAGTTCATAGAACAAATTAACTAGTTAAGGATTTCTAGTTGGTTTTATTAGATGTAATTGAATAAATGTAATGGCCAGACTTAAGAGTTTCTTTCATGCGTTGTTTTATCAACTTAATAAGATTATAAAAAAAAAAAAAGAAAGGAATTTTGCTTTTGATAAAAGGTGTTATAGCAAATTCTAATTAACCAACAACAAATTTGTAGCATCATGAACCTTCAATAATTCCAATGAATTTTTGTTTACATGTGGTTCATTATATACATGTGAAGTCATTGTAATGTGTGGTCCATTGTTCTTACATATGGCCCATCGTTAATTTATAGTGATGGAATCTATATATATGACTTTTCAAATGAAGACCCGTCAATCTTGGCATTGAATTGAGGTTTGTCCTTACATTTGGAGGATTTGATTCCTTTGCCTTTAGATTTGTGCAATGAGCTAGATGTGATAGATGGAAGGAGGTGAGAACTTCTTAGTGATGGATTTTTTGTGGAAAAGTAGATAAATACATATAGGAGGAAAGGAGTAAGTCTGTTTTTGTTGGGTCTTGCTTCACTTTTCAACATTGGCAACCCTTATAGTCTACTAAGTAGGTGAAATAATTAATTAGCTTGACCCTAAAAATCCACGGATGAGAAATTCACACCTTCCTTCTATCACATTAAGCTCATTGCATATTTCTAAAGAGAAAGAAATGAAGTCCTCCAAATGTAAGGACAAATTTCCACTTATTACCAAGGAAATTGATTCAATTGGATTCTTATTTTCAAAGTCAATTTAATCAATAGAAATTAACATTGGACCATTCTTATATTTTGATCTCAACTTGATAATTTTTTCTTTATTTTTCAAGATAACTTTTTTTTTTTTTACAAGAAAATACCAGTATAAGGTATTTTGTGCAATATCTTTACCTAAAAAAATAGAAATAAAATAAAATAAAAATTTGATTCTTTTCAAGAATATAAACTATAGAATGAATATCTTAATTAAATGATACTTGTCAAGTTATCGAGAGTCCATAGAACAAATTAACTAGTTAAGGATTTCAAGTTGGTTTTATTAGATGTAATTGAATAAATGTAATGGCCAGACTTAAGAGTTTCTTTCATGCGTTGTTTTATCAACTTAATAAGATTATTAAAAAAAAGAAGGAATTTTGCTTTTGATAAAAGGTGTTATAGCAAATTCTAATTAACCGACAACAAATTTGTAGCATCATGAACCTTCAATAATTCCAATGACTTTTTGTTTACACGTGGTTCATTATATACATGTGAAGTCATTGTAATGTGTGGTCCATTGTTCTTACATATGGCCCATCGTTAATTTATAGTGATGGAATCTATATATATGACTTTTCAAATGAAGACCCATCAATCTTGGCATTGAATTGAGGTTTGTCCTTACATTTGGAGGATTTGATTCCTTTGCCTTTAGATTTGTGCAATGAGCTAGATGTGATAGATGGAAGGAGGTGAGAACTTCTTAGTGATGGATTTTTTGTGGAAAAGTAGATAAATACATATAGGAGGAAAGGAGTAAGTCTGTTTTTGTTGGGTCTTGCTTCATTTTTCAACATTGGCAACCCTTATAGTCTACCAAGTAGGTGGAATAATTAATTAGCTTGACCCTAAAAATCCACGGATGAGAAATTCACACCTTTCTTCTATCACATTAAGCTCATTGTATATTTCTAAAGAGAAAGAAATGAAGTCCTCCAAATGTAAGGACAAATTTCCACTTATTACCAAGGAAATTGATTCAATTGGATTCTTATTTTCAAAGTCAATTTAATCAATAGAAATTAACATTGGACCATTCTTATATATTGATCTCAACTTGATAATTTTTTCTTTATTTTTCAAGATAACTTTTTTTTTTTTTTTACAAGAAAATACCAATATAAGGTATTTTGTGCAATATCTTTACCTAAAAAAATAGAAATAAAATAAAATAAAAATTTGATTCTTTTCAAGAATATAAACTATAGAATGAATATCTTAATTAAATGATACTTGTCAAGTTATCGAGAGTCCATAGAACAAATTAACTAGTTAAGGATTTCAAGTTGGTTTTATTAGATGTAATTGAATAAATGTAATGGCCAGACTTAAGAGTTTCTTTCATGCGTTGTTTTATCAACTTAATAAGATTATAAAAAAAAAAGAAGGAATTTTGCTTTTGATAAAAGGTGTTATAGCAAATTCTAATTAACCGACAACAAATTTGTAGCATCATGAACCTTCAATAATTCCAATGACTTTTTGTTTACATGTGGTTCATTATATACATGTGAAGTCATTGTAATGTGTGGTCCATTGTTCTTACATATGGCCCATCGTTAATTTATAGTGATGGAATCTATATATATGACTTTTCAAATGAAGACCCATCAATCTTGGCATTGAATTGAGGTTTGTCCTTACATTCAGAGGATTTGATTCCTTTGCCTTTAGATTTGTGCAATGAGCTAGATGTGATAGATGGAAGGAGGTGAGAACTTCTTAATGATGGATTTTTTGTGGAAAAGTAGATAAATACATATAGGAGGAAAGGAGCAAGTTTGTTTGTGTTGGGTCTTGCTTCACTTTTCAACATTGGCAACCCTTATAGTCTACCAAGGAGGTGGAATAATTAATTAGCTTGACCCTAAAAATCCACGGATGAGAAATTCACACCTTCCTTCTATCACATTAAGCTCATTGCATATTTCTAAAGAGAAAGAAATGAAGTCCTCCAAATGTAAGGACAAATTTCCACTTATTACCAAGGAAATTGATTCAATTGGATTCTTATTTTCAAAGTCAATTTAATCAATAGAAATTAACATTGGACCATTCTTATATTTTGATCTCAACTTGATAATTTTTTCTTTATTTTTCAAGATAGCTTTTTTTTTTTTTACAAGAAAATACCAATATAAGGTATTTTGTGCAATATCTTTACCTAAACAAATAGAAACAAAATAAAATAAAAATTTGATTCTTTTCAAGAATATAAACTATAGAATGAATATCTTAATTAAATGATACTTGTCAAGTTATTGAGAGTCCATAGAACAAATTAACTAGTTAAGGATTTCAAGTTGGTTTTATTAGATGTAATTGAATAAATGTAATGGTTAGACTTAAGAGTTTTTTTCATGCGTTGTTTTATCAACTTAATAAGATTATAAACAAAAAAAGAAAAAGAAAAAAGGGAATTTTGCTTTTGATAAAAGGTATTATAGCAAATTCTAATTAACCAACAACAAATTTGTAGCATCATGAAACTTCAATAATTCCAATGACTTTTTGTTTACATATGGTCCATTATATACATGTGAAGTCATTGTAATGGGTGTGGTCCATTGTTCTTACATATGGCCCATTGTTAAGTTATAGTGATGGAATCTATATATATGACTTTTCAAATGAAGACCCCCTAGTCAATCTTGGCATTGAATTGAGGTTTGTCCTTACATTTGGAGGATTTGATTCCTTTGCCTTTAGATTTGTGCAATGAGCTAGATGTGATAGATGGAAGGAGGTGAGAACTTCTTAATGGTGGATTTTTTGTGGAAAAGTAGATAAATACATATAGGAAGAAAAGAACAAGTCGGTTTTTGTTGTGTCTTGCTTCACTTTTCAACATTGGCAACTCTTATAGTCAACCAAGTAGGTGGAATAAGAAATTAACTTGACCCTAAAAATCCACAGATGAGAAATTCACACTCTCCTTCTATCACATTAAGCTCATTGCATATTTCTAAAGAGAAAGAAATGAAGTCCTCCAAATGTAAGGACAAATTTCCACTTATTACCAAGGAAATTGATTCAATTGGGTTCTTATTTTCAAAGTCAATTTAATCAAAAGAAATTAATGTTGGACCATTCTTATATGGAGTGGAAAACTAAGATTTAAGAAACCAAAGCATCCATTAATCTCAAGACCATGGAATGATGCAATCAAACTGCCCATGGATGTTATTGCAACCATTGAAGAAACTTAAGCCACACCAACATACTTTTCCAAAACAAAGTATCTTTATTTCTTTAAAAAAGGACACAAACAAAGTAAAGACAAATCAAAATTTTCTTCTTTAGTTTATCATGTAAAGTACAAAGGAAATCATATATAATAATAGTAATAATAATACAATTTATACAATTTTCAAAATTTTTAATCTTTATGTAAAAGAGAAAAGAAAAGAAATATATTTATATTATTTTTCACTTTTTTTTTCTTTCATCTTTTCACATTATTTTTTTGGTCACATTTTCTCTTAAACTTCTATAATATAAATAATTAAAAGTCTTAAGGTTTATATATCCTATTGTCAATAATTAAAAGCCTCAATTCTTAAGCAACACTGCTCATCTCAATGTTTTTCCATTGTTTCCCAGCCACTTTATATACACTAGATTTGAAATTTTGAAATTTATCCAATAAATTATGACATGATATTGAATCTATAACAGAAAATCTTGTTAAAAACAGAACAATTTTTTTTCCCCAAAGATAGACTACTAGACTTCTTATTGAAATTTGGTAAAATAAGCTGCCCTTTTGCTAGTCAAAGCTTTGCGGAGTTGAACTGAACTAGGTTGAGACTAATCATATATTTTTGCTTGTACTACAGAAAACATTATGAAGAAGAAATCAATTATGTGGGAGAGAACTTTTGAAACATATTGTAAGTTGAGCCTCAAAATGAATATTGTAGTAAAAATATTGGTACATGATAACAATAAAATTGTGAACCTACATTGATGGAGGATTACTATATCATATTTAAATTACACACTTCTAAAAATTGAAAAAGACAGGATGACATCTTTCATTCAATTTTTGAGATAACTGTTAACTCTTGTTGAAGGTATCTTTTAGATGTGCTTGCATTCATTTTTGTTGGACCAGTGCAAGTGAAAGGATAAAGAGGTGTGGATAAATTATGTTCTCCTTCTAACATCTGAACCACAAGCTTCATAGAAGGACGATCTGCTGGGAACCATTGAATACACCAAAGTCCAATAATTGTCAATTTTTTTACTATTTGAGTATCTCCTTCTTCATCAATTTGAATTTGTAGCTCTTCACCTTGATCTAGATGATTATAAATCCATTTTGGGAAGTAAACTTGACTAGTATTATCCACAGTAACATCAATATTCTTCCTTCCTCCTACCATTTCAAGTAATAGCATTCCATAGCTAAAAACATCTGACTTGTAAGACACATTCCCTAAATTCCTGGATAACATCTCTGGAGCAATATAGCCCATGGTCCCCCTAGTTGTAGTCATAGAAACTACACTTTGTTCCTTGGAACATAATTTGGCGAGGCCAAAATCAGCTATTTTTGGATTAAAATTGTGATTAAGTAAAATATTATGAGGTTTGATATCAAAATGGAAGATTTGTTGATCACAACCTTGGTGAAGATATTCAATTCCTTTGGCAATACCTAAAGCAATATCTTGAAGCTTTTTCCAACCTAGGAAATGGTTTTTAATTGTTCTTGAAAATATGAACTTCTCTAGCAATTCATTTGGCAAGAACTCATAAATAAGAGCTTGTCTAAATCCATCAGCACAAAAGCCAGCTAAGCGAACAACATTGACATGGTGGATTCTACCCATGGTTCCCACTTCATTAAGAAACTCCTCCCCATTTCCATTGGTGTTGTTTAGGATCTTGACTGCAACATGAACTTCATCAGACAACTTTCCCTTATACACTGTTCCATAACCTCCTTCACCCAATTTATCTTAGAATTGATTTGTGATCTTCTTAATATCAGCATAAGAGTATCTTGTAGGCTTGAGAGCTATGTAATCTTCCAAAAATTACTACTCTTGAACTTGAATTCCATTCTTTCTCATTTTAGCAAAATAAATAAATAAAATCCCTTTTATAGATGATAATTATTGCAAATTGTTAAATTGTTGGAAGAGGCATATTATAGGGTTTTGCTTTGATATTTTGGTGCTACTAAATATATTGAACCGATTTAGTAGGCTTTTACACTCTCCACATAAGACAATTATATGTTATTTAATGGGGATTGAGGATGGAAATTTCACTTCAAGGCATGATGAAAGTTTTTTTTTTCTTCAAAGAACTGACACAACTAAAGTTGATCTCAAATGCAAATCCATATATATGTGTGAATAGAAAATCACCAGTAATTGTTAGTTTTTCTTTTATGCACCTGTAACAGATAATAATAAACTTAGTAGCTAGTTATGCTTTTGAAATTAATAAATCATAATCTATCATGCAATGATGCCATACAGATTAATTTTAGGTGGTGTTCTTGGACTGAAGCCTATGACTTTGTGTTCATTCCCATGGTTTCCACAGGGCTTTTTTTTTTTTTTTTTTTTAAGGAGGGGGGGGGGAGGGGTCTTTGATGTTTCCATATCAAGATACGAATAGATAAAATGAAATTATGTCAAATTTTCCGTTTCCATATCAGGGTGCAAAAGAATATGGCATGGGCTAATATTGTGTAGCACGTACCTTTTTCTGGCTTCTTTATGCACTCAATTTCAGATTATGCCATTACTCATCTTCAACCTGCATTTCTCACCTTCTGCTTTACAATTTCCACACACAGGTTTTGACCAATTCATGGAAAATCTAGATTTCCCATATTCTATATTTAATGGGAGTGAAGCTTCGGAAATCTAACAAGCAAAATATATTCATAAATAAATTAAAATAGACATTGCTCATAGATACGTACTGGAATACAATGTATGGTATTATCGGCGTAATTCATGTAGTATTATGGTCCTATCACATCTAGCACATTTCATATTTCTAAAGATAAAAGAAATAGTCCTTTAAATATAAGGACCAACTTACTTTTAGTGTCAAGAAAATTGACTCAATGGTTTTATTTGAAAAGTCATATTCAATAAATAAAGCATCAAAATTGACCACATGTACAATGGTCCACAAAAATTATTGAAAGGGTGTGAGTTGTAGGAGACCATTTTAAAATTTTGAATATTTATTTACTCTTATAATTTTATGCTCATAATGAATTATAGTAATAGACATATATCAAGGAAAGGTTTGAGCTCTCAAATTGTTACTTCTTTGTTAATTCTCTCTCTATTAAAATGCAACTTTTGATTTGAGAGCCTGATTTAAAGTGCGAAGGGTAAGATCAAAGTCCTAATTAAATTTCAACAAGAAGTAGAAATCTATGAATGAAGAAATCAAAGTGTCCATTAATTTGAAGAACCATATATGGAATAGTGCAATCCAATGTCCAAGAATGTAATTGTAACCTTTGGAGGGGCCCAAGGACACTTCTCTAACAAAAACTATATGGAATTACTTACAAAAGAAATGTTGTAATTGGCACTATTGATCCTTGAAAGCCTAGATTATTACTAGCAACAAGTTATAACAAAATAACTTACCTGAACATCTACAACCCCAATAATTATTTTTGTAGAATACTTGAAAAAAAAAATAGAACTTCAAAGGAAATGGAGGATTTTCTTTGATAATTTTACGACCAAAAAAGAACACTATTCAAACATCTAAAATGACATTTTATTACTTGTACATAACCTTACTTACAAGAAACCAAACTACTGTTTGAAGAAGAAACTTTATTTTATTACATACACTGATCTCATAGAATTCTTACACATAAAACACAATCACACTTTATTATTGGATTACAAAATAAGCAACTGGATGGAGTAGGACTACCTTCCATTTAAGCTGATTGTACCCATGGAGTTGGATGATGAAATTGGTACCTCTACCATGGATTGCTCATGATTCTCGATAGACCATAGAGTTGGCTTAGGAGGCATTTTCAAGAGTTCAACCTCTCCTTCAAGCATCTCCAATGTTTTGCTCATTGAAGGACGATCCACGGGCTTCATTTGTATACACCATAGCGCAACTATCACCATTTTCCTTACATACTTTTTTTCATCCTCAGTGGCATCTCCCATTTCCATGTCCTCTCCTTGATCATATCTATTATAAATCCATGATGGGAAATATATTTGACTAGAATGTTCTGCAAATGCATTCACATTCTTTCTTTTCCCTACCATTTCCAATAACAACATTCCAAAACTATAAACATCTGCCTTAAATGATACACCTCCAAGGTTTTTGTAGAACAATTCGGGAGCAATGTAGCCCAAGGTTCCTCTAGCAGCAGTGATGGATACAATACTGTCATCTATTGAATATAATTTTGCAAGACCAAAATCTGAAACTTTTGGTGTGAAGTCTTCATCAAGAAGAATGTTGTGTGGCTTGATATCAAAATGGAGAATTTGCATGTCACATCCTTGATGTAAGTATTCAATCCCACATGCCACTCCAAGTGCAATCTTGTATAATCTTTCCCAACTCAAAGGAATGTTGTTTCCTTGGTCAAGAAAAACAAACTTATCAAGAGATCCATTGGGCATGAAGTCATATACAAGAGCCCATTTTGATCCCTGTATACAAAATCCAACAAGTCTCACCACATTAACATGATGAATCCTTCCGATTGTAGCAACTTCATTGATGAAATCTTGCCCATTAGCTTTTGACATAACTAACATTTTTACAGCCACAATGCGTCCACTTCGGAGTTTTCCTTTGTACACAGAGCCAAAACCTCCTTGACCTAATTTATTCTTAAAATTATGAGTCATCTTTTTTAGCTCTGAATATGAGTATTTGATCGGCTGAAGATTTTTATGGCTATGTAAAAATTCTTCAATGCCATCATCCAATGATAAGTGTCTTCGTCGAAACTTGTAGATTAAATAGACAAGCAGACACAATATGCCAAGTGCAGTCCTCCCGATGATGATGATCATGGCTATAAATCACATGTTAAAAAATTAAAAAAAAAAAAAAACATTAGAGGAAGGTGCATCATCATTTGGATTCAATTATCGAATCCATGTTAAAAATATTAAAAAATAAATAAAGGAAGGTGTATCATCATCCACATTCAATTATCGAATCCAAATAAGATAGTTTAAAAAGTCATTTCACCTATATAATTGCTTGTTGGTTGACTCAATAGAAAGATATTTTTAGGTTTCCAATCAATGTAGTCATGTTCCTCTTCTACTTTTGAGGTCAAAATGATAAAGGCCAGAATGAGAGAGAACATTGGTTTAGTTGCTTAAAATCGGGAAATGGAATTGGATGCCCAATTTTCAATTTGGTTGTACTCTAAAGAAATTTAAAATTTAATGCATAACAAATTTGCAAAAATATATAATTTCATTTGAAATTAAAATTATGAAGTTCATAGAAATGGAATTCCAATTTATATTTGTACAACCAAATGTAGAACAATAAAACTAGGCACCTCTATGCAATCTTCTTTGAAAAAACTTTTAATAGACTAAGGCAAAATGAGCTCTAAAAAAGGCATAGTATCCTTTGCTATTTATTGAGATCTGAAAGACTTACCTATGCATCTCATTAACCAACCTGCAAAAATAAAATTAAAAAATGATTAAATTAAAAAAGAAAATTCACATGCATTACATATTAAAGATGAGCAATAGAGCAGTATAAGAGAGTTATTTTTATTATTATTTATTGATTGAAAATCAAGAGAGACAGATATACAAGAAAAATTATTACTATTATTAAGTGTGCATATAAATTATGTGTATTATTAATTATCAAGTTGCAAGGAGATTATGTCCTTCATCTAAACATTTATTATACTAAGGGTTAATAATAAAAATAAAGTAGTAGTTTACTTAATTGAATTATCATAAATAAATAAAATAAATTATCAATCATTACATAAATGACAATCTCAATTTTATATATATATGCATGGAATTAAATATGTAATTGAATATAACATGTCTTTTATATTTTTATTATTATTGCCCAATTTATGAAAATTAGATAATAATAGAAACTCTGGAAGCCTTACCAGCGTAAAGTGCAGATTCATGATAATACTGATCATCATATTCTCTCAAGCCTGGATGATGAAATCAAGTAATTAAATAATGTTAGTGGTAAAACTAGATAATGATATTTTATCTAAAAAAAGGAACAAAATAAAATAGAGAATCACCAACTACCGCAGAATTGCACCCACATGGCTCTCCTCATTTTTTTTATTTAACTAAAAAGTGATTAATCCTCTGTTTTTTGGAAAAAAAAAAAAAATGCCATGACAGCAGTGCTACTTTTTAGTAATTTCACTCCCTAATTGTTTCCCAAATTGGAAAATGCAGTTTAATGGCATGCTTGATTCAAATTCAAAGCAATGCTTCATTCAAACAAGAGTTAAGTAGGCCTCACCTTTGATTGAAAAGGTCCTCGGATCTGTTAATTAATAAATAAAAAAAATACAAATTAAATTTAACATGAAAAAGATACAGGACAATGAAAGATGAAATTTATCAGGAAATAAAAAATGAAAGATAAAAACTTGACTCCCGGAGTCTCACCCGCTAAAGATTCCAAATAGTCAGAGAACCAATACCCAAAAGAGTACCCTGCAATATTAAGCCAATTAAGCAAAGTCATATTAGTTACCAAGCAAAATAATTAAATTAATAAATAAAATTAAACATTTTTCATACTTATGCATTGTACAGTATTATTGGTAAAATCTACTACGCATTCACACATTTGCTTTTGCAACGGAAGCCCAAGAATGAAAGGTCAATACTCTGACATTGAAAGATTGCCGGGTTTCAAGTATCGAGTAACAATAGTGCTGAGGATGGTGCATGAATACTTAATAACAAGAGTTAAGTAGGCCTCACCTTTGATTGACAAGGCCCTCCAATCTGTTAATTAATAAATAAAAAGAATACAAATTAAATTTAACATGAAAAAGATACAGGACAATGAAAGATGAAATTTATCAGGAAATAAAAAATGAAAGATAAAAACTTGACTCCCAAAGTCTCACCCCTTAAATATTGCAAACATGCAGAGAACCAATTCCAGGAGTCGCCTGCATCATTAAGCCAATTAAGCAAGTAATATTAGTTACCAAGCAAAATAATTAAATAAATAAATAAAATTAAACATTTTTCATACTTACCGCATTTTACAGTATTCTTGGTGAAATCTGCATCGCAGTCTAGCCCTTTCACATCGCATTCGTTTTCGCAACGCAAGCGCAAGAACGAAAAATCAAGCCCCAGAAGCAGCACTTCTTGCAAATCTGACATTGAAAGATTGCCAGGCTTCAAGAATTGAGTGATAGTAGTCCTGAGGATGGTGCATGAATACTTAATATCATTCACCCGCAGTTCTCCTCCGACTAGTGCATAAACATGTGCTTGTGAGGAAGATGAAGTCACATTGCTACTGTTGCAAGGAGTGATAGGAATATAGTTGCTATCACTTATTGGCTGCTCGCAGTTCATCAAAACCGTTGTATTGCTCACTCCCAGTATATCATATGACTCAAAGCTGTAATATGACAAGGAATAGAGAGGAGTTGAGAAACAGTTGCCCTTTTTCACCCCAGGATCCACTACCCGAAAGGTATAGTTATCGTAGTTGATATCAGCAACATAGTATTTCCCAAGGTCCACGTTTACCATAGTACGATTGTTTTCGCAGACCAATTCATAGTGAGGATCACCACACCAGGACGGATCACCTTTCAATCGGAAAGGCTTGCTGATGTTTTGAATCTCTCCACAAGAAGAGGGCCGGCATGTCTGGTTTCCATTAGCAGCACAAATTGCAAGCAAGAAAGTGTGGAAGAGCGCTAACACCACAAGTTTTGCTTCTCTAAACATCATAACATTTGAGAGAGATACGGAGCTGGAATTCTTTTGTTTTATGTTTAATTTAAGAGAGAGATATCAAATTATGGCCCCAACAGGGTTGCGGTCCCAATTTTCCTGCAACTTGAAAAGAGTGTGAAATGAGCCTTATTGACCGTTCTGGTCAACTACTTTGATTTTTCTATGTATGGATAACTTCACATTGAAGAAACGCATACCCACTCTTTGTTAAAGATCAGGTTCAATCATTAGAGGCTTCTGAATTAGCATAATGAAAATGAAAATTAAGGATCACCATATTTGATATTAGCCCTAATTGCTAGAATGATTTTTATATAGTTTTTTATTATATTTGTATTTTAAGTATTATTTCTTCTAATCAAATTTTGATTTTTTGAAAAACATACAAAATAAATTAAACAAGACGGTCCACTTAGATTGAAATTATAATAAATCAAGTATTATTAAATTTTAGAGTAGGTAACGTGAATGTTTATACGTTTTTATGTCCGTGTTGAACATCATGACATTTGAGAGAGATATACTAAGCTGGAATTCTTTCGTTTTTAATTTGAATTTCTCAAACAGGCTAAACCAACTTGCGATCCCCATTTGACGACTTTGAGTTTTATGCACGCGGATAACTTCACATCCTGGTGAGTGAAAATCTATTAGTAAAAGTGACTGAATAAAATGTACAACCGCAGTAATCCTCCTTCCTACAATTCTTCTCTATAAATTTTCAGGCTAATCTCCTCTCGATATTTGTATCTCCCTTTCCACTTTCTTTCCTATCCCAGAGACTTCTGTCCTTGGCAAAAATCACAAATTCCTTCCATAAAAATGGATCGATATCTCTGTTTGTTTTTGTTCTTGTTTCTGACCTTGTTTGTGGAGATGAGAGGGGGCCGAGATGAGTGCATGACATCAAATCGTTGTGGAGACCAGGGTCCACTCATCCAGTTCCCTTTCCGTCTAAAACACCAGCCACACCACTGTGGATACCCGGGATTTAATTTATCTTGCACTGAGAATAATCAGACCATGCTAGACCTGCCAGTTTCGGTAAAGCTCTTGGTGAAGAAAATAGCTTACGAATCCCGGGAAATCATTGTCCAGGACCCGGATCATTGCCTTGCGAGACAGCTTCGAAACCTCAATTTAGCTGCCTCCCCCTTCCTCTTCAAATTTGAACGGGACTTCACCTTGTTCAATTGTTCCTCAGATAAAACAGAATCATATGGTTTTGATCAGTCCATCCCTTGCCTTTCTATCCCTGGTAACCCAGTTTATGCTGTTGATTCCTCCGAACTTGTCCAATATTTGGACCTATCCTCTTGCCGCAGGCTTTACAACGCTTCAATTCAAAGTCATAAATTCGGTGGAAGTGCGTTTTTTTTAAAGTGGTCAGATTCAAAAATATGCAGATTGAAGAAGAGTAATAGCAGAGAAACTGAATGTATTAAAGGTAAAGGGACTCTATGCATCTTAATTCCCCATTCATCTTCTATTCATCTTCTTTTCATCTTTCACGCTCACCTCATATCCTCTACTATGATTTCATATACAAATGCTCCATTTTGGAATTAAAAAAACCATTGTAAAGGATATGAGCTGATAAATTCTGCTGATTGATCTCTAAATCTGAAAAAAAAAAGAGATCAATAATTTGATCTGAAAATCACGTTTTATTGGGATTTTGAAAATCTGAAAAAAAAAAAAAAAAAAAAAGAGAGAGAGAGAGAATAATTTGATTACAAGGGATAAAATAATCTCTAAATCTGAAAAAATAATTTGAAATAATTAGTGAAAATAATTTTTTACATTTTAAAACTCTTGTTAGATGAATTTTTGGGTAAAGTAATATATTGTTTTTCTTGCATTTCACCTCAAAACATTGAGCTAAACTAACGGATTCAAACTAAGGCCCCTTTTCTTTTCTTTCTTCAAATTTTTTGTGGTCGATAAAATTAAGGGAAATAATTGAACAAAGAGTTAAATGTTTATTTTGGATTTAATTTTTTGAAAAATTAAAGAAATAAAAGAAAAATGTTGAAGTCCTTTTATAATGCATTCTTTCCTAGCTACTTACAATTAACATTTTTCTTTATTTTCTGCTTATTTTTCCAGGGATGTGAACCTAAAAATACAAAGTAATACAATTGATATTCAAGTATTCCTTTTGGATAACGAAATATTTAATAACAAAGAATTACTAAGATTGTTGAATATTGTTGATTTTCTTAATTTTTTTTTCATATCCAAGTGGACCATACTAACCCTTAATTTTCCAAGTAATTCATCTTTATTTCAACTCTCAGTAATTACAATTGTGTAAAAAACTCCATAAACATCATTTTTCTAGTTTTAATGGTTATCCACATAGATGACTTTTCCCTTATACCTAACATGAGAAGTTCGATGTTAATGGTCAATCGAATCGTCAAGTGTCATCGTACCTACCAATTGGATCACTGTATATAATGGTATAGAATAAGGATAGATATTTCTTCACATTCCTTTTACATAGAGTTTCATTTTTATTTTTATTTTTATTTTTATTTTTGTCATAAAATTGGATGAATTTGTGTTTAGGGAGTCATGAAGACAATACGGTATTATGAAACATAAAACTATGATACATAATAGGGATTAGAAGGGTATGTTTTAATTTCCACTACAAGTTAGGATAGAGTTAGTAGCAGAATTGGTACCGCCTCAAAAATGAACCATAGAATACAAGAAAGGGACCCAAAAAGATAAAGTTGAAGCCTAGAATAAAATTAATTAGATT
Source organism: Vitis riparia (assembly GCF_004353265.1). Taxonomy (NCBI): domain Eukaryota; kingdom Viridiplantae; phylum Streptophyta; class Magnoliopsida; order Vitales; family Vitaceae; genus Vitis; species Vitis riparia. The sequence goes on from NC_048446.1 coordinate 20,539,332, forward strand.
AAAATCATATCACATGAACATGTAATTTAGCATGTTTTTATTAATTCCAAGAGCATAACAAGCTAATTGCCTTTTTTTCTTAATTTTTTATAGGTGTATCGAAGAAAATAATTGTGACAGGTAATATTCTATTTATACATATTTTATTATAGAGATAAAAATTCTTAATTTGGTTATTTTACCTATTTATTTAAATAAAAAGTTTAAGTTTTCTTCTTTTTATTTATGCAGGTGCAATCTTTGGTTTCTTTCTTCTCAGGTTAGTAATTGATGTGCTTTATCGTGTCTATAGCTCAAATAAAGTAGAAAGAGATAATAGAGTAAAGGTTAAAAAGTTTCTAGAAGACTATGAAGCTCTCAAGCCCTCAAGATACTCCTATGCTGATATTAAAAGGATTACGAGTCAATTCAAAGATAAATTAGGGGAAGGAGGATGTGGAACCGTGTACAAAGGAAAGCTTTCAGATGAAGTTTTTGTTGCAGTAAAAAATCCTTAACAATTCTCAAGGAAATGGGGAAGAGTTCATTAATGAAGTAGCAACAATGGGTACAATCCACCATGTTAATATAGTTCGTTTAGTTGGATTTTGTGCTGATAAATTTAAACGAGCTCTAGTTTATGAGTACTTACCAAATGAGTCATTGGAGAAGTTCATATTTTCAAAAGTTGTCAAGAACTATTCACTTAGTTGGAAGAAACTTCAAGAAATTGCTATAGGTATAGCAAAATGAATTGAGTATCTTCATCAAGGTTGTGATCAAAGAATCCTTCATTTTGATATCAAACCTCATAATATTTTACTTGACCACAACTTTAATCCAAAGATTTCTGACTTTGGTTTAGCCAAATTGTGCTCCAAGGAACAAAGTGCAGTCTCTATGACAATTGTAAGGGGAACAATGGGCTATATCGCTCCAGAAGTGTTATCTAGGAATTTTGGGAATGTGTCTTATAAGTCAGATGTTTATAGTTTTGGAATGTTGTTACTTGAAATGGTTGGAGGAAGGAAGAACATTGATGTTAGTGTGGAGAGTACTAGCCAAGTATATTTCCCAGAATGGATTTATAATCATTTGGATATAGGGGAAGAATTGCATATTCGAATTGAAGAAGAAGGAGATGTTGAGATTGCAAAGAAATTAGCAATTGTGGGACTTTCATGTATTCAGTGGTGTCCAGTGGATCGTCCTTCCATGAAAATTGTGGTTCAAATGTTGGAAGGAGAAGGAGACAAGTTAACCATGCCTCCTAACCCTTTTGCTTCAACAGTTCCAACAAACTTGAGCAAGCCAGGTAGAGTTTTTCAACAAGAGTTAGTAATAATTTCAGAACTAGAGTAAAAATAATTCTCTATATGTTCAACTTATTATGAATGTATAGTTTAATAAAAATTCATATTGTAGTTGTTCATCATCATAGCATCTTTATTTATATTTCTGTTAATTGAACAAATGATTGTATAAAATGATTATACCAGTGGCTCAATTGATGTTAGATTCCAAAAGTTCTTATTCCCATGTAATGTATTTCTTGTGTATTAAATTTTAATGAATATGTCCAAGAATATTCTCGCAACCCAATTTATAGTTCAGCTACACACAACTCTATAGATCACCTTTCAATCGAGTAACTAATGTCCATCACATTCAAGATAGAAAGTATTGCACGAAATAGTAAGAATTAGATCTAGGAAACTTGAAAATAAGAGTCCCATCCACTACACCCATATAGAGTTTCTTTTGTTTCTTTTTTCTTCTTTTTTTTTTCTTTTTTGCCTTTACCACTTTTTATTGGACTGAGAAGTAAGATTAATTAGTTATGTAATGACTAAATTATACTGAATGGTGATGGCTCATTGGAGAACTTTGCATCGAATAAAATGGAGATCGATTTCAATGTGTTTACTCCTTGCATGAAACACTGGATTTGCTGCTAGCTAAGTAGCACTTTGGTTATGGCACCATATTAATGGTGAAGATAGGCAGGTATCCTAACAATAAAGGAGTTAGAGAGTTAGGTGAATGCTTGATCTTGAACTTTATCAATACAAATTACCAATGGACCATATGTACTAGACCACGAAAAATATTAGATTGTGGGAGAAATGAACCATATGATATGTGACCATGTAGTAATCATTGAGAAAGGAAAAAAAACATGGACTCAATAGATTATGTAATAATAATAATAATAATAATAGACTCAAACTCTCTCAATATATGGTATATATTGTTTAACCTAAACAACAAAAAGCCCAGTGGCTGAGAACCTTGATGTAAACAAGCTTGTTTTAGCCGAGAGGTCTGAGGGTTCCTCCATGTGTTTAAGATTAACTGCATTCAAGCCTGAACATCAAATTAATGGAACAATCTACTCTATTTCACTAGCCAAGCCCAATGGTAGGTCCATAGGCAGAGCTTGGATCATGTGCTAGTCAGGCTGGGTTATAGCATATCAATGGAACTTTGTCGGAAAAAGTTCCATGTATGTTGTCAAATGGTAAATTGAGCAAAAAAAAAATAAAAAAAATAAAAACATTATAAATTCCCGCATCATTATGGCTAAGAGAGGAATGGATCGCTACTATAAAAGCTCATATAGCTGGGGAAGGAATGGGTTGCTGCTATAAAAGCTCTTATAGGAATATAAGGCCCAATAGGCACAACCACATGGGCTGGGTTGCTGCTATAAAAGCTCTAATAGCAATATATGGCCCAATAGGCACAACCAAATGGGCTTGTCCGCGACCATAGAGCCACGATATAAGCACTATCTCTCCAACCCAATTTAGATTGTTGAACCCACTGAGATCAATGTCTTTTATCATTCACTCTTCTTAGCCACCATTAGAGACCATTGAACTCTTCTCCCAAATCCATAATACCCATCATCAGCACTGTATATTTCTCCGACTAGATTGTTGTCGTCACTAACATCCTCATCACTGAGGGGGCTTAGATCAATGACCAACTCGCTCAACGACCAATTTCTTTAGCCACTTCATCGCCCACATCTTCCAGGTATTCTTTCGATTCCTTCCACGGCTTCACACTCTGTTATTCCTTTCTTTCTTTCTTTGATTTCAAATTGGGTTTCTTTTCATCACTTCTATTTCCTCCCATCTCTTTTTTTCTGGTTAGGGTTAGGGTTAGGGTTTGTGTTTGGATTCCCTGGTATATATTTACTAATTATTATGAGCATCAATCCCTCACCATACTTTCACATACCTCATCTCTGCACTCTTATTCTTCTTTCCATTTTCATGTGCATCGAAGCTTAGCTTGGAAGCAATGATTGCTCGTGTTCCTTCTCTTTTGTGTTTTTTTTGTCTTCCGTGCATAAGATGAAGTTGAAAATTTTAGTGACATGAAGAAATTCAATGCAGTCTACTATTATTATAGTGCCTTGTCTGCACCTCATGAAATCAAAGGCTATGGAAGCTTCGGATAGAGCAAAGCTCTTCATTTTGCACCCTAATTAGGATGCTACACTTTTGACTCATCTTAATCTTGTTTTTTTTTTTTTTTTTTTTTTTCATTTTATTTATCTATTTATTTATTTTTTATTTTGAATCCATCAAAGTAACCCCCTTAGACTACTTTTGTTCTTCATGTAAACACTAAGAAGAAGGGGGAAAATGAATATTAAGTTTATCGAAATTAATGGGTATGGACTAGAAGCATTTTGTCAAAAATCTGAAAATTCAGATGTTGAAATTCATGTCATTTAACTATATTATCTCATGTATAATTGCTATTCAGGAGAAAAATTTGATAGGTTTTGGGGTTTATGCAATTTTGAAGGAGGGAAAAGGCTTCCTAATTTACCTCCCTCAATTTTCATTTCTTAGGATTCAAGTGGTAATCTTAAATGGACTTCAAAATTTGTTTTTCACCAACCATTCTTTTACTTCTATACAAATCCTGTTATCTCATGTATGGGGCAAATGCAATTTTGTGATTTTCTAACTTCTTAAAAATCAGGAATTGAATTTTTAGGCTCATTTTTTCGTTTTTAATTCAGCTGATTGACATAAGCTTGATATTTGTTCTTTGAGTGGAAATTTTGATGCTTATAGGAGAGACATTTTACTAATTTTATCTACTAGGTTGAAGGCATTTGCTTTTTCTTCCTGACAATTTACTAATTATCAAATTCCTTTTCTTTCTGGTTGGTTTTTCCCTTTCCTTTCTGTTTTCATTTGAGGCCACCATATCTCAGGCAATTCACATCCTGAGAGAGTTAGCTACAAATCAAGGTATAATAGCCAAGATTGGCTTATAAATATCTGAGAATGATAATCTTACCATTCTTTCATTCTCTTTTATTGAGCACCTCTTTTCCTTAATGTAGAATATTTGAAACTCAATGGTACAAAGAGATACAAAATTCAAAAGCAGTTTTATATTCACATATGTCATAGAGGTATAATTGAAAGACCAATTGAAAGAATCAAACTTTGAATCTTAGGTGTTCAGTTATATGTTATAACATGTCTTACAGGTCTAATCCGCCTAATTTGGCAAATCAGATGTTAGCAAGATGAGGGTTAGCTTAGGAGGTCCCACAGCACAAGGCAAACCACTTGTGAGATTAAGCAGTCTGATTTGGAATACATTGTTTGGCTTCACAAGTCAATACAAGGCAAAATTAAAACATTAATAATTTGATTTTAACCAAAATTGATGTCTTAACCACCATGTTTCTCCCACAACACAAGGCAAGCCACTTATGAGATTAAGCAGTCTGATTTGGAATACATTGTTTGACTTCACAAGTCAATACAAGGCAAAATTAAAACATTAATAATTTGATTTTAACCAAAATTGATGTCTTAACCACCATGTTTCCTTTCTAAATGAATTAAGATGGTTCAATTTGAATGGATCCTAATTAATTGGGAGATTCAAATAAGGTCACTTGTTGTTAGAAATCATTGCGAAGAGGAACTAACACAAACTTTTGATCAAACTTTGCCCTGCATCATGTTTGGCCTCGAACCCATATTTCACCTAATTGATTTGGTGGAAGAGGCTTCAATGTATCTATGCTAACTATTTGGGGTTCATCTTTTTTCTTTGGTAGATCATTCTCTTTTTTGCTTTTTTTTTTTTCTTTGTTCCTTTTTGGTTTTCAAGTTACAAATCATTTAATCAAAGAAATGATAACCAAAAAATTTTCCCACAAGTGTAAGATTGTGCAATTATTCTCACAGCCAGTTCATACTTCCTGTCTCCACACCTGGGTCGGTCATCTTTCAGTCGGAAAGGGTAGCTTATATCCGGAATATTCCCACAAGAAGAGTGACAGAGATGATGATTCAGCTTGGCTTTGCAAGTTGTTGGGAGTAACAGAAGTAGAAAAATGGCTGCAAAACCGGCAAATAAGAGCCTCCTCAACATAGCTGGAGATGGTCTCTTTCCTCTCCGTCTCGCTCTTTTATTAGACTATAGATTAAGAACAATCAGTTCTGCTTTTCGTTATAAATGTTCGATTTGGGTCCAAAAAATGGTTTAGGTAAAGTATCACCTCTTACCCACTGGGAGAAAGTGCTAAAAAACATTGACTGGACACATCAACCGCCCCACAATGTTGGCGTCTTTGCAGTCAACTAATAGAACGGGATTTCTCCACTTACATTATCTAGTTCTTCCATACAGGATTTCTCCACTTCCTCAGATAATTTGCTTGCATCCTTTGCCTCTAAAGCATGTAGCTTTACCTTAAAGAAAGGCCCCGTAAAAGTGGATAAACTTTCTAAATGATTATTTATAAAATTTTAATTTTCTATAATGCTGACTTTTCAACTTTGTGACCTTTATAGTCAGTCAGGCAAGATAGAACCAGAACAATTAAGTTGTGCTCTTCCAAAAATACGTACCTTGTCAACTTTTCTGCATAATTCATAGTTGAGAAATTCATGGTGTCATGCTCTATCACATCTAACTACCTCATTGCATTTTTGTAATTGCAAAATAATCAATTGTTGTCAAGAAAATTAACTCAGTGGTTCCTTATTTTAAAAGTCACATCTAGTCATTAAAAATTAAGTAAAAAAGAAGTGAAATATAACTTAGGGAGTTTATTGATCCTACAAATTTTCAAAGAATGTATGCAAGTGATTTTCAAAAAATCTATGCAAGTGAATAACTTAGATGACTTTATAGATCCTACAAATTTTCAAAGAATGGTTGGCAGTTTGCATTGTTTGACTAATATAAAACTAGATATTAAATATGGAGTTGGGCTTATAAGTAGATCTAGGGATTCTCAATGTTAGTCGCACTTACAATTAGGAAAATAGATCTTATGATACATTAAAGGTTATGTATTTAATCTTAGTTTAGAAGTTTTCTCTTGATCATCAAGGAAACAATAGATGATTAATGTTTTGTCAATAGCAAAAACGAAATATATTGTAGCTACTAATAGTGCTAATTAAGTAGTATAGTTGCATTCAATGCTTTTTGATTTAAAGTATACTCAAGAAGTATCTATAAAGATTTCGTGGGATGATAAATCAACATTAATAACATTGACCAAAAAATCCAGTTTTTCATGAAAGAAGTAAACACATTGACATTACATCATGTACTATATTCATGAATTGATGAAAGACAAATTATGTTTGAGGTTTGTTCTTTTCAAAATTAAATTGCAGATGTCTTTACAAAATCAATCAAAGTGAAAGCAAGATAAGAGTCCTAATGAAATCAAGATTTATTTTATTAATATTTGAGTTGTTTTTGTTGTTTAGGATTTGTAATCCTAGTTCTATTAGAAGTTGAGTTTCTATTAGAATTAGATTTTTTATGATTGTTCATATATATATATGTCTGAAATTAAGTGGTATAAGGTAATATTTTCATATGATCATTTGTTTTCTTTTTATATTTTTTATCCCTTTTGTGTGTGATAAATCGTTCATGTGCTAGAAGCTTTTTTTTTGCTTATAATTTATAGTGACTTAATCAATATGAATTTTCAAGTAAGGACCCTCTGTGTCAATGTTAACATTAAATGGAGGTTTGCCCTTGCATTTGGAGAACTTGATTCTTTTGTCTTTAGAAATGTGCTATAAGCTAGATGTGAAAGAGGAATCAAGGTGTGAACTTAATGGTGGATTTTTGTGGAAAAGTTTTATATAAGAGGAAAGGAACAACCGATTTCTTTTCTTTTTTATTTTCTTTTATGTTTTACTTGATTGACTATAAAGGTGGTCAATATTGAAAAATGAAGCATTGTGGAGGAAAAATAGATCATGTATGAGAGGACGGACATGTCAAGTTTTTTTTTTTTTTGTCTTGCTTGACTTACTACAAAGGTAACCAATTTTGAAAAATGAAGCATTGTGGGACAATATATGTATCTAGACAGGTCATGCCATTATTAATGGACATTTCAGGATGTTTGAAAGATCAATGAACATTGGAATCTACCAAGCAATGTAGAAAAAAAAATTGACTAGGCCTGTTCCTCTTGTACATAATACACTTTTCCACAAAAATCCACAGTTGAGAAGTCCACACCTTCCCTTTATCACATCAAGCTCATTGCACATTTCTAAGGAGAGAGGAATGAAGTCCTCCAAAGGCAAAGAAAATCTTCCATTTAGTGCTAAGGAAATTAACTCAATGGGTTCTTATTTTAAAATTCAGTCAACAGAAATTAACATTGGACTACATATGAATTATTGAAGGAGTATGATCCTTGCAACATACCATTTGAAAATTCTGAATTTTTATGTACTTTAAAAAATTTTACACTAAGAATGAATTATTGAGAGATACTTGGGGGTGTATTATCCTAGGCTAAAAGAGCTCAATGATATATTTTGTAAATCTACTTACAGAGATTTAGAAGCCATACTAATGAGTTGTACCATGCATCTAGAATATCCCATCTGTCAATACAAGAGGATCAAAATCTATTAAATTATCCAAAAGTCAAGGCAACATCTTCATATCTTCATAGTAATATGGTGTTGTTTATTATTTCTCTATTCCTTAGAAAAAATATTATGACACTTTTTTTATTATGTTTTCATTTACCAAAACTTCTTCATGTGGATAGATAAAGATCACAATAAATTTAAAATAAAATATATAAATTATACTCTAGGAGACCAGAAGAGACTAGGGATATAGATTAAAAGCAAGATCAACATAGCTTCAATTGAAATTGGAAGCTTTATATTTTTACATATGAAAAATAAACTTTATATATTGATCTCAACTTGGTAATTTTTTCTTTATTTTGCAAGATAATTTATTTTTTTTACAAGAAAATACCAATATGAGATATTTTGTGCAATATTTTTACCTAAACAAATAGAAATTAAATAAAATAAGAATCTTATTCTTTTCAAGAATATAAACTATAGATTGAATATCTTAATTAAATGAGACTTGTCAAGTTATCGAGAGTTCATAGAACAAATTAACTAGTTAAGGATTTCCAGTTGGTTTTATTAGATGTAATTGAATAAATGTAATGGTCAAACTTAAGAGTTTCTTTCATGCGTTGTTTTATCAACTTAATAAGATTATAAACAAAAAAAAAAAAAAAAAAAGGAATTTTGCTTTTGATAAAAAAAAGCTTAGTCTTTAGTTTTTGTATTTAAAATTAGAATAGCCAGAGTTATTATTTTTTTCAAGTTTTTTTTTTTTGAAAACCAGACATTAATACTCACAATTCACATGTATAAATGGCGAAAACAAAATTGTTTCCAAAGATATACTTCTATTTTTTGTATTTTTAAAAAATAAAACATAAAGGTTTTTTTATTTATTTTGTTTTTCATTTGTATTATTTATTAAACATGTTTTGTAGTTTTAAATTTGATACTTATTTTTTAAAAATAAAAATTTAAAATATATTGGTAATTATGCAATAAAAAGTAAATGTTTTTGTGATTTTATCATGATTTTTTATTTATTATTTTCCAATATTCATAGGTTGCTTGATAAAATGTATTTAGTTGGTCACTTTTAATATATCCTTAATTAATTTGTATAATATATATGATATTGTCTTTGTATAATATTATTAGATTATTTTTTAAACATATGTATTTATAATTTATTAAATGATTTGCAAGTATTTACCGATGATATGAAAAAGTAGTTACAATGATTTTCATAATATTATAGAACTACAAAACTGAATGTATATAGGATTTTAGACTAAGCTTTATGAGGATCTAAAAGATAGATAATAGACATCCACATGTCTAACCATTCTTTTGAATAAGATAAATCTATGTTTGGTGTTTCACGAAAATGTTGTAGTAATAAACTGGTTTCAATGTTTTCAAGAATGTCTGTCTTATTAATAAATTGATGGACAATTTATATCTAGTTGTATATAATTTCCAAAATACGATAATGTGTCAATCGCATTAAGATATATTATTATTGGATTAAGTATTTCACCATTACTTTCTTTAGGACTAAATGTAGTTCAAGGTTTTTCCAAAGGTAATCACTCCAATTTTTTGGAAGCATATAAAAATAATTTATTGAGTTTAAATCTGTTTATTTTTATTTTATTTTTTCATTTTCCCTTCAATTTTCTAGGAACCAAACATAGCCTTTATGCATATCTTCTAGTTAGATAAAACATAAAATAATATTAATTATTTATTCGTAGTTTCTTCTCATGAAAAATTTAGAAATTATAAAATATTTCAGTACTTTTTATATGGTTTTTGCCCATGAGAAATTATAAAATAATTTTACTATTTTTCTTTATAATTTTTCATATATAATTTCTACATATGAAAAATTATAATTTACGTTATAAGATCAAATAATAAAAAAAAAATTATAAAAATAGTAGGAGAATACAAATGGGAATTTTGCCATGCACCTTCCTTGAAATTATGGAAATGGTGACTAAGTAGTTAAGGTAACAAAAAACGTTCAGTCCGCGGCTAAAAGGATTCTCCACAAGTAAGATCATAACTACATGGAGTCTTCCACGAATTTTCCTTACCTTTTCACTTGGAATAAGGAAGAAGATTGAAGGAAGATTACCTCTCATTGACCTTAAATTTCAAGGTTTTGTATAGGCTGAGGGTAATTAAGATTATCTCTCAAAAATATGTTTTGTAGAACAATGTTTTTAAAATACTTTTTTTTTCTAAAAAAAAGAAAGAAAAAAGAAAATAAGTTTAGATCCTATTTTAATAGTTATTTTTAAAAATAATTTTCTATTTTCAATAAAAAAAAATAAAAAAGAACCGTTGACAACCAAGAAACAGAAAACAGTTTTCTATATTCATAGGTTGCTTGATAAGGGAGAATGATATATATAAGTTAACAAATGAGTGTTAATTTCCCTTAGAAAATTTTAAAACATAAATTTTAAAATTAATATTTTTTTGTTGCTCCTTTATTTTTTTAATTTGTGTTGTCAAAATTTAAACTTGAACTACAAAAGTGAATACATATAGGATTTTAGATTAAACTTGATGAGAATCTAAAAGATAATAGACATCCACATGTCTAATCATTTTTTTGAATAAGATAAATCCATGTTTGGTGTTTCATGAAAATGTTGTTGTAATAACCCGGTTTCAATGTTTTCAAGAATGTGTATCTTATTAATAAATTGATAGAGAGAGTTGTATCTATTTGTATATAATTTACAAAATATATTAACGTGTCAATTGCATTAAGGTATGATATTTTTGGATTAATTATTTCTCCATTACTTTTTTTAGGACTAGATGTAGTTCAAGGTTTTTTCGAAGGTAATCAATCCAATTTTTCTGAAGTTTATAAAAATAATTTATCGAGTTCAAATCTATTTTTTATTTTTTTTTCACTTTTTCTTTTTATTTACTTTTCCTTTCTATTTTATTTTCCTTACATTTTTCTTAAATTTTCTAGGAACCAAACATAACCTTTCTGGATATCTTCTGAGAAGATAAACATAAAATAATATTAATCATCTCTTCGTAGTTTCTTTTCATAAAAAATTTAGAAATTATAAAATATTTAATTTCTTTTTATAAAGTTTTTACCTATGAGAAATTATAAAATAATTTTACTATTTTTCTTCGTAATTTCTACATATGAGAAATTATGATCTAAGCTGTGAGATCAAATAATAAAAAAAATTATAAAAATGGTAGGAGAGTACAAATAGGAATTTTGTCCTGCACCTTCCTTGACATTATGGAAATGGTGACTAAGTAGTAGTTAATGTAACAAAAACGTTTAGTCCACGGCTAAAAAGATTCTCCACAAGAGCGAGCAGAACAACATGGAGTCTTCCACGAATTTTCCTTACTCTTTCACTTGGAATGAGGAAGAAGAAGATTGAAGGAAGATTACGTCTCATTGACCTTAAATTTCAAGGATTTGTATAGGCTTAGGGTAATTAAATTTTGGTAAATATTTTTGTGGATAAACCAAAAGTAAATTATATATGTAGTCACCCACAATTTCCTGTATGTTCCCTTCCATTAGTTATAATTTTGAAGATTTAAAAACTGTTTTTAAGAAATATTGTATGAAAATATATATGTTATTTTGAAAAAAATAATCAAAATCCTTTCTTAATTTTTTGTGTTCTACAAATTATGAGTGCTTTGTTCATAGGAAAGAGTTACAAAATAATAAGGCTTTTATTTGGGAAGTGTTTTAAAAAATAGTTTAGAAAAATATTTTGATATTTCGTAACAAAAAAAAAGTCTGTCTGGAAATTGAAAATGTTTTTAATTTATTTTATATGTTTTTAAATATGTTTTAAAAATAAATTTTATATATAATACTTTATTTTTAATCATTATTTGTATTTGTATAATTATTTTTTTAAAAAAGTGAAAATAATTAAATGATATTATAAACAAAAGATCATATTCTCTATTTTTTAAGAACATAAATATGTTTTATATTTTTTGGTTGCTGGATTGTGTTTGATAACTATTTTTTAAAACACTTTTTATTTTCTAAAACAAAAAAAAAGAAAATAAATTTAGATTATATTTTAATAGCTGTTTTTAAAAACTTCAATAAAAAAATAAGAAAGTACGATAGACAACCAAGTAACAGAAAACAGTTTTCTATTATAAAAAATATTTAGTTATTTTAAGTTCTTTTAAAAAATAATTATATAAATATGAAAAATAATTAAAAATAAAATATTATATATAAAATTATTTTTAAAATATATTTAAAAATATAGAAAATAGATTAAGAATATTTTGATTCTCAAATAGATTTTAACATAATTCCAAGACAAATCAATCACAAATGTTCCCAAATCAACCACAATGGTTCAATTTATTATACATAATAGGGTTTCGCAGATGAAGGCAAACATCCCACTTTTACAAGGATGCAGCAGATATCAACTACACAGATCACTTACATTCATATATAAGCACTTTTATTCTGTTTATATGATATCAAAACAATAAAAAATGTCTTAGGCTCTGGGCTGAAAGCAAGTTTGCCTAAATCCAACCAGAGAGGCTCCTTTTTGAAGAGACTTTTCATAGAATCTGAGAGAACCCTTTTGAGCTTTAAGCTTGAAAGAAATCAATCCATGCATTGCTTCTGAGTTTGTGAAAGAAGATTCCTTCATATTGAATCTACCGTACCCCAAGCAACCTCTTCAGATTCGTCAATGTTCAACTCAATCATTCCCAGTGCCAACAAGTTCGTGAGACTGGCGTTTAGGCAATGGCCCTGCCTTGAACATAGAGCTTGTGTTCGGTAGATTTCATCGTCTGTACTCGGTTCCATGTAGATTATCATTTCCATGTAGGTTATCACCAGTAATCGTTACAAGAGCACACCCCATTCTTTATATGATGAAACCGGTTAGAGTCCCTTACTACTATTTCTCTCCCTGTTGCCATTGAAATGTACTTTATTGCAGTATGGCAATCGCCACAGACGCGAAGATTCTTAAATATCCTGATGGGTTTCGACTGGCTTGTGCTTATAAGCCCAAATGCCACTGCTATTTTCTCACTGTGTTGGAAAAGAATTGCTCCTTTTGTTCTTCTTCTATGTCGTGAAGAACAAAGTCTGTGTCAGGGATGTAACCCATCTCCTTTATTTTGGAAGCCAGTTGGTCCAGTTCTTGATAAATCTGCCAGGCTTGAGGGTGGGAAGTCTCCCCTACATGGAACCTGTGCACCCTATTTTCTACCTCAATCCAACTACAGCCAGCTTCTTTGATCAAATTACGCTCTTTCATATTTTTCTGATCTTCACTACGTCTTTCCACTGACCTGCTGAAGCATGCAAGTTTGACAGTAAGATATATGCTGCTGGGTCATCTGGTTCCTGCTCAAGAATCATCTCTGCAGCATGTCTTCCAAGCTCTGTATTACCATGAACACGGCAGGCTCCAAGCAGTGTTCGCCAAACCAGAGCATCAGCCATGAGGGGCATTGAGTTAATGAACTCCATGGCTTCTACAAGAAGTCCAGACCGGCCTAGTAAATCAACCATACATGCATAATGCTCCATTCTTGGGACAATTCCATGTTCTTTGTACATTGAATTGAAGTGTTTCTGTCCCTCAGAGATCATACCAACATGGCTACAAGCTGATAATACGGCAACATAGGTGATCTCATTCGGCTTTGTCCCTGTCTCAAGCATTTGATGGAACATTTCCAAAGCTCTGGTTGCAAATCCATGTTTTGCAAAACCCGTGATCATTGAAGTCCAAGATATCACATTCCGATCTTCCATCTCATTAAAAACTTGAAAAGCAGCTTCAATGTTACCACACCTAGAATACATAGAGATCAAAGCATTACAAATGCATTGGTTTGACTTGTAGCCTCCCTTCAATAACCGACCATGAATCTGCTCACCTTTGCCCATTGCACCTATACTTGCAGCCCCACTCAACAAGCTAGCAAATGTAAAAGCACTGATACCAATACCAGTATCTGCGATCTCATTAAAGAGTAGAAAAGCTTCTTCAGACTTCAAGTTCTTGGCATACCCATCAACAATTGCATTGTAAGAAACCAAATTCTTCTCAAAGAGAATATCAAAAGCTTTTCGGGCATCTTCCATTCTTCCACTCCTAGCATACATGCTAATAAGAGAATTCCCCACACAATTCACTGATGCTATGCCCAGTTTCACTGCATAGCTGTACACCTGCTCACCTGTATATGGATCAGAAAGGTTTCCACATGCCTTGAGAACACTTGAAAATGAGAAATGATTAGGCCGTATATGACCGGATATCATCTTGCAGAAAAGTTCAATAGCTTCCTTATCACACTCTCCACTTTGCACATACGCTGTGATAATTGCAGTCCAAGACATAACATTATGCTCAGGCATCCGCTCAAATACCTTCCTCGAATCATCCACTGACCCATCTGCTGCACACTTTGCATACATGTCCACCAAGCTACAACCAACACAAACATCCAATGCCAATCCTAAACGTATTACTCGTGAATGCAATTGCTTTCCTAGTGCTAACAATCCTAATTCTGTACAAGCAGAAAGGACACTACTATATGTAAAACGGTCCGGTACATAACCACTCAATTCCATATCTAAAAACAAATCAATTGCATCTCTTGCACAACCTAATTGCGCAAATCTAGTTATCATTAAAGTCCAAGTAACCAAATTTCTCTCAGGCATTTTGTCAAACACCTTATAAGCTAGCCCAAATCACCACTACCCTTCACAAACATATCAATCAATTCGCACCCAACACAGACATCAGCCTCAAGGTACCCGGTTTTCACCACAAACCCATAAATTATCTCCCCAACCCAGGCGTAATTGGCGTTTGAACAAGCCCGAATCACGGCCGCAAAGCAATACTCATTCGGGTAAAACCCCAATTCAAGCATATCAAGAAATGTCCAAATTGCTTGCAACTCCATACTGTTATTCGCAAAACATGAGACCATCGCACTCCATGAAACCAAGTCTCTCTTATTTCCCATTCCCTCAAAAATCAACCTAGCGGTTTCGGTGTCGCCACATTTTGAGTACAAGCTGATCAGAGTGTTCAACACAACCGAGTCGAGCTCGAGTCCAGACTGCATTAGCTTCCGGTGGACGAGTTTCCCGAGTTGGAAGTTGCGGAATCGGATGCAGGACTTGAGGAGGATGGAGTAGGTGGTGAGATCTGGTGGGGCGTTTTGCTGGGTCATGAGATCAAGGGTGGAGAATGCATGGTGGAGGCGGCCCACGTCGAGTTGGCGGATCAGACGGTTCTTGAGGGGCTCGAAGTTGGGGTTTTTGAGGGAGAGGGAGGAGGGGATAATGTTTTGGCGGGAAGGGTTTAGGGTTTTGGAAGAAGGTGGGAGGAGGGGTTGGGCGGGAGAGGGAAGAGAGAGAGTTATCATGGTCTTCCCCTAACGGCTAGTTTGAGAGAAATGAAGTTGTTCAACGCTTCAAGCTCATAAAGGAGGGAGTGTGTGGTTTTGTACGTGAAGTTTCATACAAAAAGGATTTCTGAGTAATTGTTGGATTAATATTTGGGCAGGGGTGGAAAATTTTATTTCGATTATCTTCTATTAATTACTATATTAAACCTCGAGGTAACATATTTATTTGCTGTGGTATAAAAAAAGTTAAAAGGGTTTTTTTTTTTTAAAACTTTTTTATCAAATATAAAAATTAAAATTTCAAATTTATGGTAATTTATAAGAAATTAAGAGTGTATTTGGGAATATTTTTAAAATTAGTTTTTCAAATTCAAAAACATGTTTCGTTATTCTTATTATTATTTTTTGATAAAAAATAGTTTTTGAGAAATAATAATAAAATTAAATTTATTTTTTGAAAGTTATGGATAACTTTTATTTTAATAATGAATTAAATTACCTATATTTTATACTATTTGAATGAGAAATGAATTTATGATAAATTAGCAAATATGTCATCAAGAAATAATTTTTTTCATGTTTCTTAAGAAAATTTAAATTTTTTATTTTTATGAATTGTTACTTAAGAATCAAATGTAAAAATTATTTAATTTAAATAAGAAATTAATCTAAAATAAATCCAAAAACTTCAAAATTGAAACTATAATTTTATCACATAAGATTATTATTTTTGTCTCATAATTTATCCAATTTTTAGCAAAATTAAATTTCATAAATTGTAATTATTCAGATTTAAAAATTTAGACAAAAAAACCTTAATATTATATTATCATGTGATTGCCTTCTTATGAATTTTCATTTTCTTGTTTATTGCTCACTTGCTTTCCCATGATAAACTACATTTCTTTTTGCCTTGTCTTAATAAATCAAGAACTGTTTTAGTTATTTGTTTTAATCTTGAAATAAAATTATTTAGATTTTATGTATTAAGAATCAATGTTTCTGAAATTGATTGATTATACTACTGTTAAAGGTAAGATCATATCTTGACTTAATTTTAATTGTTTTCAAAAGAATTAATGAGAAAGACCTTTAAGAGGTGTCGGTTTTCAAATTTAGAAATATATAACATTGTGAGTAGCAAATGTGGTTAACTAGGATTTTTTTTTTTTTTTTGGATAAAAAGAGATTACGAAACATAATGCTTATAAAGTCGATTGAAATATGAGTCTGTTTTCTTGTTATTTTTTGGTGAAGAGACAACCATTAATGAATTTTTTCCACAAAATTTATGTTAGGAGCAATGTTGGGGAAGATGCATGCCAATTAGAAACAATATTAAACATATGTGTAGTTTGTAATAGCAAGCTCTTAAGAAATTGTATGAAAAACTTTAGGCCATATTTGTTAACAATTTTTAAAAATAATTTTTTATTTTAAGAAAAAAAAGGAAAACATGTAAAAATTTCTGATTTTTAAAAATAAAAATTAATATATTTTTTGAAAACATTTTTTAGTTGTTTTCAATTGATTTCACTAATTTTTATTTATTTTTTGAGAATCGTTTTAAAAAATAACTATATAAACACGGAGAATAATTAAAAATAAAACACTACAAACAAAAGTTACTTTTAAACAATATTCTAACTAGGAAAAGAAAATTTCAAATTTCTGATAGATTTTTGTTTTATAAAATATTAAAGAACAATTTTTTAGAATTATTTTCGAAAAAACTTTCCAAAAAAGCTTCAATTTCATTATTTTCATAAAAAAGTGGGTGATTTTGATTGCAAGAGATTTTATAAGGGAAGGGCAACTAAATGGCAACGTATAATTTCTCATTTTCCATTGAGAACATGCATGGACTTTTTCCATGAAACACTAGGGAATGAATAATATTTAAGGTGTCAATTAGAAACATTAGGCATTGTGGGACAATTTTTTCTAACAAGCCCTTCAGAAGAATCTTCAAATCCTTTGACTTTGATGATTCTTGTTTTCAATGGAAAATGGTGTTAATGGTTTCATAAGAATAAGGGGAAGGGCTCCGGAAGGTGTCAACATAGAAAAATTAAAATGCTGTGGGATCGTTGATGGAAATTAAATAAGGGCAGATAAGCTTGAGTAGTTTCTTTGGTTGTTTCCTACCATGGGAATCATAACCAATGATTTCTTGTTTTCCATGAGAAATGGAACTGGTTGGGAAGGTGTCAAAATAGAAACATTTGAATATTATGGGGTGGTTCATGTATTTAATAAGGATAGAAACAAGGGTAGAAAATCTTGACTGATTCCTTTTGTGAGTTTTTTTCCATGGAAAACTAGGCAGGAGAAAATTTTCCACAAAATTAATGGGGTAGGAATAATGTCTAGAATGTGCTGACTAGAAAAACTAGACATGATGGGATTGATAACCAATAATTTTTTTCGTGAGAAGATAAGTGGTACTATTTTCAAAAGAATTATTTAGAATAACCTTTTAGGAAGGTATCAACAAAAAAACAATAAACATTGTGGGGTAGTTGATGTATGTAACTAAAATAGAAAAAAGGTAGAAAAGTTTGACTCATTCCTTCGATAATTTCTTATTTTCCATGGAAACACAGGCATCAAAACCATTGTCTTTTGTTTTCCATGAGAAGATGAGTGCTATTGTTTTCAGAAGAATTATTGAGAAGGACTTTTAGGAAGGTGTACATCAATATAGAAACATTAAGCATTGTGGGGTATTTGACATATCCTGCAAGAATTGAAAGGAGGGTACATGGGAAAGCTTGATCGATGGTTACACGATTTCTTATTTTCCCTGGAAAAATTGGCTTTGAAATTTCTCCACAAAATTTATGAGAAGGATATGTTTAGGAAGGTCTTAATTAGAAACATTAAACCTTGTAAGGTAATTTCTATCGACAAGCTCTTAATCAAATTCATATAAAACTTGACTAATTCTGTAATGGATGATTTCTTATTTTTCATGAAAAATGGGACTTATTGTTTTCAAAAGAATTAAGGGTAAGACCAAAATTAATTAATGGGAAGACCATAAAACTATCAAACATATAGAGGACTGTTTTTTAACTATAGTTAATGAGGAAATCATAGAAAAGCTTTTAAAGCACTATCTCTCGTGTGGTTCACAACTATGCTTTTTACTCTAAAAATGGGTGTTTATCCCAAAGAACACAGGTTGTCTTTTAAAGGCAAACTCAAAGCAGGATTTTACTTTGAAGCTAACTAGCTAAAAAGAGACAATTCCTAATGGAGTTGGTTGAACATGTTTGCATCCTATTGGTGAGATCAATCAAATAGGAGATGTTAGAAAAGTATCATTGTTTCCCTTTTACCTAGTAGTGGTTTTTGCAAGTTCTTCATAGTCATGACTTGTTAGCTATTATTTATAATTTGAAATATACTTATATAAGTTCGTCCAAGACTCTTAGGAAGAAGAAACAACAATCCACAATTTATAATCTAGAACAAATGGAATTAGTATATTGATTCTTTGTTATCTTAAGAGCACATGAGATTCACTTCTTCCTAAAGATATCCTATAGTTATCTATCTATTGGGATGGACTCTACTCTTCTTATATCTTCTCACTTGGGGCTGCAAAGTAACAATCCCTAGTTGGAACTTAGAGGCTAAGTATTGATTTATGGCAATACTATATCTGAATTATACTGGATTGGAATGCTTCTGAACAATTATATATTCTATCCTCTTAATTTCCTCTTATTATATGGTGAGATAATGTTGGTACCCTAGCTCAAGTGCGGCACATTCAGGTGTTGATTACCACTTTTTGATCATTACATTTTTCTTGGATTGGCTTCATCCACATCTTTCAACAAGGAAGTCATTCACTTAGTCTCTTCAGCAATAATTAAGCTGACAAAAGTAACCATGACTTGGGATATTTTGTGAGGAGAAGCTGCTAGCTGTTCTCTTATCCTGTTTTTTCCTTGTCTGAATGCCAAGGCACCAATATGAATAAAGAGAAAAGAAAAGCAGATGTATTCGGTGAATGCTCTTTGGCACCTTCTCCGAGCGGGCAAGAATTGATGTGTGACCTAACCCATGAATGTTAGACCCAGGGTGAGGAATTATGAGGTGTTATAGATTCTATCTTTCCTAGTTTATAGTTCACTAATGCTATGTTTGGTTCAGGAAAGTATTAAAGAAAAAAAAATGGTAAAAAGAATAATTATCTCATGTTTGATTATATTATGAAAAATATAAAATAAATATAATTAAATTTAGTTAAAAGTTTATGTATTTTCAAATTATTTAATTTTTATTTAAAAAGTTAAAATAAGTGAAATGAGTTTGAAAAAATATATAAAAATAATTTATTAACTTTCAATCAAATAGAGATTGAATATTTTTTGGAAGAATGCATGACTCTCAAGCCTTCAAGATATTCTTATGTTGATATTAAGAGGATTATGAATCAATTTAAGGACAAATTGGGTGAAGGATGCTATGGAATTGTATCTAAAGGAAAGTTTTTTGATGAAGTTCTTGTTGTCAAGATCCTTTAACAATTTCAAGGGAAATGGGGAAGAATTCATTAATGAAATGAGAGAAATGAACAAAATCCACCATATTAATATTGTTTGCTTAGATGGTTTTGTACTGATGGATTTTGCCGTGCCCTTGTTTATGAGTTCTTACCTAATGGATCTTTAGAGAATTTTATATTTTCAACAACTATTAAAAAATGCTCACTTGGTTGGGAGAAACTTTAAGATATTGCTCTAGGCATGACCAAAGGTATATATATTGAGTATTTCCACCAAGGTTGTGATCAAAGAAGCATCCATTTTGATATCAAGTCTCATCATATTTTAGTGGATTATAACTTCAATCCAAAGATATCCAATTTTGGCCTAGCAAAATTATATTCTAAGGGGGAAATTGCTGTTTTTATGAATGCAACTAGAGGGATTGTGGGTTATATTGCACCGGAAGTATTATCTAGAAATTTGGAGAATGTTTCCTAAAAGTTAGATGTTTATAGTTTTGGAATGTTGTTGCTTGAAATTGTAGGAGAAAAAAAAATGTTGATGTGACAGTGAAAAACACTAGCCAAGTATACTTTCCAGAATGGATCTAAAATCATTTGAATAAAGGAGAAGAGTTGTAGATTTGGGTTGAGGAAGATGAAGATGCTAAAATAGCAAAGAAATTAACAATTGTGGGACTTTGGTGTATTCAATGGTATCTAGTGAATCATCCTACTATGAAACTTGTGGTACAAATGTTAGAATAGGAAGGTAGGAGACAATTTAGCCATGTTGCCTAATCTTTTCACCTACATGAATCCAATGAGAACAAATGCAAGCTAGCCTAGAAGATATCTTCAACAAGAACTAACAATGATCTTAGAACTAGAGTGAAAAAAAACCTAGTATTTTTTATTTTGTATAGTGTAGGATACGATGGAACAACACAATCTTTTAAGTTTCTTCATTTCTTTTTTATATTTTCTAGTCCATTTCTCCATTTTGTGCTAATTTATATTCTCCTTGTTTCTTTTTTGGACTACTTCCTATGCTAAATTTTTTCCCCTTTCATTTTCTATTTCCCAAATTTGGATGGCAAAAACAATGTCATTTTGTATCTCAAATTTTCACCACTTTCTGGTTTTACCTTTGAAAAGGTCCCTTCATTAAAGACAAGAGTGCCAGATTGAAAGACCTTATGTCTTGTCTCTTTGAAAAAAATGATTAAGGAGTCTTGACATACATACAATATGAAATAATATTGAGATATGTGTTAGGACAAGGAGTCTACATTGTAAGTTAATAATTTTTTTTTTCATTTTATTTTTTGGCTTATGAAATTTTTTTAGTAGTGACTTACTCTTTATTGAGGATTCAAGATTGTTATTCGCTTAATTGAAAAGTCACATGCAAGTTTAAAAAGATAGGTGTTTAAAGATTTAAAATTGATTGATATATTTTTTGTGAATTAAAATGCTTAATTTATTATTTTGGAAAAACAGGAGACACTCGAGTGGTGGAAACAACACTCAAGCGTTGAAACTACTTAAGCGCTTATCCAACACTCAAGTGCCGAGGCACTTGAGCGGTGGGTAAGTACACTAGCTCGATCGTCCCAAATTTGCTAGAATATGATAAAATATTTTTGGAAATTCACAAATATTGCATTTGAAAATTTGGGATATTGGTCTCCTAAGGCCTAGAGGCTATATAAACCCTTTTAGGGTTGGACACTTATAGAAGAATTAAACCTAACTTGCCTAACCATTTCCAATCTCTCATGGAAGATTCAAAGTATTGAATTTAAAGTTGTTGGAAGACCTGCATCATTTCAATGAGGTTGAGAAGAATTCAAAAGAGCAATTGGAGATTGTTGCGTCGCAGACGTGGATAAAGTTGTAGGTTCTAGAGAGTAAATCTTTAGAGTAAATCGGTTAGATAATTTCGTGTGACTTGATCTCATAAAGTGGATTTAGATTTAAGGTTTTAAACCCCGTGGTTTTTTATTTTCATAGTTAGTGTGGGGGTTTTCCATGCAAAAAATTCATGTGTCCCTTACATATTGATTTGATTTTGGATATTTTGTTTATATAAAAGTTTATACTTTTTTTTTCCCCACAAAAATTTATTACTTTCCTGGATTACATCAACAACCATATCTAGCTAAATGTAGATCTTGACAACAAAGGAATTAAGTCATTAAGGAATTGTTTAGATATGATTTTTATTTTTTATTTTTGTTGGAAACAAAAAAAGATAGTAGTTGATGATTTTAAAAAATTGAGATATTAAAAAAATTTTAGTATCTCAAATTTTAAAAATTCTAAAAATAATTTTTAAAGATATAAGGTAAGTTCATACTTTTTATATAAAAGTTACTATATTTATTCCTATTTTTAAAAGTAGATTATGGAAAATGTTTCCAAATAAGCACTAAGTTATTAATTTAATCCAACATGAACTCTCATCCTTCTAAAAAAATAAGGCCTTATAAATTTTATTCAAAATCTTAAACTGCTAAGTAATTAATTAGTAATATAAATTATACAGACTGAATTGAATTTTCAACACATCCTCTGATTTGGATTCTTAACACAAATCCTTCAAATAGGACAACTTTGTTGAACCTTGTCCCGATATTTAGTCCTTGAAGAATGATCAGGTAACTAGTACTTTTCATGAACTTTGTCATTAGTCAAGAACCCATTTTCCTTCACAATGGTTACATTATTTTCTCTTGAAAATTTTATCTATTTATGAGCGCAAGTCATATCATGACAAATCCTCATTAGCCAAAGGAAATGGACAAAGAAATAGAGGCATTGAACAAGAGTTAAACATATGAGGGATCATTCCATGTTACCTCCTAGAAAACTTATAGTGGGTTGTAAATGAGATTACAAAGGACAAACTCAATTAGATGGGTCCATTGAGAGGTATAAGGCGAACCTAGTGATAAAGGGATTTACGCAGAAATATGGAGTGGATTACGATGAAACTGTTGGAATCTCTAGGTTGCTCCATACCAAACCCTAGACTGTTGAAGTGCACGCAAAACTAATCCTTCGACTCAACTGATGTTTCTTTGGTATGTCTCAAGAGGACCCCAAGAATATCCTTGTTCATAAAAGTAGTTTTAAACATAAAAAAACTAGAAGAAAAAGTGAGAAAACCGAGCATATACAAGGTAGCATATAATTGACTAGTTGGGGAGCGCTTTTAATGCTAATATCAAGTTTAAGATTTGTGATAATTACCTTTATTATCATGCAATATATAACCAATGTTTTCAAAACCAGATTGGTCATTGAATCGAAAAAGTTATCGGTTCACGATTCACTGGTCGGACCGACGGTCGAACCGGTGACATTATAAATAATTAAATATATAATTTAAATTATTAAAATTTAAAATAATTATAAAAATAAAAATAATAATTTATATATTATTTAAAAATTAAAATTTTATTTGAAAATCAGAAATTTGGTTTCAAATTAGAAATAAATCAAATTATAATAAAAAAACACATCAAATATAAAACATAAAAAATTTCACCTTCCAGCTACTGCCACTGCTCGGAGTGGGGCTTACACGAGGGAAATTTATGGTGGGTTGGGAGAAGGGGAGGATGGGTGTTTTTGACAATTCGAAGGGGGTTGGAAGGGGGGAGGGGTGGGTTTTACACAGAGAGGGGTGAGCGAGGGGGCCTTACACAGGGAGTGGTCGTGGCGGGAGGGGGGAGATTTATAACTGTCGACCACAAGGAGGAGCTTCCAGCCGGTATTGCCGGGGGGAGCTAGTGTCGCAGCGAGGGAGGCTCACAGTCGGTGTCGGGGCGCGGGAGGCGTGACTGTGGCTTGATATTGAAAGAAGGATGGATTGAAGGTTGAAGATGGGAAAAACATTAAAATGACGTCATTTTGACATTGAAAAAAAAAAATAATAATTGAACTGTTCGATTCGTCTGGTTTGTTGGTTACACCACTGGTTTAACCGGTCCGATTTCGATTCAATATCTTTCCGGGCCAATTGACCGGACCAGACCAGAACCATGACCGGTCGACGGTCGGACCGGTAGGCCTGATTTGGTTTTTAAAACATGTATATAACATTAATCGTCAATTGAAACAGTAGATGAGTTTAATTATTACATATTTTACTTGCAATGAAAGTATATATATTTTGTGATAAAAAATGACTTTCATCATTAAAAAAAAAGAAGATATTTTCCATGATAATAATTTCTTATCACAAAAGATTAATGTTTGTGATCAAATTATTTCATCATTAAATTATCACAAAAATATCAGAATAGGAAAAAAAAAACTGAACATCATGCCTAACAAGAAAAGCAATGAAGAAAAATCAAACATTATTATTTAGACATCCATATGTTTTAGTACAAATTATAGCAACATTGTTTGGATGTGTCAAGAGAACTCTCCAAAAAGTAATGAGTTGCATGCATAATACTTGGAGTTAAATGATTTTGATTGGTTTCTCCATAAGGCATGATTGCTTTTTTCTTGTTGAGTTTATTTAAGCACAAGGAATTAATAAGCTTCTTTCAGCAGTTTATTACTAACAATTAAGGAAAGTACTTGTGTAAGAACAAAGAAAGTTGGTGATGTGAATCTCAACAACCCTTCAAACATAATTCATGTAAATTTAGCCTCAAAGTACCTTATTGTACAAATATGAGAATGAAGGACAATAGTAAATAAAAGTTTACATTAATGAAATATTGATTATGACATGATCGACAACCAAAATACAATAATAGCAATAAAGGAAGTAGACAATTTTTTTTTTTACTCTAACTCCGAAATAACTATCAACTCTTGTTGGAGAGATGTTCTTCGTCGTCTAACATTTGTTCTAGTTGGACCTGAAGAGGCAAAAGGATTGGGAGGCGGGGTTATATTGTCTTCTCCTTCCAACATTTTTATCACAATTTTCATGGAAGGGCGATCTATTGGGTGCCATTGAATGCACCAAAGACCCACAATGCTTAGCCTTTTTGCTATTTTAGTGTCTTCCTCTTTCTCGATTCGGATATGTACCTCTCCCTTTTGTTCTAAATGATTATAAAGCCATTCTGGAAAATACATTTGGCTAGTGTTCTCCATTATAGCATCACTATTCTTCCTTCCTCCTACCATTTCAAGTAATAACATTCCAAAACTATAAACATCCGATTTATAGGATACATTTCCAAAATTCCTAGACAACACTTCTGGTGCAATATAGCCCATGGTCCCCCTTGCTGCTGTCAGAGAAACAACACTTTGTTCCTTAGAACATAATTTTGCTAAACCAAAATCAGAGATTTTGGGGTTAAAATTTTGATCTAGCAAAATATTATGAGGTTTAATATCAAAATGAAGGATTCGTTGATCACAACCTTGGTGAAGATATTCAATTCCTTTTGCTATACCTAGAGTGATATCATGAAGCTTTTGCCAACCAAGTGATTGGTTCTTATATATAAACTTCTCGAGAGACTCATTTGGTAAGAATTCATAAATCAAAGCTCGTTTATAACCATCAGCACAAAATCCAACTAAGCGAACCACATTAATGTGATGGATTCTACCCATTGTTCTTACTTCATTGATAAACTCTTCACCATTTTCTTTGGAATCGTTAAGGATTTTTACTGCAACAAAAACTTCATTTGAAAGTTTTCCTTTATAAACGGTTCCATAGCCTCCTTCACCCAATTTGTCCTTGAACAGATTTGTTATCTTCTTAATATCGGCATAGGAGTACCTTGATGGGTTGAGAGCTCTATAATCTTCCAAAAACTTTTGAAGCTTTTTGCTATGCTCTTTTTTTGATTTATCAGTGGTATAGACATTATAGCAAATAATGACTACTAGCAAGAGAAGAAAGAAACCAAGAATTACTCCTGCGTAGAGGGAAAAAAAAGGGTTTTTGAGTAAATATATTAAAAAAATATAAAGGTAGAAATTCAGAAAGGGTTTTAGAGCAAATGAAGAAATTAAAAGAAGGAAATTGAGAATCCTCATGTCTTCCTCATAGTTGATTAAAAAAAAGTATGCGTGAATAGAAAATTACCTGTAATCGTCCACTCTTTTGATACATCTGAAAGAGAAATATAATAAATTTATTAGCTTCTTGTACTTTTGAAATTAATAAAATCATAATATGTTATATGAAGGTTTTGATGCTGGTTTAATTTTAGTCGGTGCTATTGGTTTTCAAACGAACTTAGCCCTATTGTTCCTTCAGTTTCCATAGGTTAATATTTTTTTAGCTAAACCTAATTGTGTGGGTAAGTCCACTTGTAGCAGCTTTTAGTAAAGAAATAACATTGCCCTTCTCATTCCTATCATGTGGAAATACTATAGTAGTTTTGGTTAAGCGATAACTTATGAATTAAGTTACATTCACCATGGAGCCATCTTAGTGATTCAATCCAATTTGGTGAAAAAGAATACAAAAATATAAGTTTGAGTGGAAAAATATTCTTGCTAGCTTGATTTAATTTTTTCCTCAATTTTGAACACTTTTGAAACATAAAAAAAAAAAAGAATTTAAAGATGTATAATTTTCATTAGTTTCTAATTATATTTTGTTTCCATTTTCTTTTATTTATTTATTTTTCTCTTGCCTTGATATTTCTGAGGATGCCTCAATCCATTACTTGCATATGATATACTTATAAGAGACTTATATATAAAACCCTAAAATAAATAATTTGATTAGGTTCTGGGTTAGTAGAAAGGAATATCCTTTGCAGTATATCAAGTTATATATTCTTTTCAAAATAAAACAACCAATTATTAAGATTACGTTTGGTTCCTAAAAAATATTAAGGAAAGAAAAAAATGTTAAGAAAAATAATTTTTTTTTTTTTTTTTTTTTTTTTTTGTGTTTGATCATACCATGGAATATATTAAAGAAAGTCAAATATGATTAAAAGTATTTAAAGTCTTATGTATTTTTAAATTATTTAATTTTTTAAGAGTTAAAATAAGTGAAGTTTTGAGTAATATATATAAAAATAATTTATTAACTTTAAATTTATTTTTTATTTTCCTTTAATTATTTTTTATTTTTTTCCTAACATTTTCCCTCAAATTTTTGGGCAATCAAATATAGCCTAAAATTAAATAACCATAGTAGAAGTTATGTAAACCCCTAGAATAAATAATTTGATCAAGATCTAGGTTAGCAAAAAGGAATATCCCTAACAGTATACCAAGTTATATATTCTTTTCAAAATAAAACAACTAGTTATTAAGGTCATATTTGGTTCCTAAAAAGTATTAAAAAAAGAAAAAAAAGTTAAGAAAAATGATTTTCTCATATTTGATTATACCATGAAAAATATTTTTTTTTTTAAATCAAATATGATTAAAATTATTTAAAATATTATGTATTTTTGAATTATTTAATCTTCATATTTAAGAGATGGAATAAGTGAAATGAATTTAAAAAATAAAGTTTAAAAATAATTTATTAACTTTAAATTTATTTTTTATTTTCTTTATTTTGGGTGTCTTTATATTTTTTCTCCCTCTTTTTGATAACCAAACATAGCTTAAAATTAAGTAACCATAATAGAAGTTATGTAACGAGTGTTGCACAGAAGTACGTACCTTTTGGTGGTTGATCCACACATTCGATTTCAGGTTCCTTGATATTACTCTCCTGCGATCTGCATCTCTTTCCTTTTGCTTCGCAGTCTCCACACGCTGGTCTTGACCAATTCATGACAACATTATATTCACTATATTGATTAGATTCCCCATAGACAGATTCACATGGGATTGAAAAATAGTAGATCACGGAGCACGAGGATAAGTCCAAGTGACTGAGACTAGCCCCGGGACTCACACCGTAAACTACGTTATTGGGGAGAAAACCGCAAAGGGTGGGCATAAGATAATCATATGGATCTGCTTTGCTCTCTGAACAACTGAAGATGATGTAGTCAAGTCGGTACGTACTCATGAACTGGAATGGGGAGGCAGATAAATTAAAGTTTTTGCAAAAATCCCGTCCAGAGACCCAAATTTCCTGAGAAGTGTAATTTATTTCCTGCACCGAGAGTTTTACTGAATAGGGCAGCTCTAGCATGGTCCGCTTCTCTTCTGAGCAAGATATCTCGAACCCAGGATATCCACAGTGGTTTGGCTGGTGTTTTAGCCGGAAAGGAAATCGGATGACTGGGCCATGGGCACTGCACCTCGACTCCTTGCACCCATCTTGCCTCCCTCCAATTTCTGCAAACAATCTCATAAAAAAGAAGAGGAATAAAGTCACGACCATTTTTAACCAACTGCTCGTGGATCGATCTCTATAGTTTTTGCAATCAAGCCAGAAACAGCTTTGTTGGTTTCAAAGCAGCTGCGTTTGACAAAAAAATGGACTGACTCCTATAAAAATCAAGTAGTAAGTTTCTTGTAAGAGAATTATGTTGTGGGTCAGCTGAAAAGGATATAAGATGTTAAAAAGGCCGATATATCCTTCAAATTTCTATATATTATCTTTTAAGGATATAAAATAATAATGGACTAAAATATCCCATGACCTTTTACATAAGCTTTTTTTGTCTTTATTGTACCACTATTCATGCAACCATAATAATTCTATTTTAACAATTTGAATTTTTCATTGTTTTTAATTTTTTTTATAAATAATTGAAAACTAGCATTATTTTCTATTTTAAATTATAAATAAATAAAAATTATGTTCAAAAACTATTTAAAAAAAATACTTTCTAAAAAAATGGTAATATGATTTATATTTTTTATATTTTCTTTTTGAAAAAACATTTAATTAAAAAATGAAAACTATTTTTAAAAATAAAAATTGAAAACCTTGTTTAATATTATTTTTTATATGAAAATAATAAAAGGAATTAAATTTCATTCATTGATTATCCATTTTTATTTTTTTTCCATTAGTTATTTTAATAAAAAAAAAATATAGTATGTTTACAATTAAACAAAGAAATTGATCAATTATGTGTTTTTTGTGGGACTATCTTTTACATGAAAAATAATCAAATAACTAAATTATATATATTTATCTTTTTAATTTTATTTTCTTTATTTATTTTTTGTCTAATAGAAAATTTTAATATATCCATAATTAACAAAGTAATAAATTAATTGTGCACATTTTAATATATTAAAATAAATTACTTTCTAATTTAAATAAATAAAATGAAATAAGTAAATAAATTTGGGGTTATCTCTATTTTTTAACATATTTTATATCAATATTTTTTATGGTTAAATAATTTTATTTATTTATTTTACTTTAATTCCAAAAATAAAATGAAATAAATAAATAAATTTGGTATTTTCTAACTGATTTTCTATTCATATTTCTTATGGTTAAATAAAATTTATTATTATTATTTCTTTATTTCCAAAAATAAAAGGAAATAAATAAATAAACTTGGCTTAAATAACTATTTTTAAGTAATTTCTTTGTCTTATTTTTAATTACATTTTGCATTGAAAATAAATTAAAATAACGTTTTATTTGTTTTAATTATTTTAAATGTCAAACTATTGAGAACATAGTTTACACACTCATGTGGATATAATTTATACATATATATGAAATTTATACCATTATGCAAGGTTATTACACTAATTGTACAAGGGGTGTGCAAAACTGTACATTTTGAACAACTTTTTTTTTTCTTGTCATCTAAGAATTATACGTTCTCCTACCACAAATTCTTTTATTTTATATACTTTATTTAACTCGCATATAACAATTCAAATACTTACCTTAATAGTGATGTTTAAAGAAAAATTTTGTTTTTACGTTTTATATCATTTTTTAAATCAAACAATTAGAAACATGGTTCACACATCATATGTGGCACATAATGTATGCATATGGATGAAATTTGCACCATTGTACAAGGGTGTTATATTAACTGTACAAGGTAAATGTTCAATTAGACAAGTCAAATGTTCTAACTGTACAAGACAAATGTTTTAACTATTAATGATGTTTGAGAGAAAATTTTGTTTTTCCATCTTCCACTATTTTTTGAAACAAACCAATGAAAACATGGTTAACCTACCTATGGTTACACATTGAGTATGAGGTATATGAAATTTGAGTCACTGTACAAGACATTTACACTAAGTGTACATGACAAATATACTAACTATACAAGGGTGTACAATACTATTATTTGTGAAGAATTTTAAGTAATTTTGAAAAACTTGTTTGTTTATTTCCCCTAACCGAGGATAAATGACATTCCTTAAACACATTGGTTAAGCATACATTCATCTTATGCACTTTATTTAACTTGTATATGATCATTTGTATAGGTACCTCACTTATGATGATTGTAAAACAAAATTATACAACAATTTTTTTTTTTTTAAACCAAACCAATGCAAACATGGTTAACTGACCTATTGTCAGATATTCATGAGATGATGTATGAAATTTGAGTTATTATATAAGGGTATTACACTAACTGTACAAGACAAATTTACTAATTGTACAAGGGTGTACAAGACTACTTTTTGTTAAGGATTTCAAGTGATTTTGAAAAACTTTTCCATTTTTTTCCACTCAAAAATTTTTTCCCCACTCAAATTCTCTCACTCAAGAATTATTTCGAATTTTATTTTTAAATTTCATCATCAAAAATTTGTAATTGCATATTTTGTTTTTGTAGTTTTAACAATGTTCTTTCTTTCCACTATTTTTTTTTGGGTGAAATTTTATCCTAATGAATCTATATTTAAAATTACAATCATATTTATCAAATTTTTTACTAAGATTATCTTTAATTCTTTTAATACATTTATACTCATTTATATAAAAATGAAAAACTAATTTTTTTTTTTGTAAACATGCTCTATTACCTTTCAAGTAAAAAATTAGATAAATTTGAAAGTCGATAAAAAAATTAAACACCACTTTCAATAATTTTTAGATAAAATTTTATATAATATATTTTATTTGAAATTTAATTTCTAAAGTTTAACTAAAAAATTGTATTGACAATTTTCTTGTTGTGAGTCAAAATACTTTGCATTAGTCTATCTAGATAAGAAAAATTATTAATATAATATTAGAACTTCATATCTTAGTTATTTTTTTCAATAAATTTATCTTTTTAAAAATTTTAAAATAAAACATTAAAAATTAAAAAGCTAAAAGGATATATATATATATATATATATATAATAAAGTGAAGTGATAGTTAATTTTAAAATTTTTAAAAATATGGTTAATATAGAAAATATAAAAAATAATTTAAAATAAGAGAAAGATATAAATGAAAGGGTAATATAAATTTAAAATAAAAAATAAAAATTAAACTAAAAGATAAATACAAAAAGATAAAAAATGTTTGGATGAAAAATCCCAAAATTTTTATCATTGCTTATAATAAGAGCAAAAAGATTTAATATCTTTAAAAATGAAAAATAAAAAAACATTATTGCTTTTTATTTGATATAAAATAGAAATATAGATTGAAAGAAAAAGAAAAAAAAAGTTAGAAATGAGTAATACTTAAGATGGAATAGAAAAGGTAAAAAAACACAAAAAATTGAATTTCATACTCATTTGTGTCTATATAAGGGTTAAGGGTATTTTAGAGATTAATAAAAGATAATATCTTTCATATTAATTTTCATACTTTGTTTGGGTCTTGGACTTAAATATACATAATATATGGAACAAATATTATCGGCCCAAAACACAATTCTCCCTTTCTTCTAAGGCGACCATGAGAAAAATTGACAAGAAAGCTATGGATGTAGACAAATCAAGCCCAAGAATCTCATCTTCAATGGGGATAAGTACTAAAATGTTTCACCAACATTTATTGAAAGGATTATCTAGCTCTTTTTCCATGAAAAAAGGTCAAATACTTATATGCAATTCCTTAACCCTACCATCTACTAGATTAGATTAGCTAAATTTTCTAATAGGTGAATGACCAGCTGCTTTATTTGACTCTAAAAAAGGTACCATTGACCAGCTGCTTTATTTGACTCTAATAAAGGTACCATTGACCAGCCACTTTAATCTCATGTTCCCTGAAAAATACAATACTAAATTTTTCCAAGCACATTTTCTATAGAAGTCATGTAGGAAGTTTCTTCTATAATG
Source organism: Vitis riparia (assembly GCF_004353265.1). Classification (NCBI taxonomy): domain Eukaryota; kingdom Viridiplantae; phylum Streptophyta; class Magnoliopsida; order Vitales; family Vitaceae; genus Vitis; species Vitis riparia. The sequence goes on from NC_048446.1 coordinate 20,571,319, forward strand.
CGTATGAGAAGGATTGACAGGAAAGCTGTGGATGTAGACAAATCAAGCCTAAGAATTTCATCTTCAATAGATTTTTTTATAGAAGTACTGCAGTTTTTAAAAATAATTTCTAAATTATCGAAAAAACAATTTTAAATTTATCATAATTTTATCCAAATAAAAAAAGAAAATAAATTATAAGTAAAAAATCATGTCTTCAAAAAATGATTTATAAACTTTTAAAAAAATTATAAAAAAAATCATCTTTTCAAGACACGATTTCTAAAATTCCATTTTTTATATGAGAAATCGTCTCTTAAAGAGATGATTTCAAATTTAAGAGATTAAGAGATGATTTCAAAAAATCTACGAAATAAATCATCTCTTCAAGAGACGATTTTCAAAATTTAAGAAGTGAGAAATCGTTTCTTGAAGATACGATTTAAAAAAAAAAAAGAAGTGAGAAATCGTTTCCTAAAAAGACAACTTCCAAAAAAAAATAATAATAAAAATAATAAAACCAAGTGAGAAATAATATTTTAAAGAGACGATTTCCACAAAAAAATATATACGTGAGAAATTCTCACTTAAAAAAAAAAAAAAAACCAAGTCGTCTCTTCAAGAAACGATTTCCACACAAAAGTGAGTAATTCTAAAAGACCCAAGTGGGCAGCACAAAAGTGAAAAATTCTCACTTAAAAAAAAACCAAAAACAAAAAAAAAACCTTAAAAAATCCATTTTTTTCATTCTTTATTCTATTTATACAATAATAAAATTATTATAAATATATATTATAAAATTAATTAATTTTATTCACTAAATTTAATATATAAATAATATACTAAATTTAATAAAAATAAAAATATTTATATATTATTTTTTCTTTCACTTTGGAATTTAAAAAAAAACTATTATCAATTTTATGTGAAAATTGAGTTTTAAAAAAATGTTATTAATTTACTAAGTAAAAAATAAAAAAACAAAAACGTTAGAAATTGTCTCTGAGGCGATTTTTTTTTTTTTTATAAAAAACTTTAAAAATCCATTTTTCCATTCCCTATTATACTTATACAATAATACAATTATTAAAATATATATTATAAAATTAATTAATTTTATTTACTAAATTTAATTTATAAATAGTATATTAAATTTAATATAAGATAAATAATATTTATCTATTGTTTTTTTTCTTTCACTTTGGAATTAAAAAAATTAAAAAACTACTATCAATTTTACGTGAAAAATGAGTTTAAAAAAAATTTTGTTATTAATTTATTAAATAATTATTTACAAAATAAATAATTTTGTTTTGTTTAATTTTAAATAATTTTATTATATAAATTTTAAGTTAAAATTTCACTATAAAATAAATAAAATATAAAATAATAAGTTAAATAATTTTAATTGTTCTTAATCTTCAATTTTTCTTTAAATTAATTCAATTATATATTTCACTAAATTCATTTATTTTATTTTATTATATATTCTAACATTTTACAACTATATATTTCTTTACTTTTTAAAATGGATATTTAAATGTATAGAATATAACATTTTAAATGTAAATTTATATTAATTTTAATTGTTCTTAATCTTCAATTTTTCTTTAAATTAATTCAATTATATATTTCACTAAATTCATTTATTTATTTTATTATATATTCTAACATTTTACAATTATATCTTTCTTTTCTTTTTAAAATGGATATTTAAATGTATAGAATATAACATTTTAAATATAAATTTATATATTATATATATTTAATACTCACGGTTACTATTTTATATTATACACAATTACTTATATATATATATATATATATATTATATACATTTAAATATCCATTTAAATAAATCAAATAACATTTTAGTTTTATTTCTATTTTTATTTCTATTTTTATTTTAAGCTCTCAATATCTTACAAGAATTTCTTCAACAATTTAAGACTAATATTAATTTTTAAAAAATATATAAGATAAATTCATAATTTTGGATAATGTTCTATTTATATTTCTTATATTTTAATATTTTTTAAATAATATTATATGCAAAATAATAATTTAATACTAACAACCATTACTAAATTCAGTTTTTTATTATATATTCTAACATTTTACAACTATATCTTTCTTTTTCTTTTTAAAATTGATATTTAAATGTATTTAAACATTTTAAATGTAAATTTAAATATTATATATATTTAATATTTAAATATATATTATATACATTTAATACTCACGATTATTATTTTATATTATACACAATTACTTTATATATATATATATATATATATATATATATATATATATTATATACATTTAAATATCCATTTAAATAAATCAAATAATATTTTAGTTTTATTTATACTTTTATTTATATTTTTATTTTTACATCTCATTGTTTTTCAACAATTTTTCAATGATTTAAGATTAATATTAATTTTTAAAAAATATATAGGATAAATTCATAATTTCAGATAATGTTGTATTTCTATTTTTTAGATTTTAATATTTTTTAAATCATATATTATGCAAATATATAGATATATAATTATTCTATTATTATTATTTTGCATTCTCATTTTACTAATATTTTATAAATTGTATTATTTGATTGATAAACATAAGCAACAATCCTATTATTTCATATTAATTAAATAAACTAATATCACTTTTATTTTTTGAATGATTGAATTCATTTATTTTTATATAATGATAATTTACAACAAATAATATTTTTTAAAAATTACCATAAATCCAATAAATTAAAAAAATACATATAACAACAAATTTCTATCATGCGCATTACACAATAAACATGAAACAAAGGCAAAAATATTACCTAGGAATAAAATAATATAACTTTTATTTTTTTTGAATGATTTAATCTATTTAAAATAATAATTTCCAATAAATATTATTCAAACAAATATTACATAATCCAAATAAATTTAAAAACTTATATAGTAATAAAAACCATACATTACAAAATAACTTGAAATAAAGATAAAACAAAAATATTACCTTATAAGCAGCATGAGTGTCGAAGAAAAGATAGTAGATATGTTAAGAAGTTTCCCAAAGAGAAATAGAAGTGATGGAAGGTGAAAAACTGGTAAGTGAAAAACTGAGTTTCAAATGGGGAAGAAGGGGAAAATGAGAATGAAGAAGTTTGAAGTTGATTTATATTATAAGAGAGTTGGAAAAATGTAGGATGAGTGTAGTGTGTAGAATAGAGAGTGAACGTTTGAATGTTTAAGAAGAAATGATATGAAATGGTCAAATTGGTGGAATATTTTAGCATTTCAGAAGAAATGACAACACGTCTTTAAATTGGTTGAGTGCAATTGTTGGTAAGATTCTCCTATAGGCTATGAGTCTAGTGCATTGTTGGAATTGGGGAAATGAAGTGTGTAGTGAAGGCCTTGTGGTAAGTTAAATTCTCCTACAATAAAATTTTAACTTAAAGCTTAATACTTTTAATTTTAAAATTTATATAATAAAATTAATTTAAAAATTAAAACAAAACAAAATTATTTATTTTGTAAATAATTATTTAATAAATTAATAACAAATTTGTTTTTTTAAACTCATTTTTCACATGAATTGATAATAGGTTTTTTAATTGCAAAGTGAAAAAAAAAAAAGATAAATATTATTTATCTTATATTAAATTTCGCAAATAAAATTAATTAATTTTATAATATATATTTATAATAATTATATAAGTATAATTAATTTTTTAATTCCAAATTGGATTTATAATATATTTTTATATTAAATTGTATTATTATTTTTATAATATATAGATAATTAATAGTATTATAATGTATATTAAATTTTATTTTTTAAATTTTTTTGTGGAAATCGTCTCTTTAAGAGATGATTTCCAATTGCTTATTTTTTTTTTTGGTGGAAATCGTCTCTTCAAGAGACGATTTCCAACTTCTTATTTTATTGGTGGAAATCGTTTCTTCTAGAGACAATTTCTCATTTTTAGTAATTTGAAAAAAAGATTTTTAAAAAAAAAGAATATACATTGTCTTTTGAAGAGATGATTTTAAAAAAAAAAAATCCCTCCCTCCTATTTGACAAAAATTATCATAAATTTGAAATTATTTTTTTCATTATAGTAATTTAAAATTTATTTTTTAAAATTACGTACTCATATAAAAAAATCTCTATTTTTCCAAGAAAAAAGGTCAAATACTTACATGCAATTCCTTAACCCTACCATCTATTAGATTAGATTAGCTAAATTTTCTAATAGGTGAATGACCAGCTGCTTTATTTGACTCTAATAAAACTTTAATCAAGGAATCTCATGTTCCCTGAAAAATATAATACTAAATTTTTCCAAGACTTTTATGGGAAGGATTGTCTTAGCACATTTTCTATAAAAGTCATGTAGGAAGTTACTTCTATAGTGCGTATGAGAAGGATTGACAGGAAAAGTGTGGATGTAGACATATCAAGCCTAAGAATAAGTCATAAAATTTTTCAGCAACGTTTATTGGAAGGATCGTCTAGCTCCTCTTCCATGCAAAAAAGTCAAGTAGTGGGCTTTTCCAATAGCATTTGTGAGACGGATTAATTGACCAGGAATCTAAGGATGGAGAAAACTCAGAAAAGTCAAGCCCAACATTTTTGACCAATGGGAAGAAATTAATATTCAAGAACATGAAGATACAAAGGTAGAAAAATTAAACATTATGGAGTAATTAATTAATTAATGTATTCAAGTAACATTCATACAAGTTATAAAATAAAAATGATGACTTTTGGTCGGAAGTAAGACTCTTGCAACCCAAAAACACAGACACTTACAACCCCAAACGCAGAATCCCTCGTAATTTTAATAACTCTCTACGAAACTTACAACCCCAAAATACAGCATCTTTCTCTCAAAGTCGATGATGTTGAGGGAGGCGCAAGTTTTGGAAATAGGCCTGCTAACACTACTCTGCGCCTGCTTCCTTTCTATATGTGTTGCTAATGATCAACAGCAGCACCAGACATGCAAGCCATCTTCATGCGGAGGTATTCGGAACATCACCTACCCTTTCCGATTGCAAGGTGACCCGTCAGGCTGTGGTGACCCAAAGTATGAATTGATTTGTGAGAACAATCTGACCGTGTTCAAGCAGGGCGGTAAGAGATACTTTGTGGCTGAGATCAACTACCACAACTATACCATTCGGATGCTGGATCCTGGCCAAAAGAAGGGAGACTGTTTCTCCACTCCTCTCTATTCCTCCTTCTCCATGCCGTCCTGTTGGTCCTTCTCGAATATGCTACATAATTTCGATCCATATCCAGATTATAAAGATCCATATTATTGCCCTGATGAATGGGAACGCAATACAATAGTTTTGTTGAGCTGTGGAAGGCCAATCAGTGATCAAAACTACATTCCCATTGTTCTTTGCAACAGATCCGAAGACAACATTTCCTCTTCCTCACGGACATATGCTTATGTGCTAGCAGGAAAGTCTCTGGAGGCGGGACTTATTCGGGAATCATGCACCATCGCCTTGACTTTTGTTGCTCAATCAGAGCTCAGCAGTTATTCAATCTCAGATTTGCAAGAAAAGCTACTTATGGGGATCGAGCTTTCATTTTTGCATCGCCTCTGCATTACAGAATGCAGTGTGAAAGGGCTAGCCTGCGATGTAGACTATAATAATAATACCATACGATGTTACAGATCAAGGAAATGCCTCTACGGGGGCACTTGGTGCTCGGACACAAACTGTGAGTATGAATTTATACGATGAGAGCTTTAATTCCAATTTGAGTTCTCTATTAAGAGTCCTTTTAACAATGATTTTAGAAAGCCTATTCAACTTTTCTAACCAATGGAAAATATTATCTTTCAAGGTAAAAAGCTTCTTAAAATCATTTTCAAAAAATATCCTTGAAAATCCAATTATGTTGTACTTCACTTCAATAACTAGGATTTTCAAATCCATAGGTCGTCAACTTAATTAATTTGACTCTTTTGGTTTAATCATGCAGGGTTTAGGAAGTATCTGTATCCTTTTTTTGGTAAGACTTTGGGAATTTTTGTTATCATATATATATTTTTTAGGTGGTGTTTTTTTTTATTTAATTCGAAATAAAACTTAATATTAAATAGCGTTTAATAGTGTTAAGTTTTAATTATTTATTTTTAAATATTTTATTTGTATTAAGTATTTTAAAGTCAAAAAATAAATGACATTTGTTTTACGAGTACATGTTATTTTTGGCATTAAGAAAATGTTACATATTTTGATATTTTTCTATTTAGTAAAAAAATTTAAGAAATAAGGAATAAGTTAATATAAAATAAAAAACAAATCATCTCAAAAATGAAAACAAGTTGCTTTCAGCAATTAAAACCACCTTAATGTTGTTTAATTTTTTTTAATATAAATTACAAAAACTACTACTTTTACTTTTAGCACTTAAACCACCCCCTCTTTTTTTTTTTTTTTTTGGGGGGGGGGGGGGGGGGGGAAGTATGAACCCTATGCCATGCACAAATGTTTAATAACCTCTTCTACTAGGATTTTTCTTCAAAAATGGATGGGAAGACCACATGAAACCTTGTAAGATGATTTTTATGGGTTAATTTTCTAGAATACCTCATGTAATGTCCAAGTGCCTGCTTATCATTTCGTTTACTTTTAAGAAATACTATTCATGTCCTTTCCTGTTAACAGGTTTTCTACTCGATCCGACTACCCTTCCATTTAAAGGTAATTAAAATTACAAGTTTCAACTGTTAATTTCTTCTAAGAATAAATACATCCTCCAAATCCTAGTTCAGTTAATAACTACGATAGAGTAAACTCTTCAAATTTTATTCCTTCCAAGATTTATGATGACTAAAATTTCTTTAATACATGTACAGCATTGAAAGAAGAACTTGGAAATTATTGCGCTTACAACTATTATTGCAACATCAGCATGATTGGTAAGGCTTTCTTCACTCAAATCTGCCTGTTTTTTAGTTGTGTTTATGTCGCTCAGTCCACATTTTTTATCCAATTTTTATTTCTTTCTTGTTAGGAGCATGGATATTGCGAATTATCGGTAAGGCTTTCAAATTCCTACTATTAATTTTGTGGAAGAATAATATAATGAGAATTTCATATCAAAATTCATGAAAAGTATTTACAATGATCGTATTCCTTTTTCTAAAACCTTTATTCATTTCATGTTTGATTTATATTCAGTCATAGGAAGATTTGTGCCGGGGATATTGTGCCTATTTGCCTATTTAGTCTACAAGTTTCGACGAAGACATTTATCGTTAGATGATGATGTTGAAGAATTTTTACAGAGTCATAAAAATCTTCAGTTGATCAAGTACTCATATTCAGATATAAAGAAGATGACTAACAAATTTAGTAATAAATTAGGACAAGGAGGCTTTGGCTTTGTATATAAAGGAAAACTTCGAAGCGGTCAAATTGTAGCTGTAAAAGTTTTGGTTATGCATAAAACTAATGGACAAGATTTTATCAATGAAGTAGCCACGATTGGAAGGATTCACCATGTTAATATAGTGCGACTTGTTGGATTTTGTGTAGAGGGATTAAAGTGGGCTCTGGTGTATGAATATATGCCTAATGGGTCCCTTGATAAGTTTCTTTTTTCTAAACTTGAAAACAACATTCTTTTGAGTTGGGAAAGATTATATAAGATTGCACTAGGTGTGGGTCGTGGGATTGAATACTTACATCAAGGTTGTGACATGCAAATTCTGCATTTTGATATCAAGCCACACAATATTCTTCTTGATGCAAACTTTATCCCAAAAGTTTCTGATTTTGGCCTTGCAAAATTACATTCAATAGAAGAAAGCATTGTGTCTCTAACTGCTGCTCGAGGAACATTAGGATATATTGCTCCAGAATTATTCTACAAGAACATTGGAGGTGTTTCATATAAAGCTGATGTGTATAGTTTTGGAATGTTATTAATGGAAATGGTGGGGAAAAGGAAGCATGCAAATACATGTCTAGAGCAAAGCCAAACATACTTCCCATCATGGATTTATGATCGAATAGATCAAGGAGAAGACATGGAAATTGGAGATGCCACTGAGGACGAACACAAGTATATAAGGAAGATAGTCATAGTTGCATTATGGTGTGTACAGATGAATCCCACGGATCGCCCTTCAATGAGCAAGGCATTGGAGATGCTAGAAGGTGAAGTTGAACTCCTGCAAATGCCCCCCAGGCCTACTCTGTACTCCAGGGAGATGTCAGTTGAGGATCATATGAACAATCCAGTCGGGGTACCAATTTCTTCACGAAATGCGACAATGACGATCAGCTTGGAGGGAAGGTAGTGCCTCGCAACAGCTACTCTCATTCTCTGTCCTGTAATACTTTGTGGTTGATTGGTTTAGATGCAAGGGTTAGTGCTTCTGTAAGATCCATATATGTACCAAGGTAATGTTTTAGCCAGAGGCAGTTCCTTGGCACCCTTGGACTGAGGGTAGTCTTCTGTATTCACCTTGAATTATCTAATAAATTTCTCCATTTCCCTTAAAGCATGTTTATAAGGATCAGAAAGGTTTCCACATGCCTTGAGAACACTTGAAAATGAGAAATGATTAGGCTGTACATGGCCAGATATCATCTTGCAGAAAAGTTCAATAGCTTCCTTATCACACTCTCCAATTTGCACATATGCTGTGATAATTGCGGTCCAAGACATAACATTATGCTCAGGCATCCGATCAAATACCTTCCTCAAATCATCCACGGACCCATCTGCTGTACACTTTGCATACATGTCCACCAAGCTACAACCAACACAAACATCTGAAGCCAATCCCAAACGTGTAACTTGGGAATGCAATTGCTTCCCTAGTGCTAACAATCCTGACTCTGTACTAGCAGAAAGGACACTACCATATGTAAACCGATCCAGTGCATGACCACTCAATTCCATATCCAAAAACAATTCAATTGCATCTCTGGCACAACCCAATTGCGCAAATCTAGTTGTCATCAAAGTCCAAGTACCCAAATTTCTCTCTGGTATTTTCTCGAACACCTTATAACCTGAGCCCAAGTCACCACTACCCTTCACGAACACATCAATCAATTCACACCCAACACACACATCAGCCTCAAAATACCCGGTTTTCACCACAAACCCATAAATTATCTCCCCAACTCATTGAACAAGCCCGAATCACGGCCACAAAGCAATACTCATTTGGGTAAAAACCCAATTCGAGAAAATAAAAAAATGTCCAAATTGCTTGCAACTCCATGCTGTTAATCGCAAAACATGAGACCATCGCACTCCATGAAACCAAGTCTCTCTTATTTTCCATTCCCTCAAAAATCAACCTAGCGGTTGCGGTGTCGCCACATTTGGAGTACAAGCTGATCAGAGTGTTCAACACAACCGAGTCGAGCTCAAGTCCAGACTGAATTAGCTTCCGGTGGACGAGTTTCCGGAGTTGGAAGTTGCGGAATCGGATGCAGGACTTGAGGAGGATGGAGTAGGTGGTGAGGTCTGGTGGGGCGTTTTGCAGGGTCATGAGATCAAGGGAGGAGAGTGCATGGTTGAGGTGGCCCACGTCGAGTTGGCGGATCCGACGGTTCTTGAGGGGCTCGAAGTTGGGGTTTTTGTGAGAATGCGGGTTGGGGATAATGTTTTGGCGGGGAGGGCTTAGGGTTTTGAAAGGTGGAAGGAGGGGTTGGGCGGGAGAGGGAAGAGAGAGAGTTATCACGGTCTTCCCCAACGGCTAGTTTGAGAGAAATGATGTTGTGGAAGGCTTCAAGCTCATAAAAGAGGGAGAGCTGACCAAAAATGATTTTTCAGTATTGTTGGATTAATATTTTAGGAGGGGTTGCAAATTTAATTTTGGTTGGCTTCTTCTACTTACCATGTCAAGCCCCAAAAATTCAAATTTATGGTAATTTATAAGAAAATAAGAGCCCATTTGACGAGTGATTTAAAAATAGAAAATAATTTTTAAAAATTCATAACATTGATATTGTTTTTCTATTTTTAATTTTTAAAAATAAAGTGAAATAGATAGTAACTATATATAACAACTTAAAACTTAAATACTGATTCAATTAATATAAAAAATTTACGAATAAAATGAGTTTAAAATGACTATTATTTTTCTTTTATATAGAATTATTATTTTTGATTTTTTTCATTAGATAAATGAATTCCAAATTAAACAACACTTAATGTGTTAAATTCATTAATGAATTTAGAAAATTTTAAAAATAATTTAAAACTTAAATAGTGACCCAATTAATATTAGAATGTTATGAATAAAAATTAATTTGTAACAACTCTAATATTTCTCTTCTATTATGAATAAAAATTAATTTAGAACAACTTTAATATTTCTCTTCTATATAGAATCATTATGTTATGATTTTTTTTTTCACTAAGTAAATGAACTTCAAATTAAATAAAATTTAATAGGTTGGATTTATTAACAATACTTTAAAACTCAAACAATATTCTTATTAATACCATAATTTCATGGATAAATATTGGTTTATAATGACTCTATTATTTCTTTTCTACACATAACTATATTTTTATAAATTTTTCCACTAGAAAAATAAACTTCAAATCAAGTGATAGTTTTTATTAAATTTAAAATTTTTTTAAAATAATTTGGAACTAAAAAATAGATCATTTAGTCATCAAAGCAAAAAAATAAATAAAAAATAAAAAAAGAAGAATAAAATTGATGTATAATGAGTCATGACTTTAATATTTCTTCTGTACATACAACTATTTAAAATTTTTTTTTACTAGGTAAATAAATTATAAATTAAGTAAAAAATAATTAATAATTTAATTTTTTTAACAAATCCTTTAACTTTTAAGAATAATTTGCAATAAAAAAAAATTGATCCAATTAATTGTAGAAATTGAGTACTAAATGTATGCATGTAATAAAACTTGACTCATTTACATGTTAAAAAGTTAAACTTTATTCATTATTCATTTTAAATAAAATACTATTGACAATTATTATTTTTAAATTATTATTATTTATTTTTACAACAATTCAATTTTAGCTAAATTTTGATGAAGATTTGGATAATTTGAAACTAATTCAAACTTGACCTAATATTTTTATAATATTTACTATATGATCTTATATAATAATATTTTTTAAAATATCAAATTATAATATATATATATATATATATATATATATATATACATAAATTTATTTTTATTTTTTTATTATTATAAAATGTTATCATAATTATTGTTCAAAATTTAATAAAAATATATATATAAAAAGAAATTATCACATTTCTTAATATTTTGTCCTACTCTAGACCATAAATTAAATATGACCTTAATTTACATAATTTCATCATTTACATTTACATGTGTTTAACATTCATAAGAAGATTATAGATAACATTTTGCGTTTTTTGACAATGATAGTGCAAACCAAGCAAATTTAAATATTGAATTTTCCTAGCTACTTAAAGAAGCTGCCAAGGAACCTTTGCAATCAAGATTAATTAATATCTTATTTGGTTAGTCAAGCAAGACAAAACCAAAAAAAAAATATTTATCACCTTCTTGAAATATACCACCCACTTTTCCACTAAAATCCATATTTGAAAAGTTCATAGATCATTCCCTCTATCATATTTCTTAATGCAAAGGAGTTAAAGTCTTCCAAGTCAAGGTTCATAGATCCATTTATTGCTAAGAAAATCCATTAGTATTTTTTGAAATTGAGACATGTATAATGGACCATATGATTTAGGACAATATAGTGGTCAATGTTAACAAAACCAGTCTTGTTGGAATTGTTGAAGGAATATGATGCTGTCCATTTATTGCTAAGAAAATTCATTGGTAGACCATTGTTTGAAATTGACACATGCATAATACACTGTATGATTTATTAGAATTATTGAAGGAATATGGTGCTTGAAAGGGACCAACTAAGAATTTTGATCCACATGCAAGGGTTGTTGATGTAGTAATTGACATTCATATTCTTCAAAATAATTGATTTATATTTTAGTTTTATTTGCAAATCATAATAACCTTTTTATTTTTTATTTTATTTTTGTTTATTTTATCTAAGATACATGCTATGCTCTTAAGATCATATCAACTTTATTTTATGTTTGGTTGAAAAATAGACAAGATAAATGATTATTCATTTTATTTATCATATCCCTTTATATGAGATTTAATAATCTCATGAAAAACATGGAATATACATGCCTTTTAGATAATAGATTTTTTTCTCATATTCATTGGATTTCTTAAATATTCATTTTGATTTTTTTTTTCATTTCAATCACTTTGAACAAAATAAAAATCTAATTTAAAAAAAATAAAATTTTTATTCCAAAAAGAAAAAAATAAGAGCATATTTATATTATAATACAAATTAAAATTATATATATTTATATATAAAAAACAAATTAATATTTTATCCTAGTCGAAACCCTCTATTAAATATGACCTTAAATTGTATAATTTTATCCCTTTCCATTTGTTTAACATTCATAAGATGATGATACATAATATTTGGCTTTTTTTTACTACTTGAGGAAGGTGCCTTGCCACCTTCGTAATAAAGATCAATCAATATCTTATTTGGTTAGTCAAGCAAGACAAAACCAAAAAGATTATTTGTCGCCTTCTTGAAATATATCACCCACTTTTACACAAAAATCCATATTTGAAAATTTCATAGATTCTTCCTCTGTCACATATCTTATTGCAAAGAGTCAAAGTCTTCCAAGGCAAAGACATCCATTTATTGCTAAGAAAATTCACTCGATAGGCCATTGTTTGAAGACGACACATGTATAATAGACCATATGATATATGATTTATGATAATATAGTAGTCAAAGTCTTATTGGAAGGCTATGATTTATGATATTATTGAATTTAACAATCTCATGAAGAAAAATGGAATATACTTATATTTTGGATAGTAAATTTATATCTCATATTCATTGGATCTCTAAAATATTTCTTTTCAAAATATTTCATCTTAATAACTTTGAATAACAGAAAAAAGAAAATCTAATTTTAAAAGATAAAATTTTGGTTTCAAAAACAAAAAAAAAAAGTATATTCATATCATAATATAAATTAAAATATTGCGCACACACACATATAGATTTCATTGATATTTTATCCTAGTCTAGACCATCAATTAAATATGACCTTATTTTACATAATTTCATAATTTACATTTGTTTAATATTTATAAGAAGATGATAAATAACATTTACCTTTTTCTTGCAATGATAGTACAAACTAAGCAATTTTAAAGACCGAACTTTCCTAGCTACTTGAAGGAGTTGCCAAGGCACCTTCATGATAAAGATCAATCAATATTTTATTTGGTTAGTCAAGCAAGAAAAAACAAAAAAGATTATTTGTCGCCTTCTTGAAGTATATTACCCACTTTTCCACAAAAACTTATTGTTGAAAAGTTCATAGATTCTTCCTCTATCACATGTCTTACCGCAAAGGTGTTAAAGTCTTCCAAGTTTAGGAAAAATGTCCATTTATTGCTAAGAAAATTCATTGGTAGGCTATTGTTTGAAATTGACACATGTATAATGGACTGTATGATTGATGACAATATAATAGTCAATGTCAACATAGCTAGTCTCATTGGAATTATTGAAGGACTATGATTCTTGAAAGGGACCAGGTAAGAATTTTGAGGGAATTTCTATTTACTCCATCAATTTTACACTAAAAATGAATACTAATGATAGACATATACTATAAGGTGCCTTGAACTCTTAAGCTATCATTTGAAAGGCATTCACTAGACAAACATGTTTTTGTTTAAGTATATATATATATACTTATCATCATGTTTCATTAATATTTTATCCTAGTCTAGACCATCAATTAAATTTGACCTTAGTTTACGTAATTTCATAATTTTCATTTGTTTAACATTGATAAGGAGATGATAAATAACATTTGGCATTTACTTGCAATGATAGTACAAACTAAGTAATTTTAAGGATTGAATTTTCTTGGTTACTTGAAGGAGCTGCCAAGGCACCTTGACAATAAAGATTAATCAATATCTTATCTAGTTAGTCAAGCTAGACAAAACAAAAAAGATTATTTGTCATTTTCTTGATGTATATTACCCACTTTTCCACAAAAACCTATAGTTGAAAAGTTCATAGATTCTTCTTCTATCACATGTCTTACTTCAAAGGTGTTAAAGTCTTCCAAGGCGAGGAAAAATGTCCATTTATTACTAAGAAAGTTCATTGGTAGGCTATTGTTTGAAATTGACACATGCATAATGGACTATATGATTGATGACAATATAATAGTCAATGTCAACATAGCTAGTCTTATTGGAATTACTGAAGGACTATGATGCTTGAAAGGGATCGGCTAAGAATTTTGATGGAATTTCTATTTACTCCTTCAATTTTACACTAAAAATGAATAATAATGATAGACATATACTATAAGGTGGCTTGAACTCTTAAACTATCACTTGAAAGGCATTCACTAGAAAATCATGTTTTGGTTTAGGTGCTAGCCTATGCAATCGGCTGAGGGTCAGAGATGAAAAGACAATAATCAAATAAAATCAATAGAGTAGGTCATCTCTTCATAAAAGTAATTTATTTAATTATTTGTATGATTTGAGTTGTGAAAATGGAAAATTTAATAATGTGATGTTGTTTTAAACATTACTCCATTTCAGCCAGAACATTAACATAAAAGGCTTATAAACGAGTTTATCAACTCTTGGCTAATTTCATTTAGTTCCAAAATGCCTTCCAGAGGAGCAAGCCTAACAATAGGCTCTTAGGGTAGTCCTAGTGATCAGCCCATACACAACTAGGCTATTTCATTCGATTCCAAAATGCCTCTCAAAGGATCAACCCCAACAAAAGGCTCATGGGTCAAGCCTAGTGGTAAGCCACAACTTAGGCTGGTCCATATCCATACACAGACTTAGGCCGAGTTAGGATCATGGACTAGTTTTTGGGCTTGTCCCCCTAGAAGGCATTTTGGAACCCAATGAAATAGCCTGGAATATTGTTTAAGAAATCATTTAGCATCTAATAGTAACATAAATTATTATTGAAACTCACTTTATTTGATGACTATTTTCTAACTATTTCTAATCCATGGCATATTCCACAGGCAATCTAGCATCTAACAATTACCAACTTAATATTGTAATATTGAATGCATAGCCACCAGAAAATATTTTAATATTGTAGTGATTTTTATATACTAATTGGTCGTGCATGTGATTCTTCTTAAAGCACATGAAATAATGTTTTTCTTAAAAATTCATCGTATATACTATGTGGTCATGATAGAAAATAAACCATGACTTGTAACTAAAGCATAAGAATTCCAACAATAGAAATTTCGTCCAAACAGCCCCCCAACAACAAAAAAAAAAAAAAACAATAACAATTGTTAAATTGCTTCTTGCTTTCTTACTTTTAGGTTCTGCCTTTCCTGAAAGGACTCCATTTGCAGACCAGATTTTCAGTTTTTAAAGACGGGGTCTCTAGAATTAATATGCAGTATTTGGTCCTTAAAGGCCCAGCAGACCCATGGGCTAGTTGGCAGGGCAGGGCAGGGCTAGCTAGCTTGGATTTGGGCTAGCCCAGCACGTTTGAGGCCTAGCATTATCAAAGCCCAATTTGGCCTAGGAGGCAACTTTAGGGTCAACACAAACCTATCTAGGCTACCCCTAAACTAAGATTAAATGGCTAGGACCCAAAGGGATAGCTCAATATGGGTCTATATTTGCCATAAGATGAGGAATATATTAGCCATTGCTAGATTCTAGCATGCTATATTTTAAAGATTATCTCCAAGTCTTTTTATCTTTTTTTCATTTTTTCTTTGTTCTCACTTCTCCCTAACGTGAAGTATTTGAGACATGCTTTTTCATCTTAGCTCATGTGGTAAAGTGGTGAAGTGGGGTTGTTGCTTTAGTTAATCTTAGGATACGTTGAACTTTGATGATAAACTTTAATTTAAATAAAATTTAATGTGTTGGAATCATGGATAAATCTAATATTTTTTAAAAATAATTTAAAACTCAAATAATAAATTCATTAATTCTAAAAATTTATGGATTAAAATTGTTTCATAATTACTTTATTGATTATTTTCTGCATATAATTATATTTTTATAATTTTTTCCAATTTTCTATTAGAAAAATGAACTTTAGAAGTGATATATTATGAGTTATAACTTTATTATTTCTCCTATACAAACGACTATATTTTTTTATTTTTCTCACTAAGTAAATAGATTATAAATTAAGTAAGATATAATTAATAATTTAAATATTTTAATGAATCTTTTGATTTTTAAGAATAACTTGAAATTTAAAAACCAAACCAATTAATTGCACATTCAATCAAAACATTATAGCATATTATATTCATAATTAAGTATTAAATGTATACGTATAATAAGAAAACTTAGTTTATTTACATGTTAAAAAAATTAAACTTTATTTGTTATTCATTTTAAATGAAATATTATTGATGATAATTATTTTAAAATTATGTTTATTTTTTTTAATAATAAAAAAATTTACAAAGATGTTAATATCCTTATATTTCTAACATAAATTAAAATAGTGTATTTCTTAATAAACAAAATATAACTTATGATTTTATCATAATATTACTATTTATGTTCTACTAAAAGCTATTCATTTTAAATTTATTTGTAATTACAAAACTATTTTTATTTTTAATAAGATTTGAATTAAATTTAATTAACATTATATAAATTAAATTTACAATGTTTTTATAAAATCAAAACAAAAAATTATTTCAAAAAACAATTTATCCAAACAAGGATTTTGTTTTTTTAATATTTATGAACATATTAATTTCGTTATGCTTCTAACATATATTGGAATAATGTATTTTTTAATAAAAATATATAACCTATGATTTTATTATAATATTACTATTTATGTTCTACTAAAAACTATTTATTTTTTTATTTATTTGTAATTAAAAAATTATTTTCATTTTTAATAAGATTTGAATTAAATTTTATTATTATTATATAAATTGAATTTATATTTTTTTTATAAAATTAAAACAAAAAAAATTATTTTTAAAAACAACTTATTTGAAACAAGTTTTTTGGTGTCTCCACAACAACTAGTTTGAAAACAAGCTCTTAAGTTCACCTTATCTTTCATTAACACAATACAATCTTCTCTTTCTATTTTTTTGTTCATTTAAAACATTCAAAGGAATGAAGCAAGCATAAAGAGAATAGGGCTTTTACTAGAAAATTCAAAACTACTCTTATAATGAGAGACACCTAACCACAAAGATGATACAAACAATGCCAACAATATTAAATTATGATATAATATAAAATAAATTATGATAAATGTATAATTTTTTAATATTTAATTAATATATTAAAAACACTATAAAGAATATTATAGTGATCACTTTTATATTTTTTCTAATTAATTAAATAATATTTTTTTTAATGTTTGATGCATATTATTTAACAAATTAAGAGTAAATTTGCTCTAGTGGTGCTTGTGATATTAGCGAGCATATTTTAATAACTTATTAAAATTAAGAATAAAATATGGATAATTACTTATGTCTATATATATATATATATATATATATTAATATTTCGATTTTATTTAAGTTTGAAGTCCACCAAGTCATTTGCACAAGAAAGATGATTACATATGGTGTACTTGGGATGCGTGTACTATTCCCATCCTGGGGTGAATGATCATAATTGTACCTCACCAGCCTGAGAAGGCAGAGGGGTCGACAAAGCCAGCTCATGCAGACAAAACGGTCAGCAATTGTGGGCCATCCGACCTAACAACAAACTTGATGATGAAACGAACCTGAACTCACTCATGCCACGTTTCCACATATCATTGGGTTGACTTGTACAGACTAAAAAAGTTTGGTCTATTTAAAGGGAAAGTTGTGTTTTCATGGGCCAATATGGTAATAATATTGTTTTTGGAACCCAGGTTTGTGAAATATGAAAAACATCTGTTAATGTGGAAACTTATATCAAATTCATGCACTCTGAGATGGCTGTGTTTTTTCTACCGAGCTTGCCCCTCCAAGTATCCACGTCAGCAGCCCATCTCAGCGCGGGCTGAAACTGAACCGGTTTTCTTTTGCAAAATCAAACACAAAAAACACCCTAGGCGACTGACCGTTGTTCCTCCCTCTGTCTCATTTGGTACCCATTCCTCTCATCTTTCTACACTCTGTCACGGAGGCGAAGCAAAGGTTTCCACAAGAAAACCTTAGCGTTCAGCCGTTCTTTCTTCCCTCTCTCTCATTTTGGCAGTCATTCCTCTCATCTGTCTTCACTCCGTCACCGAGGCGAAGCAGAGAATCTTGTATATTTTTCAACAATTTCTCTCATTTAATTTCTAAAGCCTTTAATCCTAAACTCCAATCTAGTTTTCTATCTTCAGCCCCTTCTCCTCTCAAAGTCCTAACCATTTGGACCCGATCATCCCAATTTCGTCACCCCTTCAGATCGAAGAGGGTGTGAAAATTTGCAAAATTTCACACATTTGAAAGTATAAACCTTTACTTGAAAACCTGAATCGAAATTTTTGTTGCTTGTGGTAATTGTGAAGAACCAAATGGAACACTTCATTGAAACAAGGTCGAGTTAAGAAGACGGCTTGAGGAGGGTACGTGTTGACTGAAAATCTGGTTTAGGATAGCGAACCGGAATGGAAACGACAACTCTGATATATTGGGTTCATGAAGAAGAAATCTCGTGTTCTTCTCATTGGATCACATTTTTCTGTAACCTTCACATCAAATGTGAAGGTAATTAATTTGTATTTAGGGTTGTTTTTTTAATATTTTTTTTTGTTTAAAATGGAGCAGAAGAGTGATTTTCGAGTGGTTGTTGTATTTGCAATTTTTCCTCCATTGGTGATGGCATAGGTTGAGGCGAATGTCGATTTTGGATTGCATGAGCAGCTGTTCGATCTCAATATTTTTGTGTATTGGAGACTCATGAAATGGAAAAATGTTGTGGACATATTTAGAAATTGGGTGGAAAACTGGTGTATTTATTCAGATTTTTAGATTGATGGTAATAATTGATGAATATAATTAGGCAATATCATATATTGGCGAAAAACTTGATAATTCAATAATATATGTTGAGAATAATAATAATAATAATAATAATAATAATAATAAAAAAATTAAAATGCATAAATTATGTGTTGGTTAGTAGAAATTGTTGGTAGTGTTTGTGAATTTGTAATGTTTGTTGGAATTTGTAGTGTACATCTTTTGTCAACGAAGACAGAATTGTTTCATCGCATCAGGTACTACCTTAATGCAAAACATGTACTACCTTAATGGTCTTGAGGTACTACATTAATGTACATTAGGTACTATCTTAGTGCATATTTGAGAAATGTTGTTGTTGTGTGACTTAAGACACAATTAGTTCATTTCATTACACATTGCAGCATGACATTGTTATGTTCTCATAGGTTACTCCATCGGTGGCGTATGTAATCATAACAAATTTCATGTACTACCTTAATGCACCTCAGGTACTACCTTAATGGTCCTGAGGTACTACATTAATGTACATCCGGTACTACCTTAATGCACCTGCGAGAAATGTAGCTCTTCTATGACTTCAGACACAATTAGTTCATTTCATTACCTATTGTAGCATGACGTTGTTATGTTTTCATAGGTGACTCCATCGGTAGCTTATGTAATCATAAGAAATTTCAGGTACTACCTTAATGCACATAAGGTACTACCTTAATGGTCTTCAGGTACTACCTTAATGTACCTCAGGTACTACATTAACGCACCTGCGAGAAATGTAGCCATTCTGTGGCTTCAGATTTTTATTAGTTAATTTCATTACCTATTGCAGCATGACATTGTTATGTTCTCATAGGTTACTCCAACGGTACCTTATGTAATCATAAGAAATTTCAGGTACTACCTTAATGCACATAAGGTACTACCTTAATGGTCTTTAGGTACTACCTTAATGGTCTTTAGGTACTACCTTAATGTACCTCAGGTACTACCTTAACGCACCTGCGAGAAATGTAGCCATTATGTGACTTCAGATTTTCATTAGTTAATTTCATTACCTATTGCAGCATGACATTGTTATGTTCTCATAGGTTACTCCAACGGTACCTTATGTAATCATAAGAAATTTCAGGTATTACCTTAATGCACATAAGGTACTACCTTAATGGTCTTCAGATACTACCTTAATGTACCTCAGGTACTACCTTAACGCACCTGCGAGAAATGTAGCCATTCTGTGACTTCAGATTTTCATTAGTTAATTTCATTACCTATTGCAGCATGACACTACCTTAAACCATATTCGATAAATTTTGCTCTCCCGACAATTTTTCACTCTCAGTATTTATTTAATCATACTGTTGTTTTCTCATTTTTCTGGTTATGTCAAGTTACGATGGTTTTGGTTGGATACGGAAGGTGATCATGCGAAGCAAATATTTATTGGTTTTCTACCACATTTATTTTTTCTACAACAACCTGTACATGGTTTGAAGCACAAAATTAGCAAAATGCACAATCATTTAGGAACCCTGAGTAGCCCTTGCCAATGAGGATGCGCAATAGTCCTGAACCCTAGTAGATCAGGATTTGAAGGGCGCCATTGCAAACTATTGGTATACCAGCAAACTGTTTCTAATGTAGTAAATCAAACCAAACAAACCTCCCAACTTACCAATAACATTAACAGAAGATGCTATGTAAAAGCTTACACAATAACTAAATATGAAAGGAAAGCCATCAAACAATTTACTAATGTGAGTATAGAAGGATAACTGAAACTGCATCAGTGTACAAACAAATAGGTTCCAGTCTATGTTTGTTGTTCTCTTATGAAATTAGTACCATACCCATAATAAACCTATCACTTTGGATCACATCTTACAATCACAGTTGTTGTCCAATCAGTCGCTAATACAACACTGACCAGCACCCTTAACTATAATAAAAGAACAAATACTGAGTGTTGTCCATGTTCCTACTCCCTTCCTTTACAATATTGAAGGAAAAATGAACAGCCCTATTACACTGCTGTTATTGCGCCCCATATGCTCCAGCAGCAGCATTACCAGGTACTCTTCCTTTCCCTTACACGTTGGCCATTCTTGTACATAAAGTCCTCATATTCAGCATAACCCAACTGCCACTGTTACAATGGGATGTGGAATACTTCATCAGATACATCACATATAGAACATAAATAATGGTTTTACAATTGGAACAAATCACATCAGCACACAACATGATATGAATTAATAAATTTTGGACAAACTACAATCAACCCTTGGTCATTTTGGTACGTAGCAGCAGATAGGAAGAAACTTATCATGAACTATGAAGTCACAAATGACATGCGGCCATAATTGT
Organism: Vitis riparia; assembly: GCF_004353265.1. Classification (NCBI taxonomy): domain Eukaryota; kingdom Viridiplantae; phylum Streptophyta; class Magnoliopsida; order Vitales; family Vitaceae; genus Vitis; species Vitis riparia. The sequence goes on from NC_048446.1 coordinate 20,592,798, forward strand.
ATCTCTGACACTGTTGCGTTCATTGAGCACTAGTTGCAACACTAGCTAGAGTCTGTACATGTTTGTCTTGTCCTACGGAAATGGGAAAAAATTATTCCATGCGGTTGGGAAAAAAACAAAGAAAAACAGTCCAAGTTTGACAGTGTAAACCAACTCTAACCTCTACCACTGAAGTAGTTAAGGTCGCCCCATTCCAAAATTCCATGAACTTTAGAACGAGGACACCACAATCGGACCTATAACACATCAGAAATGTGTTAGATGATAGATATCTGATAAATCAAATTATTTAGAAATGTTTGTTTTCGTTGGAATATCTGAATACTTTACCCATTCAGCTGTTGGAGAAGGTGTGGTTGGACATGCACAAAACTTGAGACATCCGCATCCATATGGATTCTATATGCATGCAGTGCTTTGTGGAGTGCCATTGATAATCGTCGCGTTGCAGCACTGATGTTGTTGCCCCGCCTTAGGGGCAATGACGAAAGTATCTCAACTCTTCCAGCTGCAAAATTAACAACATGCACGTGCCAGTGATTATTCTCGCAAACCGGGATGAACATCTGCATAACAATTCAAGAGTTATTAGCTTTTATGTCATTAATTTATAGTCATTCCCAATACCCTTGCATTTATTACTATGGAATTGAACTTTAGCTATGTTCATTTACCATGTCACATGAACTAAGATCATGGCCCAATGTGTCAGGATCCAGATACATAGCGCATCTTTCCAGGATGACTTGCGTGGTTGCATTAGATTTGAGGTTGCTCAGAACAACCTGTTCAAGGGTGAGGTGAATCAATACAAACATCAACATCTACTCTTCTAGTTTCAGACCAAGTGAATTTAGGATATTAGAGGGCTCACCGAGAACGAAGGCTCAAAAAAGTGTGCGCGAGCTGGTGGTGCTTGTTGTCCATTCATCATGCGAGAGACAATCGCAACAATCTGCCAAAGTTGTGTAAAATAACATATTTTACAACCTCCATCAACACTTTATCGATTCATATGACTTATTAATTGTGAATTTAGTAAGGCATAAGGATAAGTAACCTACCATTGAATTAACCCACCGCCCTGCATTTAGACAAGAAAGTTCCTCCCGTCTAATGTACATCCCATACATGTCGCACAAAATCTCACTACAATGACATGAAAGTAAATTTGTCATGATGATGTAGAGTTATTGACCTATAAAATGATTATAAGAATGAGTTTTAGAAATCCTAAGTGTACCTAGGATCACCCATTTCAGCCAAAGCATAATCTGCTACTACCCGATCTGCATGAGGTATTTTTGGGAATTGTTTAACACATTGGGTGACAAACGGACTTTTGCAAGCGGGAGGACACTTGACAATCCTCTTAGTGGTCCGCTTATATCTCTTCATCGATGAAGGTTTAGGGGCTTGGCTGCCACTCCCATCTGTACCTTCACCTTCTTCCGCATTCTCTACTGTCACTACTGTCACTTCAGCTGGAAGGGATGCCTCTACCTGAGACTGTGGGACCAGTCGCTCGGAATAAGTGGGAGCTGGTGATGGTCCCATTCCAACTGGCGAATGGGGGGTTGGTACGAGGCTGTCTTTTGGTTGAATTTCCTCAGCTGATGGTTGCCTCACTGGTGTTGGCTGCATTGGTTGATCTTTAGTGTGGTGCTTTGCTGATGGGCAAGGGACGGAAGAATTCCCCCTGATCCATCGGGCCGGCAACGTAATGCACCCACATCCCACACCAAAGACAAAGCTAATCTAAGCATAGTCTCTGATGTCTCACTGATGCGGGCTTCAATAACCTGTTATAAAGTGGAACAACAAATATTATAAGCATAGTATTGTATGGAGTCTGTATGGAACAACATGTATGAGTGGTTAGTGGCTATGCAATACCTTGTAGCATTGTCACCGGCTGTGGAGGTCGAGGCTACTGATGGTACCTGCATGTGAGGTGTGCTTTGTGGCTGCTCCTGTGCCTGCACAATGCACCATCAGTTGAATTAGAGAAGCAACAAATTGGGACTGACTTGAATAAGCTACTATGGTCATTTAACTAATACGAAAAGCTATGTTCATTTATAGCATACATCCACATGCCCATATCCACCGAAAGTTGATATTTCAGCCGCTAAGCGGTGCTTTATGACATCGTCACTCCATGCGGCAGCAAGCAGCCGGGTCACCTCAACAATAACTGATGGCATATAGAAGAATGCCATATAAAAGAGCTATACAAGGGTAGTATACGAAACAATAAGCATTAAATTATGGAATTACAGTAACGATGAGTTTTAAAATAAAATGTAAACAAAGTTGAACCTAATTGCAGAATATTGTGGACCCTTGACTGTACCTGGAGGAACATGAGGCAGCCTCGGATGTAAGTAGGCTGCTTTTGCCGATATTCCCTAATGTCGTCCTCTAAGTGTTGCAGCAGAAACTTAGCCCAATTCCTTTGGACACCAAGATCAGAATCCCATATGGTGTCCCATAGGTCATGGCTTCCTTCAAGTTTGGAATTAGGTGCCAGCAAAGTAGCACAAGAAAAAATTAAAAATGATTTTAAAAAATCATTACCAACGGGCAGATTGTCAAGGTTTTGCTCCAAAACCCTGAGAGTGTATGTGCGGTTGGAGGAGCCTGTTCTCTTAACAATAACCAAGTCTTCCCCGGAGTTAGGGATGCCCATGACTTGGCTAACATGTTGTTCATTAACATTGACAGCACTACCAGTTGCCATTTTAAGCTTGTGGTAGGTAAAGTCATATTAAGATATGAGCCATCCGCACAGCTCATATCTCAGCTCCCGATAGGCAAATGTTAGCAGACCCCCAAATCCCATATCTATGATGGCTTGGTGTTTTTCTGGTGGTAAGCGCGCAATCACAGTGATGAATTTCCTTCCAGATATCAGGACTTTGGGAGCTTTTTCTACACTTAAAATTAAATATTGGTCAATGATAGGAAAATAGAATATATGGAAATATGCATTAAAGGTGAAATTGAAGATTGAATGCATTGTTGAATGAAATCCGTGTTGCCGACATGTGCACATGTTGCAGGGACATGTTCCTTCCTTTTCCTCCTTTCTGTTGCCATGCCTAGAATAAGATGACCTTCTCGTTCAGATGGATATAATGGAAGCGCAATTAATTAAACCTGCAAAGTAAGAACTGTTAGCGTACAGTTGTGGCTGGTATTGCACAAGCCATGAAGAAGTGTGGTGAAAAATAAATTTTGTTAGAGTGCATGAAAAATGAAGCAAAGGTTAGGGCAAAAATTGGTTTGATCGCACTCTTCAAACCATGGGGAGTATAAAAGAAAATAACACTCAAATCAAAGGATAAATATGCAGATAATTAAATGAAACAAGCCAGCTGACACTAATATTAGCAACCAGCCTCTGAAAATGCCACCAAATGATGCCACTCATTCAAAGTATTTATTTTCGGATAATTAAATGATGCCACCAAATGATACATGGAACACAAACTGCAGTATGGTTAAAATGGCTTAAGCAATGTAATCTTAGCAAATACATGGGATTTGAGTAAATACCATTAAAACAAGATGTGGTGAAAACATAGTTCGGACTTTGTGAAAGAACTGAATCAGCAGAGAAATATAATGTAACTCAATGAACATTGTAGGTGAATGGAAAGGCACAAAACATTCAAATAGTAACGATGATTGGGTGACAACCAGTTAGTTGAAATAGAGTAATACAAGATCAGCATAAAGCAATAAGTAGACAGATATGCATTTAGGGCAAAGGATTTTTGCAGGTTTTTCTGTTGTGGCGGACATATGACAACGAGAGCAATAAGAGTCCGTTTATCTTGAAATTGAGACTCAATGCGCTTCTTCCTTGGCCTTCCGGAGGCGCTTTGTATGTGGAGGCTTTAGAGAGAAGAACACCTCCCCGGTGATAGATCGAACCAAGACATATCGTCCACAATAGGAATGTCATGGGTCTTATGCCGGAGAAAGAGCCCCATATATCAACTCTTGCATTGGGTATTTGTAGCAATCATCGACGAAATCAGTAACATTTTGACATGGAAATACATGATGGCTGTGGCATGCTCACAAGGGATTCCCAACATTGCCAACCCCTACAAGTGCATGTACGGTTCAGAATGTCTACATTCAACAAGGCTCTCCGATACATACCCCAAATACTCCATTCTTGAACGGTGTGACTGGATACACCGCACCCTTTGCAATATTTTCCTATACCTTAGCTTCAATTTTTGGCCCTATACACCATTTCCAATTCTTGGACTCTTCTTCATGCTTCACAAGCATAGAAGCTAACTTGGACATGTGCTCCAATAAAATGTTACAAATAGAGTGATGTCTTTCAATCCGTAACCAAGCATTAAATGACTCAGCAAGGTTTGTAGTCATTTTATCCCATCTTTGTTTTGGGAATTTTGACATGGCCCAATGGTGCGACGCATTTTCTTCAACCCATGTGGCTAAAGCCTCGTTGTATTTTTTTAGTTCAAACATGGAAACGTTATAATCATGTTCTAACCTTTCATACGCAATGCTATCTAGGAATTGCAATGCATTTCTTTACCCTTGTTCCCTCGTGTTTATGCTTGGACAAGAAACTACTAAAATTCTCCTTCAGGTGACGGTAGCAATAAGCATGGTTTTCAATGCCAAACACCTCAGGGACACTACGAAGCAAAACAGGATGTCTATCTGAGATAATAATAACTTCCTTATTTCCCACAACTATCTTCAGTTTTTCCAAGAACCATAACCAATCTTCATAATTTTCCGAGCTCATCACTCCAAAGGTTAAAGGGAACATGGAGTCATTAGCATCGTAGGCGATGGCTGAAAATAGAGCACCGCCATAAGGCCCACTCATATGGGCCGAATCAATTGCAATGATTGGTCGACACCCCCTTACAAACCCTTCGATAGATATTAAATGAGCAACAAAAAGCTTCTCAAAATGGTCGTCATCAGAATAACTCAACTCAACACTCGATCCCGGATTTGTTGCAAGCATTCTTTCACACATCCATGGCAACAATTTGTAATAATTCTTGGGTTGTCCATAAATGCGTTCCTTAGCCTTCTCCTTCATTTGCCATGCTTGTAGGTAAGTTAACTGGATGCCATGTTGCCTTACAAAGTCCTTACAAATTTGGCGTGGTTGGTATTCAGGAGTAGATCGAATGACATCATCAATGACCAACGATGCACGTGTGGATCTCACTAAAGGCTGAGACAAGACAACATCTTCCAAGAAATGGTTATGCACATTTCGGAATGTGTGTACTTGAACAATGTTTTGAATCCCCTATTGCACGCGCAGTGATTTTCCAAGGACAATCTTCAATTGTGCATACTACGGTCATGTGTTTTGGACTATTCCTTTTGTAAGAATATCGAATTTTCCAGCCAAAGACATCAATAGATTGCATCTCGAAACTCCGACTCATTTGGAAAGGTATGTCCACTACCTACAATTAAATGTTCGAACCGGCTTGGTTGAAGTTGAACGGTATTTGTCATAGCACATCTTTAGGAAACCCAATGACTGAATTGTGGGCGACACATTAGAGATGTGTAATGGGGGCTCGCCAATAGAGGAAACATGAGTTGAGTTTGAAGCAACAATGGGGGTTGGGCCACTGCAAAAAACATAAGGAAAGAATTGATCCTCCATCAATCTAAGTGTGAAAAGCGATTATACAAAGGGAACATTATTGTGGAAGGACATTAGGTACCTAGTAGGGCAAATGAGGTCATCACCACATTCAGTACATTGGGAGATGTAGACATGACAAAACATGTCGTTGAATTTGAACATATTGACTATGTCGCCATCATTATGTAGTGGCAATAGACATGATGGGTCAAACTTGACTGTGAATTCCAATTTAATGGAATTGGAATCCAAGTTCAGTTCACCACATACTTTTGAAACGAATTCAGATTGTGAGATATTCTTGCTAACAACACTGCAATTGGTTCGACCTCCCTTATATTCGACGGACCCAACAGCAGTCTTAACAAGCTCACCACCTGCATGAATGTAACAAAACATCTCCTTTTCCATTTCCTTATTGACATAGAGATTTGTTAAAAACAATACAACAACGAAAGATTGAGGAATTATGCATGTTGATTCCATAGACTTTAAGGTTCAAACATGCTAATTGGCTGATGCACACAATTAAGGTTCAAACATGCTAATTGGTCGATGCACACAAGTAGTGTGCAAGTCCAACTACAGTAGTACCTAAGGATATCTAACCTAGTACTTAAAGATTACTAAGGTTAGACCTAAGGTTAATTAAGATAGTACCTATGGTACAGTCTCAAGTAAAGGTAAGGAGAACCAAATGAGCAGAGTAGTCAAACACATAATGTCATGATAGCTTGTATGTGGAAGTGAATACAATTTAATTTATGCATGACTTAAAAACAGCCTGTAGGTCCTATGTTTGACAAACTGAACCCCATTGGGTTAACAATAAAGACAACTTTTATTCACATATGAATTATTTGAATATTAAAAATGAAGTTTCCAGTCGTCACACAGCTTGTACCCAAGGTTGGCTCAGGTAGTACCTGATGTTGACTAATGCAGTACATACAGTCGATTAAGGTCATACATTCAAGAATAATGAGGTAGTACATAAGCTTAACTTACCAGTACAATAAGGTTAACCAACTGATCACCAAAACAAACAATATATAGATAAAAATGCATTTCATCCATTCTGACCAGCATTCCCTATTTTCTATTTATGTTATGAAGGGAATTAAACCAATGCATGGATACCAATAGTTCCTATATAGCCTTTCCTATTACCATCTTCTAAAACGGATCTCTGAATCAATATCAATTACTAATCAACAAGAACATTAACATATAGTAACCATACATATGTTACTATATGTTTGAAGAAATGGGACGTGATTTGAAACTATACATATAAAACAAAAACAAAAAAACACAATGAAAACTTTAGCACCCATCAACCATCAATATCACAAAAACCCAAAAAACTGAGTAATTTGGAACAACTTTCCCATCTAAAAATCACCATTTCTTAAGAACTTTTTTCGTTCTCAAAATGAAAACTTCATCTCGAAAAAATGTTCCCTTTTGGTCATCCACTACATAGCTCAATCCAAAAACACAATCCAATAATTGGGTTTCACTAAAAATGCATTGTTTCCCAACACCCAAAAACACCACTGGGAAAAAAAAATTCCTTTTTTCGCTAATCAATTCAAAATATGTTTTTCTCAGTTCTAAACCAAAACCAAAACAAATGCCTTTTTCAACAAAACAATTCCCAACCCATACTCTTGCCTTCACTTTATATCAAAACAACAGAGTTGAAATAATTTGTCAATCCAAATAAAACAATACAAAATCAGATTTGAAAAAGACGATGATGATTCATTACCAACAGATTTAAAATTTCAGTATCAACTCCTAAATGCCAACATTTGAGCCATGCCTGGTTCAAAAAAAACCCACACAAACAGTAGATTTTCATGAATGAGAATGCGAATCCAAAACACAGAACGAATGGCTTACCTCGACAGAGAAAATCTAAGATGTGACAAATCGGATTAAGGCCTTCTCAACTGAAATCTGCTTCGCCTCAGTGACGGAGTGAAGAAATATGAGAGGAATGGGTATCAAATGAGAGAGAGGGAAGAAAGAACCCTCGGCTACACTATTTTTATGGGATTTTCTGCTTCGCCTTGGTGACGGAGTGAAGACAGATGAGAGGAATGGGTGCCAAAATGAGGGAGAGGGAAGAAAGAACAGTCGATCGGCTAGGGTTTTCTTGTGGGAACCTCTGCTTCGCCTTGGTGACGGACTGCAGAAAGATGAGAGGAATGGGTACCAAATGAGAGAAAGGGAGGATGAACGGTCGGTCGCCCAGGGTGTTTTTGTGGGAAGCTCAATATTTGATTTTGCACAAGACAACCGGTTCAGTTTCAGCCCGTGCTGAGATGGGCTGCTGACATGGATACCTGGAGGGGCAATTTCGGTAGAAAAAACACAGCCGACTCAGAGTGCATGAATCTGATATAAGTTTCCACATTAACAGATGTTTTTCATCTTTCACAAACCCAGGTTCCAAAAACAATATTATTACCATAAGAAAAAGTGGGTGGGTGAGGGGAGGTGGAGGAGAAAAAGGAAGAGAGAGGAGAGAGGAGAGAGGAGAGAGAAAATAATAATAATAAAAAATAAGAAAATAAAAAAATAAAATAAAAAATAAAAAATATAATAATAATAATAATAAAAGATAAAAAATAAGAAAAATAATAAAATAAAATAAAAAATAAAAAATAAAAAAAATTCAAAATAATGAAAACTAGAAATTAAAGGGTAAGTAGGCCTAAAATAACACATGTAATTGGGATTTAAAATTGGGCTCAAAATTAATGTAAAGATAAAATTAGGACAAATTTTGAGGTCTACATAAGTGTTTTTAAATTTTTTTAACACTTAAAAATTTTTATCATTCAAGTGTTAAAAAAGCTAAAAATGTTTTCTAAAATCACTATCAAATGCACTTGAAATCTCATTTATAAGTGGAATTTCAATTCATTCCAACTAGGAGCTATTTGAATTCCTAAATACAAATTAAGTTATTTTAAAAAATAGTTTTCAAAAATTAAAAAAACTAAGGACTTTTTAGATAAGTTGTTTTTAAAAATAATTTTTTATTTTGATTTGTTAAAAAACATATAAATTCAATTTATATAATGTTTATAAAGGGAGTTTTGGGGAAGAGAGAGAAGAGTGGGAGGGAAAAAAATTGAGGGAAAAATCAAAAGTGGCCGGTGGTGAGGAGTATGGGAGGAGAGAGAAGAAGTGGGTGGGTGAGGGGAGGTGGAGGAGAAAAAGGAATAGAGAGGAGAGAGAAAATAATAATAATAAAAATAAGAAAATAAATAAATAAAATAAAAATATAAAAATATAATATAATAATAATAATAATAAATAAATAAATAAATAAATTAATAAAATCAATAAATAAAAATAATAAAATAAAAAATTCAAAATAATGAAAACTAAAAATTAAAGGGTAAGTAGGCCTAAAATAACACATGTAATTGGGATTTAAAATTGTGATCAAAATTAATGTAAAGATAAAATTGGGACAAATTTTGGGGTCCACAGAAGTGTTTTTAAATTTTTTAGCACTTAAAATTTTTTATCATTCAAGTGTTAAAAAAGCTAAAAATGTGTTCTAAAATCACTATAAAATGCACTTGAAATCTCATTTATAAGTGGAATTTCAATTCATCTCAACTAGGAGCTATTTGAATTCCTAAATACAAATTAAGTTATTTTAAAAAATAATTTTCAAAAATTAAAAAAACTAAGGACTTTTTAGATAAGTTGTTTTTAAAAATAATTTTTTATTTTTATGCGTTAAAAAACATATAAATTCAATTTATATAATGTAAATCTTATTAAAAATTTAAAATCATTTTTAATTAAAAATAAATGGTTTTTAGTAAAATATGACTATTAATAATATAACCTAAGTAGTATAAGTATGAAAAACAATAATTCTGTAATAAAGATTTTCGCATTAACATGAATAGTAGGTAATTAATAATTAATTTTCCAAAACGAATAAATGTGAGTATGTAATAGCAAAGAAAGAGATTTTTCCATCTAAAATGTTCAATACGTACAATTCGATCCAGGATTTTAATAGTACCATAGTTGTCATTAGTCTCGGGACTATTTATTGATTATTCCTATATACTCGGGGATTGGGGTTATAGCATCATGTTTTAGCCTGTAGAAATCAATTTTGATATTTTATTGAAAAGTAAAATTTTTTAAGTATTAGAAAGATTAGAAAACTTATTTTTTAAATATTCAAAATATTAGAAACAATTCATAAAATTATTATCAAACGCACTCTAAATAAGAAATGAAAAAATATTTATTCTTTATCACGAGGATGTTTGATAAATCAACTTAATGACTTAATAACTTAATTTAAGTTATTAAATAAATTAAGAATATTTAATAAAATTACTTAATATCACAACTTAAAGTTAAAAATGACTTCAAGTATTAAATCAAAATAATTAACTTATTATCAATACCATTTTTTTTTATTTGCACATATTTAATGATAATATATTTAACAACCATCACTCCAAATTCATAATTAATAAGATAAATATGTCAATTCAATATATAACGTAACATAAATTTTAAGTTAATTTTAGCCCCCATCAACCTTAATACTTAATATAAAAAATAAGTTATAAGTTTTACCAAACACAAAGGATGGAAAAGAACCATTGTAGTGACATATTGGTCCATAACTTGCATGTAGATATGCTTGCTTGCCCAGATCCAAGATTGGAGAATCCAAAACTGATCAGTAGATTGAGTGGTAATCCCCATGCAGCACACTGCATGTATTAAAGGAGGGTTTACTCACATAAAATGGTTTCATTTTTTCTTGTGCCAAATTTTATAATTTATTTATTTTGAAATATTTAATTCATAAAAAAATTACAAACACCGATCATATCTTTACTATAAGATAGTAAGGTGGTGTTTGTTTTTTTACTTAATTCTAAATGGAACCTTAATGCTTAATAGTGTTAAATATTAGGTTGTTTGTTTTTGTAGTATTTTATTTCTATTAAGTATTAAAAAGTTAGAAAAATCAATATATTATTTTTTTCTATTTAGAAAAAATTACATATTTTGACTTTTTTTATTTAGTAAAAAGTTTATAATAAGTTATGAAAAAATAAAAAAACAAAAAACCTAAATTCTAAAAATAAATTAATTTAAGCAAAAAGTAAAAAAAAAAAAACCAAACACCACTTAAGTCAGCACATAGTAAAATTAATTAAATGATACTTAATCTCTTTACTCAAAATATTTTTAAAACGAGTCATTTCTAAAAGACTTCAAATACATGCTTTTTCAATTAAGTTTAATGTAAATTATATCCAACCATCTCTCAATTGAATTTTTCTCAGAGAGACTATAAAAGTAGTTGACACTGAGAGAATGAAGGGAAGTGGGAAGGAAAATGTTGGGTGTGGACTTTTGTCTGCAATAAGGATGTTTTGTAAGTTGTTTACATGCTATATATATATATATATATATATATGATTCCAATGGTTTTGCAACATGAATCAAAACCCAAAAAGACTAAGAATAGTCTACTTACCTCCAGCCATTGTAGTCGGTTTCAAAAACTTGATTTCCAAACTCTGATCTCCCTTTGTTTAGATGGTGTTTCTGAAGATAAAAACAGCAGACGAGTTTGGGACCATTTTTCTTTTAAAATCTTTATAACCGTGGCTTCCATCATACCACGTTGTTTTTGCCACCACGTTGAGCAGTTGCTGGAATGTGCTCCTTAACCGCAGCGGAAGTAAGATGGTGGAGGACGTGGTCAAAGTGATGGACATGATGTGAGAACGTGTGAACGTGTATTCAGCTTACATGTTTTTCATTCAAATGTTTGACAAAGTCTACTTTGCTATTTCCCTTCTCCTCCAAGTAACCAATATTAATAATTAGTTGGCGAAAAGAAGCTCAGCGTGAAGCATGAGGTAAACAAGCATCATTTTCCTTCATTCTTCATCACAATTGTAAAGAAGCCTGCTGTAAACTTCCCTGTAAAACAATCCATCATATATATATAATCAACTTCAGGTAATAGCCCTGGGTACAATAATTCTATAATCTTCCATATTTGCAGCAGAGCAACTCCAAGGAAGATGAAAGCATATGCTATTGTTCTCATAGCTTGCGGTTCAGTAGCCGTAGCAATTGTAGTGTTGTGCTGTCTTTGCAAGGGTGGAAGCAAAAGGAAACTCCCTGCTGTTCAAAGGAGTACTGCAGCTCCCCAGTCAGCGCAGCAAACGTATAGTGATATGGAAAAGGGCCAAACCTCCAAAAGCAGTGGCTCAAAAGACGGTAAAATGGTGATTTTAGCAGGAGCGGGCGCTGCTATAGCCACTACTTCTATTGTAACTGCAAGCAGTGGTGGTTGGAACAGTGGCGGTGGAGGTGGCGGGGGCGGTGGTTGTGGTGGTGGCGGCGGCTGTGGGGGCGGTGGTGGTTGTGGCGGCGGCTGTTGAAAACTGTTGTTCTGCCGGCCTCTTGCCCAGTAAACGACTTTAATTCTGCAGTTATGAGAATTTTAAGTAAATAAACTGTACTTCTAATTAAACTTTATATCCAAAATTAATACTCCACCCTATGAATAAGTTTTGTTGACTCCACTCTTTGAAAGAATTATGCTTGTACCTTTTTCTTTCTTTCTTTTTTGTTTTCTTTTTCTTTTTCTTTTTTTGGCTATTGTCTTCCCTTCACATCAGTGGAAAAAAAAAAACAAAAACAAAAATTCGCATCACCATGTTCAATCTGTACAATTCCAGAATTTTAATAGTTCCATAGCTGTCATTAGTCTCAGGACTATTTATTGATTATTCATATACACTTGGAGATTGGGGATTGTTCCTGAAGTTTGGTCCACACTTGAACTACTTTTTCGGTCTCAGTTGAAGGCCAGACTGATGTAGCTTCGTATGATGTTATAGACACCAAAGAAAGGAGCTCTCAGTGTGGAGGAGTATATTCTCAAGATGCAAGGTTTGACAGACAATCTTAACTCCGTTGGTTAGGTTATCACTGATGAATATCTAATTCTTTATATTCTTGCTAGATTTGGTCAGAAATATGAGTCCATTGTTGTTAATCTTACTTTAAGAAATGATGCTCTCACTCTTCAAGAGGTTCAATTTGCTTTACAAACTCACGAAATAAGGATTTAGCATCAATTGGCCTCTTTGTCTACTGATATGCAAATTTCTCCTTCTATTAATGTTGATTATTGTAAATCCTTTCCTGGTGAATCTAGCAATGCCAATCATGGTGGTAACTCTCAGTTTTGTAGTCCTGGTGGTAGAGATCGTATTGGCCCTAGCCATGGTGGTTTTGGTCGTGGCAACAAACCAATTTTCCAACTCTATAGAAAGATTAGTCATGTAGCTAATAAATGTTATAGAAGGTTTGATATTAGCTTTGCGGGTGTTGGTTCGACCAATTATGCCATCTCCTCAAGCTAGGCAAATGTCCTTTCCACCTCTAACTCTATAGATCACGAGTGGTATGTCAATAGTGGTGCGACAAACCACATCATTGTTGATATGAACAATCTAAATATCAAGGCAAATTACACGGGCAATGACTGATCTTCTCTATTGTCCAAAATACTAAGCCTTTTACATAGCAACTCTAGTTAAGAAAAATCAAAGAAAGAGTCATTATAAATTTTGTAGTACTTTGAGTATCGTTCTTAAGGACTGACTTATGGAAATTGTCAATACTAGGATAAATGAATTGCTTTTGTTTGATTCCTAAAGTGAAAAACAATATGTGAAGTAACTTTTATGAAGTGAAACTAAGTAAAAGAAACTAAATTAATAACAAAATAAATATTGATTTTTCATTTAATTTATTCAAGTCTGGGGCTTTCCATAATCTAACTTAAGGTATAGAAATAGAGAGAACGAGGTTTTCTTAAGTTAAGTGACTTTGAGGTCTTAGGGTCCTTGGCCGTTCACGATCAACTTGAGTTCTATAACTCAAAACTACATCTAAAACCTAATTTTTCCTTTTTAAAATAGATTCCTAAAACTATCAAATGAATGAGATTGATTATTGGTTTAAGGTTTGACTTTTTAACCCTTCCTACTCCTTATAGCTTTATTTTGAGGCAAATAATGATAAGGAAGACCGGGATAACTAATGATCAAGAGTTACCAAGAATCACTAGTATCAGGTAATAACCTACTATATCATTCCCTAAACTAATTCACAAGGATAGGATAAATTGATAAATTGATAAATTCTAACCCAACAAATAATTAATCTCATTGTTATGATAATTTACCCATTACTTCTATAACCTTAGGTTTTCATGCTTCAAGCCCCAATTTGGCTTTTTAGCCTCTCATGGAGATGATGTCACATTCACAATCCATAATAGGGTAAAAATCCATAATTTGAATCAAAAGAAACTAAAAACAATACATTTAATAAAGAAGAAAAGAAAACAAACCAAAGTTCTTGTTTTCTTCCCCACAAAATTGTCAAACTCCTAATAGATGATCCAAGATGCCTTAACCCTATAATTAAGAGAGTTTATATAATATCATCAATTACCTAACATGTGGCACACTTTCATTGGTCACTTATTACAAAATAATTACTTCAAAATGACTAAAAAAATAATAAAATAGTGATTTCTAGTCATGTGGGGCCCACTTAGGGCGAATGGAGTGCCCTAGATGCAATTTCTAAGGTAGAGGAAGCAAAACATCAAAGTGGCAGTAGGTGAATTCAAAATTCGGTCATTTCGAATTCATAAGTTGAATTTCGAAATCATTTTGAAATGGTCATTTAGCTTTGCATAGTTGTCTTCAAATGGCCATAACTTCTTCATTTCAACTCTGATTTGCACACCGTTTAAAGCGTTGGACTCTTGACTTCCCATTGAAATGATATCTAGCATGCCTAAGATGGACTTCAAGAAGTACTCTAAATTTTTCCTCAAAGTTAGAGTACATGTTGCCACTAGATTTTTAGTTCAAAACTTCCATGCAACTTGATGAATTTGCTTCATGCCTCATAATCCATGTTCACTTGCCTTCTTTCTTACTCCATAATGGTCATTTCTCATATTCCAAACTCATGATATCCTCATCTTACCTTTTCTCATGGTCCATGAGTCTTGACTCGCTTATTTCCTCATTTAACCCTTTCTTGATCTTTTAAAATCTAAAATGATTCAACTTGCACCATTTTCCTCCCTTGAATCTAAGATATATCTCCAAAATACAAGTTAAACTCATGGCTAAGGCCTTTGCACCAATCGAGGTCAAGTTGGGTGATTTGAGTGTCCTTTGATGCACAAATTATATCAACATGTGCCATTAGAGCACATATTTTGGCTCCAATCAGACAACGAGAAGCTTATGGTTGGCAATGGTTCTAAACTTGCTATTTCTCATGTTGAAAATTCCTTTTTATAAACCTTTTCTCCTTAATAACATCCCACATGTTTCATACATAACCAAAAATCTCCTCAATATTTCTCAATTTACAAAAGATAATAATGCTTTAATTAAATTCTATAATGACTATTGTCTAATCAATGGCAAAGCTTCAAGAAAATTCTGGTGGAAGGAGCTCTTAGGAATGTTCTCTATCAACTTGATCTCCTACAATCAAGTCTTCACAATCCAAGTCTTTTGTATAAAAAGTATTTGTTCATGTTTAGCTATCTTATTGTGTCTGTGAACTCAATAAATGTTCATTTGATTCTATAGCATGTAATATAGTAGTTGTGACTGATGTAAATGTTTGACATCAAAAGTTAGGACATCCTTGTAACTCTATACTATCTTGTGTCTTAAAATTTGTAAAAATTCTAGTTTAGCTTAATAAAATTAAGTTTTGTTCTACTTGTAAACTTGGAAAATTACATCAAATGCATTTTTCTTCCTCTAAATCAAATACTACACATCCATTCCAAGTTGTTTACTTAAATATTTAGGGTTTTTCCCACACATTGTTAGTAGATGGTTATTAGGATTACATTCACTTTGTTGATGACTTTACTTGATATACGTGGATATATATATCCCTTAAAGGCAAAATTTGAAGCTCATAGTGTCTTTGTTCAGTTTAATATCTTTATAGAGAGACATATTAATCAACAAATAAAGTGTCTTCAAACTGATTGGGGAGGTGAGTACAGATCTTTTCTACCTCTTCTATCTCGTTCAAGCAATCAATTTAGACATTATTGTCCTCACAATCATTAATAAAATGGTAAAGTTGAAAGGAAACATTTGCACATTGTTGAAATGGGTTTCTCTTTACTTGCTAATACTTCTTTGTCATTCAAATTCTGGTGGAATGCTTTTGTGTCTTCAACATTCACCATTAATAGGTTACCAACTCCATTACTTGGTAATATTTCTCCATTTTAGAAACTGTTTGGTCATGTTCCTGATTATAGCTTCCTCAAGGTGTTTGGATGTGCATGCTTTCCTTAATTAGGTCCTTATAACAATCATAAGTTTTAGTATAGATAAACTAAATGCCTTTTTCTTGGTTATAGTCCCTATTACAAGGGTTATAGGTGCCTCGGTACCTATGGTCACTTATACATTGTTCACATAGTCAACTTTAATGAATAAAAGTTTCCATATTCTAAGTTGTTTTCCTCTAAATCTTTTTCTACTACTTGTCTTGTCAATTAACTTGTTCTTCTTGTACTTCTATTAGATGGTCCTAGTCCACCTTCCTTTCACCTTGAAGACAACAGTCATGCACTATACTCTCAGTTTTTTTTTCTTCATTTTCTTCTCTAGCCTCTGATGTTTTGCGTATCATGTCACTTACTCCTTCGGAATCATTAGTTCTTGCTTCTCATCCATCTCCTCCAACCTGTAATGTCCTTGTTTGCTCACCAGCTCAACCTCCTCACTCAGTTCATCCTTTCAACCCCTTAACCAGCACACATCCCATGGTTACAAAATTCAAAAATGGAATTTCTAAACCTAAACCGTATGTTGCAATAATTCCAACATGTGACTCTATTATAGAACCTACTACTATAGCACAAGCTTTATCTAATCCTCATTGGAAGTCTGCTATGGATAGTGAGTTCAATGCTTTAATTCAAAACAACACCTAGACACTAGTTCCTTATTATAAGGATATGCATATTGTGAGCAATAAATAGGTGTTTAGAACCAAATTTAAAGTATATAGCACTGTAGATCATTTTAAATCCAGACTTGTAACAAAAGGGTTTCAACAAACTCTTGGTGTTGATTACTTTGAAACTTCTAATCCTATCATCAAGCCTTCTACCATTATAATTGTGTGTACTTTGGCTATCACTCATCAGTACGTGGATTATACAACAAATTGATGTTAATGACACATTTCTGAATGGAGACTTGCAAGAAATAGTTTATATGGCACAACTAGAAGATTTTGTTGATCAAGGAAAGCCTACTCATGTGTGCAAGCTTGTCAAGGCTTTGTGTGGCTGGCCACGATTCTCGATTGTCCAAAATCTCAAGCCTAAAGTACATAGCAACTCTAGCCAAGAAAACTAGAGAAAAAGTCACTACGACTTTTGTAGTACTCCGGGTATTGTCCTCAAGGATTGGTTTATGGAAATTGTCAAACTAGGTCTAAAATATTGCTTTTTTTTTTTTTTTTTCTAAAGTCTTGAATTGGAAAAAATAAAAATTGGATTTAAACAAAATTGAATATAGTAAAATGAACCTTAAATAAATCGCAAAAGAATAATTGATTTCTAATTCAAATGATTCAAGATTGGGGGTTCCACAATCCAAATTTGGGTATAGGGCCTCAGACAAAACAAGGGTATCAATTTAATTAGTCTTAGGGTATTCAGAATGTGGGGTCAAACAA
The DNA here is from genome assembly GCF_004353265.1 of Vitis riparia. Classification (NCBI taxonomy): domain Eukaryota; kingdom Viridiplantae; phylum Streptophyta; class Magnoliopsida; order Vitales; family Vitaceae; genus Vitis; species Vitis riparia. Next base: position 20,610,328 of record NC_048446.1, read on the forward strand.
GATCAACCTGAGTTCCGCAACTTAGGATTGCATCTGTATCTTAACTTTTAATATTTTATTCCATTAATTAAATACCAAATAGATTAATGGGTATGAAAATTGGGTTTAAGTTTAGGAGTTAGGTATTTACCACTCTGTGTAGATTTGTCTTAGGGTAGATAACAATAGCAAAACCTCATATAACTAAGGATCAAGAATTACCAAAAATCCCTAGTATCAAGGAATGAGTTATTGTACCATCCCCTAATTCAAAGTAACATTAGAGGATATTTCTATTTTCATCTATTATGCCTCAACCCTTCATTCATTCCATTTTTAGTTCGATTTTACCCATTGTTTTCCCTTTGCTCTAACCTTAGATTCTCATGTTTCACACCCCAAGATGGCTTTTTAGCCTCTCATGGTAGCGATTTCATTCACACAATCCATAAAAGAAAAATAAAGAACCATTCTTGAATAAAAGAAATTATAAACAATTGATTAAAATAAAGAAAACAAACCAAGAATATTCAATGTCGTCTTCTTTCCCTAAGAAAATCCAAGAACATCTAATAATTCCTCGAACACCTAAAAAAAGAACTCTAATGCCCCATTTATAGGCTAAAAGTTAAGTTGACACATGGTAAGATCCTTAGGAGTATGTAAAATCTTCTTTCCAAATCAAGGGCTCTCAATAAAAGTTGTAAAAATTCGAGTCACAAGAGCTTTTAATAAAAAGATGTTGATTTCGCACGAAGATGATCCCTTTCTCATGGTCATGTGAAATATAAATGGATTGACAACATTCTAGCATCATTTTGGCTCATTTGGCATGGTCATGTGAAAATTCACATGTTCATGCAAAATTGATTTCCAATTTGCTACAAAAACAATCTCTTTGATCTATTTCATACGATCATGCAAAAATTTTGCATGTTCATGTGAAACTAACACTCCTTTGATTTCTCTTTACACAATTTTCTTCAATCATCCATATCTTCCTTGTTTTAGCTTTAATCTGCACACCGTTTAAAGTGTTGGATTCTTGACTTCTCAAGCTTCGGAATGATATATAGCATGTCCAAAAATAACCTCAGGAAGTACTCAAAATATCATCTCAAAGTCATAGTATATATTGTTGCTAGAATTTGAGTTCCAATTGGAGTATATGAACTTTAATCCATATCCTTCAACCTTCTTTCTCATGTTTGCTTGCTCTCCAACTCTTTCCACAACCTTCATTTCTTTTTTTCATGCTATGAATTACTCCACTTTCATTTGTCAAAATTTTCATCATGTTTCACACTTTTGGGGCTCATTCTAAGCATGTCTAGTCTTTTTTCTACCATGACTGAAAATGACTTCTCCAACTTGAGTACTTTTTATCCTTTAAACCTAAGATTTTGCTCAAGATATATGTTAGATCCATGACTAGGGTCTTAGCAATAATTCAAGTTAAGTTGGGTGAATTGAGCCTTTACATTTGCATAATCTATTCCTAAATGTGCCATTAGAGCACAATTTGTGGCTCTAATCAGTGGCCTTAAGCAAGCTCCCAAGACCTGGTTTGAGAAACTTAAAGAGTTTCTTAGTTCAATGGGTTTTTTCTAGTTTCTAACTTAGATACCTCACTATTCTTTTACAAGAAAAATAGAAAATTACTTGTAGTCCTTATTTATATGGATGACATTTTGTTCATAGATGATGACTCTACAATGATCTCCTAAGTAATAACTAATCTTGGTAATTAGTTTACATTTGAGACACTACGAGAATTGAATTATTTAATTTCTTGGCTTTGAGACACGCAGAAATTCTACAGGCTTAGTTACCCAAACTAAGTACATTCGTGATTTGTTAATCAAAACAAAAATGAACTCTTCCAAGTCTTGTTCTACTCCCATCTATCTAAATCAAAACTTGCATTAAATGACAACAAGTCTTTTGATTTTGCCTCTCTTTATTCGAAGTACAATTGGGGCTCTACAATATCTCACCACGACCAAACTTGACATATCATTTGCAATTAATAAACTCACTCAGTTCTTTCATGCTTCAACAAATATTCATTGATCTACTTGCAAAAGGATTCTTATATATCTTCAAGGAACGAGTATTGTTGAACTTCAATTTCATCCTACTTCCAAAATGCTCCTTAAAGGATTTACTGATGCAGATTGGGCTAGCAGTCTTGATGATAGACGCTTTACTAGTGGTTATTGTATTTTTCTTGGTGTAATTTAATCAACTAGAGCTCTAAGAAACAATGAGTTGTTGCAAGAAGTAGTACTGAGTTAGAGTATTGTGTTTTAGCTTCTGCCACTATAGAATTAATTTGGATTTAGTCTCTGTTTCATCAGTTGGTCTTTCTCTTGAAAAATCCTCAGTGTTGTGTGATTAATGTTGGTGCTAATGCATTGGTTTTTAACCCTATTTTCATACTAAAACTAAACATATCGAGATTCATATTCATTTCATGCATGAGAAAGTGATTAGTAAGGAAGTGGGTGTTCATTATACTCCCTCTGAAGAGTAAAAAACTAATGTCTTTACTAAACCTTTGTCCGTTTCTTGTTTTCTTTTTGTGTGTAACAAGCTTTCACTTAGTACCCTCGTTTAGCTTGTGGGGGTGTATTAGTGATGTAATTAATTGATTCTATTCTTTAACTAATTCCTCTTGTAATAGTTGTATATAATAACAAATTTAATAGTGTCGTCATTCTCACCAAATCCATTTCTCTCTCTAAGTCCTTCACAAGTCTTATTAGTTGCAACTTTATAAGCCTATCAATGCTCAGAATGATAATATTTATTTTGTATATCCTTTTTAATAGTTTTTTAATATATAATACATTAATGAAAAAAATATCTTCTTCTACCTCTCTCTCATTATATTTATTTTTTATATACTTTTTAATAGTTTTTTTAATATGTAATACTTTAATGGAAAAAAAAATACCTTCTACCCCTCTCTCTCTCTCTTTATATCTATATATATATATATATATATGAGTAACAGGGTGCAAAAGGCTCTCTTTACATTTACCATTTTCCTTGCACTTTTCTTTCTTTTATTTTATTTTATTTTATTTTATTTTATTTTTTTTTAATACTAGATGTTCAATCATGAACAAGTTTTATGTGTGGATATTTTTATTTTTCTTTTGAAAAATGGCTTAGTTTAATTGTTTGGTTTCTAAAAATGTTTTTTTTAATTCATTATTTTAATTACATCCTTCAAAACAACTATCAATGGGACTTCTTTAAGTTTAATTTTTATTTTTACTGTTATGATGTTTTTACTATTTTTTTCTTTTACTAATTACTATACCTTAGTGTGCATTTGGATACATATACTATTTTTTTTAATAAAAATATTTTATATAAAAAGTAGAACATCTCTTATGAAAAATATAAATTTACTTTATATCTTTAAAAATTATTTTAAAGAATTTTAAAAATTGAAATAGTAAAATTATTTTTATATCTCAATTTTTTTTAAAATATTTTTTAAGATCATTACTTTGTCAACATAAAACCTCTAAAAGTTTTTGTATAGCGTACAAAATTTATTATTATTTTCTAATTTTAGAAATAGAAAGTATATCTAAATAGATAATAAGTTTTTTTTTTTCTTACTATCATGACTCACAAATTTAGTATTACGACTTTTTTCAATTTGTTCAATTATTTATTTATTTATTTATTGAAGTATACATTAAAACCTTTATATAAATTTTGTTTTCAAAACATAGTGATTATTACTCTATATCATTTGCATTCTAAAATAAAAATAAACTTTATAAATGTTTAGCCACAATATAATATTTATCCATTGATTTGTTTTGTTTAAATAGTGGATAAATTAAACCGTTAGTTGAACTTAATCGGCTCCATTAAACTATATATATGATTTGTTTGTCATCTAGTTAGTGTTCGTCTAACAATATAAGTAAAAGTAAATGAAGTTATTATTTCTGTTGGATTAACTTTTTGTTATATTCTAAAAATGCTATTGGTTCTTTGTTCTTATTTCACACTGGTACCTAATAGGGAGGGGGATTGACTAGGCTTCAAACTCAAAATTCAAATTTCTTAGACCTTAATGATCAATCAATTAATTGAATTGTCCGAACCACATTTTTTATGTACATCCTCACTCGATACCAAGACTAGTTTTTATTTGTGAAAATTTGATTTTTTGAAAAAGTTAAAGTTGCCACTTATTTTAATTTATTTTCAAAAAAAAAAACAAAATAAGAAATAAAACTCTAATGTAATAACTCATTTTTTTTTTTAGTAAAAGACGTATTTGCGGAAACCAAGTTTGAATTTGAGGATCAGTTTACCTATTAAAAATGTATGATGATAAGTTGTAGCATCCTCTCTAAGTCCGTATATCTACAGTCTCTACTAAACAAATGAAGAGAGCTATGACAATTAATTAATTAATTAATTATGGATATCAAAAAAGAATAATACAAATAAATGTATAATAAGATAAGCCGAAAATAAGTCATAATAATGTACAACGATGGTAAAGGGATTGCACAAATTAATTTATTAAATTGAGTAAACATGATTTGATTACTTTAAAATATTACAATATTTTCAAGAAATTTCAAAAGATGTTATTTACGTTAAAAGCAAATTCAAATTAATATTTCAATTTATTTATTTACAAATAAAAGGTTTCGATTTATTTTCAACAAATGATTTCATTTGATTTTATTTGTATTCAATTTTTATATCCAAGAAAGTTATTTAAACTCATTTTTATTAAAAGGATTATTAAAATCAAATTTATTAAAAATAATAATTTGATTTTATTTATAGGAAAATGATTTTTATTTACCTTTGTTAGGAATGAATTTTTACAATTTTATTTACAAAAATTTTAATTTAATCTTTTTATTTAAAAAAAAAAATCTACAAACCTAAAGAAAGATATTTATAAGTTTATAAAAAGGAATTTCAACTCAATTTTATTAAATATATATTGTTAGAAAATTAGGTTAATCCAACCTATGGTAATCACCCTAGAGGGGGGGTGAATAGGGTGATGATCTTCTTTTGCAAATTTAAACTATGTGAATGTAAGAGACAAATATATGCAAGTATATAATAAAACAATATAAAGATACTTGTATATAAAGTAAAAGAACAGGGAAGAGGGAATGCAAACACAAGATTTTCTAGTGGTTCAGTGCAACCCGGTCTACATCCACTCTCCTCTAACTTCAATCCCAAACTTGTGGTTCCACTATTTCAAGGCTTCCAAACCAAGCCTTCAAGCAATACAATTGGAGTATGGTTCCAATCCACCCTCTTGGATTTTTTGCTCCAAGCACCCTTTACAATCCTTAAGAGATATCCCACTCTTGAACATCCTCTCAAGTGATACCCCACACTTGAGAAACCTCCTCTCAAAGATTTATGAATAAATGATCTCACAAAATCCTAGTGCAAAAACTTTAAGCTCAAATGATACAAGAAAACTAGGATTGAAAGGTGCACTAATGATATGCAAGTTTTAGAACAATGGTGTACTCAAAACACTCTTCCAAGGCTCAAATATATTCAAAAAAAGGTTTGGAAAGGTTGAGCTCTTCAACAATGAATATTTGGAGCCTTTTTATAGAGGAAAAAAACCAAACTAGCCTTTGGGGGTTCGACCGCTCGAGCTGAGGGTCGATCGGTTGACTAGCCGTTAGCATTTAATGCTTGGCAGGTGACCGTTCGACCTCAACCACCCCTTGACTGGACCTCAACTGGCCCTTGACCGGACCTCGATCGATTGAGGTTCAACATTGACCAGTTGAACAACCGTTCTGGAAGAAAGAGAAATTTTTTTGCACCCTCAACCGGTTCCTCATCTGGTTGAGTCGTTTTTGGCTCAACAACCAACTTTTTCAACTTAAAACCTTTTAAACAAGTTTGTAAAACATTCAACACAAGGTTTTAGTTGAAAACATAAAATCATTCAAATTTAAAATATTTAAAACAAAATAACGCTTGGATGATTTTGGTGCATAAGTAAAGAATGTAATACATGAAAATCTTAGTGCACCAACAACCTTACAAAGAATCTTATGAAGCTTAGGTCTTGAAAAACACTTCTCTTTAAGGTGGTCTTCTTCTTCATGATTTTTCCTTGGCTTGATTTGTCTTTGTGATTACCACTTTGGAAATCGTCTTGCCTAATCACACTTGAAATATAATCAATAGTTCAAAACCATGTTTTGTTATCATCAAAATCGAGATTAACCAAACCTTGGTTTCACAATCTCCCCCTTTTTTATGATGACAAAACCAAGGTTGCTAAAAAGCTCCCCCTCAATATATGCTCCTTTGAATTTAGAAAATATTCAAGTTTAGAAACTTCAAGGAGTATATTAAGGATGCTCAAAAAGATATAATCAAACATAAATAGAATAAAGTGCAATTTAGCAATTGACAAGACATTATTATTAAATATGATGCATGCAATTATAATCAATAAAGCACATAGCATCAATATGATTAGGATTGCTAAAATAATATTGACATTCATTCCAAGTTAGCAACCTACAATTACTTCTCCCACTTTTTGTCATTAACAAAAAGTCTCAATAAAGTATATAAGGGGAATCACATGTTATCAAAAGTTTAAAAAATAAACAATAAGCATGATATGATTTCTCATGAAAATGAATCTCCCTCTTTTTCATTTAAGAACATTTTCCAAATAAATGATTGCTTATCCTTCGAGCATTCCCAATTTAAAGCGTGATTTGGAAAAAATATATGGGAGAACATATGCATTAAAAAGATATATAATCATGCATTGAATAACATTATTAGAGCATACAAGCATATGATCATTCAATTTTACCTAGGCGTATATTAAAAAATCTTCTTTTTAATCCAAACCTTGGTTTAACAAAGATGATCATTCAAGCAGGTGATACCAAAAAGTTATATTATTAACAAAAATTATACCAAGTGTTGGCAAAATGATAAAATGATATTACAAATTAAGCTTTAGAAGGGATACCGTTACCAATATTATCAATGCATTCTTTCCAAGGTAAGCATATCCTCCTTCTTGCATGGATCCCTACAAAATAAATTAAGTAACCTTTGGTACCCATATCTTTTTGGGTCCTAGAGGGTAAGTCTTTCTTCCCTTTGGAATCCAAAATAATTTAGAGTTTTAAAGAACATGAGGAGATTTTCTTAAGGGACAAAAATCACTAATGTGACTTCCTCTTCCACAAAGATTACAAATAGTTGAAGGTGAAAAACTAGAGGCTTCCTTTACAAAATAATTCTTAAAATATTTTTTATTTTTGAAAGGCTTGTAGCCTAACCCCTTTTTATCAAAAATGCACTTTTGACTTGCCATTCATTTTTCTTTTTCAACTCCTCATTTTTATTTTTCAAAAGAGATTTTTACCTTCTCAATATTTTCAATTTTTTTTTCTTAAGCTCATTGAGCTCATTTTATAGACAAGAAATATTTTTTCTTGAGAGAAATATTTTTGAAACCAAGTTTTTCAAGATCAAAATATAATTCTTGAAGTACATCTGGAAACTCATTATGGTTAGAGTTGGAGTTTACCTCATCTTGATGTTACTCCAAAGCCATAAAGCACATGTTGGCATCCTCATTTGTGCATTCTTCTTCCATGAAGTCTTCATCACTTTCACTTTCACTCTCTTCCTCTTCATCATCATTTGTTAAAGCCATAAAAAGTTATACTTTTCTTATTTTCTTCAACTCTTTGATGATTGTTCAAATTTATCTCATAAGTCATGAGTGACCCAATGAGTTCTTCAAGTAAGAGTTTGGTGAGATCCTTTGCTTCTTGAATAGCCATCACTTTTGTTTCCCATTTCTTTGGTAGAGACCTTAAGATCTTCATGACTTTCTCTACTTCAGTGTAGGACTTTCCCAAATTTTCAAGTTCATTCACCATCACCAAGAACGTAGAAAACATTTCTACAATAGATTCAAAATCCTTTATAGAAAATAATTCATAATCATGCACAAGGATGTTGATTCTAGACTCTTTAACTTGGTTGGTTCCCTCATGAGTGATTTCTAATAGTCTCCAAATTTCTTTAGCTGACTTACATTACCAACCACAATTAAATTCATTTCTATCAATATCACAATGTAAGATAAAAATGTCTTTGGCATTTAATTGAACTTTCTTTCTATCAAGTTCATCCCATTCTTGCTTAGGTTTTGGAACCATCACTCCATTTTCTAATTTTGAAGGAATGTGGGGGCCATCTTCAATGACATCCCATAAATCAGGATTAGTAGATTGTAAAAACCAAGTCATTTTAGTTTTCCAATAGGGATAATCGATTCTCGTAAAGAATGGAGGTCGGGTGGTTGAAAAACTTTCAACGTGAGATGAGCTTGATGGATTAGCCAATACCTCTTAGATGGTTAAGTCTTAAACAAGAGGCCTAACTTTGATACCAATTGTTAGAAAAATTAAGCTAATCCAACCTATGGTAATCACCCTAGGGGGGGGTGAATAGGGTGATGGTCTCTTTTTTTACAAATTTAAACTATGTGAATGTAAGAGACAAATATATGCAAGTATATAATAAAACAATATAAAGACAATTGTATATAAGGTAAAAGAGTAGGGAAGAGGGAATGCAAACACAAGATTTTATAGTGGTTTGGCGCAACCCGGCCTACATCCACTCTCCTCTAGCTTCAATCCCAAGCTTGAGGTTCCACTATTTCAAGGCTTCCAAACCAAGCCTTCAAGCAATACAATTGGATTATGGTTCCAATCCACCTTCTTGGATTTTTTGCTCCAAACACCTTTTACAATCCTCAAGAGATATCTCACTCTTGAATAGCCTCTCAAGTGATACCCCATACTTGAGAAACTTCCTCTCAAAGATTTATAAATAAATGATCTTACAAAAACTTTAAGCTCAAATGATACAAGAAAACTATGATTGAAAGGTGCATTAATGATATGCAAGTTTTAGAACAATGGTGCACTCAAAACACTCTTCCAAGACTCAAATATATTCAAGAAAGGTTTGGGAAGGTTGAGCTCTTCAACAATAAAGATTTAGAGCCTTTTTATCGAGGAAAAAAACCAAACTAGCCGTTAGGGGTTCAACCGATCAAGTTGGGGGTCAACCGGTTGACTAGCCGTTAGCATTTAATGCTTGGTAGGTGACCGTTCGACCTCGACCACCCTTTGACCGAACCTCGACTGGTTGAGGTTCAACTTTGACCGGTTGAACAACCGTTCTGGAAGAAAGAGAAATTTTTTTGCACCCTCAACCAGTTGAGTTGGGGGTTGACCCGGACCTCGACCGGTTGAGGTAGGGGTCAACCGATTCCTCATCCAATTCAACCAATTGAGCCGTTTTTGGCTCAACAACCAACTTTTTCAACTTAAAACCTTTTAAACAAGTTTGAAAAACATTTAACACAAGGTTTTAGTTGAAAACATGAAATTATTCAAATTTAAAATATTTAAAACAAAATAACATTTGGATGATTTTGGTGTACAAGTAAAGAATGTAATGCATGAAAATCCTAGTGCACCAACAACCTTACAAAGAGATCTTATGAAGCTTAGGTCTTGAAAAAAACTTCTCTTTGAGGTGGTCTTTTTCTTCATGATTTCTCCTTGACTTGATTTGTCTTTGTGATTACCACTTTGGAAATTGTCTTGCCTAATCACACTTGAAATATAATCAATAGTTCAAAACCTCGTTTTGTTATCATCAAAACCAAGATTAACCAAACCTTGGTTTCACACACACACACACACACACATATATATTGGATTTTATCTGGAAAAAGATCCTTTATTGCCAATTTATTTTTTTATTTTTTATTTAATTTCAATTGAATTCTTAATTAAAAGGTTTTGGATTTCATTTAGAAAGAGAATTTTTATAAATTGTTTAGGGAATTATTTTTACAAATTTATTTATAAAATAATATTTCAATTTGATTTTATTTACTTTTTACAAATTTTATTTACGAAAATATTTTCAATCCAATTTTATTATGAAAATGATTTCTCCAACTTTAATTTGCAAAAATGATTTTCATCCTATTCTTATTTAAAAAAAAAATATTTAAGACTTTTGTTTATAAAAATTACTTAATCACATTCTTATCAAGAAAAGGAAGTTTTATTTAAAAACATTTTTTGGACGATTTTATTAAAAATTAATTTTGGATAATTTTATTTAAAACAACTCATTTTTTTGACAATTTTTATTAAACAAATAAATTTCCATACAGTTATTATTAAAATCATTTTTTTGAATTTTTTAAAAACAATTTTTTGGATTTTCCTAAAAGTATTTTTCTAAATTTTTTTATTAAGAAAACCTCTTTTTATTAAAAAGAATATATTCTAAATTATTATTTTATTAAAACATGATCACGGAATTGTTTATTTTATTAAAATAAAAATTTTAGAATATCAAATTTCAATTATGTATACACGCAATATATATATTTACAAAAACTATTCAAATATAATTAAATAGAAGTGGGGAAATAAAATATGTATACATATTTTATAAAAACATACTGAATTTGTGCACCGACACAACTCTTTAAAAATAGGGTACCACTATTTTATAAAAGAAATACCACCGAAGTGTGCTAAAAGTATTATTATGGTGGAAAATATATACCCCTCTTCTTTAATTTATAGTATGGTATATTATCATTCCTTAGGTGCTCGACATTTTATATAATGATAAAATTAATATGAATGGAGTGGATGTTATCATAAACCTTCACGTACATATGCTTGCTTGCCGAGCTCCAAGATTGGAGAATCCAAAACTGATCAGCCCCATGCAGCAAACTGCATGTATTGATGGAGGGTTTACTCACATAGAATGGTTTCATTTTTTATTTTTTTATTTTTAATTAATTAATTGTGCTAAATTTTATTATTTATATATTTTTTGAAATCTTTAATTCATAAAAGAATTACCAACGTAAAATCTTTAACATGAGATATTAAGTCAGCATAATGGAACCATCCTCTGTCAATTGAATTTTTCTGAGAGAATATGAAATCAATAACTTTAATTCAAGGTATGACTAAACACACCATACATGGATGACAATAAAACAATTAAGGGTAAGTTTGAGGCGACCTCAGTTTCGAAAGAAGACCTGTATAGGTACGTAGTTGATCACTTTGAGAGAAATGAGAATGAAGGGAAGTGGGAGGGAAAATGATGGGCGTGGAATTTTGTGTGCGATAACGATGTTTTTCATTGAAATGTTTGACGAATTCTACTTTGCTATTTTCCGTCTCCTTCAAGTAACCAATATTCATAATTAATTGAAAATAAGCTCAACATGAGGCATGAAGTCAACAAGTATCGTTTTCCTTCATGATTCATCACAATTGTAAAGAAGCCTGATGTAAACTTCCCCGTAAAACGATCCTTCATATATATATATATATATATATATATATATATATATATATAATCAACTTCAGGTAACAGCCATGGGCATAATAATGATATAATCTTCCATATTTGCAGCAGAGCAACTCCAAGGAAGATGAAAGCATATGCTGTTGTTCTCATAGCTTGCGGGTCTGTAGCCGTAGCAATTGTAGTGTTGTGTTGTCTTTGCAAGGGTGACGGCAAAAGGAAACGCCCCGATATTCAAAGGAGTACTGCAGCTCCCCGGTCAGCGCAGAAAACGTATAGTGATATGGAAAAGGGCCAAACCTCTAAAAGCAGTGACTCAAAAGATGGTAAAATGGTGATTTTAGCAGGAGCGGGTGCTGTTATAGCCGCTACTGCTGTTGTAACTGCTAGCAGTGGCTGTGGTTGTGGTGGTGGCGGCGGCTGTGGGGGCGGTGGTGGTTGTGGCGGCGGCGGTTGTGGCGGCGGTTGAAAACTGTTGTTCTGCCGGTCGTGCCCAGTAAACGAGTTTAATTCTGCAGTTATAAGAAATTTAAGCAAGCAAAAAAACTGTACTTGTAATTAAGCTTTGTATCCAAAATTAGAAGTACTCCACCCTTTGAATAAGTCTTGTTGTACTCCACTCTTTAAAAGAATTATGCTTGTACCTTTTTCTATAAATATATATATTATTTATTTTTGGGCTATTGTCTTCCTTTCACACCAATGGCTTCACATCAATGAAAAAAAATAATACCTTCTCTCTTTCTTTCTTTTAATTTTTTTATTTTTTTTTTATTTTTTTATGTTTTTGGGTATTGTCTTCCCTTCGCATCAATAGAAAAAATTGTCTTCCCATCACGTCAATAGATAAAATATCTCTCTCTTCTTTGTGTGGCTATTTACATCAATGGAAAAAATATCTCTCTCTTTCTTTTCTGTTTTTTTTTTCTTTTTTTTTTTTTTGGCTATTGTCTTCCCTTCGCATCAATAGAAAAAATTATCTTTCCTTCACGTCAATGGAAAAAATATCTCTCTCTTTCTTTGTGTCTTCCAAAGGAAAAAGATTGTCTTCCCTTCACATCAATGGAAAAAATATCTCTTTTTCTTTTTCTTCGTTTTTAGTTATTGTCTTCCCTTCACATCAATCAAAAAAATCTCTCTTTTTCTTTTTTTTCTTTTTAAGGTATTGTCTTCCCTTCACATCCATGGAAAACAAGGCTATTGTCTTCCCTTGACATGAATGGAAAAAAATGTCCTCTCTCTCTTTACACTACCATTTTCCTTGGACTGTGCCTTTTTTATAACAGATGTTTAATCATAAACAAGTTTTATGTGTGGGTTTTTCTTTTGAAAAATGGGTCAGTTTAATTGTTTGGTTTCTAAAAATGTTTTTTGAATTCATTATTTTAATTGCATCCTTCAAAACAACTATCAATATTGATGTCCTTCACAGGACTTAGCGTCCTTGGTTATAAGATGTTCAAGCATCCAACCACTAGGTTTCCATTTTTTCATACTTTCGGTTCATTTATACCCTATATCAATTGTTTTAATTAAGAAGGTGTAATTAAATAATATAGATTAAATCATTTTTTTTTTATAATTTTAGTGATTTTCCTCTCATACCTTCACAATTTGCTCCCAAGTTGCTCAATATTGTCCCCTAATCGTCCAATTTTGTTCTCAAGAACAAAATTATTAGTACTCCAAAAGCAATCTACTCAAGTTCTCACTTCTTTGTACCTAATTGCATTTTTTTGTATCTTGATTTTGTGTCTTTGTTATCCAATTTGTTCCTAAAGTATTTAAGTTCCTTTACTATATATCCACTTATTTATTTATAAAAATTTCAAGTAGTTATAAAATTTAAAAAGGTAGACATTATTATATTTTGATTAAAAACTTAATTTATTTAGAATTTTTTAATAAAATTTTTATAGAATAATTTATTTGAAATTGCTTACTTTAAAATGTGACATTACAAAATTTGTTTCACAATTTTTATGGTAATTTATTTTCAATAATAAAATTATATTTATTTTTTATGTTGCGAAAATATTTTTATGGTTGTAGTATAGAAAATAGTAAAGAAAATTAAATATGATTAAAATTAACTAGAAACTTATAAAATTTTAAATTATTTAGTTTTCATTGAAAAGTTAAAATAAGTAAAATGAGTTTGAAATATCATATAATAATAATTTATTAATTTGAAATCTACTTCTTATTATTTTCCTTCAATTTTTCTTTTTTTTTTTTACTTTTTCTCTCTATTTTCTTTTCCTTAGATTTTCCATCAATTTTTTTAAAAACCGCAACCTTACTAAATATTTTTGAAAAATAAAAATAATATGACTAAAAAAAATAGCACATAAGGATTTTATTGTAAAAATCATCAATAAAACCTTGATCATCTGTCAATGATGACTCTTTGATCTTCTCAGTGCTAGTATTATCATATTTTTCACATATCAATAAATCATCCATTAATTGGTCTTTTTTTTTTATCAATTTTTTAAGGTCCAATTTCTTTATATCCTAGTCTTATTTTCTTTGTACCATGATCATATTTGTTTGTACCCTTGTCTCATTTATTTATGCTTGGTCTAATTTCGTTGTACCTTGTCTCATTTTTTTTGTACTAAAGGCTCATTATTTTTGTAAAAAAAAACATAGTATATTTAAGTAATTTTTTAATCTTGAAGTTAATTATATAATTAATTTATTTGTAATATATGTGTGTGTGCGCATGTTTGTGATTTTGCTTCCATACATTCTCATACATTCCACTCCATAGTCTCCCAATGCTCCCAAGTTGTCCAATTTTGCTCTAAAGGAAGAAATTATAAGTAATCCCAAGCGTTATATCTAAAGTCTTATTTGGTTGGACCTAGATCTATCTTTGTGTATTTGTCCTATCACTTTGTACCCTATATCAATTCCTTTAAATAAGAAGGTGTAATTAAATAATACAAATTCTTCTGCTAAGGGAATAAAAGAATTCACGAATATTTAGAATATATATTGTAGACCCCCCTCAGATAGAGGGGTCGGATTTTATTTTATTTTATTATTATTTTTTTGGCCATCATAAAAAGGAGTCGTTCTTGGGCAGCCAAAGAAGACGGAAGGTGAAGGAAGAACAGCTAGTGGGTGAGCTGTTCTGGGCGGGCGGATGGAATGGGAAGAAGAGATGGCAGAGAGCTAGTTGGAGTTATAGAGAGGATGACGACTAAAGTAGGGGGCGAGTACCAGCATTGCATAAAAAGAAAGATATTTTTTTGGGTTGTGACAGGGGGATAGATATAGCTTGGAGGAGAAGCTAGTAGAGGAAGAGGGGATTTTTCTTTTGGCTGTTGGAGAAAAACTAGAGAGGGTAGATTGAGAAAAAACAAGAGAGGCTTGAAAAAGATCAACTAAAGAGTGAGGCGTTTTTGCTATGAGGGAGAAGGGAACTGGGTTCTTGCTTGAGGAAGAGGAAAGACCATCTAAAAGTGAGAGGAGAGGGAAGAGTTTGAGCAGAAAAGAAGCAGAAGGGGACGAAGGGAGCATTCTCAGGAGTACTGATACGTTCAATCTGAGTTCGGCTTCTTGGATTAGAGTTGGGGTCAGATGGATCAGAGTATATTAGGGCGGTTATCGTCTTCATCACTCGATCGAGGGATGTTTATTCACATTACTGGTCATAGTCTCGATGATTCTTGTCGAGATGAGCCTCCAGATGAGCTTGACCTTCGAGTTTTGACCATCTTACTATCCATGACTCTTCAATAGATTGAGATCGCGGTAGTTACCTTGGTGGACTATTCTTTTGAGACTTCCCAATGGATCATTCATTTGAGATGACATGGACTCCTCCAGTAGAGCATTTTAAGTTAGGGGCGTCTGACTTGTTGAAACAAATCATCAGGTCTAGTGATTCAGTCAGATGGATTGTGAGGCCATATTTATAGTCGATTTGATCATTCCAACTCGTTAGTGGAGCATCTTTTGAGACTCATGGAGTCTCTTTCAGACCTTACCCGTGGATTGAGAGTTGTAGCAACACGCTACACTGGGGCATATCTCTCCCTCATTATCTTCTTGCATTTTTAGTTCAACATACAAAGCCATCATGTCTTTTTTCCATTTGACGTTCAGAGTCACATTTTCATTTTGACGTTCAGGGTCACATTCTCAATTTCAGCATTCAAATCCGTCATTTGTCCTTAATTCAATATTCAAAGCCATCATGTCTTTTTTTCGTTTGACATTTAGAGTCGCATTTTCATTTTGGCGTTCAGAGCCGTATTCTCAGTTTCAGCGTTCAGATCCGTCATTTGTCCTTAGTTCGACATTCAGAGCCATCATGTCCCTTTTTCATTTGACGTTCAGAGTCACATTTTCATTTTGGCGTTCAGAGCCGCACTCTCAGTTTCGGCGTCCAGAGCCATCATTGCTTCTCAGTTTCTACATTCAGAGTCATCATCACTTCTCAGTTACGATGTTCAGAGTCATCCTTCTCAGTTTGACATCCAGATATGTCAGTTCTCAGTTTTGGCATTCATAACCACCATCTTCTTATAGCTCGACGTTCAGAGCCAGCATCGTTTCTCAATTACGACGTTTAGAGTCGTCCTTCATAGTTTGGCATTCATAGCCACCATATCTTCTCAGTTTGGTGTTCAGAGTCATTGTCCCTTCACAATTTGGCATTTAGAGCTATCGTCCTATCATGATCGGGTATTCGTTGCCACCTTTTCGATGTTCAAAGCCATCGTTCGCAATTAGGAATTCAAAGTCATCGTTCATTCCTGAAGTTTAGAGCCATCATATCTTTAGTTTGACATTCAGAGCCATTAGTCAATCTGTCATTCAGAGCCACCGTTTTCCTGTAGTTCGACATTCGGAGCTACATTCTTATCATTTAGAGTTCCTAGTATTTAGAGTTGTCTTTCTCTTTTAGTTCAGAATTCAAAGCCACATTCCTAGCATTTGGAGTTCCTAGCATTTAGAGTCATCTTTCTCTTTTAGTTCGGTGTTCAAAGCCACATTACTAGCATTTAGGATTACCATTTTCTTTTAGTTTAGCATTCAAAGTCATTCTTACCATTCAGAGTCATTTTCATCAGTTTTAGGCGTTCAGAGCTGTGTCTTTATTTTGATATTCAGAGCCATTGTCCAACTTGGCGTTCGGTGCCACCATCTTCCTTTAGTTTTGGCATTTAGAGCTATCGTGCATACTCATTCAGGCATTTAGAGTCACCATCTTTCCTCCTTTGGGTATTCAAAGTCGTTTTTCCCCAACCTTGTCATTCATAGTCATAGCTCCTGGCATTCATATTCGCTGGCATTTTACATCTTGCTTTCACGATTTTACGTTCGTCCTCATTTTTCTCACCTCGTTACCTCGTGCTTATCGTTTGTTCATCGCGTTCTTCTAGCCTTCCCCTTCCCCTGCACATGACATAGTCCATTAAGTTCACGACATATATTTCAATCACGTTGTTGGGCACCCTACACTTAGCATTCTCATGTAGTTCACATAGGACAATCCCTTTGGACACATTTTTTCCTGTACTCTAAGGTGGTTCGACCATTACTCATCTTTGACATCGATTTTCGAATCACTTTTGGAGACATCTTAGAGGGAGTCTTGGTCCTTGATGTAGCTTTAGAGGCGTCTTAAGATATGTTTTCCTCTTAGGATCAGAGCCTTTTTATTCGGTTTGAGCGAGTTTGTGTTCTAATTGTATACTTTTGGGGGTCTTTCTTTGTTCTTCAATAGAGTTCACTTCATTCCACTCACTTTTCACACTTTCTTTTCACTCTAGTGTTCATATTCCTTGCACTTGTGAACTCTACCGAAGAGGAGCATATTTATAGACCCCTCTCAGATAGAGGGGTCGGATTTTATTTTATTTTATTATTACTTTTTTGGCCACCCTGAGAAGGAGCCGTTCTTGGGCAGCCAAAGAAGACGGAAGGTGAAAGAAGAACAGTTGGTGGGTGAATTGTTCTGGGCGACCGGATGGGATGGGAAGAAGAGAGGGCAGATAGCTAGTTGGAGCTATAGAGATGACGAATGGTTGAAGCAGGGGGCGGGTGCCAGCATTGCATAAAAAGAAAGATATTTTTTTAGGCTGTGACAAGGGGATAGATATAGCTTGGAGGAGAAGCTAGTGGAGAAAGAGGAGATTTTTCCTTTGGTTATTGGAGAGAAACCAGAGAGAGTTTTTGGATTACAGGGAAGAGGGTGTGTTTGTGGCTGGTTACAGAGGAGCGTGTTCGGCAACTTGAGGAAAATGAGAGAACCTTTACAGAAGCAAAACCGAGATGAGTTATTTCAAGTATGATTGGCGTATTTTTCGGGTTCTTTTCTGCTTTCACTCTTTTGTTTTTATCTTTTCTACTGGTCTTTGGATGTTGTTGGTTGTTTGTTATTTGTTGTGGACATTAAAGGGCCACAAGGTTATCTTTCTGAATCTGATTGTATATATACATGTTCTGTTTTGCTTCCATTTTCGGTGTTTTTGATTTCTCTAGTAAGTATAAGATGTTTTGGCCCATCACTGAATGAGATCCTCAAAGACTGTGTTCTTACTCCTTTTTTATTACACCCATGCCCATTGATCTTCATGAAATGGAGTTGGATTTAACAATGTTATCTTCTCTTGTACCTACCCTGTTTTTCTTCACTTTCACCTCTCTTTCTCTTCTTTGTTTTCTCTTCCATGAATTTCCTCTTCTACTCACTCTTTCTCATCTAGTCTCTCCTCTCTATCGTCTCATTCACTTTTAATTCTTAAAGCCTTCTCTTATATTTTTGGGATTATTATGAGAAAACCGGAGGCAAAGTTTTTAGGCATGGAGTCAGCGTTTTCTAGTAACTAATTTTGTTTTTCACATTTTTTAAAATTTTTTGTCTTTTTGTTGGTGGGTGTTGAACAAAGGTGTTGTCTTGCCTTGTTTATGATGCACTCTTCACAATGCTTGTTTGATTGAAGTCGGGTGCACATGGGTTTACTTTTTGTGGTATTTTTTATAGCTTTACTTTGCTATTTTTAGACCTATTTATTGTTTTGCTGTTAAGAAATGAGAATGCATGTGGGGCAATGTTTGGATGAGAAATATGTTACTAATTTTGTTTTGCACATTTTTTAAAATCTTTTAAAAATTTTTGTCTTTTTGTTGGTGGGTGTTGAACAAAGGTGTTGTCTTGCCTTGTTTATGATGCGCTCTTCACAATGCCTGTTTGATTGAAGTCAGGTGCACATGAGTTTACTTTTTGTGGTGTTTTTTGTGGCTTTACTTTGCTATTTTTAGACCTATTTATTATTTTGCTGTTGAGAAATGAGAATGCATGTGGGGTAGTGTTTGGATGAGAAATATGTTTCTGGTTTTTGTGTTTTATCAGGGTAAAAAGAAAAACTGTTATTTATTTTGTCATGTATGTGTGTTGCGTTGTGTTGTGTTGCTTTCAGTTTGGGTTGTTTACTTTTGGGTTTTGTTTTGTTCTCTTCTTTTATTGTGTTAATATGTTGTTGGGTTCTTCAGCAACTCTATTAATAAACCTTATATTTTTCTGGGGAATATTAGCATCTTTTGTTTCCCTTAAGAAGAGTGAACAACTAATTAGTAGTGAGATTTTCTGGTCATGTCTCTACCTTATGTTAATTAGGTTATTGTAGGGGTTCATTTTGTAGGATGGTGTTGGTTTTTTACTGACCCATGCACATTCCCGGATCATACTTCAAGGGTGTGATTGTTTGATTGCCAACATTTTTCATGATTTACATATGATCTACTTCTGCCAATGGAATTCAGAGGGGTTTACAATACAATGGTAGGGCAAACCATGATTAAAGAAATAGCTTTGGCAATGAAGAAACATATTAAAATCTTTGGAAAAAAATCATTGTATTCTCAAATAATTTTTCGAAATTCCGATTCTCAAATTTAATTTTTAAAACTTTGATTTTTAAATAATTCTTCGAGATTCCAATTTCCAAATTTAATTTCCAATTTTCAAAATTCCAATTTTCACATTTATTTATTTAATCATTATTATTTTCCTTATTATTATTATTTTATTTATTTATTTTTAAAATTCCATCTTTAAATAATTCTTCAAAATTCTGATTTCCAAATTTAATTCCCAATTTCAGAAATTCCAATTTTCCAATTTAATTTCCAATTTCCAAAATTCCAAATTTCACATTTATTTATTTATTTATTTATTTATTTATTTATTATTATAATAATTATTATTATTATATTTATTTATTTTTAAAAACTCCATCTTCAAATAATTTGCAAGATTCCAATTTTCATAATTTAATTTTCATAGTTCCAATTTTCAAATAATTTGCTAATTTCTTTCAAATTTAATTTCCAAAGTTTCAATTCCTTAATTTAATTTTCAAAACTCTAATTCTCAAATAATTTTCAAAATTCCAATTTCTTTCAAATTTAATTTCCAAAATTCCAATTCTTAAATTTAATTTTCAAAACACCAATTTTCAAGTAATTTTCAGGCTTTCAATTTTCCAATAAATTTCAAAAATTTAGTCTTCTTTCAAATAATTTTGATTTCACTTCAATTTTCAAATATTTATTTAATTCTACCACTCTTCATTTTTCCTTAAGGTTCAGGGTCACCAAAAATCTGGTTTTTAATAAACTTGTTGCCTTTTTTCTTTCAAGCAATCACCTTCATAAATTTTGCTTTGATTTTAAAATAATTTTTATGTTTCTCTTGATTTTTAAATAAGCAAAAATGAATTTTTCATAATTCCAAAATAATGGAATTTGTGAGACTTATTCATGCAAGATAAATTGAGCTTTGGTGAGGGTCCTACATATGAGTTTTCTCTTCTGATTGTCAACTGCCATGCTTAATGAATATTGCTTGATTTTGGTCTTGATCTTTGATATATATGTGATAATTTTATACTTGAACTAACCTTGTTTCCATGATAGCGCACTATTACTTATTGCTACGGTACGCTCCCACTTCTCCTTCATTTATTTATTCATTCTCATGCACGATTTGTTTTATTATTTGATCTTTTTATTGGTATTCATTGATTTTCTTATCAATTATCACGCTTGCTTCACCTTATTTAGTAGAGGCCCATTTTTAGGGGTTTAGAGGGGTGCTACCGTCTTCACCGTACCTTTCCAATGAGTAACCTGACCCCCAAACCCAAACTCGATTTTTCACAGACCCGTTTTTCCTTCAGGAGTCACACTTAGGGTTTTTCTTTCTTATTTTGTTTTTACCTTTAAAAATAAAATAAAAATAAATGGTGACTCCAAGTCTTTTCTAAAAAGAAATTATATTTTTCACCAAATGAATAAAAAAAGGAGTTTTGCCATCGAGTGGAAACGCATCGAGCAAAAATATGGGGTCCACATATATATATATATATATATATATATATATATATATATATATATATATATATATATATATATATATATGTATGTATAGATAATTGACATTTGTATTTATCATAATTTTAGTGATTTTGCTATCATACCTTCATAATTCGCTCCCTAATTATCTAATTTGGCTCCCAAGTACAAACTTTTTAGTATTGTACCTTGATTTCATCACTTTTGCATCTTAATCTTGTGTCTTTGTATAATACCCTTATATTATTTTGTACCAAAATTATTTAAGTTATTTTAATATATCTAATCATTATTCACTATTTTTAAAAAATGTTTTATATAAAATATTTTATTTGAAATTTCTCATTAAAAAAATTGTTTGACAACTTTTTGTTGATAATTTATTTAAATTAATAAAATTATATTTTTTATTCATCTTTTTTTTTTTTTTAAACTTATATTTTACAAAATATTTTAAAACTTATTTTTCATTATATTTTTAATATTTTAGTTAATTATCAATAACTTTATTAAAATTTAAAATGACAAATATAAAAAAAATTAAAATTGAAAAGTGAACAATTTTTTTAAATTTGATTAATGTGATAAATATGGAAAAAAAATAATGTGATAACTATGTAATCTATTTAATTCTTTTTAAAGTAAAATTAATTGGTGAATATAGAAAAAATAAATATAGAAAAGAAAAATCACCTATACTTTAGTAAAATTAACAAATTTTCAAATTGGAATTTTTTGGTGATAAATATGCAATCTTTGCTAATTTTTCAAAATAAAAAATTAAAGTGATAAATATGGAAAGAATTAAAAATCATTTTTATTATTTTTTTATATTTTAATTATTTTCAATAACTTTATCTTTTTAATATTTTAAAATTAGAAAATTTAAAATGATTAATATAAAAAAAAAAAATGAAAGCAAGGTTAGGCAATTTGATTAATGTGATAAATATATTTGTCATATGTAATATTTTATATTAATTTTCCTAGTAAAATATTTAATATTTCAATACTAAATTTTCAATAGCAAGTAAAGTTGGAGTTCTCCAAAATGGTTAAAATATAAGATAACTTTATATTTTTAATATTTTAATATTTAAAAATTTAAAGTGACAAATGTATTTAAAAAAAATTAAAGGTGAAGGTAGGACATTTTTTAAATTTGATTAATGTGATAAATAAGGAAAACTTAATGTGAAAAATATGTAACTTTTATTATTCTTTTAAAATAAAATTAATTGATAAATAAAGACATAATTAAATAGAAGAATAAATTACTAAAATTTAGTAAAATCGACAAAATTTAAAACCTCTTTTGATAAATATGCAATTTTTGTAATTTTTTTAAAAATAAAATGAATATGAGAATAATTAAATAAAAAAAGAAAGATAAATTGCTGATTTTATAATAAAAAATGATACATCCAATTTTTTTCATCTCATCTATGAATAAAAAATGTCCCATTCATTTGTATCTTAGGTTTATTGTGTTTAAAAAAAGAAATGTATTTATATGATTAATTTATCATTTTTTGATATATATATATATATATTTATTTATTTATTTATTATTGTTACAACCTAAAAAAGGTGTGAATTTTGAACAATATTTGTGATTTCACTCCCATATACACAACTTCTAGTTTCCCAATTATGCTCCTATAGACGTTGAAGTAATCTTTTTGTACCTTGGTCTACTTTGTAACCTATATAGATATATAGATAAACTTATTGAAAAGTATATTTCTAATTTATCTTAATGATTCATTTTTATTTAAAACTTATATTATATAAAATATTTAAAAAGTACATTGTTTCTTATTTGTTAAAGTGAAGATCATACAATTTTTTTTTTGCAATTTAATTAATGTGATAAATATAGTAAAATTAATGTGCTAATTAG
Organism: Vitis riparia; assembly: GCF_004353265.1. Lineage (NCBI taxonomy): Eukaryota > Viridiplantae > Streptophyta > Magnoliopsida > Vitales > Vitaceae > Vitis > Vitis riparia. The sequence continues at coordinate 20,633,042 of NC_048446.1, forward strand.
GCAATTTTTTAATTTTAAAATTAAACTTAATTGATAATATAGATATAATTATATATAATACAAAAAGGATAAATTATCATTTTTTTAGTAAGATCAACAAGAAAATGATATTTAAAAATATAATCTTTTGTAATTATTTAAAATAAAATTGATGTGATCAATAAGGAAAAAATTAAATATAAAAATAATAAATCACACTGTGGACCCCGTATTTCGGCTCATTCATTTTTCACTCAATGGCGAGCTCGATTTTTATTTGAAAATAATTTTATTTATTAAAAAATAAATGAAAATTGGATCGGGCTTGAGGTCAGGTTACTTATCGGGAAGGTACGCTAAAGATCGTAACACCCCTCTAAATCCCTAAAGTCGGGTTTTTACTAATAAAACGAAGCTAACGTGACAATCAATAGGAAAATCAATTGATACTTAAATCGATCATGCACATATGAGAATCAAAACATGCATAGAGAATGACCAAAATGGGAGTGGATGCGTATCTAGGCCACAAACGAGCAATGCGCTATCATAAAAATGGGGTCAATGTACAATAAAGAGCACAAAACATATCACATGCATCACCAAACATAAATTAAAACTATTCGGGGGAAAACTGGATTTTTGAAAATTGGAGTCTTAGAGATTATTTAAAAATTGGAGTTTTAGAGATTATTTGAAAATTGGATTTTTAGAAATTAAATGTAAGAATGAGAATTGTAGAAATTAAATTTGAAAGAAATTGGGATTTTGAAAATTATTTGAGAGTTTGGGATTTAAAAAAAATTAAATTACGAAAATTGGGACTTTGGAAATTAAATTTTGAAAGAAATCATAATTTAAAATTATTTGAGAAGCAGAAACTATGAAAATTGAATTATAAAAATTGGAAATCTTAGAAATCATTCGAAGGCAGAATTTTTAGAAATAAATAAATAAAATGATAATAATAATAAGTAACAGAATAAATGCGAGAATTGGAATATTGGAAACCAAAAATTAAGTTCAGAAATTGGAAAATTGGAAAATTGGAATTTCAGATAACTAAATTTGGAAATCGGAATTTTGAAGAATTATTTAAAGATGGAATTTTAAATAAATGAATAAGTAAATAAATAAATGAATAGAATAATAATAATAATGACGAAATAATAATGATTGGATAAATTATTGCGAAAGTTAGGATTGCAGAAACTGAATTTAGGGATTGGAAATTTAAAAAATTATTTAGGGATGAAATTTTAAATAAATGAACAAGTGAATAAATAAATGAATAGAATAACGAAAACAATAATGATTGGATAAATAATTACGAAGATGAGAATTTTGGAAATTAGAAATTGGATTTAGAGATTGGAAATTTGAAGAATTATTTAGAAAGTGGATTTTAAATAAATGGATAAGTGAATAAGCAAATGAATGAAATAACGAAAATAAAGAAGATTGGATAAATGATTGCGAAAAGTAGAATTTTAGAAATTGGAAATTGAATTTAGAGATTGGAAATTCGAAGGGTTATTTAGAGATGGAATTTTAAATAAATGAATAAGTGAATAAATAAGTTAATGGAATAATAATAATGACGAAAATAATCGTTAAACAAATGATGTCAATAGTGGAATTTTTTATATTGGAAATTAGATTTGGAAGTCAGATTTTTGAAGAATTGTTTAAAGACGGAATTTTTTTTAAAAGAAATAAATAAATAAATAAATAGAATAATAATAATAATTACGAAAATAATACTTAAACGAATGAACGTGAATAGTGAAATTTTTTAGATTGAAAATTAAATTTGGAAAACAAAGTTTTGACAAAATGAACTTTAATGATTGGAATTTTTAAAGGAAATAAACAAATAAATAAATGAAATAATGATAATAATAATGAAAACAATATTTAAACGAATGACATAATTTTTTTTTAAAAATAAATAAATAAATAAATGGAATTATAATAATAATAACGAAAATAATATTTAAAACGAATGAACGTGAATAGTGGAATTTTTTAGATTGAAAAATTAAATTTGGAAGTCAGATTTTTGAAGAAAAATAATACTTAAACGAATGAATGTGAATAGTGAAATTTTTTAGATTGAAAATTAAATTTGGAAAACGGAATTTTGAAAAATTGAACTTTAATTATTGAAAATTTTAAAGGAAATAAACAAATAAATAAATGAGATAATGATAATAATATGAAAATAATATTTCGACGAATGAACACGAACAATAGAATTTTTTAGATTGAAAATTAAATTCGAAAATCGGAATTTTAAGAATTGCTTAAAGATAGAATTTTAAAAATAAATAAATAAAATAATAATAATAACGAAAAGAATAATAATTAAATAAATAAATATAGAAATGAGAATTTAGAAAGACTATTCTAAAATGAAATATTTAAAAATTATTTGAGAAGTGGAATCATGGAATAAACTTTGGAAAACTAGGGTTAGGAAAATTGTTAAAATAATAAGAAAATAAGTAAAAAGTCAAAAGCTTACTGGGGCTATGTGCCAAAGTGACCACATTAGAAGTGGCCAAGGTGGGAAAAAGGTTTTCAAATGATGTATGAACATCCTGGCAGCCCAAAGAAAAATAAAACAAAGTCTTGCAACCTGCACATCATGAATTTACATTTGTGGCCCCACCATCAACCATAAGATATTTCTAATTGTAATGCCTTAGATACTTTCTAGCATGGCTGCAACTGCTCTCTTGGCCTTCCTATTATTATATTCCTCTTTTCTTTTTGAACCACGACCCCTTTTTTTTACTTCAACAATTTCACTCTCTTTCTCCTCCACACGATTAAAGGTGATGGAATCCATTTTTTTTCTAGCAAAAACTCTTGGTACAGCTGGGTCTATGTTAGAAGCTCATCCAATTTAGTGAACTGGCTGTCATTCAAGTGGGGGGCCTCCTGAGGCACTCCTTGTTCTGCATCCTCTTCCTTCACCCGTTCTTTCATCAGCATCTCTTCTTCCTTTGCCATGGTTCCGGATATAAGAGAAGAATCTCCTTTTTTTTTTTTTTATCAGACCCCAACTACATCAAACTTAGTGAACGGAATGCAGTCAGCGTTGGGATGCATGATTAATAATGAGACTCATATCGGAATAACATAGTGTGAAACTTTAGCCTGGAAGCATATTTCCCAGGGAATATCACTCTCACAAAGCCATCGGTGCTGCTAGTCTCGGGTAGTAAAATGCGGATCAAAACTTTCCGCAACTAGTTCCATGGGAGCAGATAGGTGTGAAGGATGAAATTGCTAAGAAAAACAGAGTGAAAATGAAAAAATCCAAGAAATATTTGAACAAAAACACGTTTCATGAATGATGGATGAGCTCGAAACTGGTGGGACAATTCGAATGGTTTCAACATACAGACAGGTGGCACCATCATCATGTAACTCATGCGAGAAGAAACAGAGATCAGGCGAGCAGAAATGAAAAACCAGCTTAACGTCTTAGACGGCTAAAAATAAGCACCCCAAACATTAGAAATGAATAAAATGTGACTGTAAGGGTGAAGAACCCAAGGTGGGAGATAATCTAACCTGAATGACTCCCGTTGAGCAAAGTCGCCTGGTCTCCAGCGAGCTTCCAACCCCCTCCTCTGCTACTCCTCTCCAGTTCCCTTTTTTCTCCGCCAATATCTCCCAAAAACCCCTGTTTTTTGTCTTCCCCCGCAAGCCACACTACCCGCTCCACTGTGCATCGCTCAGGGAAGATGTCATCCTCAACCACCACAATGGCCAGCCATGCCCTTCACCACACGTCCATGCAGCTGGTTTCTCTCCAGAAAGATGTCCCCCCACTTAAAAAAAACGAAAAATTCCACCCTCCCCGAGTGGTGTCTCAAAACAAAAGAAAGCCCCCCTCCCCTGTTTTAAAAGGGGTCTCTACACACATACTTTAGTAAAAATCGCCAGAAAACTAATGATTTATCTTTTTTCTTATATTTAAAATTTTCCATATTTATCCATTAATTTATTTTTAAAAATTTATAAAAATTACACATTTATCATGTTAATTTGTTGATATTATTAATCGCATTAATTAAATTTAAAAAAAATGAGCCTTTATTTTGTATTTTTCATACATTTATCATCATAATTTTTAAAATCGCAAATTTTTCCCTTATAAAAAATTATTTATAAGAAAATTATTTAAAAATTATCTTAAAGAAAAATAATTTTAAAAATGTATTCATATTACATTTATTTAAAATTATTTTAAGGATTTAAAAAAAAATTATACAAGTCATAATATTTTCACTAATATAGGAGGGGGGAATGTATTTATACAGGATTTATTTAAATATTATCCTAGGGAAACAATATTTTTTTTTTTGAAAAACAAAATGTTATAATATTGTAACTAATTAGGTAAAAAAAAAATAGATTCATGTAAGATTTAATTACTACAAATTTATTTATGTGGTTGTAATATAAAAAAAATATGAAATTTATGACAGTTTGCTCACTCACAAAAATGCTCTTACGAGTTTTTCACTGCAAATGGAGTGTTTGAATGCATTATTCAATTCACTTTTACAGCCAATCATACTTTGTTATGTTTCAATTATCATATAGTTTATATAATCAAGGTTACAGGTCATCAGTTGTAACATTCACAAACGGTCAACCTCTCGGATTTTTTTAGTTCTTCACCTCTATTCACAATTACACATTAAATACTTGTGTGGATAGCCGTTGAGAGGGTCTATGGCAGGACGAAGCAATGTGGGAATGGATCACGGTTAAGGAAGCAATTTTAGTTTATTCTTATGATCTACTATGAATTTTTCCTCTTACACTTCATTTATTTCTGCTTATACAAATTTTATTTCATGTGTCATTCAATTGAAATTGTTAAAATGTATATGTAAATAATTGATGCATTATTTCATCCAAAATGTAACACATTAATTAAATTACAAAAAGTTGTCAATATATATCAATTCTTCACTTTTAATTTTACATTTATCATTTTAATTTTTTTTAAACTTTTTTTTTTCATTTTAAAATATTAAAAAGGTAAAGTTATTGACAAATAGCTAAAATATCGAAAAACAATTTTGCTTTTCTTGTTCATGGATACACCGGTAAGCCTCATCATCGACGCCCTTGTGAGTTCTAACGAGATGGAGTAATTGGTACTTGGATCGGCTCCTGTTTGCTTTTCTGTTGGACAAAAGGATGGCGGCACCACCCATTCGGAACAAACAGTTTATAAGAACCATTGATCTATCGTTGCCGCTGTAATAATTGGTGTGAAGTTTGGTGGTCCAAAAATTGAGTGGCCACATAAGCAAAGTTAGTTGATTAACTAACTGAAAGCATACCTGTTTCGTTTAGTTTTTCCATGTACTTGTATAAAAGGGTGAAGGAAGAAGAAGAAAAAAATAGAATAGAGGTGTGTGTGAGTTTTCTAATTTATAGAACAGGTGTGAGAGGATTTCGGAGTTTGAATCTTCTTCATTATACTATAGAGAGAGCTTGAAAATTCTCAGAGATTCCAGAGGGTATAAAATGGTTCATTCTTGGTGGATTTTTGGAGGTGATCTTGATCCGTGGATGTAGGATTCCAATCTTGGATCCGACCACGTAAATTCTGCTTGTCTTGCTCTGTTTTTCTAATTTCTGGTATTGTTTTTCTTTGTTTTCTATAATTGGTGTTCAATCTCATTTTATTGAGGAACTTGGATAAAACCTCAACATCTGGTAACAGAGCTGAATCAAGAACAAAGAAAGAAGAATGTCGACTACAAAGTATGATATTGAGAAGTTCAATGGCAGAAATGACTTCGGGCTGTGGAAGATGAAGATGAAGGCCATCTTGATTCAACAGGGCATTGAAAAGGCTTTACTACCTGATAAAGATCTTCCAGAAAGCGTGACTAAAAAGGAAATGCAATAATTTCAAAGAAAGGCTTACAACTTGATCATATTAAGTCTTTCTAATTAGGTTTTGAGAAAAATATCTCATGAGAAAACTATTGTTGGGGTTTGGAAAAAGCTGGAAGAATTGTACAAAACCCGAGCTTTGCCAAATCGCATTTATCTGAAGGAACATTTATATGGTTTCAAGATTGAAGAATCAAATCCAATTGATGATGCCTTAGATGAGTTTAATAAATTGGTGTTGGATTTAGAGAGTTTAGATATCAAGGTGGAGGATGATCGAAGATAAGGCAATCATTCTCTTAAACTCTTTACCTAAATCTTTGAAGCATTTTAAAGAAACCTTGAAATATGGCAGAGATGCCATTACATTTGATGATGTTCAGAATGCCTTGAATGCTAAGGTGTTGGATATGAAGACCTCTGACAAAACTAACAGTGGTGAAAGTTTAACTGCTAGAGGAAGACCTCAAAATAAAAATAACAATGGAAAATGAGGAAAATCACATTCAAGATCAAAGTCCAAAGGCAAGAAAGATTATAGGAATGTCAAATGCTATCATTGCAACAATATGGGACATATAAGAAAAATCTGCCAAGATAGACAAGAAGAAGAAAAGACTCAAGCACAAGGAAGTGTTGCCATTATAGATGATGGTTATGATAACGCAGAGGTTCTCACTGTTACATTGAATCAAAATCATGAAGAATGGGTCTTGGACTCAGGTTGCACCTATCATATGTGTCCAAGAAGAGATTGGTTTTCATCCTATCAAGAAGTTAATGGTGGAAAGGTGTTGTTGGGAAATAGCATGAGCTATAGTGTGGTTGGAATTGGCACGGTGGCTATTAACATGTTTGACGGAATGACAAGAACTCTCAAAGAAGTCAGGCACGTACTAGACCTGAAGAGAAATCTAATATCTCTTGGAACTTTGGATGAATCGGGTTATAACTTCAAAGCAGAAAATGGGAAATTAACAATTTCAAGAGGTACCATGGTTGTCATGAAGGGTCAGAAGAGAAATGGCTTATATATCCTAGAAGGTCACACATTGAAAGGTTTAATGGGATCAGTGTTAAGAACTGAAACTGATAAAACAATTCTTTGGCATAGAAGACTTGGTCACTTAAGTGATCGAGGTCTAAAAGAATTGCAAAAACAAGGCTTATTGTGTGGGGATAGCATCAGCAAGATTGATTTTTGTCAATATTGTATTCTTGGCAAGCAACACAGGTTGGCATTCAAAGCTGCAATACACAAGTCAAAGGATGTATTGGAATATGTGCATTCAGATTTATGGGGGCATGCAAGTGTCTCTACTCATGGTGGAAACAAGTACTTTCTATCCTTGATTGATGATTACTTTAGAAAAGTTTGGCTATACTTGTTAAAAACTAAAGATGAACATACTGTCTTAACAAAGGTTAATGAGTGTAAGGCTTTAGTTGAAAATCAAACTAATAAAAGAGTAAAGGTATTAAGAACAGATAATGGGCTAGAGTTTTGCAATGAGGAATTTGAAATGTTTTGTAAAAATCAAGGTATTTTAAGACACAAAATAGTAAGGAATACACCTCAACAAAATGCCATAGCAGAGAGGATGAATAGGACATTACTAGATAGAGTAAGGTGTATGTTATATAGTTCTGGCTTATCTAAACTTTTTTGGGGTGAAGCTATAATGACAACTTGCTATTTAGTAAATAGAACTCCATCTAGTGCAACAAACTTTAAAACTCCAGAAGAGCTTTGGTCTGGAAAGCCTTCTAACTATGAACAACTTAGAATCTGTGGGTGCACAGCTTATGTTCAAGAAAGTGAAGGAAAATTAGAACCAAGGTCATAGGTTATCCAGAGGGTGTTAAAGGTTACAGGCTATTAAATAAGGAATCTCATGGTGTTAAAATAATAATAAGTCCTGATGTTGAGTTTAATGAAAATGAAATGCTTTCTATGAGAACTAACACTGCAGGTACAGAGGAAGATTCTGAAAATATGAGCTTGACACTTGATAAAGACCATTTTGAGTTTGAGGTGGAGTTATCATCTCAAGATGGTCATGATAAACAAAATGATTTAGCACTTGGTGGCCTAGAGACAGAAGATACTAAGGTGATAGGTTCAAATGTTGAAGGTGGTGCAGGAACCAACTCACAAAAAGTTGGTCTTAATTATCTCTTGTCAAGGGATAAAGCTAAGAGGAACATAAAACCCCCAGACATGTTTAGTTTTGCAGATCTGATTGCCTATGCTCTATTGACTGCTATGGAGTATGAAGAGAGTGAGCCACTCTCTTACTAGGAAGCTATAAACAACAATGAATCAATGAAATGGCTTAGAGTAATGAGTGAAGAATTTGAATCCTTATAGAAAAATCAGACCTGGGTGCATGATTACTACTCAAAACATGCTATTTTGTAGCTTGTAATTAGCTCTTTTAAACACCCTTGAGTAATAATTATTACCTTTTAACTCAATTGGCATGTTAAGGACCCTTGCAATCGTTTCTAATCAAATTGTGTTAAGTTTTGGTGTTTTTGATAGCTTTTTGCTCACCAAAGCAATTTAAGAATGAGGGAGAGCTGTATATAGTTCATGGAAAAGCTTTTGGAAGCTCAAATTCATGAAGAAACCAAGCTTTGGAGCCTCATAGTCCTTTGCCAAAGTCGTTCAAAGTATGCAAGGAAAAAGCAATGGAGAGAGGAAAACAGAGTAAGGAAAATAGAGGACAGCAGCTGTAGTCTTCCTTTGCACTTTTGGAGCACTTCCCGAAGTCCATTTTCTACATGCTATATACCATTTCAAAGCTCAGGAATTCAAGAATCCAACGCTTCAAACCGTGTACGATTTGGAGCTGAAATGAGGAAGATATGGCCTTCGGAAGACAACTGCATCAACCTGAGGGACAATTTCGCACCTTGCGAAATTGGAACTTCAACATGCGAAATTTAAAGTGGATGGCAGCTATGTAGTCATAGTGAAGCCCAGCATGCGAAGTTGATTTTTCAACTTGTGAACTTGGATCTCAATGTGCGAAAGTGGATTCTAAGTTGCGAAATCAACTTGCGAAATTTTCGCAAGTCACCATGCAACGTGCGAAACTGGGATATTTGTGCCGACTCTTTTTCTTTTGATATTTTTTATGTCTAAATTTCCATTTTCTCCTTGTATTCTGCCACTCATGTAATTCCTTAGCTAGGAAGTATCCAAGGAAGGGTAAATTACCTTCCTATATAAACTCTCTTGTAAACACTGAAAAGAGGACTCTCGAGGAGTTTTCTCGAGGAGACCAACTTATGTAAATTTTACACTTAGTGAAATACAGAGATCTCTTTTGCTTTCTTTTTCTCTCTACTATTTTCTTTTTCTTGGAAGCCAAACAACCTCTGAGGATGTTTTCCCAGAGGATGAGAGGCTAAACTTTTGGTTTCTTGGAGTGAAGGAAGCTAGGTGAAAAGTCCAGATGCTAAAGTGGAAAACTCTCGTGCATTAAATACAGGTAGTTGGAGTTCATAAATGGCTTTTAAATCTAAAGTTTTGCTTTAAATCCCTTAGAATCACTTTGAATGGTCAATACATGGGAAGCTTAAGGTCTCTGTGGATACTTATTGCTAGATCCACATCAGTCCATTAGTTATCATGTACGAGCCATTGGAAAGTGGCTCAAGGTGAAGACCCTTATTGTCTAAAGCCATTAATGGAACTTGACTACCACTTCTATTGACTTTTTATGGATTAAATCTTCATTGTTAAACCTATACCGGTTCGGGAAACAACCATCCTTTATGTTGTTGTCCCCAATGCGAGAAGAAAAATCTGGAATTTCCCACTTTGCATCCTGAACTTGATCCTAGCAACCTCTAGCTCCAGGAGACTTTCTTTCTTTCATTTCTACCTAGTTCTATATTAGTTTAGTTCCAAGCACCACTTTCAAAACAAATCTTATTTTCTTTTAAACTTTAAGTTATGACAAAGGAAATCATCAGACTCAATTTCTAATCTTTAGTCTATCACTGGTAGAGTGAAAACCCATCCCTGAGTTCGACCCTAGAGCTGCTATACTATAGTAGCTTTGATACGCCAGTATAAGGTCATAGGATTTATAAATATTTTTTATTAAAATACTCAATCGGGCACGAATTAGTGCATGTAGAAAGAAAGCCAAATAAAAAAGTGGTAAGTTGTAAATGGATATTCAAGCGGAAACAGGGTGCCATTGAGAATGAACCCATAAGGTTCAAAGCTAGATTAGTGGCTCGAGGGTATACTCAGAGAGAAGGCATTGACTACACCAAAGTATTCTCTCTAGTGGTGAGACATACCTCAATTAGAGTATTGGTGTCCATTGTAGCTCAGTTTGATTGGGAATTGGAGCAACTAGATGTTAAAACTACCTTTTTACATGGAGACTTAGAAGAAAAAATTCTAATGACTCAGCTTGAAGGCTTTGAAGAGCCAAAAAAGGAACATCTAGTGTGTTTACTTAAAAAAATCCTTATATGGATTGAAACAAACCCCAAGCAGTGGTATAAAAGGTTTGACACCTTCATACTAAAGATTGGCTTCAAAAGGAGTAATTATGATGGTTGTCTCTATTACAAGAAGTTACAAGGAAGTCTGATGATGTTTGACACCTTCATACTTAAGTTTCAGTATTTTTTGGCCGATGAGTGTGAACAGGAAGAGGAGCTGCTCGGAAGCAGGCAACACAAGGGGTCCAATAGTGTTTATGTTGGACTTCAAGGCCTCCCCAGCAATCAACATCAGGTCTTTAGAGAGTGAAACCCCTTTTATCCATTGTGTGTCTTCTTGTTCATGGATACACCGGTAAGCCTTATCATCAGCTCCCTTGTGAGTTCTGACAAGATGGAGTAATTGGTACTTGGATCGACTCCTGTCTGCCTTTTTGTTGGACAAAAGGATGGCTGCACCACCCATTCGGAACAAGCAGTTTGTAAGAACCATTGATCTCTCGTTGCCGCTATAATAATTGGGAGTGGTGATCTCAGTGCTGACCACTATAGCACATGAATTGGGATGAACCTGAAGAAGTTCCCTAGCTAAATCAATTGATATAAGGCTAGCACTGCACCCCATACCAGAAAGATTGAAGCTCTTTATGTTACTCCTCAATTTGTACTTGTTAATCACCATAGCAGACAGTGATGGAATAGGTGAAACTATAGTGCAATGCACAATAAGAATATCGATGTCCTTGGTCTTAGTCCCGGTTTTCTTCAACTAATCATCAATAACAGAGAAGAGAACAAGCTCCGCTTCATCCCTTGAAGGCTCCAAGCTGGGTGTAGGAGGAAGATATAGATTTGCAGGAGCCAAACACGTCTCATCTCCTAGACCAGACCTCTGGAGAATTCGCCTTTGGAACTCAACAATCTCAGGAGTATCCTTGTTGCTGAGCCTCAAGTGTTCCAGGAGGGTAGCATGGGGAACGCGATATGCGGCTGGGGGTTTGAAGCAAGCATGGTCGACTAGGTAGACAGAACGAGGCTTGGACATGAAGTAGACGGTGCCAAAGAATATGATTATCAAGGAGGAGCCGAGAAATTGAAGGAGATCAAAGTGGAGAGAGCTCCATATTTCATAGATTTGATCAGGACCCAGATTGAGGATTTTAATGAGAAAACCCATGAGAATTGGTATGAGGAAGAAGGCGAGAATGTGGTTGACAAGGCACTGGTAGCCAAGTTTAATATACTTGAGTTTCACAGAATTTGAGAGAGTCGTCATTTTAGTGTGCAGGTGATGGGCGTACTTGAGAGAGAGAGAGAGAGAGAGAGAGAGAGAGAGAGAGAGATTGGAGACGTGAGGTGAAGCTGAGAAGCAGGGGTGGGTTTTAAAGGCAAGTTGAAGTGTGAAGTGAACATCTGAATTGGGTGTTGAAGGCACCACTCTCAGTCTCCCAACGCTCTGCTAGTTGGACCCTCATAATTACTAAAAATATCCCTCCTTTTCATTTTCACTTCTTTTTCGTGTTTTCAATTTAGGTTCTTGACTCTTTAATGTTTTTAAAATATAATTTGTAAAAGCGTTTATAAGTGATTTTATTAAGCATTTTTAATGTAAAAAGTGTTTTTTTTTTTTAAATATCAAGTATTTTAATAAAATTTAGAAAACATTTAAAAATTTAAAACATTACTTATAGTATTGAAAAATTACTTACAATGGTTTTTGAAAAACAATTGACAGATAATTATCTTAAAAACCCTTCTTAAGAAAATAATTTTATTAAAAGTCCGTTTGACAATTATTTTAAAAAACGTTTTTAATCTTTCTAATACTTGAATAATAAAATTTTTTAAATGTTAAAAATATTAGAAACGTTTCCTAAAATCATTGTTAAATGAGCTCTAAAAATATTTTAAGTACAAACACTCCTAAACGCACTCTAACTCATTGTAAAAATAGTTTGATAATATTTTACAAAGTAGATTTATTTAAAAATTTAGTATATATTACTTAAAAATAATTGTATATTTAATATTTTATAACTATTTTTTAAAAACAACTTCTTTCGAAATAACTTTATAAGAACTATTTTTTATAATAAAAAAAAATCAGCTACCATAATTTTTAATTTGGAAAACAATTTTATATTTTTAATATCACTACTAATTACTACTACAAAGTAAGGACTTCACACTTCACACAGAATGAGTGATGTAATAGATATATTATCTATGATTCTACTTTTGTTTCATCAAATATTAATCCACTTTAAAATTTTCATTCATCATCAATTATGTATCCATCATCATTCATGGTTGATTGATGCATCCAACTTGAAAATGGGATTTGTTTTTTTTTTTTTTTTTTTTTTTTTTTTTTTTTTTTTTTTCCCGGTTGTGTTTGCAGGCTGCTATATGGAAGATATATGGTTTTGGAAACCCACGTATCTTAAATATGAGATGTGCTTGTTAATAGGAAAAATATTATATTTCTCATGCACTATATACTGTTTAGGTTTGCATTTCCAAAATTGCCCTTTAATGTTTCCTTGTCAACAGCCACCAGTCTCCATGTCAGCAAGCAGGTGCACAATTTAATAAACATCAAAATCTAAAACTTCAAGCTATCAAATCTGAAACCCACTAAACACCTGCCCCAAGAAACATTTGAAAGTTAGGAAACTCTCTCTGTCACTTCCTCTCGTTTTGCCCTAACCCGATCTCAAAAAATTCCCATTTTTCAAAGCTTGTTTAATACACGAAGGTAGGCATCCGATCTATTTATTGACGTCCTGAGCAGGCGATGGATACCCATATTCCAAAAGCCGTCTTCGTCTGATTTTGGTCTAACCCTAAGCATCTTTCAAAAACCTTCATCTTCTGAAAACCCATCTTTGAGGCATATCTTTATATTTCTTCATCAAATGTTGAATTTTTTTTAAAGGTTTCTGGAAACCGAAGTGGAGCTTCCTCTTGCTATAGATTAATCAATCACAACTGAGTTTTCCATTTAAGGATTCGTTTGGCTGTTAAGAAAATATTAGGGACGAAGGTCTTATATTTTGGAGTTTGTTGTATTTTGATTAATGTTCGCATGAATGAAGATGGGGGAAAATTTGTTTTGGTTAAAGAAATTTTCAGATGGACCCATCTCTTTTTGAATCGGTTTCTTTTTTAATTTAAAGCCACCTAGTTTTCCCTTTAGTTTTTTTGGATTTATTTTTTCAATTTCTTTTGCTTATTTTTTTGTTTCTGTTTCAGGGAAAATGTTGAAATGGATTCTCCTTCTGTTTTTGTTCATATCCATACGAGTTTAGTGTGAAATCAAATCGTGAAATAGGATTTTGATGTATAGAGAAGGGTCGGGGGTAATAGGGTTTGATTTGGGTAATACAGGCCTGCAATTATTTGTCATGACTTTATTTTCTATTTGCTTCTTTTGTTTGTTTGCATGATTCGAATCAACCCAAAATCCAAAAGATCTTCTTAGGTTCTAAATTTTGTCTTTGTTTTTTATTTGTTGCTTTTAAATTTTGATGATGATTCAAATTCAATTCCTATTCCATCATATACTTGTCCTTTTGAGCCTTTTATTTGTTGGATAAGAAGTGGAGGGGGGGGGGGGGGGGGGTGTAAATGATTTCTGTGAGAAAGTGAATACTAACTTATTAAGAAATGAATGATTTTGAAGATAAATAATATTTATTTGTTTCTTATTTTAGCTTATGATGTTCTTTCCAGTTGTGAATTTGATGGGAATTATGATTTCCATTTTTGTGGCACTATTTTCCAGTTACCACTATGATTGTTAACAAGGAACATCTTCTATTTTCTTGATTCATTAGCTATGTGAAAATGCAATTAACAAAATTACTATGATGCATAAGTTTCCAATTTGATTGTGCTTAGGATTATCATTGTATTTTTTTGTTTATAACAATCAGATTTGCATAAATGAAAATATATTAAAGAAAAAAAGGTTGATCTGAGAACCTGTTAGGTACGTGTTGTTTGAATTTTGACAAAATTAATTGATTTGGAAGGTTAATGAAAGTGTTACATGCCTATAACTTAGATTTACCTATAGTTTGAAAGAGTTATATGTGGGGTGGAGTTGAGGTTAGTAGGCAACTCCCATTTGACTAAGTGGCATTTGTGTAGGGGCATAGGGGTTGTACTATTGTTAATTGGTGTTGCTTATGCAAAAGGATGAGGATGAGGATTTCATGAACTACATCATTCTATGTTGTATGGTAGACCAGCCTCTTCAGTCCTAGTTTTTTCCTTGTCTTGTGTTTCTTGTGTTCTGTCTTGATCGAATAAAGAGCTCTCTATGGTTTTGGAGAGGAATTTTTGTGGGAAAGAAAAGAAGTGATGTTATTATGTCTGTGTGTGTGTACACAGACATATAAAGAGGGAGCCTTTGGATATTTGCTCCACTTTGTGTTCTTGGTGTATTTGGAAGAAGGAACATGAGAACTTTTTTTATGCAGAGCTCCCTGTGCTGAAACTCAGTGATATGTTCCTTAAAGCTTGGTATTTCTGCTCTTTAGATACCCATGGGGAAGGAAGGGTGTCTTTCATGGACTTCCCGATAAGTGTTGTGGGTCAAGTGCCGATGGTGATACTATTTTCTGCATGCATATTCTTTTTGTGTTCTGTCTCTTTATTTTTCAGCCCATGTCAGGTGGCTCTTTATGTACTTCTTCTCCAGTAGGGTTCAGCCCTTAAGCTCAGGCTCTTCAATATTTAAAAAGCAGGAAAAAAAAAAAAGGCCTTGCTTTGATAGGGGCTGCTTGAGCAAGGGGTGAAATAATTTTTCTCACATTTTCCTTTATCTCATTTTAGCATGAACTTAATTCAATTACTAGAAGTAAACTTTGTTTCCTACTTTTCAATCATATGGTAAAAGTATTGGATGTGAAATACATACACTTCAACATTATAATCTCAACAAATTTTCACATGTACATCAATAGTTCATTAATTTTTGTATGTCAACACTTTTTAAAGGTTGGCTCAATCAGTTAAATGTCTAATTGACCTTTGGCATCTCTACTATTAAGTAGCTCCTATGCTCGCCTTTTCTGCTGTTTGACTAGCACCCTTTGCTCAAAATTATGATTGTTTCATCGCATAGCCCATTGCTAGACAGAGTTTTACATTTACTATGGAATCCGAATTCCAAACTAAGGATCTTTTCATGGAGATGTCTACATTTTAAAGTCATTGCTAGGTGGAGTAAAATGCTTCATCATCTTAGAGTATCTTCATTGTTGATGTCAAACTTATAGGAGTTGTTACTTACATGCAACAGAATAATCTAAAAATGTGCTTGAGGAGCATTGATAGTGCTACTGATACATCTGAAGTTGCAAAGGTGTGCATCAATATGAAGCAATCATGATATTTCTTATTTTTTTATATTTTTTGTCTAATGTTGGATATTTTTTATTTTTTTCTTGTATTGTAGTGCAGTGAAGAGGATAGAATAACTGATGTTATTTCAAAACATTTTGTTCTTTGTTTTTCCTTGGAATCTTTTAAATTTGGTTGTGTAAATATGAAATGTTATAATAAAATGTTGTTTCAATGTCTCTTTTGCATTATCATAGCAATTGTTTTGAGCATAGGCATTCCAAATTCAGCTTCAGTTGAAGCCTAATGATGGCAAGCCATTCCTAAAGACACAGAAGACTGCATACATTGAATTTCAATCTCACTTTTGCATGCCCTCTAAGAGGGGTTGTTGGTTTATCATATGTATTCATAAGGAAATCAGACAAAAGTAAGAAAAAATTGTAAAGACCCCAATCTATGATTGAAGGTCACAAATATATGTATATTATAGAGAGAGAGAGAATGCATTTTGGTTCTATCATTTGTTTTTAGTCTTATTCCTTATATACTTTGATCATGCTTTTGTATTACTATACAATGATTTAGATCTTATTAGATGCTGTCAATGATTCCATACAAAGCTCAATCCATTCCTGATTCTTATTAGGTAGAGAGGGATTTGTATGGCAAACTTTGTTCCTCTTTGCTCCCATTTCAGTGGAGGGTAGCATGGGTTCAAAATTGTCCATTTGTACTATTTATTTTATATATATATATATATATATATATATATATATATATATATATATATATATATATATATATATTGAAATAAGTTTTTTAGTATTTCATAAAAATAGGGGTATTTGGTAAGTTATTATTTATTTATTTTTAATTTAAAGATAAAAAAACTTATTTAGATGCATTGTTTTTTAAAATTATTATTTTTTATTTTGATTATGTAAAAACATTGTAAATTAAATTTATATAATATTAATTAATTTCAATAAAATTCTTATTGAAAATAAAATTAGTTTTGTAATTAAACAATAAATAGTCTTTAGTAAAATAGGAATGGTAATATTATATTACAATCACAAAATTATAGGGTTTTTTTTATGTAAAAATCCTATTTTTATTTTTTAGATTGGTTGTAAACTCCATTAATGGAGTATAGAAACTTTTTTGTAAAAGATTTTGTTTTTATCAATCTTGTAACCCTTGGAAAGCAAGCAAGTAGTCATAGTGTCTTTCACAACCATCACGACTCCTACATCGATTAAAGTGAGTTTTTGGTGGAGAAAAACAACCAAAATCAACCAATTTTTTAGTCTCAAGTGCACTTGTTGAAGATGCAGCACTCGAGCACTAGGATTAGCGCTCAAGCAACTCGAGTGCTAGGATTAGCACTTAAACAACTCAAGCACTCAAGTGACCACTTATAGCGCTTGAGTGGTCGAAGGTTGGAGGTGGTAGTGATTCGTTCCCAATTGGTGTCTCAGCTGATTCATGTCCTCTCAATGGTCCCTGACAGTGGTGCCATTTGATACGTGTCCAGCTGGTGTCCCTTGATTGTGGTCCTCAGAAGGGAGTAATCAACAAAATTTATAACCTATTACACCATGTACTAGGATAGCCTTAGCTAGCATAGCATAGTGGCTCTAGGGTCGTTCACTGGGATGGGTTTTCACTCCACAATTGATATTAATCCAAAGATGAATTAGTGCCTTTTCATTTCAAGGTTAGCTTTAAAAGAAAACATAAAGATGTTTAAAAAAGAATTGGTTTTAAGCTAACCAAAAATAGTAATTGATTTTACTTATAAAGAAAAGTGTTTCTTGGAGTTTAGATTACTAGGCTCAGGTTCCTCATACAAAAAGGAGAGTTTCGGTCACTTGTTTCTTTCCCTCGCATTAGAGAATTAACATATAGTTAATTCTCTAACCGGTGTGGTACATATGCTTCCCTTTAATGGGTTCAAACACTAAATCCCTCTCACTGATGCATCTTGCAATGACTCGTGCTTCTCACCTAGCATTTGCCATTCAAGGTGATCTTTAACCTTGGATCTCCCTTCACAAGCTCGCAAGAGATAACTAATGGATGTCTCCTTAGAGTCCAAAAGCTTACCAAGTGTTGGCCATTCTAGAAAATCCTACCTTTAAACTACCTCCCAAAGGCTCGCAAGAAATAAACAAGTGCATCACAATGGATGGAGATCACTTACCTTACCAAGTTTTAGCCCAGATGATTTAAAGGTGTTTTAAGTTAACTAAAAAGATAAAAACCATTAACGGGTCACACTTTCTCTTCATTAAAAACTAAAACAACAAAACTTCCAATTTCTGCATGAAGAAACTTACCCGGCTTTCTTTACTCCAAGAGACAAAGAGCCTAGCCGCTCATCCTCTGAGGAAAAATCCTCAGAGTTTGATTGGCTAGAAAGAAAACTAACGAGAAAACAAAAATATGAAGGAAAAACAGAGCAAGTGCTCTGTAAAATATATTTCTTCCTTATACAAAAGGTTTTCTCCAAGAACAAGCTCTCGAGAGCTATCTTCCACTACTTTCTTAAAGAAAATTACAACTATATATAAGAGGTTATTCACCCCTTTTTTCTTGCTTAAAGACTAAGGAATCCTATGATAGGTGGATTACAAGGAGAGTTTGGGGATTTAGACATAAAAGATCTAAAACAAAATATCTCAAGATGTCGGTCAGAAATATCAGGAAGCTTCAAGAGAACACCGCGGTACTATATACTGAGAGAAAATCTCTCTGGGTAAGCGCTATCAGAGGATCCGGACATGTCTGACTGAGGAAGTTGAAACGTCTTCCTCTCCCATCCGGCTGTGAGATATCCCGCACCGCAAGGCTATCCGGATCAACTACATCTGGATTCCCCCGGGTGGAATGAGCTATGTCGCAAGGGGGACCGTCTGCGTGTGCAAGGTGTAGGGACCCCTTTCCCAGATGACACGGAGCACGCAAGGCTATCCAGATGAACTCCATCCGGATTCCCCCAAGAGGACATGTGGCGCGCTCCCCTATCCGGACTCCCTCAGGGAGAAGCACACGACACTCGTGAACATCATACCCGGATGATAGCATATCCTATCCGGATGTGTTGTCTAGATCATTGACTTAATGTGAGCAAGCCTTACTACGTCATTCGGACAGCCTGCCACAGACCATGTTCCGTCGTCATCCTGTCCGGACGCCTTGTCCAAACATCTTTTATTCCTTGTATTTCGGATTTGCTTATGGAAAAGGACTTCAAAGCTTCGGTTCTTCATGTTTCTAAGCTTTCCATTGCTTTGCCATGGATTCCAAAGAACTCTTTTCAATCTCAGATTACTTTGGTGATCAAAAAGCTATCAAAACACCAAAACTTAAAACAATTTGATTAGAATTGATTGCAAGGGTCCTTAATATGTTAATTGGGTTAAAAGGTGATAACTATCACTCAAAAGTGTTTAAAAGAGTTAATTACAAGCTATCAAATAGCACTTTTTGAGTAGTAATCACTCCCCCCAACCGACATATTGCTAGTCCCTTAGCAATGAAGGAGAGAAAAATAAAAATAAACAGTACTATAATTTACAACATCATGCTAATAAAAAAAAAACAAATTTCAAGTGGCATGATGATCTAACTCTCACATGGAACATTAAGAAATAAAACTCAAACTTCAACAAGAGTTATCAAATAACTTGTCTAATCACAATTCTTAAAGAGAAAGCATTGTGCAAATTTAAGCTTTAAAAGAGTTTCCACTCCCAAAGGGTCAAACCTTACTCTTCCAAAAAAATCTAAGTGTTATTTATTAGTTTCCGAATATAATATGTTGAACTAATCTCTCCCCCAAACCTAGTTCTTTTTCAAAGCTTAGCAAACTGATCAACCTCTAATAGGTTAAGAACGCACCTATTTTTTTTTTCATAATTTTTTTTTTCATTGTAGGAGTACAAGGCTTAAAGGTATTCTTTTCTAAATTGTCCATGTAACGGGGGTCCATCGATGACTCCCAACCAATTAAGGTTTAGGGCATCAAGCTTTAAGGATCTTTCAACCACTAACTCCTTGAATTTTACCCCGGACTTTTGAGAATGAATTTTAATACCCAAGCACCTACAGTATGTTAAACTCCACCTATTCACCCTTGTAACGAGCATTGAGGTTGGTGACTTCCAACCAATGAAGGCTTAGGGCACCAGGTTTTAAAGATTTTCACCATATACCCCTCAGACCCTGCTCGGGTTTCAAGGCAAGCAAACATTTTTCTTTCTTTCTTCTCTTTTTTTTTTCAAAGACTCATTGGCCTTTTATAAGGTGTCCCAACACTATTAAAATGAGGTCAAAGGTACCAAGTCTAAAATTTTCCTAAATCAAGAGGGAAATAGTTTTTCATCTTATAATCGGAACCTATTGTGCACAGTGTGTGAATAGCTTAAAGTGGAAGAACTAAGGTTGAATTAAATAGAAGTTTCAACAATTCATCAACTTTAGTAAGCATAATACAAAATCTAAGTCAAGTAAAAAGACAAAAATTCAATTTCTCTCTTTTCATTTTTGAGAAATTTTCCTTAATAACCATGGAGAGTAGAATAAAAACTTAAAAAATTTTAAAATTAAGCTAAAAGCAACTAAATTACCAAAATAACTTAGCATTATTAACAATACTTCCTTCCTCAACTCTCCCCCCAACCAAGCTGAACATTGTCCTCAATGTGACAAAAGCGATTGAAAAATAGGGAGGAAGTGGTACCTCCTTAGTGACATAGAGTTTGAGTCGTATAGGAGAAACCACATGTTTCAAAAAAAACAAAAGAGTTAGTGAGTAGAGGAAATAGAAAAATGCCAAGCTTAAACAAAAAATGATGTCTATATATGATGCATCATCAGTAATACATCCAATTCCAGAATATAAGACATCAAAATATGGAATTATTTATACTAATATGTAAATACAAAAAATGAAGAGATGATCAAGTAATGGTAGGGTCCTGTGGAGCTGATGCATCTGTGGTGGCCTCTTGAGTGGGTTGGATCAAGACTTTAACCTCTGCTTTGGTAGTCTCCTTAGGTGGCATAGTCTCCTCAGCTGGAGCTATGGGCCTTGATGGTTTTAAGGAGGTCAGAAATGGAATGAGAGACTTCCTGTGTGATCTCAATGAGAGGGCTCTCCTCTTTAGATGCATGGTGCGGGGCTTTGTTGGCATTTTTGCAATTTTCCTTGGCTTTACAAAGTGTTTTTGTAAACCTCTCTTCATTTAGCAAGTCATTTTTATAGCCTGGAGATCATTTTGCAGCCATTAGGAAGAAAAGAAAAATATTTTCGCAGCCCATGGAAAAAAAATAGACACATTTTGGTAGCCCATTTTGAAGCTTGACGCATTTTCGCAGCGGGGGGTGGATTTCGTGGAGGAAGGGAATTTTTGCAGCCCATTTCGCAGCTGCGAAATGGTGTACTGTGCTGCGAAGTGGCACTCGTGTGCCAAAGGGTGGTTTCGCAGCTGTGAAACACCCTTCCAAATGGTTTCTCTTGATTCCCAACTTCCTTTTTTCACCTTTTTTTGACATTCCTCTTGATTTTGATCATCCAAAAACCTATATTACATCAAAACAAATTAGGATTAAAGCATTAAAATCAAAATTAAAGCATTGAAATAAAAATTAAAACAAGTAATAAACAAAACAAAAAGGTATGGACTAGCTAGTCCTTAGAAAGACTAAGTCCATCAAAAAATTTGATCTTGATTTAGCTTGCCCGGATCCCATATGAAGTTTGCATCCCTCACTTGAGACTTGCTTTGTGTGTTTTTCCCATACAAAGCTTGGGTGAAAAGTGGAGGCATGTGTTTCTTCATCAATTCTTCCTTGATGACTATCCTCTGTGGTTCTTCATCTACATTAAAATCATAGTCATCTTTCTCTATGCTTTTCCCCTTTTTCTTTCCTTTGATTTCCTCTCTCTTTTCTTTCTCTGTTTCACTCTCTTCATCATGCTCTAGCTTGGATGTGGACAGATCAACCTCTTTATCTCTCTCCTTAGCCTCTATTTCATGGGTACCCTTTTGATTTTGATGAGGTTGAGAAGGAGAATTTTCTTTATCTTGCACTTTATTGAGGTTGGCAAACCTTGAGATTGAATATTGGAGATTATCTATCTTCTGAGATAGATCACTTTGCAGTCCATCCATCTTTTTGTTCAATGAACTTTCTACACTGTCAATTCTTTGACTGAGCTGAGCATTGATGGATTTCTGAGCTCCAACAAAATCTCCCACGACCTTGCTAAGATTCATCATAACTTGTTCAAGGTTCGAGGCTTGCGAAAGTGCTTGAACATGTTGCTTGTATTGAGGTGGCTGTGGTTTCCAAGAGAAATTTGGATGGTTCCTCCAATTGGAATTGTAGGTGTTGCAATCACCAAACATTTCTCTCACCGTTGGAATGGTAGGACACTCATCCACCAAGTGCTCATAAGATAGACAAATGGCACAAGGCATAGCTTGCAATGGTGTCTGAGAGATGGCTTGCACTTCTTGCATCTTCTTCATTTCTATCTCTTCCAATCTCCTTTCCATAGCTGCAATCTTTGCCTTCATGTCTATGCCGTCATTCAAAATATACATCTCACCCTTAGCATTAGGTTGAGACTTCATTCTCCCCATATCTCTAGCATTTGGTTCATCCCATCTTCTTGAAATTTCAGCCACATAACTCATGAAGTTCATGGCTTCCTCTGTTATCTCGTATTCAATATGGCATGCACAACTAGCAATTTGTGAATTGAAAACAGAGAAAATAAAAGAAAACAAAAGAAAAATAATTCTAAGAAAAAATTAAGGTAAACTAAAAACTAAATAAAAGGTATACTAAAATATGAATAAAGAAAAAGAAACAAATAAAAAGAGTTAGTAAAAAGAAAAGAAAAGTCACCAAACTTGTGATAAAGATCACAAGTACTCTGAAAAGGTCATATCACTGTAAAGTGGCACCATCCTCGGCAACGGTGCCATTTGATTCATTCCCAATTGGTGTCTCAGCTGATTCATGTCCTCTCAATGGTCCCTGACAGTGGTGCCATTTGATACGTGTCCAGCTGGTGTCCCTTGATTGTGGTCCTCAGAAGGGAGTAATCAACAAAATTTATAACCTATTACACCATGTACTAGGATAGCCTTAGCTAGCATAGCATAGTGGCTCTAGGGTCGTTCACTGGGATGGGTTTTCACTCCACAATTGATATTAATCCAAAGATGAATTGGTGCCTTTTCATTTCAAGGTTAACTTTAAAAGAAAACATAAAGATATTTTAAAAATGAATTGGTTTTAAGCTAACCAAAAATAGTAATTGATTTTACTTATAAAGAAAAGTGTTTCTTGGAGTTTAGATTACTAAGCTCAGGTTCCTCATACAAAAAGGAGAGTTTCGGTCACTTGTTTCTTTTCCTCGCATTAGAGAATTAACATATAGTTAATTCTCTAACCGGTGTGGTACAGATGCTTCCCTTTAATGGGTTCAAACACTAAATCCCTCTCACTGATGCATCTTGCAATGACTCGTGCCTCTCACCTAACATTTTCCATTCAAGGTGATCTTTAACCTTGGATCTCCCTTCACAAGCTCGCAAGAGATAACTAATGGATGTCTCCTTAGAATCCAAAAGCTTACCAAGTGTTGGCTATTCTAGAAAATCCTACCTTCAAACCACCTCCCAAAGGCTCGTAAGAGATAAACAAGTGCATCTCAATGGATGGAGATCACTTGCCTTACCAAGTTTTGGCCCAGATGATTAAAGGCGTTTTAAGTTAACTAAAAAGATAAAAACCATTAACGGGTCACACTTTCTCTTCATTAAAAACTAAAACAACAAAACTTCCAATTTCTGCATGAAGAAACTTACTCGGCTTTCTTTACTCCAAGAGACAAAGAGCCTAGCCGCTCATCCTTTGAGGAAAAATCCTCAGAGTTTGATTGGGTAGAAAGAAAACTAACGAGAAAACAGAAATATGAAGGAAAAATAGAGCAAGTGCTCTATAAAATATATTTCTTCCTTATACAAAAGGTTTTCTCCAAGAACAAGCTCTCGAGAGCTATCTTCCACCACTTTCTTAAAGAAAATTACAACTATATATAAGATGTTATTCACCCCTTTGTTCTTGCTTAAAGACTAAGGAATCCTATGATAGGTGGATTACAAGGAGAGTTTGAGGATTTAGACATAAAATATCTAAAACAAAATATCTCAAGATGTCGGTCGGAAATATCAGGAAACTTTAGGAGAACACTGCGGTACTGTATACTGAGAGAAAAACTCTTCAGGTAAGCGCTATCAGAGGATCCGGACATGTCTGACCGGGGAAGTTGAAACGTCCTCCTCTCCCATCCGGCTGTGAGATATCCCGCGCTGCAAGGCTATCCAAATTCCCCCGGGTGGAATGAGCTATGTCGCAAGGGGGACCATCTGCGTGTGCAAGGTGTAGGGACCCCTCTCCCGGATGACACGGAGCGCGCAAGGCTATCCGGATCAACTCCATCCGGATTCCCCCAAGAGGACATGTGGCGCACTCCCCTATTTGGACTCCCTCAGGGAGAAGCACACGGCACTCGTGAACATCATACCCGGACGATAGCATATCTTATCCGGATGTGTTGTCCGGATCATTGACTTAATGTGAGCAAGCCTTGCTACGTCATTCGGACAGCCTGCCACAGACCATGTTCCGCCGCCATCCTATTCGGACGCCCTGTCCGGACATCTTTTACTCCTTGCATTCCGGATTTGCTTATGGCAAAGGACTTCAAAGCTTCGGTTCTTCATGTTTCTGAGTTTTCCATTGCTTTGCCATGGATTCCAAAGAACTCTCCTTAATCTGAGATTGCTTTGGTGATAAAAAAGTTATCAAAACACCAAAACTTAACACAATTTGATTAGAATTGATTGCAAGGGTCCTTAATATGTTGATTGGGTTAAAAGGTGATAACTACTACTCAAAAGTGTTTAAAAGAGTTAATTACAAGCTATCAAATAGCACTTTTTGAGTAGTAATCAGGTAGTAAGGAAAAGACAACAGCATAAAAAGGTCATAGAACCTTTTTTTTGTCCTCTTAGCATATGTATTTTCTTGTTTGTTTTCCTTCACCTAAGACTCCCTTCTAGTACACTTAGGATCCCTTTTCAATCAGCCATTGATCGTACCCATCATGGTCCACTATTACTCACCTTGTCACAATTTTTAGGCCACTATTGGAGACTTTTTGGAGGAATTTTATGGATCCTTCGTGTGATTTTTAGTAGCCCTTAAACTCGATTTAGGATTGTTATTTTTTTTAGTAAGCCTTTTTTTGGTTTTAGGTTGGTCTTTTCTTGGTTTAAAAGTTTTTTAGGGACTTATACATAATTTTGGAGCAAAGAAGGATAAATTGACATTGCATTTTGGGTGAAGACACATGAGATTTTTCTTGGAGTTTAGGTTCATTTGAGATTTTTAGAGAAAGGGTGCTTTAGGCATGGTTTGAAGTGAATCAAGTTTTAAAGGGAAATGCTAGGTTCATATTGCATTGTTTTATAAGAATCCTCTAGAATGTGAGATGTTGAGAAACATGGGAATGTTCTAGAAAGGAGTCCCATGGAGAGCATGTGTAGGTTGTTAAGAGGAGAAGAGATGAGAATTCTCTAGAATGGGGGGATCACATAGTGCACGATTGGTTTTTGAGAGAGCACTAGATTATTCTAGAATGGAAGCTGATTAAGTGCATAGTTTATGATTGGAGAGAACAAAAGATTCTTCTAGAATCTTTGTGTTGATTGTGCATCAGATTTGAGTTGATTGTGCATCGTTTGGATTGAGAAGTACCAAATTTTTAGTTGAATGAATTGTGCATGGTTTGAACTAAGAAGCACCAAATTTTTTTAATTGATTGTGCACGATTTAGATTGAGAAGCACCTGATTTGTTAGATTGAATTAGTGCACAATTTAGCTATTGAGAGTATCAAAATTTTGAGCTAATTGTGAATGATTTGGATTAAAAAACACCACCAGATTTTGAAGATTAAGGAATACACATACACATCAAATTTTTGAAAGATTAAAGAATATCACTGGATTTTTGAAAGGGAATTTCAAGTAAATTTGCTTAATTTTCATTACATTTTGATTCTATCATCTTCATCATCATCTTATTCTTCTTCTACCTTTTTTGGATATGGATCATACCTTGTTTGGATGTGGATATTGGAGGCCACACAGGTTGTTGTTGATTGCTTGTGAAATGTTGATTACATGATCATTGTTATGGCTTGCTTGATATGTGTTAGAATTGTATCTAGTCTCAAATTCCACCAAATCTTTTCTTTTTATCTTCCTTCACTTGATTCAAGCCCTTTGATACACAAAATTAAGCTTTACATAAGTTAATTTTTATTGAGTTTCTTTTTCTTTGATCCTAGTTCGGTTAATTGCTTCTTATGATGGTCAGCTTGTTCATTTTCAAACATGTTTCCACTATTATCACACACTCATAGCCACAAACATAGTCAGCACACACATCTCTCCCTTAGTTGTTTCCTTGTTTTTGTTTTATGATTTTTAAAAATGTTTTTCAGTTGTTTTTGTCACGCCCCAAGACTCACTCCGAGGGCATGACGGTCATTTCACACCTCAAACCCGAAGGCTTAAAGTGTAATTTGATCCTAACAATTATCTTGTAACTGGAAGTTACCAATTACCAAATACCTGTTCAAAGTAGCGGAACAAAATTTCTAAAATCTTCAAAACTTAACTTTAAAACTAAGTATCCATAAACCAAAATCCATTATCCAAATAGATTGCAAACTCAAACAATTCAAGTGCTAACAAAATTCTCATAATCTTCAAATCTCAACTTCAAACTATCATAAAAAAAAAATTAAAAGTTCAATATCTAAATAGCTTCTAAAAACCAAATAATCCAAATGAACATAAACTTATAAGCTAACAATATCCAAAAATAACATCATAAGCAAAATCCTAATGATGACCATTCCCTGACCTAGCCATCACTCCTTGCCCAAACTAAGGGTACCTGAAAAGTAATCAACAAATAGGAATGAGCTCAAAGCCCAATAAGGAATATTGATGCAGTCCGTGGATCAAATATTTCAAGTTCACTTGCAAAATATAAGATATTATAACTAATTATTTTCATAAACCTTTGAATCAGTTTTTCCAATACATTCAAAACTTTTAACTGTACAGTTTCATTTCTAATCCAAACATTTTCATATCAAATTTAGTCAAAACATTCAAATCATTTATTTACTCTGGTCATCAAACATCAAATGGTGCCCAATTAGGTGGGACTTTTCAAATAGGTGGCTAGCCTCAAATTGTTCCTTTAAGGTAGATGGAACCAAATACTACTAATACTAGTAACCTCTAACCAAACCCCTAGAGGTTGGGGTCCAAATCAATTACATTCCCTACCAAGAAATGTAAAAGTCGACTATTGTATCCTATTGACAAGGGTCAAACAAACCAGAGTCAAACACTTATTTCAATTATTCAAATTTGCAAAACATAATATCTCCACATTTCTCTGTTGTAAACAAAATATAAGGTTCTAACATACTTTTCATGCGAAAACATATTTGATCCATGCATAAAATGAATAATAACTCAAAACGTTTCCAAATGATGTATATAAAAATTTGTTTCTAAAAAAAAAAAAAACAATTGCATTAATTTCCCTTACCTCAAAAGAAGTCCTCAAAAACTTGGGAGAAAAAATAATTCTGGAAAAATCTACTCTTCACCTAACAAAGTATAAGAGAAATAATCATTACTATTTATCTAAAATTATAGGTTTGACAATCCTAAAATTTTAGTTATTCAAATTAATGTTTTTAATTATGAAAGATAATTTAATTTATTCCTATTTTAAAAAAATTAATAAATTTCTAATTCATATAAAACTTAAATTTTATTTTCAATTTATTTCTTAGGACACAACATAATTTAATTAAACTACAATTTATTCTACTAATTAAATTTTATACTACTTATTAACTTACACTCATCATTAGTATAATAATATTGATAACTTCTATTCTCTCACTTTTAGTTTTTTTTTTTTCCACTAAACATAAATTGTATCCCTAACAATTCTCTATTATTGCTAACACACACACACACACACACACACACACACACACACACACACACACACACACATATATATATATATATATATATATATATATATATATATATATATTAACAACCAAACACCATCTGTACACGTCTTCCTTTATTATTAATATTACTATTTTTTTTCATTTTTTTTTAAAAAAAAATTCCTCCAATGCACATACGTTCTCTTTCTTTCTTTTTTTTTTCTTTTTTTTCCTAATATTTTCTAATCCCTTAAGCCACATATAACAATATATTTATTTACTCATTTATTTATTTTATTTTTTTAAAAAAAATTCATTACTTAGATCTATTCATCTAAGAAATTTTGAATTTCCCTATTTTCATCAATAGAACAATCTATATTCTTAGTTTCAATATTTTGACCTAAAAGTTTTAAATAGGTTAACCCTAGCCTAAATCGAAATCTTTGAGAGAATCATTTTTTTTTTTTTCAAAAACTTAAGATTTCCCAATTTCTAACAATAAAAGCACCAATAATCCTAAATTTCCAATATTTTGATATTAAAACGAATTAAAAAAAAAAACTAATCCTAATCTAATTTTTTTTAAAAAAATCAAAGAATAACTAGCATGTTCAGAACTAACTAACGAATATAATATATGAATTTATGGTTAGTATCTTACCCGGAAAAAACCTGAACTTCAACTCTGAATCTCTAACCCTTGAGCCCTATTATCTCCAATTCTCTACTTCTGGTTGATAGGGTTTTCTTAATGAAGAATACAAGAGGAAAAGTCCACCAATTTATACCCAAGATTTTTAATTGTAAAATGACTCTTTCACCCTTAATGAATTTAATTAATTACTATATAAATTACTATTTTACCCCTGGATTAAATTTTGGGGTGTCACAATTCTAAAAGAATTTATTATTAACTTCTTTTTAAATTCATATTTATTCACTTTAGGTTATGAAAATTCCATTTTGAAAATCATGCTACCACACATTTTTTGGTATGCATACTTTCTTTAATTTTCATCGATTTTCGATTTTCTTACGCATGAATAAAATTCATAACTCCAAAATAATGGGGGTAATTCTTGGCTTTCATGACCTTCATCATAATCCCTGCTGCCACATTTCTGACCTTCAAGATGTTTAATTGAATTCAAACAATTTAGAAATTTTCTAAAATCTTTTTCATGCTTGGATGACATTATAAACTTCCTAATATTGTTAGAGAAATTCTTTTTTGAATAAAAAAAATAACCACCTTCAAGCTAATAAAGTAAATCGGTTTTTCAAAACATCCAGATTCAGCCCTATTTTCATTACCTGAATGTTTTTGTAAAATTAATTGTCTTGTGGAGTTTTTAATTAATTTTAACATTTTTTTTTCATATTTTAGAGTTTTCAAATAAGGTTTTAGGCTTTGGTTTCATTCAAAAAAAATAATTTTCCTTGTGTAAGAAATAATTTCATCTTTCCATGTGTTTTAGTCTCCTAAATATTTTTCATATAATCAAGACATTTCAAATAGGTTACAAAATTTTTTGTTTGATTTTATTATACTCCTAAGGTGGTTTAAAAAATCGATATTTACATATAATGATATTCTACCTTGTTTTCGAGTGACCAAATGTTTGATTAAATTTGGGATAAATGGTGCATAACTAGGCTTCTGGGTCTTTTGGGTTTTATAATAGACTCATTTAAGATTCTATACATTTTTTTTTTCATAAATATTATTTATTTTAGATTTATTTTGTGCATGTCTCTATTTTGACTTCTTGTTCTGTGTCTTGTATGTTTTTGATAATTTAACCTCTTTTTATATACTTTCGAACCTTTTTTTTTTAATCTTTGATATACATTAAAAACATGTTGTACGTGATAGACAAGCTTTCTTTTCGTATCATAATTCCTTTTTTGATATTAAGATTATAATATATTTAATTTAGATATATTGAATAAGGATATAAAAAAAAATAATGACATTGAAGGAATGAAGGAAAAAAAACTCATAGATTTAGTAAGGGGTACTTCACTCCATCACAGCTTAACAATGGGCTAGGCTTGGACTTAGGTTGTTGTGTTGCCTTCTCAATAAAGCCCATAACCTTAAACATTTAAAATTTTAAAGGTATAGAGAAAAGAAATGCTGATGTAGTGAGCATAATATCCAAGAAATATTGGACCAACAAAATTTGCCCCACCACATATTGGGCCCATAACCTGCCTTTTGCCCCAAATAGTCATGGTTTTAAAAACCGAACCGGACCGGCCAGTCCAACCGGTTGAACCGTCGACCGGTGAACTTTTCGGTTCGGTCCGTTTCAATGAACCGTTTGTGATCGAACCGGTATTGAACCGTTCAAACCGACGGTTGAACCGTCGAACCGAACAAACCCTCCGGTTTTTTGCAAACCGGTTACACCTAAAAAACAATTTTTTGTTTACCATGTAAAAGGCCCATTCCAAGCCCAATCTAAGGTCTTCCTTTTCCAGGTCCCTAGACCTTGTCCAAAGATAAAATTAGCACTTTATATGGGCCATGCCCACAGAAGCCTAATTTGCTGCCATTCTTTATTTTAGAATAACACTTCAACTTGGGCCATGCTTCCGGGCCATGTTTCCAAGCCCAGCTTGCTGGCTTGTTGGGATTGAAGGCAAGTGGGAAGCTATTTATAGAGCACATGGAGCACATAAAATTCATGTGCTTCCGATGTGGGATTGGGAATGAGACTCATTAGAGGAAAACATAGCCTCTTGAGGGTTGGACGCACGGAATTTGATTTTATTTCAAATTTTTATAATATAAAATCTTTAAAAAAATGTAAATATTTAAATTCATGTTTATTTTTATAATAATAATTATAAAAAATAATATAAATCAATTAATATAATAATTTTAAAACAATAAAATGCAAAGACAAAAAGATAAAATTAAATATTATAAATTTTTTTATCTTAAATATATATTCTTTCTTAAATATTACATATTTCTATTTAATCAAATTTAAAATATTAAACTTTATCATTTAATTTAATTTAATATACCAAATATAAAAATCAAACATTATTAAAATTTGTAATTTTATATATGTTAAATTTTTATAATTATTTTTAATTTTATATAATATATAAATTATATATTTAATTATTTATTACATCACCGGTTCAATAGCGGTTCGACCGCCGGTCCAACCAGTGAACCGTGAACTGGTAACTTTTCCGATTCGATCACCGGTCCGATTTTTAAAACATTGCAAATAGTAGTTTATCCTAGATACCCCTTCTTATTATGAGTATCTTATTCGTGTGGTTTCTCTCTCGTTCAAATGGAGACAATGACCTCCCCTCTCTCTTTCCCATTTTCCATTGAAATACAATTTGCACTCATTTATCTAACATCTTCCCATTCTCAATTATGGATGGTAATGAGGTCACTTTGAGATAGACACTCCTTTCATTTAAAAATAAAAAATAAAAATCAAATGGTGTTAGTAATTTTGAGATCTCCCACATACCTATCTCATTTATTGTTTTTTATTATTTTTTTTAATTTAAATTATATTACAAATAAATATACTTTATAAATAAATAAACTCAATTTTAGAAATCTAACATTTCATCCTTTTTTAACGTCATTTTAATAAAAATATCTTTTTTTTATATATATACAAAAATAACTATTCTTTTAAATAATAATGTAAATACTTAAAATAGTTAAAAATAATTATATCAAAAATGGATTATTTTTCAAATAAAAATATAGGAAATGATAAAGTTAGGAGTATGTCATCCTTTTGAACCTATTATTTCTTTTAAAAACTCATTCCATGAAAGAT
Source organism: Vitis riparia (assembly GCF_004353265.1). Taxonomy (NCBI): domain Eukaryota; kingdom Viridiplantae; phylum Streptophyta; class Magnoliopsida; order Vitales; family Vitaceae; genus Vitis; species Vitis riparia. The sequence continues at coordinate 20,664,763 of NC_048446.1, forward strand.
AAAACGAGATGAGTATTGGGAAAAACTATCTTATTTTCACCCCTATTCCCAATCTCCATCATGCAGTCTTTTGTAATCAACCCATGATCCAAATATTGCTAAAAGGTCTTTGCATGAGTATGTCATATCATGTCCTTCCTCTTGTTTTTATATTCCAATCACATAATCTTTTTTTTTGTCCTACATTTCTCATACCTTTCTGCGAATCTAGTCTCCTTTTTTCATTTATAGCCATTAAAATATTTTCACTCACAAATATATATAACATAATCAAAGATGATCGTAAATATATAAGGTGGCCGTACCAACGTGGGTGCATCCACTTATATTACATTTATTAGAATCAGAGAATTGCAGTTTGCTTAATGGGCATGTCACTAATTATTATATTCTTCATTAATTAATACCTAATCAGCACCTGTCCCACCATTTTAGAGATTGATTTGAAGAATAATCAGAATCAGAGGTCCAGGACCTGTGAGATGGACACCGGATACCTATCAATGCAGTCAAGCCAAGGCCCATCGGTTGGCGTCGTGATTGTGCGGTTGCACTTCCAAACTGCACTGTTACACTTGAATCCACTTCCGAAGGCAATCTGCCAAATCCGGTCACCTTTTTTCATCCTCCCTTTACTCTCGATATAGTTCATCTCATACCAAATGGAAGAAGATGAAGTGTTGCCAAAGCGGTGCAGCGTCATCCTGGACGCCTCCACGTCCTTATCCGATAACTGCAGCTTCTTCTGCAGCTCATCGATCACCCCTCGCCCGCCCGCATGGATGCAGAAGTGCTCAAATGCCTGCTTGAAGTCAGGAATGTATGGCTTCCACTTAAGTTTCAGTATTTTTTGGCCGATGAGTGTGAACAGGAAGAGGAGCTGCTCGGAAGCAGGCAACACAAGGGGTCCAATAGTGGTTATGTTGGACTTCAAGGCCTCCCCAGCAATCAACATCAGGTCTTTAGAGAGTGAAACCCCTTGTATCCCTTGTGTGTCTTCTTGTTCATGGATACACCGGTAAGCCTTATCATCAGCTCCCTTGTGAGTTCTGACAAGATGGAGTAATTGGTACTTGGATCGACTCCTGTCTGCCTTTTTGTTGGACAAAAGGATGGCTGCACCACCCATTCGGAACAAGCAGTTTGTAAGAACCATTGATCTCTCGTTGCCGCTATAATAATTGGGAGTGGTGATCTCAGTGCTGACCACTATAGCACATGAATTGGGATGAACCTGAAGAAGTTCCCTAGCTAAATCAATTGATATAAGGCTAGCACTGCACCCCATACCAGAAAGATTGAAGCTCTTTATGTTACTCCTCAATTTGTACTTGTTAATCACCATAGCAGACAGTGATGGAGTAGGTGAAACTATACTGCAATTCACAATAAGAATATCGATGTCCTTGGTCTTAGTCCCGGTTTTCTTCAACAAATCATCAATAACAGAGAAGAGAATAAGCTCCGCTTCAGCCCTTGAAGCCTCCAAGCTGGGTGTTGGAGGAATATATAGATTTGCAGGAGCCAAACACGTCTCATCTCCTAGACCAGACCTCTGAATAATTCGCCTTTGGAACTCAACAATCTCAGGATTATCCTTGTTGCTGAGCCTCAAGTGTTCCACGAGGGTAGCATGGGGAACGCGATATGAGGCTGGGGGTTTGAAGCAAGCATAGTCGACTAGGTAGACAGAACGAGGCTTGGACATGAAGTAGACGGTGGCAAAGAATATGATCATCAAGGAGAAGCCGAGAAATTGAAGGAGATCAAAGTGGAGAGCGCTCCCTATTTCATAGATTTGATCAGGACCCAGACTGAGGATTTTAATGAGAAAACCCATGAGAATTGGTATGAGAAAGACTGTAAGAATGTGGTTGACAAGGTACTGGTAGCCAAGTTTAATATACTTGAGTTTCACAGAATTGGAGAGACTCGCCATTTTTAGTGTGCAGGTGACGGGTGTACTTGAGAGAGAGAGAGAGAGATTGGAGATATGAGCTGAAGCTGAGAAGGGGTGGGTTTTATAGGCAAGTTGAAGTGTGAAGTGAGCCTGGGAATTGTATTGAATGCACTACTCTCGGCCTCCCAACGCTCTTCTACTTGGTCCTTCGTAATTACTCAACATATCTCCCCTTGTCTTCATTTTTATTTCCCACTTTTTCCCCTTTTAGGTGTCTGACTCTCAGTTTAATGTTTTTAAATATTATTTAAAAATAATTTTATATTTAATATTTTTATTTTCAATTATTTTGCAACTATTTTTTAAAAACATCTTTCAAAATAACTTTGTAAGAACTATATTTTGAAAGTACTATTTACTACTACAATGTAGAGACTTCACACTTCACCCGGATCAACTATCATTCTACTATTCTTTCATAAAAAATATTAATCCACTTCAAAATTTTCATTCATCATCACTTATGGCTTGCTGCTCGATCCACCGGCTCAACTCTCTTCGTAAATTAATTGTGATAATTATGCTGCAAACCCACCGGCTCAACCACATAACCAAGAATTATACCATATGGATAGGCATCATGTACATGCTTTATGCTAGACATCGACTCTGCCGACCAACATATCAAATAATTGAATTGAAGGGGAAGCAATAAGTGGGTGGTAGGTTCTTAGTAAGAGAGGGATTTTGCTTGCGTTCACGGCACATGGGCTGCTGCCCGCTGCAACAAGATCTGGAAAGGGAATAAATGATGATGCTCAACTTGTTGGAATTGATTGGTCACAATCACACACATGATACGGAATGCTATAAAATCAGATAAGTTATCGTACCCGACTTTAAATTTCAACCTTCAAAATGTATGATTAAATATGAAGAAATCAAATCCACATGTTTAACAAGACAAAGAAAAGCCAGTTATACTTGTACGAAACAAATGGCAGTAGAAAAGACCTCCACACAATCAGACAATGAGACACCCAGTCAATTTCGTTTTCGTTTCATTAACTATGCCAAATTTCAGTAGATGAAACTCAACCTGGCACAGCAAAGAAGCTAACCATCTGCCTGAGTACCATGCTTTCATGTGCACCACCATATTAAGTTCAAGCAGGCATAATTAGTTGATATGGATGACACGTACCCAACCATCCCTAAATAGTAATGGCTTGTATTATGGTCTCTATAAATGAAATTCAGAAGGAGGGGAAAGAAATTGATGTATATCTGCATTCTTGGAATTATTTCCGAAAATATGTAATCATGTGTCATTTATCCACATGATTGATGGTACCCAAAAGTGCTTTTCATACAAGAGAATTTATATAATCTAGTAAACCATGAGGCATTGTATTTCCATGATGTAGCAAATAAATCTAGTAGAGAAAATGCTTGCTACATGGCAGGATTCATGTGATTTGAAGACTTCTAATGATGATTCTTTGTTTTTGCTAGCAACATCATGAAACTAAAATCGACATATTCCTTTGCTCAAATACTACCTGATTTGTGGGTATGCTTTGCAACCTCTATTATGACTACAATTTTTTGTTTAAACTGATTTGACATATATAGTAGTGATGTTTTAATCATTCTTGAAAGAGAAACTAGATATATTTGGTGTTTAAATAAAACATCCATATTATGATAGAGAACCTGATGTTTGAAATAAAAATCCAAAATCTTGAATTTCTTTACTTTTAATTTTATTACCTGATTATTTGTCATTCTAATTTGTTGCAACCTTGTAGCATATTGCAAAACATGTGGAGTAAGAGGGTGCTTCAACTTATTCTACTATAGACCCTCATTTTTGTCCCATTAGCACTTGTCCTTAGGTGTTCTATCAGTACTCCATAGTAGCTTCCTAGTGGCCTATCACTACTCATGCAACTTGCCCTCTCTGAACCACCTTGGAGACTTTGGTTGGGGGATTTATCTAGCCCCTCATTATGATATTGGCCGCACTTTAAGTTTAGATTAGGCTTTATTTAGTTCATCCTAGGTCACTTAGGCACTTTCTTAGGCCACTTTAAGCTCACCTAGTTTCTCATAGGTTCACCTAGGCCCACCTTGGTTCATCTAGGTCCACTTAGTTCGCCCTAGGACACTTAGACACACTAGGCCCATTAGGCACTTTAGGCACCACTAGGCCCCGGTCCATTTAGTTCATTCATTGAATCACTTTCCTGCATAGTTGCATGGTTTGCATGGATCACTGAATTGCATTGCTTATAAGACTTGTGTGTGATTGGTCCTCCTTTCTTTCCATTTTTTTTATATGACTCCCAATCTTAATTTATTTATTTTCTTATTTTAATTTTGATTTTGATCTTGATTTAATACTTTATCTTTGATTTTAATTTCTTGTTATTTTTTAGAGGAATGCACATTCTGAAGAGGACACTAAGCTGCCATTTTGAAGATGGTAGAATGTCGAGGTAAATAAGGAATGAAAGAGGAAAGAGAGGTTATGGTATGGAAAAATAAGGAGGGCATTTTGGTAAGGATTTAACATGGTGAATTTAGGAGAACTGGAGATTTAGTCCACATTTGGAGAAGGAAGATATGAAGAAAGGTAGTAGTAAAGGAAAGAAGGGAGATTCTGATTCTCTTCTGCTAGGGGAAATTTTGAATTCTAGAGAAGAGGTTTTTAAAGAGAGGAGTTATCGTAGAGTTGGATTTTTGGATGAGGTTTTCGTGAGAAGAAAGGTGGAGAACCAAGGGAGAAGCAAATAAGAAATGAGTTGCTTGTTTGGTTGATCTTGGGGAATAAATAGAGCACTTAAAGCCTAGCAAGCTTGGCTCGAGATGAGACATCCCAAGTATGTTCATTGTGAATTGTGCATTTCCTTATTTTGGATTCTATTCTACTGATGTCTCTGCTAATTTCTAAGTCGTTCATACATCTTTGCCGATAGTTCTTCTTTCTTTGTGTCCTTCGTTTGGCTTGAAAACTGGTGAGGTTCTTTATCACATTCATTGTGGGGCATCTAGAGATATTGGTTGCACTTTTGCTTTGACTTTGTTTGTGATTTTTTTCCCACTAGTCTGAACCCATTGAAAGATCATGAGATGTGGCTTCATTTGATTTCTATTTTGCATGTTTGTTCTCTTAGGACCTATTTGGTTGCTATTTTTGAAAATTGTTATAGAAAACAACTTTTGAGAACAGTTTTTGGTGTTTTTAGAAACAAAATTGTGTTTGGAAACTGGTTATATCGAAAACAGTTTTTGTTCTAAAAAAAAAAAAAATAAATACATGTTTGGTTGAGTTAATAAAAAAAAGTTTTTTAAAACAAGTAAAATAAAAAACATATTTAAACGTCTTTTTTTTCTTCAATTAACTTGATATCGTAAGTATATAAATAATTTTTAAATTCACATTTTATTAAAATTAAAAAATTATCCTCAAATTTATTTACACCAATTATAATTTTTGTTAACTTTTAGTAGATAAATTTGAACATGGAATATGATATAGATAAATAAGGTAAAAAATTAATAAAATAAAAAATAATTCAAATATAAATATAATTTTTATACCATTTAAAAATAATTATTGATTTTCTAATGCAATTTAAAATATTATAAGATAAAAAAATTACATTATATAATAAATTAAAAATGATTCAAATGTAAATATAATCTATTTACCAAATAAATATATGTCAGAAGTTAATCAACATATAAATGTATCTTATACAAATCATGTTATTATTCATTAAATATGATATTGCATATAAATTACCAAATATTAAATTTGATGTTGCATATAAATTATAAAATTTACAAGTTTTTTTTATAATGTATAAATTATCAATTACTAAATATTACATGAAGATGGCGCCTCAACAACATGGCTCACAATCAAAATTTTGGTCTGGACTATGTCTGAACTATGAAAGGTTGGTCATTGTGGGACATGACCATGCGCATATGGGACTATGCCGGAGGATTCAACATGGATTACTCATTCTGGTCCTATTCATTCCCTGGCATTTGAGTTTCCTAGCCTTGTTACAGCTTTAGTTGATAGGAAGACGTCATTGGTTGATGTGGGAAAGCTTTTTTGCAAACTTGCAAGCCTTCCTTACGGAAGAATGTTTCCAAGGTTAGGCACACGAACCACCAAAGTGTTGAGCCCCTCCCCCATCTCAGATATTGTTAGGGTGTTGACCAGATTGTTCTTCTATCTCATGCAAATCGTTCTTATTCTATCAAGGCTGGTAGGTTGGTGTTTGTTTCTAGTTTTTGATCGTTAATGGGTAATTGCTAGTGGAATAGACATTACTAAGACCTTTTAGAATGAACAGAGATTCCATCAAGACTGTGAAATTAAGTACTCACATGTTGGTGCTCTGATCTTTCCTTTCATGAAGAGGACTGTTGAATCCATCTAGTGCAATGGGAGCTCTTTCCTAGTTTCTACGATGTGCTAAACGACGGATTGGAAAACTTGTCGGCACCGTTGTCTAAAGCTGAAATTGCCTTATTCGGGCACTGAAATCTATCCGGTCAATCTTCTTATTATCTGTCTCGGATGAAGATCGGGTTACTTTAATGAGGTCTGAAATCAAAACTCACCTTATCATTCCCGTGTTACCCAATCTGAAAATTTAAATACCAAAATCCACAAACATGCATGCAGATAGTCTAGTTCATGAAGTTTTTCGTATCGACAGTTTGTCATTTCATCACATTGAGGATCGAGTGATTGGCATTCTTGTCTAGAGAGTTCATCAATAACTTCATTGACGCCATGTTTAGATCAAAGATGCAATCCAGGAATATGGTTTACAAATGCTGGTTATTTAAGTCCAGGTATCAATGCATTTACGCATTACAATATGGTGATAACAATTGAGGCAATACCAAATGCTACTTCTAATGGCATTCATGAATAAATCAAGTACCTAGACTTGAGAACATCCTAAGAGTCGAGGAAGCTAATAAGAGCCTGAGGCATTGATATAAATCTGATTAGTCAAATGATTGATAAAGCTGATGGGTTGAAACAGATTGAAAATCTTCAGAGCCATGACAAAACCGAGATACACGAGAAGGCAACAAAGATTCATGAAGCACACTAGAAGGTGTTTTACATTATTAAGCAGTTTGTGAATGATGAATCATTTCCACAAAGACACGATGATAAGAGTGAGTTAAGGCTGAGGTTATTCGCGACAATATTACTATATTTAGTCGTGTTGGTTATTTCACTCCTCTACCCAAATTTGATAGAAGATCGATGCCTAAAGACTATCACAACTTTGTTTCGAGATTTGATGGTGAACTAGGTACTTTGTCATGTAGTTTCTTCATTAATAAAGCTGTAGAAAGAAGATTTGGAGGGTTATGAGAAGACCAAAAGTTAAACAAGGAGAATCTTACTAAAGTGATAGTAGCAGCAAGGTACCATCTAATTCACTACTATCTGTTAGCATACAACAGGTCGAGAAGTTCTATTAAGTTAATTGACTTGTGGCAACCAACAACATATGATCATAAGTCAAGGATACAATAACATGGAGAGTCCAGATGGGTCTAAGTCATCTTGATTGAATTTGTCTCATCTATCACAGACTTTAAGATAGTATTTAACGAAAGGCATCAGGATCGTCTCCTCATTCTGCAACTGACGCATGTATGGACATCAGGCTTGAGATCGTTACTAGTCTTTATCCAAGAAGATGCTAGTTGAGCAGTAGCTTTGGAAGGAGGGGAATTCCCACAAGCTCCAAAAAATGAGAAGTTGATTCTCATGATCATAAAATAGCAGAATAGGAGTTTAGTATGGAACTCACAATAGATGAGGGAGCACAGAAGCTAGGATGCATAAATCCAAAGAGGATTTATGAGAAAATGGACGAATTGGTTACAGTGTTGAGGGTCAAAAGCTAGAGAATGAGTAACAACATAGTGAACATGAGCTCTAAATGAATATGGCCAGTTTCTTTCCAAACTACCAGAGATCTGTAGAGGTCTCCTCATGCAATCTGTTTCAGCAATACAATCTCAAGTGCACGTACTCCTAGGCTCTACTCCTACACAGGCACCTTGGTATAAATTACCCTCCTCCTGATCCTTTTTCTTTTCCTTATGATCTTACACCTTTAAAATATGGATTTCAAAAACATTTTTCATTAAATAATTCCAATTTTCTTTAAAAAATTCCATCCTTAGGAGTTTCTAGGCATAAAATCCATATTTAATAAACTTGCTGCCAATTTTCTTCTAGCATGCATCTTTCCAAACTTCTATTTTTCAACATTCTTCTTGATTTTCTCGATTTCTAATAAGCATGAATAAACTTCATGGTTCCAAATAATGGAATTCATGGCATCAATTCATGCACAAGTAAATTGGGCCTTGGTGGGAGCCCAACATCCTTGATCCTTTTCTTTTATATTGTTTCTAGGGATATGATTGTTTGATATTTGATTTTGATTCCTCTCTATGATAAATATGAGATTGTTTTACACCTATTGTTAAGCTAACCATATCTCCCATTAAAGCGCTTAGCTTGCTACCTAGGTACGCTCTCTATTACCTACTTTCCAAAATTCTATGAATATGCATGCTATTACAAGCTATATCCATGTTTGATGTTGCCTTGATATTTGATTGATTGTCTTTGATAAAACACATGTTGAGTGATACACTATTCGAACTAACTTTGATGTCTTATGATAGCGGTTAAGAAGTTGTCCAGGTAAACACCCTAACTCTTCTTTATGATTGTGATTTGATTTCTTATTTGGCATGCTAGTTTTGAGATCACCTTAGCTCATCTAGGTATCTATAATCAACCGATTAATTGCCACATTTCCCTCAACTTAGCCAGTAGAGACCTCTTTAGGGCTTAGAAGGGTGCTATCTTTTTGAGGTACCTTCCTAATAGGTAATTTGATCCCTGGACCAAGACTCAGGCTTTTCAAAGACATGTTTTTCCAAAACTATGGAGTCACTTTTTTTAGGTTTTCTTTCTTGTTTTATGTTCCTTTTTTAAAAATAAAATAAAATAAGTGGCAACTCCAACTTTTCTAAAACTAATCTTTCACCAAATAAAAGCAAGTCTTGCCGATGAGTGGGAATCCACGTGAAAAACGCAGGTCCACACCTACTATTAGGGGTGAAATTCACATAGAAGCAATGCAAGTAAGGCTTATAATGCAACATTTAAGCGTGCTTTCTCTAGAGCTTGGTTGTACAATTTTGACCTTATGAATGGGACAGTCTCCTGTATACCCTTTATCTATGCTTTACTTATTTAATTTCCTTCTATGATTCTTTCTTTGAGCTCTTATGTCGTTGTGAGAAAAAATTAGTTGTAATTCTTTCAGTGCATATTTCAAGATGAATCTTTACATATTTTCATTAAGGCCTAATCCTATGATGTTCTAGGCTGGTTAACGTTATAAGAAATCTTATTTTTAGTCATGATATTAAATATTTGAGGCAATCTTCTAAATCTTGAATGCATGAACAAATGAGGCATTTAGTCATTTCTAAAACACATAATTGGACATATGTTTGTATCAACAGGGTCTAATTTAATGTTCAATCCGAAAAACAAGTAATTTCTTCAACAAATTGTCTCAAGTTTCTAATACACATTACTCACCATAGTAGATTTTTAGATATGTATCTTGATGAAATAAGGCTTGGCAATCCCTTAAATTAGGTGTTTGTCAAATGACTTCTATACGATTTTCAAGACTAATGATAGAATTCTTTGGGAAAATTGATAGTTGCTATGTGGAAGTAATCATCATTAATTCTCCTCAAGTATTAAGTAATAATTGATGAAGGGAAACCTTTTACCATAAGGTCACTAAATGCTTAGTTTTTCAACTTGCAGTAAACATCCTTAGGATCTTATTGAATATTTAATATGTAAACCTTATGCGTAGGGAGAAGGGGTGATCATTTCGCTGTAGCAATTGTTAGTTATCTAGAGAATGCTATTAAAGAAAGATTATCATAAACATAAGCTTGCAAACTACACATCTAAATTGGGTTTAAAAATATTTGTTAGGAAAAAACCCGAGTTCCTAGATTTACAATCAAATGTTCCAAAAGTGCTAGTTATTTTCAATCTTCATTAGTTTCATATGTGAATTCTTAATGTTTTTTTTTTTTTTTTTTACATTTTAAGCTTTCTATATTCCCTAAACTTATTTATTTAAAAGAAAGAAAACTAAACTTAATGAGAGTTTTGTCTACATAATTAGGATTTTGGATCCATGTGTCAACTTCCTGAATTTAATTAATGAAACTATAATCTGGAGTTGGTTGGATTTTGGACCTGCAAGTCAATAGCAAACACATGTGAATGTTTAGTCATCACTAGTAATTTATCATATGAGACTATGGTAATCTTTTTCCCCTTATGAGAAAGGAAAGGTGCCAGTATCAAAGATTGCAAGGTGTACAAGAAATAGGAATGATAAAATCAGTATTCAATATCAAAATGGTAAAAGAAAGAACATGGTGTTAGGATTGAGCCCCAAAAGGCAAGACATGATGTAACAAAGTTAGACTTAACTATCCTCTTGCTATCCCTTCAATATATTGACATTGATTTGAGTATTCAACTCTTGTCTCTTACATTGTACATGACTTGGGCACATTAGGAGTTGCACAAAAGATACAAGTCATGGGTTCCTTGTAAGTAGATAAGTTGTCCATAGTTGGTTCATGAATTTGGGCAATCCAATAGAGATTGTAGTACACCACCTCCTAATTGGAGGGATGACTTGTCTTGACCATCGAGATGGGTTTCCCATGGTGAGTACACTAGTGTATGTGATGCACACTAGAGAGGACCTATGGTGAATCATGATGCAAGGCTATCAATTGTCATGATTCACCAAGCTACTATATTGCATGGACTCTCAACCTTGAGAGGATATTGAGTTTGTGCCAAAATCAATAGGAGGCTTTGACCTATCGGTGAGACCCTAAAGTGGTTATATATCCTTATGGATTAGGTTATTGTTAATGAAGGCTAGTGGCAACAGGTATTCTCAATAGAGGCACCATGATATCTCATGGTATTGAGATAGTGTGTCCCATTAGATAATCCAAAGGACATGTGATCTTGAAATTTGTGGTCATAGTAATTCCTTTAGTGTAATTTGACATATGCTCATTAGAGCTAGAGTATGTCATTTGATCGCATAATAAGTGAGATTTGTAACTCAAGTATTTGAAAGGTAATCTTGATAGGTGATAGCACTACCTTGTTAGATTATGGACACCAGTTCATAGGGAGTCTACATGTAGTGGATGGTAGGTCATGGACTTGAGCACTTGGTGTCTTGTTGTAATTTGCATAGGGCAATGGAGTGTAGTTAACTCTCTGTAGTGGGATGTTGAGTCAATTTCAGAATTTGATTCTAAGGGAGCAAGTACTCCTATGGGTCTTAGTGGTCCCCGCTTTAAGCTCATATTCCTTTATGACACGGTTTATGAGGATTAAATGATTTTTTAGTTCACTTTTGTGCATAAAGGCATTTTGGTAATTACGCAAGGTTACACAGGGATAAGTAAGTGGCATCATTGGATTGGGCTAATTGATTAATTAGGGCCTTGTATAGTTAATTAATCAATTAGCAATGTTTTTGGGCTAGATTAAGTGACCTAAGCCCATGTTGGGCTTAAGTCACTTAAGCCTAGTAAGAAGCTTATAAATATTTCTTTAGGAGATAAGGTTTCCAAGTCTTGCAATTCTCCCCTTCAATCTAGAAAGAGAACCCTACCCTCCACCCTTGAGATCTCCACCATCTCAGTGCATAGACACAAGAAACAGTCATCAGACGGAAGATTATGGTGTTTACAACATCTACTACGACTTTGGAGTTATCTACATCAACTGGAATTGATTAGAGAACATTCTCTAGATCTATGCTTTCTATGGTATTTTTATTGTTTTTGAATACCTATTTATCTGTTGCAATAGTTTTAGAGAGCCCTATGATAGATTTGCATACACCCTATGCAATCTAGAGCATGGGAACGGAGCAATCCGAGGTTCCCAACAACTAGTATCAAAGCCCTAGGTTAGGTCTACTATACGGTATGCTAACTTTGTTTTGCAGGGTTGTTTTATTCATCCCATGGCCCAAAGAGATCAATGAATGTCATTATAGTGGTTACAATTTTCTTTCTAATTATTATAAATATTTTTAGGTTATTATTATGTATGGATCTATTGATGATTTTTTATTATTGTTCTCTAGATTGGGTTGTACACCCCATAAGGGGTATAGGATTTTTATTTAATTGTAAAAATCTTTACTTTTCAATAGATGGGTTGTAAGCTCCATTAAAGGGGTATAGGAATTTTTATTGTTGTAAAAATTTCAGTTTTTTGTATTCATCTATTGTGACCCAAGAGAAAAGAAAGTATCTTGAAAGTTCTTTTTGAAATTCTATGGTGGCTAAAAAAAAAAAAAAAAAAAAAAAAAGGAAGCAATCTTGGAAGTTCTTGGTTTGAGATCCATGATAGCACAGTGAAGTTAAATTAAACTCAAAATTAGGACTATCTGCCATTAGTTTCTAGGGCTTAGCAAGTTATGAATCCAATGATTCAAGCGTATTACAGTTCGGATTTAAAATGAGGAAGATATGATCGAATGAAGAAGGGTTGCGCAAAGTGCATGGCAGCATAGTGACGTCAACTTTGAGCCAAAATCGCAGCCACTTCTAGTAGGTTTCTTGGGCAAAGTCACATATGGCTTTGAAGCTTTGGAAGTCAAGAATCCAATGCTTCAAATGGATTGCAATTTGGAGTTGAAACAAGGGAGATATGACCAATTGAAGCAATGTTGTGCAATGAGCATGCTGTTACGGGATTGCATCCAGACACAATTCTTTTTTGTAGTTTAGGCTGAATTTGGGCCTCTCCTTTTGGTCTCATTTTGGTGGAAATTGGGCCTTTTGGGTTTTCTATTTTAACTAACCCAATTTTTGGTTGTAGGGTTATTTTCGATAATTTGGATTTTATCCAAGTTTTAATTACCAAATATGCAACAGGATCCCTAAAGGCCATGGGAAAAGTTTCTATTTATTATACCCTTGCTTTTATTAATTGCATATGTGGCCTCAAGATATTTTGGTATTCTTAATTGAAAATAAATTTTCATATTTCTTTCAAAATTGGAAAACTTATTTAAATTGAAATGTGCATGGTTAGAAAATTTTATTTTAAAGAAAAGATAAGTTGCAAAAATGATTAAGAGTTTTCCTACCTTTTTTAAAATTAATCCTTAGAGATCTTTATTTTGCGCAAGATTCCAATTTAAAAAGAATAAGTTAATTTTGGAAATTCATGATAGATAATTTATAATTAAGAATGGTTACCAAAATAAGTATTTGAACCAAAAGAAAAGTTTTTGGTATTCCTACTAAATTTTCATGAGAATATATTTTCCAAGATTATCTTTTTAAACTAGTTGTTGCTAAGAAAATACTTATTTTTTTAGAACCATCTATTTATTAAACTTTAGGAGGTTTTCCTTTTCTTTCTCAGTGAGAAAAGGAAAACTATACCTATAGTTGGTCCTATAGGCTCTCTCTCTCTCTCTCTCTCTCTCTCTCTCCCCCCCCCCCCCCCCTTGAGAGAATGATAAAACCATTCTGTTTAAATAGTTAAATGATAAGGAATAAGAGAGCAATTCTTTTAGGACAGAAGTCCTGATTTAAAAGTAATTAATAGATTTGGAAAATCTTATGATAGAGAATTTATGATAAGAAGGGTTACGACAATAAATTTGGAAATTTTTAGTAATTTAATGAAGATATAAAATATTTTGAAAATACTTTTCAAAATGGATTGTTTAATTCCTTTTTGGAAATAAACATTTTTGGAAGTTTTTCATAGAGAATATTTTATCTATTAAGGAATTACCAAAATGTTTTATTTTAGGTACTATTTAATGGAATGAATTATTTTGGAATTTCCATTGAAATATTTATTAAGTTGGAAAAGTGTAAGGAATAAGGAAAGTAAATCTTATGAGGAATTTTGAATATGAGAAACAAAAGTTCTTTTCTTGGATAAGGTACTCTCAAGATTATTCAAAATCTCATAAATTGGTAATTTCCTTATTACACAAGAGTCTCCAATTTGGAAAATAAATATTTTGGAAATTTTTATTAAAGATAATTTATCATCAAAAGATTATTACCAAAAGGCTTAGTAATTTGATGGAAATAAATTTCTTTGAAACATTTCCTAAATAAAAAATTTATTAATTAGAATTGTGTATATAAGGAGAATTGTATAAAAATAGTTTTTAAAATTTTTAGAGTGGATATTTTATCAAAATTCTTTTTGAAAATTACTCTCATAGAAATTTTAAATTTTTCATGTTGGTATTCTCCTATTACACTAGGTTTCCAATTAAGAAATAAATATTTTTGGAAATTTTCAAAGTAGATAATTTATTCATTAGGGAAATTACTAATGGTTTTAAAAAGCTCTTATTTATCTCAAAATATTAAGTGGTAGAAGGCCTTAGGCAAGCCCATGGCCTTCATGATCGAGCCTATCTTGATTTGGGTTCATCACTACCCCTGCGGTAGATTAGGCCTAAGAATCAAGAGATATGGACTCTCTACATGGATAAGACTAGATATGTCTATAGTGGGAATGACCACCCCCACGGTGGGGTTCTTTACTTAGTGACATTGATAGTTCAAGGACAATGGTTATACACTTGACATTGGATATAAAGTGGTAGAATCGCCCCATGCGGTCCCACTTGCATAATCCATGGGCCAAATAAAAGGTATGTTGATCTTGTCTTTAAATACCTTTATGGTTAAGACAGAGAGATCAATCTGAGAGGGTCTTTAACTAGTAATAAGGTCAAGACCTGCCCCACGTAGGCTTGATTCTTATGATATTAGGATACCTTGCAAAAGGACATGTAGTTTGAGAGTGTTACATTTTTGCTAAATTAATTACCAATTGCCAAGAATGCTCAATTATGTCATATGCTTGGTTATATTATTTGCTATAGATATGATGTTAGTCCTATTATCACTCTCTTTCTCACAATAGGCTAAGACCAACTAATCAATTGAACTAATTTTATTCTAGATATAGTAACTAATTGCATAAAAGTTAGTTTAGGTAGAGCTCACTATTCATTATGAACTATCCTAGAAAAAAGAAAAAGTAGCATATCAAGGTGGAATTCGATGGATCAGAAGACCAAGTGTCAAATAGTTGGATCTTTGGATAATGTGTTGCAATAGTAACACATGTCTATTACTAAAGACTTTGATATTTTCTTTTTAGTTTGCAATGGTTATTTGGTGATAAGGGTAGATCAGCCTTGACAAGCTACTCTTAGGACTATTATGAACACTAGGTATTCATATGATCTCAGAGACCTTGTCATTTTCCTTTGGGATGGCTAAGGAGATTCTCAAATATTATAAGGTGTTCATATAGAAGTCAAAGGTTCTTTAGGTTCTTCTACCATAAAGAAGAAGAACAATACCAAATAAGGAAAGTTCAAGAGAAGGAATAAGATAGTAAGCTCAGGGGTAAGAGATTCCTTTGTGACCTTTTAGGACACTAGAAAAGGAGTGCTTAGTTTACCTAAAGGAAAAAAGAAAGTATACATCATTTTCTCATCGTTGAATGTTTAGTGGTGGATAGACTCCAAGCCCATTGCCTATAAGTCCTTATAGGATACTCAATAAGTGAGAATGTTAAATGATGGGATTGCACTTACCTTAGCTTCAAATGCAAGGTTAGGTATGTAGGTTAGTGGGAGGTAATGTCCTCTTCTTTTATATGTATTCTATTATTACTTTGTCAAGTGATGAGAATAGTCAAATCTCAAGATTAAACCTAACACTAATTAAACATTTGGTTTCTAGACCTAGGTCATACTAATCTAAATAGGATCCAAAGATTGGTAAAGTCTAGATACTTTGATTACAAAAGATCTCCCAATCTACGAATCATGTGTAGATGGTAAAATGAACAAGAGGATTAGAGCCAAAGAATGTTTGGAGTTAGTGCATACTAATATGTATGGAACTTTTAATGTCCATGCATGGGGAGGGTATGGCTATTTCATCAGTTTTAGTGATGATTACTCTAGGTTTGGATATTTACATAGGAGATCCAATGCCTTTGATACATTCATTGAATTTAAGGTATGATCGGATAATCTATTGGGTATACATACCAAGTCACTTTGATTAGATCAAGGTAACATGTCTAGTAAGTTTGATTCTTTTTGTTAGAGCACGAGATTTTTTCCCAATTATGTGCACCAAGGTCTCTATTACAAAATGGAGAAATGGAAAGAAGATATCAAACTTGGATGGACATAGTGAGATCATAGATATGTTTCTCATCTTTTCCCATATTCTTTTAGGGATATGTCTTATAAACTATGTAATACTTATTTTTCTTAAAAAAATATATCAATTTGTAATATATTTAAGAGGATTTTTGGGTTATTACCTTTATAGTCAGGATCATCAAAAGATATTTGTTAACACAAATGTTATATTTTTAATAAAGACTATATGATAAGGAATAAGGCAAAGAGTGATATAGATTAGAGGATATATTAGAAGATAGTTCCACATTGCATAGGATACTATGGATCCAGAGGGTTAAAGACATCATTCCTATGATTTTTAGTACACTAATGCCTCATCATAGTGAGAGGTTCATATCCCATAGATTATGACAAAGCAATGAGCAATGTTTGTGCTCACTTAAGGCAAGGAGCTATGAAGAGGTAGTCAGAATCTTTGTATTCTAACATAGTTTAGGTTCATGTAAAAGCACCTAAAGGAATAAAACTCATAGGTGTAAGTTGGTCTACAAGAGGAACACAAGAGTAGATGGAAAGCTTGAGTTTTATGGGTCTAAGATTGCAGCTAAATGTTATAGTTTGAAACTTTGTTACAACTATG
Organism: Vitis riparia; assembly: GCF_004353265.1. Taxonomy (NCBI): domain Eukaryota; kingdom Viridiplantae; phylum Streptophyta; class Magnoliopsida; order Vitales; family Vitaceae; genus Vitis; species Vitis riparia. Next base: position 20,681,684 of record NC_048446.1, read on the forward strand.
GAAAACCTTTTCAACAGTGGTCATACTTAAATCTATCTAATTACTCTTATCTATTGCAGTATGTCTTATTTATGAGATACAACAACCAAACATTTTCATAGCAAATGGCCTTGTGTGTACAAGAAGGGACAAGGAATCGTAATGATGCTCTAAGATCTTGTAGGTAGATGATAATCCACTCATTAAATATGATTGTCATAAGTCAAGATTTGGTAGTCTACTCAACTCTAGATGAAAATCTAAACAAAGACACAATATATTCTTGGGATTAAGGTCCTTTAGTACTGCAAGAATAGGAAAATTGTGTCATGCCATCTACATAAATAAGCAGTTGGTCAAGTAAATGATGCAAAACTCCAAGAAGGGTTTGTTACTCTTTGGATTTGGAGTTGTCTTTCTTAGGAACAATGTCCTTAGGCATCTAAGGAGAGAGATCGCATTAAAGCGATATTTAATGCCTTTGCAATGGATAACCTTAAGTATGTGATGTTATGTGTTAAACTAGATATTTGCTTTATTGTAGGAATAATGAGTGGATATTAGTCCATTTCCTTATTAGAGCTTTGGGCAGATCTCAAACATATACTCTAGTATCTTTGGAGAACAAGGGATTGTATGTTTGCAAGTGTTTGCGATGAGTTGGTACTCTTTTCATACCGGGAAAATGGATTTTTAGTCTGATGAGGACTCTCGCAGGTCTACCTCTAAGTATGTGTACACTCTAAGTGATTTTTTTTGCTTTTATAGCAATAAAGGAAGCCTTTTAGCTAATGGGTAGTTCCCTTGGCTATATCGTCTAAGATACTATTATGTGATAATCAATAGTGGGATAGTGGCATAGTCTAAAGAACCATTGGAAGAGGAAATTCATAAGAAGAAAGTGTTACCATATTGTGAAATAGTACAAAGAGGTGATATGACTATGGAGCAGAATCTTTCTACAGCACCCAATCTACTTTTGGGGCTAGTGAGAGTTTGTTAGGATTAAGCCTCAAAAGGCAAGACATGATGTAACAAAATTATACTTAACTATCATCTTGCTATCTCTTTGGTATATTAACATTAATTTGAGTTTTCAACCCATGTTTGTTACATTGTACATGACTTGGGTGCATTAAGAGTTGTACAAAAGATACAAGTCATGGATTCCTTGTAAGTAAATAAGTTGTCCATAGTTGGTTCATGGATTTGGGCAATCCAGTAGAGACTATAGTACACCACCTCCTAATTAGAGGGATGGCTTATCTTGGCCATCGGGATGGGTTTCCCATGGTAAGTGCATTAGTTTATGTGATGCAAATTGGACTGGACCTACGGTGAATCATGACGCAAGGCTATTAATTATCATGATTTACCAAGCTACTATACTGCATGGACTCTTAACCTTGAGAGGATATTAAGCATGTACCAAAATCAATAGGAGCCTTTGACCTATGGGTGATACCCTAAAGTGGTCATCTATCCTTATGGATTGGGTGACTGTTAATGGAGGCTGATTGCAATAAGTATTCTCAATTGAGACACCATGATATCTCATGGGTTTAAGACTGTGTGTCCTCTTAGGTGATCCAAATGACATGTGATCATAAAATTATGGTCATAGTAATTCCTTTAATGAAATTTGACATATGCTCCTTGGAACTAGAGTATGTCATTTGATCGCATAATAAGTGGGATCTATAACTCAAGGATTTGAGAGGTATTCTTGATAGATGATAGTGCTACCTTGTTAGATTACAAACACCAGTTCATGGGGAGTATGCATGTAGTGGATAGTAGGTCATAGACCGAAGCACTTGGTGTCTCGTTGTAATTTAAATAGGGTACTGGAATGCAGTTGACTCTCTGTAGTGGGATATAAAGTTAATTTCGGAATTTGATTATGAGGGAACCAGTACTCCTATGGGTCTCAATGGTCCCCGCTCTAAACTCATATTCGTTGATGGCACAATTCATGAAGGTTTGATGGGTTTTAGTTCACTTTTGTGCATAAAGGCGTTTTAGTAATTAAGCAAGGTTGCATAGGGATAAGTGGGTAGCATCTTTATATTGGGCTAATTGATTAATTAGGTCTTGTAAGGTTAATTAATCAATTAGCAAAGTTTTTGGGCTAGATTAAGTGACCTAAACCCATGATAGGCTTAAGTTAATTAAGCCCAGTAGGAAACCTATAAATACCCCTTTAGGGGTTAAGGTTTCCAAGTCTTGCAATTCTCCCCTTCAGTCTAGAAAGAGAACCCTAGCCTCCACCCTTGATATCTCTACTATCTTAGTGCTTAGACAGAAGGAAGAGTCATTGGGCAAAAGATCATGGTATTTACAATATCTACTACAACTTTAGAGTTATCTACATTGACTGGAATCGATTCGAGAACATTCAGATCAAAGGTATGTGGCTTTATTCTCTAGATTTATGCTTTCTATGGTATTCTTATTATTTTTTAATACCTGTTTATCTGTTATGATAGATTTTCATGCACTTTACACGATCCAAGGCATGGGAACGGAGCAATCCAAGGTTCCCAACACATGGAATATATATCATGGAACTCGAGCTTTGTCTTGTTGTTATTTACATAAGATAATGGAGTGCAATTGATTCTCTTTAGTAGAATGTTGAATCAACTTCAAAATTGGATTTTGAGGGAGCCAATACTCCTATGGGTCTTAGTGGTCCTCGTTTTGAATTCATATACCATGATAGCACGGTTTATAAGGATTGAATTGGTTATTGGCTCATTCTTGTGCATAACGGCGTTTTGGTAACCATGCACGGTTGCATAAAGGATACTAAACAAGTTCTTTGGATTAGGCTAATTGATTAATTAGATGACCTTATGTGGTTAATTAATCAATTAGGACCCATTTTGGGCTAGATTAAGTGACTCAAGCTTTGGTGAGCTAAAATCACTTAAGCCTCATCAGGGAACTCTATAAATACCCCTTTAAGGGTTAGGGTTTCTATAACCTTAATAGAGATTTTGTCTTCCACCTTTAAAGAAAGTGAGAGATAGTGAGAGCCAAGAGATCCTCTTTTCCAAAGCCCTCACTTTAGAGTACTAAGATCGTGGTTCTAGTCATCGAGCGAAAGATCTTGGGTGTACAAGACTTCCTAATTCATTGTTTTTCATCTTCATTGAGTGGAATTGATTTAGGAACATCCAAATCAAAGGTAAAGGTCTTTAATGGCTTTCCTCTTTATCCTAGAATTGTAAAAATATGTTTTTTTTTTTTTTTTTTTTACTTTCGTTGCATAGGATCTAAAGGCTTAGAGTAGTTTTGCATGCACCTATATGATCTAGGGTAAAGAAATGGAGAAACCTAAGGTTCCCAGTAATTGGTATCAAAGCCCTAAGATAAGATTTTGACTGTCAGATCTGCTTTAAGGTGTGTTAACTCTATTTTGCAGGGTATTTTTTCATCCCATGGCCCAAGAGATGAATGTATGATGGTTATTGTTGAATGTATGATGGTTATTATTGAATGTATGATGATTATAATTATGATTAGATTGTTTGTTTTCTCTAGATTGGGTTGTACACCCCATAAGGGATATAAAATTTTTATTTAATTGTAAAAATCTTTTCTTTTCAACACATGTGTTGTAAGCTCCATTACAAGAGCATAGGAATTTTTTGTTGTTGTAAAAATTTCAGTTTTTTTTGTAACCATCCATATTGACCCAAGAGAAGAGAAGGCTTCTTGAAGTTTCCTTCATGAGTTCCTAAGGTTATTTAAGAGGAAAAAAAATTCTTAAAAGTTCTTATTTTGAGATCCATGACAGCTTTGTTATGTCAACTTTAACTCAAAATTAGGATGACTTTACATGAGTTTCTTAGATCAAATCACATATGGTTTTGAAGCTTAGGAAGTCAAGAATCAAACAGATCGTAATTTAGAGTTGAAATGAGGAAAATATGACCGATTGAAGCAAAGTTGTGCAAAGAGCATGGCAGCATTGTGACATTGATTTTAACTCAAAATTGGGGATATTTGAAGTGAGTTTTTTGGGGGAAACCACATATAGTGTTAAAGCTTATGAAGTCAAGAATCTAATGCTTCAAACGATTCACAATTCAGAGTTAGAACGAGAAAGATATGGTTGATTGAAGCAATGCTATGTAAAGAGCATGCAATTATGGGATTGAGTTTAGGTTGAATTGTTTTTAATTATTTGGGCTCAATTTTTGAGTTTCTTTTTGGGCTCATTTTTTGTGGCAATTGGACCCTTTGGGTTTTTCTTTTTTCACTTACCTTATCTTTGGTTGCATGACTATTTTGGTAATTTGGATTTTATCCAAATTTTAATTACCAAATTTACAACAGAATCCCTAAGGTCATGGGAATTATTTATTTAATTTCCTTTTATATCTTTCATGTTTTTTTATTTTTGGCATAGAACATATTTTGGTATTCTTAAGTAAATGAATTTTCATATGTTTTTCATTGTTTTAGATCAATTATTAAATTGGAATGTGCTAGGTATTAGGAAATTTTTTATTTTAGGAAAAGACAAGTTGAAAAGAAATAAGGAACCTACTTCCTTTTCAAAATTAAACTCTTAGATACTTTTTTCTCAAATTAAATCATTTAATAAATTGTTAATATCTTTTTGAAGTCTATGATTCGTAGAAACTATCTAAAGGGAGTGAATAGATAGTTCACAATTTATATCCAATTTATTAACCATAAACACAAATTTTAAAATAATAATTATTAATTAATTTAATTTTTTCTATTGGTTGTTTTCATCACTCCAAAGATACTCAATAATAAATGAAATATATGAATCCTCAAACAATTCAATGTAAAAACTAAAAACAGTGAGTGCATATAACCACATAGGGTATTTTGGTAACTACCATCCAATTTGTTTATGTTAGCGTGAAACTTTTGAAAATATAAAAGAGAAAAAAGAAAACAGTGATAAAAGATGATGAGAATAATGAACAAACCTGAGAGGGGAAAGATGATAGGAGTAGTATGGCATTTCTAGTTTCCAGCTTAGGATAAACTTTGAAGATATTAGCAAATATTACCAACACAATTGATGATCGGGTGAAAAATCTTGTGCAATAAACTTGAATGGAAAATTACATCTACTAGAAACTATGTGATAATGTAAGAACTTTTTTATAATATTCACATAGACTAAATTCAAAATAGAAGAATGTTAAGCCCAATGAAATTTTGAAAAATTTACAAGAAAATTTTAGGATTGAATTTGAATGCATAAGTATGAATTACAATATCATGGCTTGTGAAAGTAGCAGAGTTGGAATTTGTTAATATACAAAAAATTGATTCAAGTTGGAATTAATCTATTTGAAAGCCAAACTTGAAGTTGATGTTAATTTTAAGGTTTAATCCTACAAACAATCTTGGACACTAAATGCCTAATTTTACCAATGCTAAGCAACCAACTTCTATCTTTCATAACATGAATTAAGTTGAGCATAAATGTTTATATGAATTTCAATTTTTTAGTAAGTAGAACTGATGTTAATTTGGTACTAAGGTGAGTCCATCATGACATTACTAATGTCAATAGAGTCAAATTTCATTTGACAAAAACTCCCACAAATTTAAATAAACATCGGGTTTAAGTTGATAAGCAAATGCTAGCCTTTTCTTCCCTTAAAAGCTTCCTTAGTTTTATCAACATTTAAGAACCATAAATAGGATGATATTTACCTACATCAGATGCCCTAATGGACAAGTTGTTGTAGCATCAAACCATTAAGGCAAAGTAATGTTATTGCTCTTATAAGGTTTTAACTATTAATCTGAAACAGTTTTAATACCATACTTAGGATTTGACAACATCAACAACTTTTGCTGCTTTTAATTCCTATATCTCATGGAAATTATGCTCAACTATAGTCAATTATCTTATCTATAAAAATAGAGTAACTAGCATTCTCCAAGGTAATGTTCTCCTATCATATATAAAATAAACAACCTTTCACATAAAGATCCAATTTAGGGTTTTGAGTAACAATTGTAATTAAAAAACAAGGTGAAACTTATTTGTTATAAATCAATTATTCTTTATAGAATTATATTACCAAAATCAAGAAACAAATCAAGGACTAATTAATAGGACAAATAGGCTTAATTTTGACACCAAAACATGCTCATGGCAATAAGAGAGCATCGAACCTAAAGTCACCGAGATTATTTCACATGTCACTAACTGAAAGGTAAATGGAAATAGAAACATATCAATTAGAATGAACTCAAATCTAGTCCTCTAGATATCACTTTTTGAAAATGTAAAAGGAAAATTTCTAGGTTTTTGTTCAAGATTCAACTTTTATTATGGTTTCACATTGGAAACAAAATCTATTGAATATTAAATTTTATTAGAATCTCATATGGAAATTCTCTAAATTTGATGAATAGAAAGGATAAAAGATATCAAATAACTTAAGCTCTCTATGGAAGAACCAATAGTTCAACACTAAAACAATGACATACATGCATGTGCAACAACCAACCAAACCCTATCCAATTGTTTGCTTGTCTAGAAAATCTTTAAATATATATAAGTGGAGTTTTGATTAATTATCTTATAAAGGGAAAGTGAAAGAAGAAAAGGATGAGGCTTGTGGAGGTACCTTATGGTGGCTTTTTCAATTATAATAGGAGAAATCACAACTCGTGAAAAGAGCAAACTATAGCCCTCTTCTCTTTATTGAATTAATAGAAAGAAAAATGAACTGTGAAGAGCAAACTATGGTCCTCTTCTCTTTGTTGAATTTATAGTGTGAGAAAGGTTAGTGTTTTGCTTAAAATAAAGTTGTAAATGGTGTTGCTATAATAGAGTGGTTTGAAACAAAGTGAACTAGCTTTGGGAATTTCTATGAAAACAAAATTCAAAGAAAACATTGGTTAAAACTCTTTTTTTTTTTCAAGGCAATGATAGAAACCATTCATGTAGGAATTAAACCCACCTTTGATATTTAATATTTTAAAACAAAAATTGTGAAAAAATATCAGAAATCTAAACTATACCCACCAATATAAAGAACTCATTTCACCAAAAACCCTTATACATGAACCAACAACCTTATATCCCTAAGGATCAACCTTTACATTAAAGAACCCATAAACAAGAACAACGTATTTCACCCAAGACTCCTTTATTTTTGAAGTTATTAATACTCACTTGGTGTTTGATGAATTTCCCACTATGTGAGCACATAGCTACCACCAAGTCTTTAAGTCCAAGTTGGACTAAGGGTTTCCACGGTTAGGAAAACAAGGGTATGAGGAACCTTGGTGTTAATGTTAAGGGGGTGAAAGGTTTAGAGCCAAAAGTTTTAGAAAAATAGAGTATCAAGTTTGGATGAGTGAATGAAAGTCCTAGTATATCTATTAATATTAATCATGACATATATTTAATTAGGCATACTGTAGACCCCCATTTGGGGCTCATTTTCTACAGCTTGCTTTTAGCCAGGTGTCACCATCTAGGGGAAGCCACGTGTCACATTTTGACTAGCTGCTAGAGAATCACAATAGTGGAGTTGGAGGAGCAATCAGGGGTTGACACCTGTAAAGGTGATTCTGAGAAAATCTGCTGGCCGTTAGTGCTAGCTGCCAGGAGCGTATGAGAGAGGAGGCTTCTGGTGGCAGCGGCAGGAGGTAGTGGTGCTTTAGGGGTGCTTTTCAGGGTTGGTTAGGATACACAGCTGGGGTCTTGGAGAGAACGGGAGAGCTTTAGAGAGAGGGAGAGATTTTTCTGGGGCTTTGGGGGGCGTAAGTTTTGGGAGGAAGGATATTTTGCAGAGAGAGAAGGAGAGAGAAAGGTTTTTGGGGGGCATTTCTGGAGAAGCGAGGAGAGGGAAGGGAGCTGGCTGGTTCCAGAGATTTTAGAGACAAGAAAGCAGGGAGGAGGAGATAACAGGAAAAGAGAGTGGTTGCAGGTGAGTTGGAGGTGAGTTCCACGTTTACTTTGATTTATACATATCTCTTCTCTTTCGCATTTTGGGTTGCTTTGCATTGTTTGTCAATTTGGGGTTGGATAATATGGATTATATACTGAATTTTGTTTGATTTCTGGATCATGTTTATACTCTATTGTTGTTGTTCTTGTGGTTTGGCTTGAAGATAGTGGAACTCTGTTCTTCATACTCTGTGTAAACCTAGCTCAAGGTTCCCCTACTCGTATTGGCCCATGGATGTCACTTGAAATGTGGCTTTATACATGCATGTCCTACTTTATTCCTAATCCATCATTCCCTCAGTTTTTTTTTTTAATTTTTTTGGGCTCTTTTTCTCCCATTTCTATTCCTTTGTTGTTGGTGGGCTTGCGATGTTGAGTATCATAGACGAAGGCATTGTTTATGAGGTGGTTCAAACCATTGAAGGGACTCATCTTGAAGATGAAAGCAGAAGGTTAACACTGGTAGCCATGGGTGGAGGAATGCAGAGAGGGTGAGGAAAAATCTACTGCAAATCCGCGAGAGGAAAGATGAATTCATGTGGGTGTGGAAAATCCATTTTCATGGTCGTCTCAGTAGCTTCAACCCCAGAACGATTTAAGAACGGAGGCATCCTGAAACAGTCTCAGAAACCTTCAGTTCACCATCAAATTCTCAGGGTTTTGGAGTAGGACAAGCTCTGCCACTCCGTTTCTTCCTTCGCTTCCACTTCCTTGGGCCGTGAATCCACCAAGGCCCAGCTCTGGTCCCTGGACCAGACCTGCCAAGAGAGTTTGAGACTTTTGGATGAAACCAATGCTGCTCTGGAAATTCACAAGCATGGTGGTTGCACCATGGGCTTCAGCACCATTGATGCTGTTCTGGTTAAATCTGCTATCCAGCATGCTCGTGGGATGTTACCAGTAGATGGAAATGAAGCCATGGCTATTATGGCTCTGCCACAGCTTGCAGAAACTTTGCAGCTTAATCTCAAAGCTGCCATCAAGGGGGATGCAGATTGGTACAAACGTTTCATGCCTATTTCAGAAGTGATAATGGGGTTGGTTATAAATAGATCATTGGTCAAATTGATACAGCAAGTAGTAGATGAAGATGGCTCTGTTAAAGATTCTGCGAGCTCTATACTGAAGCAATCACGTGATCAAGTGCGGACACTTGAGAGAAAGTTATATCAGTTGATGGATAGCCTAGTTAGGAACAATGCGAATGAAACATCCTCTTTGGAATGGTGCAGATGTGGGAAGCATTATAGAACCACTCTCTGTTATTCCATTAAATGATGAGTTGCAACAGGCAAGGGCGCTTGATAACTCGTGAAGAAGGAAAGCCAAGGAGAGAGATGCCCTCTAACCCTGATTCAAATCATATCCTGCCGAGCAATCCCTTCTTAACCCCACAATTCCAACAACAACAGAATTTTCAATCTCCACAATCCACCTTTTATTCAAATGGAAGTGCCCCGAGCATGGGGTCATCTCAATACGAACAGTCACTTGCTTGGAACGGCCAGATCACCCAGCAGCAACCTCCACAGTCTACCAGTGAGGCGAGCACGTACAAATGTGCGCAGTCAGAGTGCACAAGAAGACCAGAGAGAAGTGGTCCTGATACGTCCCATGCTGGTCCTGCAGCAGCCTCCTCTTCCAGCTGGTGCAAGCGTCAGTGTACGTGTTTATATATAAAGAATTTCTGAAGGTCCAGATGAGGAAGATGATTGTTCAATATCAGAGGTTGAACCTGGTTGAAGGAATATAGGTGTCAAAAGCTTCAATACAACTCAGTATTCTGGCAGAGGCAGTGGGAGTAATACTCATGAAAAATATCATCAGCTTCCACAGTACTCTGAAGGCCATTCTCCATGTGATGGACCTTTTTCACCGACATCAGTTAGAAATGGGTGTGTATCCAAGGAACTAGATTTAGATTCTGAAGCAACGGTTTCTCCAACTTCTATGATTGCATATGAGAAAAAAAAAAAAGGCAACAACTAGTCATGAGTGCATGTCGTTGGGTGATTTAACCAACTCAGATGCCTTGGGGTTTTCAGATAATCGTTATGGTTCTAGCGAACTGTCAGATGCGATCAAAGCTTTGGCAACAGTGGGGTCTCCAGGCTGGTGACAGAGAGGGCGAGTCTTAGAGAGTGAGCGGTTCTGGAGAAGCCCGGAAGTCACTTCCCCAATACAAGCAAGTGGTACAGCTGTGTTTCTTCGCATCTCGCCAAAAGCTTCCCCGGAAAAGCTGTTGGGGTGAGTTTAGGCTGCCAAGCTGCTCCTGTTGAAGCTGCTCCCAAGGAAGTGAAGGAGGCTGCTCCTGCTGGAGATGATGACGATGACCTTGATCTCCTTGGTGATGAGATAGAGGAGGAGAAGAAGGCAGCAGAAGAGAGGGAGGCGACTGTTAAGGCATCCTTGTTCATTTGCCTTTACCTTCTCATATGGCGAGCACCCTATGGAAGTAGACTAAACACTCCGCAGGTCAGCTGCCTGACCAAATCTCTATGTGAGACCCGGGCTCCATTGCTACGTTGGTGATTCCCTTATAAAGAAAGAGACCCATCTGTAATTCAAACCTTCCGTAAGTCAGTTGTGCATAGCAGGGACCACAGGTAGAAGAAGTTGGAGATGAAAGGTTATGATTTCTTCAGACCCCTATCAGTGATACCTACAGATGGCTATCCCACTTGTGCACTGGACCCACAAGCATGACCCGTTTTGCATGGCTACCTTTAAGCCACGCGTCCTCTCTTCCTCTTGTTTATTTATTTCTTTTATTTATTTATTTATTTCTTCATCTTTGATTTTAAAATAGTTTCTTAAACTCTAGTTTGCAAACAATTTTTCAAATTCCTTTTTCCTAAATAATTTCATCTCTTTTATTTTATTTTATCTTTTATTATTATTATTATTATTATTACTTTCTTTATTATCATTATTATTTTATCCTTGTTGATTTTAAAATAATCCATCAAATTCTGGCTTTCAAATAGTTTTTCCAAATTCCATTTCTATCAAATAATTTTATTTATTTTTATTTAGTTATTTATTTTTCAAATTTTCATCTTTAGAATTTTTAGGATCACTCAAAAATCTCATTTCCAATAAAATTTTGTTGCCATCTTTCCTTCTGGCAAACAATTTTCACACCTCCTTCATTTTAAAACGTTTTAAAATAAGCAAGAATTCATTTCCGTAATTCCAAGTAATGGAGTTATTGGAATTAATTCATGCAAAATAAATCGGGCTGTGGTGGGGGCCCCACATAGGTGATTTCATGACTAATTGCCTGATTGATTGATTTATTTGACATGCACGATTGATTTACTCTATTCCTTGATATGCGTTTAATTATATCTGTTCATTGTTCACTAACCATGTTTCATGATAGCACGTTCGTGATTGCCGCCCAGGTACGCAATTATTCATATTTCGCTCATTCTTTATACATGCTTTGCTTCTCATATTGTGCATGATCGATTTGAGTGTTCATGGATTTTCTTGTTGACTGCCACGATTACTTCATTTTATTAGTAGAGACCCGACTTTAGGGACTTAGAGGGGTGCTACGGTTTTTACCGTACCTTCCCGATAAGTAACCTGACCCCCGAACCCGATCCGGTTTTTCACAGACCACCTTTTCCAAAACAAGGAGTCACACTTAGGGTTTTTCTTTCTTATTTTGTTTACCCTTTAAAAATAAAACAAAAAATAAGTGGCGATTCCAAGTCATTTTTCCTAATCAATAAAGATCATTTTTTTCAAACCAAAAGCGAGTTTCGCCATCGAGTGGGAAACGCATGAGCACGAAATGCGGGGTCCACACATACCTTAACATAAATAATCATAAGTCAACCACTAAATTTCATCTCTATCAACATAAACATGTAATTTACCTTCAGTTATAACTTATGTCAAGGTTGAATTTTCATAAGTCAATATATAATGAAATTAATCTCACATATACCATAGTTTATGCAACCTAAGTTCTATATGTCATTATTATCTTTTTAAATAAATTATATTGACATATATCATCTTAAGTAAAGGAAATATATGTTAATAATGGTCTTTTTCGTTGTAGTGGAAATGTAACTTCCATAAACTTGTACCAGCACTTGCATATTGCAGTGATGTACAACATTAGATGGAGAGAGGTCCCATAATGATTACATGTCCCTTTCTCAATCTGAGTGAAGTAGATTAGACACATGCAAATTCTATCGATACCTTAATGAGATTTCATCTCCATAAACAAAAGTAAGACTCTTAATATAACCCAAGAACTTGATAAACTAGTTCAAAGCTATCATTAAGGTATATCAAATTTCATGTAGGACCCCTAGAGCCTTACTTTCGATTCAGACAAATATATTAGCAACAAGGCGCCACATTTTATTGTAACTGGGTTTGAAAAGTAAAAACAATACTTAAATAAAAAAAAATTAAATATTGAAATTGGAGTAAAATAATTAAAATTAAAATTAATGAAATAAAGCAATAAAAACAATAATTGAAATTAGAAATTGAATTTTTTTATTACAATAATACTTTGATGTTATAGAGATTTTATTCAAGAATAGGAGTCTTAGATGAACAAATAAAAGACTTGACTACAAAAACACATTATTTAATACATGAAATATAAAATAAGATGAAGAGAATAAAGGAACAAAGTGATAACTAGAAGGATCTAAATTTTTCTTTATCTTGTAAAGCAGAAAATGCTCCCTTTTGTAGAGAACTTCTAAGCAAACTTTAGCTTCATTGAAATCCATGGAATTGAAATTATTTTGAATCCTAGTGAACTTGAAGAATAATGAAATCTGGTAGCACTATAACGATGTTGTGGTATGAATAATGTTTTGCTTGGAATCTTTACTACACCATAAATAATATTTTGTTAAGTTTAAACTTAACTATAAAAACAAAAAATATGAACTTTGTAGAGCAAGCTCAAACAATAGCCATAATATATAGTATCCTCATCAAGCTTCTTGAAAGCTTTTAGAGCCATTTGTGATATTCTACTTTGTCAAGAGTAGCAACTAAGGAAGATTAACATTTGTAGAACCTCTTACTAACAAATTAATTCTTGATTAAATTTGGCCTACCATTTGACACTAAACTTTCATGACAAAAAAAAATAAAAATAAATAAAAAAGATAGAAATAGATAAGAAATTTCATATTTCTTGATATAATTCCAACTTAAAATCTAAGAGATTTTTTGTTTGGAGCCAAATGTTAAAAGTCCTGGTTGAGAGAAAGGCTTAGTAAGAGTCTTGCTTTTGTAATATTGGCAATATTTTTTTAATAGCAAAGGGAAGAATTGACTCATTGGGGTGAAAGAAAATCCACCATTCTTGAAACCAAGCAAGAAAAACTTGATTGCAAAGTTTTAAAAATTGAATAGATCATGAATACTGATAATTTTGTAAACAAAACATATTGTACTATATATTTATATAGTCTATATAGTTGTAACTCACTTGATGGAAACTTTAAATGAAGAATTTATAAGTATAAGGATTTTGATTCCAATCTTTTGGAAACAAGACCTTTAAAATACTATATTTGGAAAATGTAATCCTTTAGGATTATTTTTGTCATAGTTATGAGTAATTTCAACTAATCAATATCTATAAGTATAAACTCATAGAACTAATGATTTTTGGAAGGATCGTTCGAGGCAAAATGAACTCATTTTGAAAAAACAAAAGGAATAATGTTGGGAATATCTTCAAAATTGAATTTGGGAATATCTTTAATTGTTGTTGAACTTGTCTAATATCTTTGCAAGTTATGGGACTTTGTTCATATTTTATTCTTGGGATTTTGAAAGGTGAAGCAGAAGTAGAATTATTATCAAAATTAAATTAATGATTATTTAAGGGTGATTAATAACCTAATTCTGATGTTATTGTTGAAATTCTTTTTCGAATAACTTTTGTATGTTTTATTGCTAATTATGTCCTTCTTTATCTCTTAATATTATAAGTTTCTTTCTTTGCTTTCTATGTTTGAAAAACCAATGGAAAAAAAAATAATCATTTTCCTTTTATTCATATATTTTAATATTGTTTTTTTTAGAGCATTTCTAGCTTGAGGAGGAAGTGTTTGAAAATAAACTCTTCTAGGTTTATTGTAAGGGGGAAATAATCCAATTTTGTCCATTAGACATTAGGAGTAAAAAGTCTTTTTATAATTTTTCTTATGAATAAATATTAACTTGAGAATGATACATATCAGAATTAGTAAGAGACATAGGAGAATTTAATTATTAGTATATTCTTGAAAACATAAATAAGATATCTAAGCAATTTATCTTTAATATACCAAAATTGAAAACATATTGAATTTATGAGGGGCAAATAATTATGAATGAAAATATTTAAAGGGGTTTTTGAATCTTTTGAAATCAAGTTTATTGATTTATAAGAACATGCACAAATACTATCACAATCTTTTTTATTTTCTAATTCATCTTGACTAGACTCTTTACTTGATTAGACCCTTCTGATTCAATATAAAAATTTATTATATTTTTAGTTTTTTCTACTTACAAAATTTTTGGATATTGCATTAATTGTTGAAGGGAGGCTAACTATTGACTCTAGAGTCACTTTGAATTGTTCTTCTATTTTATTAATTGTTGATTTGCCTTTTGTTATGGTTTGAATTTGATTCTTAGTTTGATTAGTACCATTAATGGTAAGTTTATCTAATCTAAGTTGTATGTCTTTTAACATTGTTTCTGTTGGAATAGAGAGTTATATATTTGATTTTGCAGCATTTATAGATATAATGAAAGGTTGGTCTAGAGACTTAACAGAAGATGATGATGATGATAAAGTTGAGGAAAATTTTGAAGAAAAAGTTGATTTTGATTTTTCTCTTGATGTTTTTCCTATCTTCCCTCTTGGGGCAAGAGAAAACAAAAATTAAGAATTTTTTGTTGTTTGTTGATTTAAATATTGAAGAGAATGATTTGTGTAATTTAATTGTTATTGAACTTGTCTAATATCTTTGTAAATTATAGGACTTTGTTCATTTTTTGTTCTTGGAATTTTGAAAGGTGAAGCAAAAATAGAATTATTATCAAAATTAAATTGGTGATTATTTAAGCATGGTTGAGAACCTAATTCTGAGGTTACTGTTAAAATTCTTCTTCAAATAATTTCTATATGTTTTATTACTAATTGATGTCCTTTCTTTATCTCTTAATGTTACAAGTTGTTTTCTTTGTTTTCTAAGTTTGAAAAACCAACGGAAAAAAGAAATAGTCATTTTTTTATTCATATATTTTTCATATTGTTTTCTTAGAAAATTTCTAACTTGAGGAAGAAGTGTTTGAAAATAAGTTATTCTAGATTATTGTAAGGGGAAAAATAAGCTAATTTTATCTATTCGACATTAGGAGTAAAATGAGTCTTTTTATAATTTTTCTTATGAATAATATTAACTTGAGAAGGATACATATCAGAATGAGTAGGAGACATAGGAAGGGATTCTTGTCAGTAATAGACATGAATGGGGATATTTGGAGTAAAATCAACATTATTTAAATTTGTATTTGAACTAGAAGGTCTTGTAGAGAAAAAATCTTGAGTAAATGAATATTTTGAAGTTGGACTAAATTCTATTCAAACAGTTCCATCTGTATGTTGTATAATTTTTGAAGGAGCTGATAGAGATTTAATTGGTTTTGGATTTGTTAAATCTTTTAATTCTCATTAACCTTCTTGAGTAATTTTATTCCATTGAAGTTTTTTAAGAACAAAAGTTGAGTATTATTAGGATTATATTGTAATAATAATGTTTCATCTTTGACATATTGACACACAACTCTAGGATTTAATTGAGTAGTCATGAATTTATAATATATTCTATAAATTATTGCTATGGTTTGAGCTTCTTCTACAAAATTCATATTTTTGGTTTTAATGTTTAAAGTTAGGCTTGTCAAAATACTAGGGTCATTTATATTCATGGAAAATTTTGGATAACAATTAAAATAAATATGACCATTTGCAAGGTTTGAATCAATCATGCTAAGGACAAAATCAGTAAATTTTGTTGACCTAACGTCTCTTAAACAGACAAACACATGAATATCTAAACCCAAGCAAAACAAGGGTTTGATTACTACTTGAACCAATCCTATATGAATATAATTAAGTTTCTTTCTATGTTGATTAATGGTGTTTTGACTTAATAATTGAAGACTTTCTAAATTTTGAATAAGATAAATAGTTTTTTCTTCAGTTTTAATTGAATAATTTTGACTAAATTCAAAATTTCTTTGTTAATATATTGTATTAATTTTCATGTGGCGAATTGACCAATTATGTAATTGATTCTCTATTTGTGTTATGTTTATTTCTTGACTATTAACAATATTTTGTGTAAGTGATGTGTGTGCAGAATTATTGGATGAGGATGCAAAACTATCCTTAGACCTAAGAGATCTGGAAGAACCGGATCTACTTAATCTCTTTATAATATTACTCATTGTCACATAAAACAATCACAATCCTATCCTTAATCAATTCAAATAATTTCCTGAATAGGGACCACCACAAGCGGATCAACACGGGACTTACGTTCTTCATACCCTTCAAACACTGCTATCTAGGCTCAATCAAACTGTTCATAGGAAATTCAATTCGAACTAACTAATGATTAAATTAATTATTAAAGATTATTTCAAATTGTAATACCACTCAGTTCTTAAGCAAAATGTGGCTCTAATACAATTCATAAAAACTACTACCATTGTAACTAGCAGCTAATTGATAATTTCTTTCTTTTAATTGTATATCTGGAAAAGAGTGATTTGAATAATAGTTTTTTCTATTTACAAAATTATTGGATATTGCATTAATTGTTGAAAGGGGGCTAACTATTGAATCTGAAGTCATTTTGAATTGTTCTTCTATTTTATTGATTTATGATTTATCTTTTGTTATGGTTTGAATTTTATTCTTAGTTTGATTAATACCATTAATGGCAAGTTTATCTAATCTAAGTTGTATTTATTTTAACATTGTTTCTGTTGGAGTAGAGAGTCATATATTTTACATATTGTTTTCTTAAAGCAATCCTAGCTTGAAGAGGGAGTGTTTGAAACTAAGATTTTCTAAGTTTATTGTAAGAGGAAAAATAATCTAATTTTATTCATTCGACATTATAAAATTAATATCTAATTTTGTTCAATTTAAAGCAGAAATTGAACACAAGAACACAAAATTTGAATCCGAAATAAACTTTTGTATTTAAAATTGATTACAAAAGAGTTGTTGAGTACAAACTAGCTTGTTGACAATAGAGGGATTTAATTACAAAGGAAGATATTTTGAAAAGAGAAGGATTACAAAAGCTAAGAGAAATTTTTACAGAACACTCTAGATAGCATTGACCTTTGCTTTCTTCACTCTGCCTCTTGATGAATTTGAAGTCTCTATTTATAGAGAAATTTTGATGGACTTGAATTTGATTGAAACTACGGAATTGAGATTGAATGAAATCTGAACATTATTGAGGTGGACAATTTTTAATGTAATGGACAGTTGGTGGTCTTGACACTTGCTGAATGAGGTAAATTTTTTTTCCCTTGTCAGATGTCTTAGAAGAAAGTCTAAAGAGATTTAGTTCTCTTCCTTCACATTTCCTTTTTGAAAGTCATTTGGTAAACAAATATTATTTATGCAAATAGTGTTTGACTATTCAACAATATTTCAATAGTTTTTTTTCTTGCATCTTATATGCACTCTTCTTTCTTTTTTTTTTTTTTCTTTTTTTATTGGATAAATACAATGAGACAAATGTACAAAGATACAGTTGTACAAAAGATTCTTGAAATCTTTTTAATTGAGCATCTCTAGGAGAACTCAAACTCTTTTCGAGCTTGCTTTTCTTGAACGTAATCTTTTTTTATATTTATCTATAAGATAAGAAAAATGATTTTGGAATAGAAGGAGAACTTCTAGGAAGATATTGGCAGAAATGATTTTTTGAATGTTGTCTTCAGTGATGAGTTTATAGTTAGAAAAACTATAAATCTCATAATCAAGGTCTCTAACGATCATTCTTAACCTCCAAAAATGAATTTGTTTTTTGAGGTTGACTTTGTTACAGGGTCAAGGGTCCTCTATACTAAACAATTGATATTTTCTATAATTGGATTTAAGAAAGATGATATGCTGAGCTGGGTAGACTCCTCCATCGTTCGACCACTTAAAGAGCTTACTTTCAATGATGAGTTCAATGGTTTTGAATTCTAGAGTGAAAGCATGTAATATATAAACTACTAATTTTCTTCCAAATCCATCGGTTTGCTCAAGATTGGAGAAAATTAGTTGATGAAGTAATTCATAATCCATGAGGAGAGCAAGAGTCAATTCTATTAACTCATTGTTGAATTTAATGACTATTGGTTTATATTTTTCAAAGTCCATATTGACCTTACATTTCTATAAGTGAAAACACACTCACAATCTTGTTTTTCTAATGGAATTTCCCTACACAAGGGATCAAACTTTGGACACTTAATATTGTTGTTGCTATAATAAGTTTGTCAAATAAAACTCATCATTTGAATAGTAACTCCAAAAGTGCTATAGTCAGTAAAAAAAAATTGCATTATATGCTTTTGTTTGGTTTCACCTATAGCTTGGGCCTTTAAACTTATCATATGTCTAAGGTCTTGAGGGATATTTAAAATCTTTTGTTTATAAAATGAAAATCTTGATTTTTGAAATTCTTGATCTTTTTTTGGAAAGTTTTGAAAATTCATTTTGAAAATTTTTTGAAACTGCAACTTCAAAAATTTTCTTTTGTTTCTTGTAATTGAAACTTTCAAGATCTATATCCATTAGGGTGTAATGTATATCAGAACTTGAAGGGTTAGAGAAATTGTTTACATTATTATTAACCTGTTTAAAATAAAAAAAGATAATGCATTTAAAGCTTCTAACTCTTGGCTATCACTTCGTGCATTCTAGAGGTTGTTTAAAATGCATTTATATGATCTATCTAGATTTTCTATATCTTTATGAATTCGAAATGACAGATTACTTTTAGGAAACGCTGGAATAGTGAATTTTTAAAACTTAATTTGTTCTTGTTCCATCTATAAAGAAAATTCAATTATTAGTACACTCTTGAAAACATAAATAAGATATATAAGCAATTTATCTTTAATATACTAAAATTGAAAATATATTGAATTTATGAGGGACAAATAATTATGAATGAAAATATTTAAAGGAGTTGAATCTTTTGAAATCAAGTTTAATGATTTATAAGAACATGCACAAATAACATTACAATCTTTTTTATCTTCTAATTCATCTTAACTAAACTCTTCACTTGATATTTCTTGAGTTATTAATATTGATTTTCTTTTTCTAATTCATAATATTCACTTGGATTTTCATCTTCTTCTTTATTAATCATTAATCCTATCATTAGAATTTTTAGTTTATCACTAAATTCTAAAGAACTAATTTTGTTTTCTAGTTGATGGTTTTTTGAATAATGTCCTACTTTGCCACATTTATAGCAAGTTGGAGTTTTCTTTTTGAAAGTTGCTTTATTGAAAGATTTTGATTTATTAGTATTATTTTTTACAAATTTCTTTTGAAAATTTGACTCAATTGATGGCTTTTTACCCTTTATATTATTTTGTTTACCTTTTCTTTTTGAAAGGGCCACTATAGTGTCATACTCATAATATGAACAAAATTTTCTTAATTCTTTCTTACTATCTTGTTTCTCTTTTTTCATTTGACTCTTTAATTGAGGCATGTGCAGAGAGCTAAACCTTCATTATTAATAAAAGTAATTAATTTTTCATATGTCAATGATTCATAAGGAATTCTTCCATTATAGACATTTCTAATCCTTTGTCTTACCTTTTCAACAAATAAAGTGGGTAATCCTGATATAAATTTTTCTTTCCAATAATGACTTCCACAATTGAGTCTAGTAATGACTTTGACTAAAAACATCTTTATACCACTTGAAATCTTGAAGTTTTAAACATCTAAGATTATTGAAATTTTCAGAAGTTCTTTCTTGAAAATATATTGGATCTCCTATAAAATATTTTGTTATTGCAAATATTAAAATATTGATAGTATTGGACCTCCTTATCTTGAAAAAATAAATTGAAAACTTTGAAGTGGAAAATAAATAAAATGAATTTAATTTTATCAATTGTAACTCATAAATAATAAAACAACATATTTATTATTATCTTTTAGGTGAATTTATTAATGATTGTTATAGTGAAATATAAGGGGAAATAAGTGACGTAGTAAGGGTACATTGGCAAGAAAATAGTATACTCTCTCTTCTTTTATATATAGTATAGATATAGATAAATTATGCTTTTTATTGACTATTACAATGCAACTCGTTTCCTAACTAGATTTTGAGATTTGTGTATTGAAAAATTCTTTGGAAAATCATATAGTCCTTTCCACGGTTGGATTATGTGTCTTGTTTATGCAATCCTTTCATACAACCCGTATGTTTCTCCCATTCTATTATAGGTTAACTAACACCACCATGCTAGGTTAGCACATATTCTCATTGATGTGTTGCACATTCTATCGCTAGTGTTTTATGCATTTATTAATCAATCAAGTGTCATAATTCCCTTAACTCACTCAATAGAACACCAATTTGCTTTAAGCTAGCGGGGGTATCTAACATCTTTTCATTGGGTTACCTAATCCCCAAACCCATTTTCGTTTGCAAATATTGCTTTTCCATTTTGGGAACCGTTAAGGGTTTTTTTATTTTTTATTTTTCTTTTCCTTTAAAAAATAAATAAGATAAGTGATGATCCCAAATTTCCAATAAATATAACTTTTTCCAAAATGAGAGGTTTTCCATCGCATAGCGACACCTAAAAGTGGGTGCCCACACCTGTTTTCACTATTTTTTAAAAATGAAAATATTAATGATTTTATGTTTTAATTTAAAAAAATATTAAACATGTGCAATAATTTTATTTTTAAAAATAGAAAGTAAGAACATGTTTCATAATTACATAATAAGTAAAAAAGAGTTTTTCAACATTTTTTAGTGATTGTTAAATAAGTTTGAAAATTTTTCAATGATGTCATTGTTTTGATTAAAAAAATAACATGGACTCCTCCAGCGGAGCATTTTAAGTTAGGAACGTCTGACTTGTTGAGACACATCATCAGGTCTCGTGATTCAGTCAGATGGATTGTGAGGCCATATTTATAGTCGATTTGACCTTTCCGACTCCTCAGTGAAGCATCTTTTGAGACTCATGGAGTCTCTTTCAGACCTTGCCCGTGGATTGAGAGTTGTAGCAGCATGCTACATTGGGACATATCTCCCCCTCATTATCTCCTTGCATTTTTAGTTCGACATTCAGAGCCATCATGTCTTTTTTCCGTTTGACGTTCAGAGTCACATTTTCATTTTAACGTTCAGGGCCGCAATCTCAGTTTCAACATTTGGATCCGTCATTTGTCCTTAGTTCGACATTCAGAGCCATCATGTCTCTTTTCCATTTGAAGTTCAGAGTCGCATTTTCATTTTGGCATTCAGAGTCACATTCTCAGTTTCAGCATTTGGATCCGTCATTTGTCCTTAGTTTGACATTCAGAGCCATCATGTCCCTTTTTCATTTGACGTTCAGAGTCGCATTTTCATTTTGGCATTCAGAGTCGTACTCTTAGTTTCGGCGTCTAGAGCCATCATTGCTCCTCAGTTTCGACGTTCAGAGCCATTATCGCTTCTCAGTTACGACGTTCAGAGTCATCCTTCTTAGTTTGACATCCAGATATGTTAGTTCTCAGTTTTGGCGTTCAGAACCACCATCTTCTTATAGCTCGACGTTCAAAGCCAACATCGCTTCTCAATTATGACGTTTAGAGTCGTCCTTCACAGTTTGGCATTCAGAGCTATCATCCTATCATGATCGGGTATTCGTTGCCAACTTTTCGACGTTCAGAGCCATCGTTCACAATTAGGAATTCAGAGTCGTCGTTCATTCCTAGAGTTTAGAGCCATCATATCTTCAAGTTTGACATTCAGATCCATTAGTCAGTCTATCATTCAGAGCCACCATTTTCCTCTAGTTCGACATTCGGAGCTACATTCCTAGCATTGAGAGTTCCTAGTATTTAGAGTTGTCTTTCTCTTTTAGTTCGGAATTCAGAGCCACATTCCTAGCATTTAGAGCATTTAGAGTCGTCTTTCTCTTTTAGTTCAGTGTTCAAAGCCACATTACTAGCATTTAGGATTGCCATTTTCTTTTAGTTTAGCATTCAGAGTCATTCTTACCATTTAGAGCCGTTTTCATCAGTTTTAGGCGTTTAGAGCTGTGTCTTCATTTTGACATTTAGAGCCATTGTCCAGCTTGGCATTCGGTGCCACCATTTTCTTTTAGTTTTGGCATTGAGAGCTATCGTGCATACTCATTCAAGCATTTAGAGTCACCATCTTTTCTTCTTTTGGTGTTCAAAGTCGTTTTTCCCTAGCCTTGTCATTCATAGTCATGGCTCTTGGCATTCATATTCGTTGGAATTGCACATCTTGCTTTCACTATTTTAAGTTCGTCCTCATTTTCCTCACCTCATTACCTCGTTTATTCATCGCGTTCTTCTAGGCTTCCCCTTCCCCTGCACATGACATAGTCCATTGAGTTCACGACATATATTTCGATCACGTTGTTGGGCACCCTACACTTAGCATTCTCATGTTGTTCACATAGGGCAATCCCCTTTGGACGCATTGTTTCCTATACTCAAAGGTGGTTCGACCATTACTCATCTTTGACATCGATTTTCGAATAACTTTTGGAGGCATCTTAGAGAGAGTCTTGGTCCTTGGTGTAGCTTTAGAGGTGCCTTGAGAGATGTTTTCCTCTTAGGATTAGAGCCCTTTTGTTCGGTTTGAGCGAGTTTGTGTTCTACTTGTATACTTTTGGGGGTCTTTCTTTGTTCTTCGGTAGAGTTCACTTCATTCCACTCACTTTTCACACTTTCTTTTCACTCTGATGTTCATATTCCTTACACTTGTGAACTCTACCGAAGAGGGACATATTTATAGACCCCCCTTAGATAAAGGAGTCGAATTTTATTTTATTTTATTATTATTTTTCTGGCCACCCTGAGAATGAGTCGTTCTTGGGCAGTCAAAGAAGACGGAAGGTGAAGGAAGAATAGTTGGTGGGTGAACTGTTCTGGGCGGCCGGATGGGATGGGAAGAAGAGATGGCAGAGAGTTAGTTAGAGCTATAGAAATGAAGAATGGTTGAAGCAGGGGGTGGGTACCAGCATTGCATAAAAAGAAAGATATGTTTTTGGGCTGTGACAAGGGGATAGATATAGCTTGGAGGAGAAGCTAGTGGAGAAAGAGGAGACTTTTCCTTTGGCTGTTGGAGAGAAACCAGAGAGAGTTTTTGGGTTACAGGGAAGATGGCGTGTTTGTGGCTGGTTATAGAGGAGCGTGTTCGGCAACTTGAGGAAAAGGAGAAAACCTTTACAGAAGCAAAACTAAGATGAGTTATTTCATGTATGATTGGCGTATGTTTCGGGTTCTTTTCTCCTTTCATGCTTTTGTTTCTATCTTTTCTACTGGTCTTTGGATGTTGTTGGTTGTTTGTTGTTTTGCTGTGGACATTAAAGGGCCACGGGGTTGTCTTGCTAAATCTGATTGTATATATGCATGTTCTATTTCGCTTCCATTTTCGGTGTTTTTGATTTCTCTAGTAAGTATAAGATGTTTTGGCCCATCACTGAATGTGATCCTCAAAGACCGTGTTCTTACTCATTTTTTATTACACCCATGCCCATTGATCTTCATGAGAAAAAAACTTTCTTGCTTATATAAAATCAAGATAAATAGAAGATTGTTTGAAAACCAGAGTGGAATTAACACTGTTTGAGAGAAAATTGGATTTTTGAAATTTATTTGAAAAATTGGAGTCTCAAAGATTACTTGAAAACCGGAGTTTTGAAAATTAAATTTAAGAATTGGAATTTTGGATATTAAATTTAAAAGAAATTGGAATTTTGAAAATTAAGTTTAGGAAATGGAATTTTGGAAATTAAATTTAAGAATTCGAATTTTGGAAATTAAATTTGAAAGAAATTGGAGTTTTTTTAGAAATCAAATTTAGGAAATAGAATTTTGGAAATTAAATTTGAAAGAAATGAAATTTTGGAAATTAAATTGAAGAATTTGAATTTTGGAAATTAAATTTGAAGAAAATCAGAATTTTGGGAATTAAATTTGAAAGAAATTGGAGTTTTAAAAATTAAATTTAGGAAATGGAATTTTGGAAATTAAATTTAAGAATTTGAATTTTGGAAATTAAATTTGAAAGAAATTGGAGTTTTAAAAATTAAATTTAGGAAATGGAATTTTGGAAATTAAATTTGAAAGAAATTGGAGTTTTAAAAATTAAATTTAGGAAACGGAATTTTGGAGATTAAATTTAAAAGAAATTGGATTTTGGAAATTAAATTTGAAACAAATCAAAATTTTGAAAATTAAATTTGAAAGAAATGAAATTTTGGAAATTAATCGAAGGTGGAATTTATTTGAAAAATAGTTTAAAGATGGAACTTTTGAAATAAATAAATAAATGGAATAATGATGATAATAACGAAAATAATAATTAAATAAATGAACGTGGATAGTGGAATTTTTGAGATTAGAAATTAGATTTGAAAGTCAGATTTTTAAAGAATTGTTTGAAGATGGAATTTTGAAACAAATAAATAAATGGAATAATAATAGTAATAGCAAAAATAATACTTAAACGAATGAACGTGAATAGTGGAATTTTTTAAATTGAAAATTAAATTTGGAAACGAAATTTTGAAAATTTGACCTTTAATGATGGAATTTTTTTATAAATAAATAAATAAATAGAATAATAATAACAATGAAAATAATAATTAAATAAATGAACGTGAATATTAGAATTTTTTAAATTGGAAATTAAATTCGAAAATCGAAATTTTGAAAAATTGTTTAAGGATGAAATTTTTTAAAAATAAATAGAATAATAATAACAATGAAAATAATAATTAAATAAATAAACGTGAATATTGGGATTTTTGAAATTGGAAATTAAATTCGGAAATCGGAATTTTAAGAATTACTTAAAGATAGAATTTTAAAAGTAAATAAATAAAATAATAATAATAACAAAAAGAATAATGATTAAATAAATAAATATGGAAATGGGAATCCCGAAAGACTATTCTAAAATGAAAGCTTTAAAATATTATTTGAGAAGTGGAATCATGAAAGGAATTTTGGAAAACTGGAGTTAGGAAAATTGTTAAAATAATAAGAAAATAAATAAAAAGTCAAAAGCTTATTGGGGCCATGTGCCAAAGTGACCACACTTAGAGGTGGCCAAGGTGGAAAAAGGTTTTCAAATGATGTTTGAACATTCTGGTAGCCCAAAGAAAAATAAAACAAAGTCTTGAAACGTGCACATCATGAATTTACATCTGTGGCCCCACCATCAACCACAGGATATTTCCAATTGTAATGCCTTAGATACTTTCTAGCATCATTTAATGCAACCTCATAAGAAGTTAGAATTATAGGAAATTTGGGGCTAATTTTTCTTGGCATATACTTCATTCGTATTTGATCTCTTTCTTTCCTATTGCCATGGTAGATGATTGCATTTATTGAGGGCACAAACCTTGCTATTTCATTTGCCAAGTTTGAGAGAGTAGAAAGAGGAGCAATGACCAATTGGGGGCCATCTAACCCCTTTCCTTTTAAATGTGCAAGGAAGCTACTAGTTTGAATTGTCTCTCCAAGCCCCATTTGATCTGCAAGGATCCCATTCAGTCCATTTTGCCATAGTGAGATCAGCCACTTCACACCTTTGATCTTATAAGACTTCAATTTTCCACCTGTCAACAAAGGTACAAGTCCATCCTGCTCTTTCTCAACTCTCTCTTCCTCAATGAGGTTCACATCTTCAGGAGTAGCACCTTCTTTAGATCTTCTAAGCATGGCTGCAACTACTTTCTTGGCCTTCCTATTATTATATTCCCCTTTTATTTTTTAACCACGGCCCCTCTTTTTTACTTCAACAATTTTACCCTCTTTCTCCTCCACACGATTAAATGTGATGGAATCCATTTTTTTTCCAGTAAAAACTCTGAGTACATCTAGGTCTGTGTTAGAAGCTCATCCAATTTAGTGAATTGGTTTCCATTCAAGTGGGGGGTCTCCTAAGGCACTATTTATTCTGCATCCTCTTCCTTCACCCATTCTTTCATCAGCATCTCTTCTTCCTTTGCCATGGTTCCGAATATAAGAGAAGAATCTCCATTTTTTTTGCATTGAGGGGAAGAAGTATGTCATCCTCTATCTTAACTTTAATTTTCTCCTCACAAATACCCTCATCCTCCAGGACTAAAGTCGGAGAATCTACAAAGGCGTCATCCTTTACTTCGTTACCAGGTACCATTTTCTAACCCTAACAATCTTGAGAGCTGCGGTGTTGGTGGTCACAAAGCAACAAAACACAACCGACAAGAGAAGATGGAGTATTTAATACCCATAAATGGTCGAGATGGTTCGTTTACCAGAGACTCAACGGCTCACTCACTGAGCTTGGTAGTTCTAGAGGAAGAAGGCAAGATTTACAAGGACAAGATGGAGGAGATGGAAGGAGTGTTTGGAAACAGGAATAGACAGAATGAGTACGTGGATAGTTTTCTCAACCGCCTTCAGCATCTTAGAGTCATTTCCTAACATCACCAATTAATGGTACATATGATGTCATGCATCCAAAATACTCACAGAAAAGCAGAGGAAGACAATCAAGAAAACAGAGCATGGGTAAAGAAGCCAAAAAAACAAACCAGTGAAGGCCATGATTTAATCAAAGGGCTAAGAACTGGTGAGACAAGTTGAGAACAGTAATATGACTGTCAAACACCAATCCTAAACCCGAATATGAATGCTACTATTTGCATGGGAAAGCCAAAAAGAAAAAGAAAAAGAAAATAAAAAATGAGAGAGATCCAAAACAAAGTAATATACACAAACGATCAGGTTTAACTAAAACAACCAAAGAAACTCTTGATGTTCAAAGTAAACAACAGAACAATGTTCATAGGTCAACAGGAAATGAAATAGAATCTACTCTAAGGCTCCTCATTGGTTCCCTCTCAAGTTCTCTCAAATTTTCCCCTAGTTATCCTCTCTTCAAAAAAATATCTCCTCTGTCACCCAAAACCCTATGTAACCTTAGCTTGCTTCCTTCTCCAGCCCAAAAAACGTCTACAAAATATCTCTCCGAACCCAGTACGCTCTCCTCATAGCTCAGGTAAGATAGCTCCAGTTCTTTCCCATCCCCAAAATCTCTCTATCACCCACCTGCCTTCCTATCTGGCCTCCTTCTCAAGCTACTACCTACTCCCTTATTCACCGCTCAGCAATCTCCATCTTCAACCACCACCATGGTGAGCCATTCTCTTTGCCACATGCCCATGAAGCTGGTTCCAGGCAAGAAGCCCCCCCCCCCCCCACCCCACTCGTCTAAGGCGCTGCTAGCTCCTCCAGGCGATCAGAAAAGAAAACCTTCAAAATGTTATAAAAGTAATAAATAAAAATTGATAGCATTTGGTTTTTAAAAGGGATCTACAAATATGCCCTTCTTCGGTAGGGTTCACAAGTGCAAAGAATGTGAACATCGAAATGAAATGAGTGTGTGAATTGTGAGTATAACGAAGTGAACTCTACCGAAGAAAAAGAAAGATCACCAAATTTGTCCCAGTATGACATGGGCTCTCTTAAACCAAAACAAGAACAAAGAGGCTCTAAATGCCTAAACGAGTATGCATAATGGCTCTGAACGCCAGAACTAAAGGAACATGGTGACTCTAAATGCCTAAAGGGACAATGGCTCTGAATGCCAAAATGAAGACACAGCTCTGAACGCCTAAAACTGATGAAAATGGCTCTAAATGCCTAAAACAATAAGAAATGGCTTTGAACGCTTAAAACTGATGAAAATGGCTTTGAATGCTTAAAACTAGAAGAAATGGCCTTGAACGCCTATACTGAAGACATGGCTCTGAATACCAAACTGAAGACATGACTCTGAATGCCTAAAACTAATGAAAGAGATGGCTCTGAATGCCTAAAATAGGAAGAGATGGCTTTGAACATCGAAAATTGGAAAAGATAACTCTGAACGCCTATGAAAGAAAATGGTGGCTTTGAATGCCTAGATGGTGAAAATGGATTTGGATCATGAGCTTAGGACTCTAAATGCTAAGAACGACTTTGGGTTATAAATGAGAAGAACGACTCTGGGTCGTGAGCTCGAGGCTCTAAATGCTAAGAATGACTCCAGGTCATAAATGAAAAGAACGACTCTGAGTGGCTCTGAATGCTAGGAATGACTCTAGGTCATAAATGAGAAGAAAGGCTTTGGGTCGCAAGCTCAGGGCTTTCAATGGAAAAAATGACTCTGGATCATAAACAAAAAAAAAACGAATCTGGGTCGTGAGTTCAAGGCTCTAAATGGAAAGGACTCTTGGTCATGAATGAGAAAAACGACTCTATGTCGTGGGCTTAGGGCTCTAAATGGATAGTCAATCAAGATGCTTTCTGGCTTGTGGTGTCGGGTCAAGGCCACTCACAGGTGGCTAGAATGATGAAAATGAAACATCTCAAGGATGTGAAGGATAGGAATGACTCCGGGTCCTAAGCTTAAGGCTCGGAATGCCATGAATGACTCTGGGTCATGATGCAATGAGTAATTCAGGGTTATAATGAATTGCTCAGGGCTATGAGCTCTAGGCTTTATGATTGATCGGCTAGAAAGAGAATGCGATACGCAAACTCCAGGTCATACCATTCATGGGCTACCGAATGATGAAGGCTCAGCTCAAGGCTGGAAAGACTCTGGGACTTAAATAAGAAAAAACAACTTTGGGTCATGAGCTCAGGACTCTAAATGGAAAGAATGACTCTAGATCATGGATGAAATGAACAACTCTGGGTAGTGAGCTCAAAGCTCTAAAGGGAAAGAATGACTCTGGGTCATAAATGAAATGAACGACTCTAGGCCATGAGCTTAGGGCTCTAAACGGAAAGAATGACTCTGGGCCATATAAAGTGAAGAAGATGACTCTGAATGCTAAACTAAAAGAAAATGGAAACTCTAAATGCTAGTATGGACTCGCATTTTTAACGTGTCCCCACTCGATCGGCGAGACTCGTTTTTTATTTGTGAAAAATTAATTTTAGAAAAGTTGGAGTCGCCACCTATTTTATTTTTATTTTAAAGGGAAAATAAAACAAGAAAGAAAAACCCTAAAAAGTGACTCCATAGTTTTGGAAAAAGCATGTCTTTGGGAAACCTGAGTCTAAGTCCGGGGATCAGGTTACTTATTGGGAAGGTACCTCTAGGAGGTAGCACCCCTCTAAGCCCTAAAAAGGTCTCTTCTGACTAAGCTAAGGGTAATGTGGCAATTAATTGATTAATTGTAGATACCTAAGTAAGCTAGGGTGATTTCGAAAAAATTGCATACTAAACAAGATAAGATCACAATAAAGAAGAGTTAGGGTGCGTACCTGAACCACTTCTTAAGCGCTATCAAAAGGACATCAAAGATTAGTTTGAAAATGTGATACAACATTTGTTTTATCTAAGCAAATCAAGCATGTATCTGAACACCTAAGAATCACATCATGTATGGATCTAATCACCAATAACATACGTGCCCACATAATTCTCGAAAATAAATAAGGAAGAGCATACCTGGGTAGCAAGCTAGTACTCCTTTATGGAAACAAAATTAGCCAAATAACATATCCAAAATAATCTCATATATACCACAAAATGAAGTACAATCAATCGAATATCAAACAAAAAATATTTGAGGAAATATCATGAATGTCGGGCCCCCCTCCAAAGCCCTAATTAATTTTGCATGAGTTGATTCTATAAATTCCATTATTTAGCATCATGAATTTTGTTCATGCTTGTGGAAAATCAAGAAAATCACGAAAATAGTCGAGAATAAAATAAGATAGTGAAAATGCATGCCTGGAGGAAAGTGGCATCAAATTTATTAAAATCTGGGTTTTAGTGACTAGAAGGGCTCTAAAAATTGATTTTTCAAAGCTGGAAATGCTTAGTTGTAAAAAGATTGAAAATTCAATTTAAAACAATAAATTTCCAATCAAAGAGGCGGAGAGAGGAGGGGGTGTGTATAGCAAGATAGCCATGCTGGAAGTAGAGTCTGAGAGTATGAAGGTGCTAGTGATTCAGCGGTTGATTCTTGCATGAAAAGACCATTGTAGATTGCCGGTATGACTGAAGGAGAACTGACAGTATTCATTTTAGAATCCATGCTCACTTGGTTTAGGGTGTATAATTTCAACAGTAAAGACATTCCAACCTAACTCTGGCTTCTCAAGATCACAACTTGCATTGCTAGCAGGAAATTGTGGCAAAGCAATTAAGGCCTAGTTCTAAATCTGATTCCCTTACTGCCACTCATTCTGGAATTTCAAATCTTTGCTCAAAAGTTCATCTGATTCATCTATTTTATCACAGCCCACTTCTAGATTCTTATATAATTCAGTTCTTGTGTTGTCCGGCTCATCATGAGCTCTCTATTTTACCCCTCTTCAGTAGTGCTAACTGATCATCTTTTACTCGCATGGGAAAGTTCACTGATGTAGCTTTTCGAATGAATACGCAGACTGTTGCAACGTCTCCAAGCTGTATGTGTGTGATGCCCCTTCTGAATTTTGGCAAGTGTTTTAAATCTTATTTCTTTTAAAGCGAGTTCCAATGCTAAGTGGTCCAGCGGTTGGATCAATTCTCTCTGTAAGGATGCAAGAGTGTGCCTTGAGGTCATATCTTCAACAGTTTGTATAGGCAAGAACAGATTCAAACCATTTCTTCATCTGAAATCAATAAACCATGATTAGGCCTTTCTAGGCTGAACTTGGCTCTGGTGAGTTTACTGTTGGTTTAGGACTTTCTAATTTCTTTTCAGCTGCCTGCAATGGGAATTCTGAGACCAGAGGTTCGCTTGAAGATCCTGAAGGGGCGTCAAAGCAACTTTCTTGTACCAACCTCTACACTAGGGTAAAATGCTGCTGCAAAGTGCTTTCTAATAGGGCAGCCACGTGCACTTGCTCTTTGAAAATATGAAACGGAACGTGAATTAACAGAGAACTAATAATAACATAATGGTTTGAAATAAGCTTTTACTGCCTGCATGCCCAACTCTGGTGCTTTTACCTTTTCTCCTTGGCAATGGCTTCTGGTTTGCTTCAAAACTATCATATACTTCTGAGCATTTGAAGCATGAATCATGACCTTCAAAACCCTTGTCATGACAAAGATCACCATCCCTATTGTTACCTCTTTCACTACATAGCTCATTTAATAACTGGTGTCGTCATCTTTCTGAACAAAACCAGAAATGATGGTAGTCCAGGAAACTACATTGCTGATTGGCATTCACAAAGATTTCTTCACAACTTGATCATTATCCTTGCATTTGGCATACAATACGAATTGGAGTGGAGAGCAAGTTGAATTCTTTCAAACTTCATCTTTCTCATCAATAATTGTGACTGCATTCTGAATTTTATGCAAGATAATTCCTAAATCCTCCATTCTAAAATATAATACTTGCTTCATAATACTTTTCTGATCAAGCAACTCCTTCGATAGGCTTTCAAATCTTTAGAGCGGTTGGATAAGCATCGTCTAACATAGTGGCTTTGGCTTCGAAGATTTCGGCTCCAAAATTTACCGTGTCCAATACTCCCATGTACATCACTGCATCAAGTCCTAAAAGAATTAAGGACCCCAACAATCTAGTCTATAGAATCATCAATAGAAAGTGTGGCTTCATCAAAGCTGCTGAGTCCAAATTTTGTAGAAGATGAAGAGAACGTATTCCTGTGAGCATCAGACTCTGAATTGTATGAAAACTGGATTGGACCTTTCTTTATTGTGCAGACAATGTGACTAAAGTGTCCTCCCTACTCCATTGAAAGCCTTA